>NC_141767.1:12192500-12817500 GCF_051362555.1 Lingula anatina | reverse complement strand
TCTCTTCAGCCTAAAATGAACGGTAAAATGGGTTATTCAACTATTTAAATAGCAAAATGATTTTTTTAAAAATCACTTCAGAAATCTATTTTAAAACATTTTTGTTAAATTATAGTTAATGACAAACCTCAAACCATCTTTTCAAAATTTAGTTAGATTTCTAAATGAGGTACTTACAGTTGAGTATATTGAGGATGATGAAGACTGCAGGGAGAGTGACGACCCATGCACTAGAAAGACAATGTCAACATTTGTACATCCAACAGTTAACTTTCTGTTTCAAAATTATTTTTCCCAGCCAGATAAGGCAATTCCCATTTGATTTAATTTCCTGAAACACCTAATTAGCTTAACAAGTGTAGATGGCTGTTAGATAATAACAAGGTCGTTGAGTTGTGTGGATATATAACCATACTTAATCGGTATTCTATTGGCTCTAAAATTAAGGCAATCTGACAAACCAAATAAATTGCATTTAGTTAATATACCGAGCCTAAAAATCAGACAACTCACGGGTTGTTTTTTATAAAGTATCAGCAGTTGTTGCACATTTATCAAGGAAATTAAACCTGTTTTCTGAGCCAATTCAGAGAAGAGACATGAAAATATTTCCTTAATACTTAATCACTGCTGTTGCTTACTTATAACTTGAGTATTAGTCAGTAAAAATCAATCTTATTTCTTCAACACCTCCTTAGAATATAAGGTTACTGAAGTGAGGTGAGAATTCAAGAGTTGGTACCCAGAGACAACTGTTTGCTTTCAAGTTAACATCTCTCAAGAAAAATACAACTGATATAGTGAAGCTGTGTGTATTCTTATTATGAAATGTGGATATTTCTGGTAACATTCTTCACTCTGCAGGGTTGCTAGAAAATTTACCAACGAACATTCCATGGAATTCACTGTCAATCAAAAATATAGTTAGATGGAATACTCCTAGGAATCAGTTTTTCATTTTATCTCTTTTTAATCATGCATATTTCCTAGAAATTCCAGATGCGATGTTTGTTAGCCCAGCAAAGGTATGCTAACAAACCGATCTTCCATGAGGTGTGCCAAAAAATTGAAAGGTCACTCTCTTAGCACTTAGAGCCAATGGGTCCACTTGTCAGTCATCACCATAAGATGATCATCATGGACTAGGGCTGGGCAATTATCACTTCACACATTGTTATTTCCTTGCAGCAATCTTTGAAAGGAAAAAAAATTAGACTGGATATGAAAATAGGTCTCTCGTATTTCCTTTGAAGGCATTTCTTTTGTACACATCTTAATTGAATTCTTGTGTGGCTGCTATTATTTTTCATAAGGGTTACTGAAAGAGCTCTTGTGCTGCTTTCGTTTAAAAAAGATTCCAGGGGAGGTATTCAACAGATCTGTCAACAAAAGGCGAAATACTGGTAAAATATTGATTTAATTTGGAGATAGGAGGGTGGAAGGTGAGGCAGTAAACCTTAAAGCCATTTGGGTGGGGGTTCTATTAGCAGACATCTCCCATCCCATAACACTGCACAGGTGCAAGTGTCTTAATTGCTACCTTGAGCATGGCATATTTTTTATACAGTCTTTCGGGGTAGACTAAACTTATCTTGCAAGACCATCTTCTGTTCTAATAAAAACCAAACACTTCGTCATAAAATATCAAGTATCTTGGAAAGAATTAAATCCAGGGCATGCTCAAGTTAAATCAGAGTTTGGATTACTAAATTTGGTTTGGTTTTTCTCCTTAATTTGAGGTTCACGATTGCTTTTTTTTCATGGAAAGAGAAAAATTGCCTCGAGCAGTCATTTTTACAACAAGAATATATGTAAAAGGAAGCCCTATTAAAAATGGGAAACAGGTATGATAATATTCTGCTCAGGAACACCTCAGCAATGGATCATGTAACAGGATCATTACAAGATATACCAGCTGTGAGAGATTACATAGAAAAATAATCTAAAGAGCAGAACACCCTGGTGGCTACAAGCACACACAATTGAGAAAGGCGGACTTTTTTTTTCAATTCCACTTAAAAGAATTAATCTGAGCACTAAAGATTACCACTGTCTGATCAAAATCAGACTTTCTGCCCTCAATTGAATAACACTGCCATTGTGTTACAGTAATGGGTGGAATTGAGGCAATCAGGGCAAGCAGGGGTGAATTTATTTTCTCCTGCTAAGCCAGTTACCACATACACTGTTCTTTAACCCATGAGGATAAGGAACTAGAAGTTCAATGTGCCACTCATCTGAGTTGTCTTAGGGTTAATCAGACCACGAATGGAGATTTTTGCAAAGTTCAATATTTTCAATTTTTTATGCAATTTTTGCAATGAAGAAAAGATCTCTATACCATCCGCTTAAAAACTTCCTGAGAACGAGACAAAACAATCCATTCAATATTCAATCACTGTTAGTTCCAAAATCAAGAGCTAACTGGATTTTGTACAGGAAAACTCTCTTGCCAAAAGAAACATGTCTTGGAACTACAGCCAATCTCTCCATCAATATATAGCAAATATGCAAATCATCCGTTTGGGTATGCAAGCAGGCAGACGGGGAGATTCCACTAACTGTCTGACTATGAAAGAAATTGAGAAACATCACAGATAAAAACTGGGATACGTGGAATAGAAGTTGCATGATAGGTTAACATATATTAGCTTTCTAAGAAATGGTCAGAAACTTGGGTTAAGGTGAGGTTCAAAATTATTTTGTAATACTGGAAGTTGCAACTGTCAACTTTCGGCATCACATCATAACAGTGACATCTACAAAGAACTTAAACTGAGGATATTTTTACTGGATTTATGAAATAATAAAGGCATAGTACTGAGGTTTCACATAGGATTAAAACTTCCAATAAATTTTAACAATTTTCTCATAATCGTCATGGTATACCATAACCTGTGTTCAAAAATGACCTAAGTAATATAGCACGAACCTTCTCTCAACCCTTCATAAGCACCAAGCTTAGCCAGAGTACTATACTCACATTCGTCATTCCTGTTCCCCAGTTGTGCCATGGCCAGGAGTCCACCAAAGGGCAGGTTTGAGTGGGAGCTGTTTGAATGTACCATTGAGCTGGGAGTGCTGGTATACATAGAGCTACTGAGGGCAGTCAGTGGGTAGGTGAACCTGGAGGAGGACTGGGAACTGTTGCTGGGAGTTGGACTCACAGGACCACCACCATTATCCAAGTTGCCATATGAGTTTGTACGAGGTAGATCAGGGTTGGTTTGGCAGTTGACAGGGTAGCCTCTCTCGGACTGAGAAGATTTGATACTGTTTGACCTCTCCACGCGCCCGCCGTCTCCTGCTGCTCCTCCTCCACGGGCATGGGCCAGGATCTGAGCATTGGCCAAGCTCAGAGCCCTTGCCTGCTGAATCTGAGCTTGAATACTGGAAGAAGAAGACAGCGACTCCATGCTCTCTGTGCCTGACATCTGCTGCATGCCGTTCTGTGCAGATCTCAGCCAGGCGGCAGGACTGGTGGGATCGGTGCCATACATTCCAGAGCCTCGATGGTTCTGCGCATAGTCCGGAGACAAAAAGTCGTTCATGAAAGGCAAACCTTGCTTGCCCGATCCAGGTATTCCAGAGTCTGACCTCCTGCTTAAGGTGGCATGTGGGTTAGAAATGATGGTACTATTGCACTTGTTTGTGGCTTCATCGTCTTTTTTGTTACCACCTGTCAGACTGGACCGACTGCCAAATAACCTTTCACGCAGGGTGCTGTCACCAGGACGCCTGCGTCCCAGGGTGCTAGATTTGTATGCATCGGGATCTATTCGGTCATTGCTGGTTGAGAGGCCAGACTGAGTCTTTGAGGAGGCCAACCCTCGGTGCCTTCTATCCAGAGAGTTGGAACTGAATGCATCAGGATTCATATCAGTCACTGATTTACTGCCATTCAACATATTAGGAGAGGCATATGGACTGTGGGGACCATTGGTAAAAGGCCCAATGTTTTCATAATTGGGTCCACCCACCATCCCTGCATTGCTGTACCTTCCCGAGGCTCTGGAGCCATTGCTTCCAATAGAACCAACACTGGTGCTGCTGACTGGCCGGCGAAATCCATACCCAGGACCACTGCTGGCTCTGCCATTTTGATTCCTTTGGAACATGTTTGGACCATTTTCTCCATCCTGGCCCAGCCATGGGGAGCCCTGACCTGGTGGAGAGCCTCCACTTCCTGCAGAGTTCTGCAAAATATCATCAACTCTGTCATAAGTTCTGCTCAACCCCATGCCAGGTCTCCTTGGCAATGACCCATAAGCACCTGGGCTGCCGGCCTTTAAGTCAGTTTGTTTTATCCATGGACCCTCGTTTCTGGGCATTCCACCACTAGTCACCCCAAGGCTGCCATCTGAGTATTTTCTCCAGGGTAAACCAGCGGCCATCATGGCAGGATCACCATGGATGCCACC
This sequence comes from Lingula anatina, assembly GCF_051362555.1. Taxonomy (NCBI): domain Eukaryota; kingdom Metazoa; phylum Brachiopoda; class Lingulata; order Lingulida; family Lingulidae; genus Lingula; species Lingula anatina. The sequence continues at coordinate 12,813,079 of NC_141767.1, read as the reverse complement.
ATGTGACTTAGGTGGAGTGTTGCCATTGGTTAGGGCTCCTTGCTTGCTGCCCTTGGTCTTATGTTGTGGACTGCTGTAGTTTTCGTCAGTGCTGATTTCATTGATGGTGTCACTTATGTCCCCACTGCTGATGGAGCTGCTGTCATCAAAACTGCAAGGATAAGATCAATTCATGTATAAAGACCATAGCAGCTAACAAACTCATCACAGCAACAAAGTGAGAGCAAACCTGTCTATAGGTAAACCACATAACCGGAAATTGAAAAATTGTGAGAATGAAATCCTATAAATAATTGACACTGAAAAGATAAGATATTAATTTTACAATAATTCCCAGTATAAAATATTCAATAAATGTAGCAAGTGTTCCACCTCTTCCACTGCTCTGCATTGTCCATGGCAGCCAGCTGAAATGAACTGAGGTTCCAGTGAGCTGGCCACTGCTATAAAACAGATACTGTAAACAAGAAAATATTTTAATGAGTAAAAAGAAATAGACAAAACAAAATATGTGGCCATGAAGGATAGTGCTAAGGAGAAATAACTTGATCGTGATCACAATCTGAAACTTCACAGCAGGATGGTAGGAATTTAAAACTTTTGATAAACATAAAATTTGCAAAATCTGGACAGTTGCAAAAAAATAATGACCTAGAGTAGAAAGACTCATCCAAACAGAGAAAATTCATTTAGGTAATTAAATAAAGTCAATTTTTGCTGCCCTGACAGGTTAAGGAATCAATGCATTGCATTTTCTAAATACCAAATATTATACTTGGGTAAATATTACTGCCATCAAGGACTAGCCCTCAAACCCATGAGATGGAGAGGAAGCAAAATGGCATTGAAATGTGCAGGGTTAACAGGAAAAATAGATTACCTTGAGAAATCTTCATTAAAAAGCAGTATTCTCCCCTTTTCATTGCAAAACTAAACTCAGAAGCAAAACACCTCTAACCCAGTGTTCTCATGACTGCAAGGGGCCAAAAGAAACAAAATATCCACATTTCTCGATTTCCCCCTTCTTAAAACAACAACATATTTGTGACATGTCTGCTTACTGAAAAATGAATACACCACCTTCTTGAATTGGAATCCTTTTAACCAACAGGATAACAAACAAAAGCCCAAATTCACATTCCACAACACTGCGAAATCATCCCCCTGATCACAGATAACCTGTCCACCTTGTGGGTATTTCTCACTAAACACAAGCTGCAGAGGTGCTGAACTTTCCCCAATTTCCTGTTAACATTCAAAACCCCCACTATATATCTTCTAATGGATTGACCATTAAGATCTATGGGAATAGGTAGATCTCATTTTGATGAGATCAACTGATTTACAGACATGATCTGGTTGAGGATGAGGTTCATCTTGATGCCCTATAGAAAGAATTTCAAAGATTCCCCCTTGGCAAATTTGATCAGTCAAAACCCACACCTTACATAGGACGAAAAACTCAGGCTGGCTGTGAAGCAATGGGAACAGTGGAAAAAATCCCAGAACACATTCATGAAGTGAACAAAGACATTCTAGAAATCTGTGCTTTTTACCAAGTTCATAAACAAATTTCCAACAATCCCACGGGAGGAAGCATAACTAGATTAAAGATACATTTGCACGCAATTTCATTCTAAAAACATGCCCTGGTGTCTATATGGCAAATATCCTCTGAAACAGCTCACGGGTGAAAGACCTCAACTTTTTATCCTAGAGCCTGGCTGTCTGTCATTGATTGCACAGTGAACTGTAATTTGCACAAGTATTGATTCTATCTCTAGGAATTCTACAAAATGCTGAACACATATATAAAACACTTATCTACCAAGCATTAATTCACTTTAAAATCAGTCTGCTTCTTGGAAATATTGTTCTCAAAAATTCCTTCTAAGTTCATTTGTTTTGATAGAGTCAATTTTTTTCAATTTACATGAGCAAAATATCAAGAGTAATATAAAAGACCAGCTAATTTATACTGTCAGAAGCTTTACCAACTAACTTCTTGTTGTAGATATCTCACCTCCCTTCTTTACCAGCAGCACCTGCCTCAGCTACTAAATATACACAATATACTCCACTTTTGTGTATACATAACAGCATTAGCAGCTATAGGATAGCTTCAGGAATTAATTCTGGACCTACAACCTGTTTGGTCAGCAGCGATTTCTCTGAGTTTGACCAAATGGAGAACAGTATGAGAGACACTTGATACACTTCTATTGTCCACAATCCACTTTTGTGGGACGGTAGTATTCTGTAGATTGCATGACTGGAAGCAATCTGTTTACAAATTACTGAATATGCTAGCTACCCACCCATTTATTATCCGTGAAGTACCTTACCATGAATAAGTTTACAGTTACTACCCCAATATAAAAGTGTACAACTGCTCTAAAATGTACCCAGTACAAATATAATAGAATTTTTTGTAAAGGAAAAAATGTGCCTGCATTATTATTTCAACACAAAAGGCATTGAATAAAATTTATAATATAAAAACATCTTAGTATGGTTCTGTCTTTAAGGAAGAAATTCACCCTTTTAATAAAAATTCAATACATCATATGATCAAAATGCCCTCCTATGTAAAGTTATATTACAAAACTATGCACTTTCCTATGAAAAGAAATTGCTGTGCTTCAAAATTGAGAGAGAATTAAAATCTACTCAAATTTCAGATCAAAATCATAAATCAACACTAACAATTATTGTCAATCTTCTTCTCCACAAAATTATACAATAAACATATCCACAAAACTGGCAAACTTCAGTAATCTCAGTGGTCCACCCTACCTTGGTTTTCTAGTCCTGATCCTTACACTGCCTCTTAATACTTCACCTAACTCAGGTATTTCTTCTCTACTCAGAAAGGGTTCCCAATGGGAAAACTGGACTTGATTGGATATTTACCCCAAAAATATTCAGCATCATGATTCCTATATAGGCAGCCTGCTGTGTCCAGCCTGCTGGCTGTCACCAAGAGGAATCCCATATTTCTTTAACTTGTTCCTCAAACACAAATAGAGGAATTTAATTAATTGCCATATTTAACAAATCACTGTTTTTTTTCTACATTTCTTGTATTGACTCTGCTCAGGCCCCAAGTTTAGCAAAGAAATGTTGTGAATAACTGGACCAACTGCCAGGCAGAAAATATGTACTTCTTCATTTTTCAACCCCGGCTCTATGCATACAGCCCCAGCTTTGCAAACATCCATCCATCATCTTGCAACTTACACACAGTAAAGTTTATGACTTATTAGTCTCCACTTGATACTTGAGCTTATAAGCATACAAATCTGTATACAAAAAAACTTTCTTCCCACAAAAAAAAAAGTTTACATACCTACAAGTGTCATATTTCAAGTTCATTCACGTAGATGCCTGTCTGTATGTACGTCATAAAATTTTTGAGAAACTTGGGAATAAATGTGCTTTGTTAAAAATTTAAGATCACAAGTACCAAAGCCACCAACAAGTCCAGATGTTGGACACCTCTACTACCACAATAATGTCAAACAGAAATTTCAGATATCCACATTTGACAACTGAATTGATGGACATGGGACATGTTTATAATTATTTGAAAGCTGGATGTGAATATAGTACCATAAAATAACCAAAACTGTTGAAAATTGTCGAAAAACAAAAATACAAGCTGTTATCTTGTAGATGATACCATTAAATATTCTTGTTCTGGTATATAATTCTATAGCTCTAGATGATTTTTATTCAGTAATGTTTATCTTAAAGGGCCCAAGGTAAACTAGCTGGTATAGTCATAAAAGACTCAGTCACCATGCACTGGACTCCATGCTGTTTTTCAGTGCCCCATTTTTTGGGCCAATGCTAATATCATACTTTATGTGTTTTGGTCTGATGGTAAGGCTAATGTGTCATGATTGATTTAGTTCTACATGCCGACTTTCTAACCTTTCACACTTGAAAGAATGTAGGAGACTTCACAAGCTATCTCAATTTAACACTTTCTTGGTCTTGGTAAAATGCCCAAAGCAAAATATTTTGTATCTATTTTCCATTTTGTTTCATCTTATTGTCATCAGTGTTATATGTGTTTATCTTTGTGCTTTTAAGATATCAAAACATTTTTCTTGGGTGTCTGATAATAACCAAAATATCAATGATCTATTGACACAAAACAAGACAAAAGATGTGCACTGTGACAAAAGTGTGTAAAAGTAATGACTCTATTTGGTTCTCAATGTATGAAATAAAACAATGGATAAAAACATAATATTCAGAAATGGGAACAGTAAATGCTAAAAGACAACTCTCACCTAGCCTTACTTTCACTTGTCTGCAAAATTTTTATATAAATCCAGCAATATTCTACACTTTTAACTTTCTAAACAAAAAGGAGGATAACCTTTGTAAGATAGTACAATATACATCTCAGATATTCTGTGACTAGCTGAAGTAAAACAGTGCCATCACTCAAATCAAGAGTCTAGTGCTAAAAGGATTGTAAATCAATAATTCTACCTTATAGTGGCATGGCATGCATGGAATACAGTAAGTTCTCTATAGATGTCCAGTAATGTTCAGAACGCTGTCCAGCTCAATATACCACTTTGACCAACCTCAGTTTAAACCTTAGATAAGTGGGAAACACCAGTTGTGGAAAAATTCCAGCTACTCTCATGTGCAATGATGCTGAAAACAGAACCTTGCTTAATCCATTTATCTAATCCTCCATCCATTTACATCCATACTGTCGGAGTGGTCAACATTTCCGCAAGTAGCCCCCACACAACATGTGCCTCCCCCACCAAGCCAGTGATGATACAGGACTATAATTAACAAACATGCACCAAAAATGTGTTATATCAGCTCTGAACACAACCCCTGCCATATTACAAATCTTAAACAAACTTTGTAAAGTGGCTTGGGCTGTGCTGCCATTGGTCAAGGGAGAGAAGTTTGCTAGCAAATTTGGTAGGCTCAATCATGTACCAATTTGACCCAATCTAAAAAAAAAATTAAATCTTCTGAAAAGAATTTTAGAAGAAAGCACAAATGCACAGAGTCAACAGTATGGCACATATCTCAGTCAATATGAGGATCAAACCCAAAAATAATTCTGCTATCTTACCACAAAATGAAGTGAAAGTGATGCAAAACCATCAATTGATGTCAGGTATATCAAAAGATCTTTTGTATATCAATGCCTAGAAAAAAATCCATAACTACATGATAATGGGCAATAACAGATTCACAAGTATAAAATGGGTATTGACAATGACATTTTTTATGTACAGAAAAGCAGTACTTCAACCTGGTACTCACTAGTGCGCCATTGTGAATGGCACTTTTTCTATGACCAGCTTATTGAGTAAAACTATTGGAATGGATGAACGAGAGCTCTTAATGGCAGAGTTACAGTGTGGTAGTATTTTCGTACCCAATACATCATTTTGGAAACATGTCTTGAAGAAAACAAATATCACCCAATGTTTCGAAAATATTATTTTCTCATTTTGATATCCTCTTTCCACATAACCCCCGTGCCTCTTTTAAAAGCAAAGACAATTGGATACACTTGCAAATATACCTTAGAAAAATCCTCAAATATTCCAGACCTAGCTGCTCCCACACATACATTTTCAAAAAATCCAAAATCCTTCAGGTTTTTGCACCTAAATGACCAGCACCTAAGTAGTCTCAGTGGTCAAATCTGCCTAAAAGGTAGATCTAGTCCACCTCAGCCCAAATGAACACATTGATACTTACTAGTATAATGAACAGCTTTGCCCAACATGGTATTGAACAACAACAATAGTTGACGGAGAGAGACCACCTCCCTACCATTAAACCCATTTATTGTCACTAAGAAAAGTGCCATGGCTAAGAGGAACTAATTGCCTAGTACTTGTAATTCACTTCAAGACACAAGACAAGGTTATGTAAGAGAAACTTGATCCAGTATTGTACTAATACTGCTCCTATGGAATGAAGTACAAATGAACCTTCCTATTACATGTTCAAATCACAAATATAAGTGGAAAATAGATGGAAATTAACTGACTGATAATTTGGGTGATACAGCCAGCTTAACTTGTTACAGATAAGATATTTACAAAAGTCTAAAATCAGTGCTCAAATACCTTACACTGTTGCCTGATATCACACATTCAAGAATATGCACTAATACACAAAGTAATATTTCCCCTTTCATTTCACTTTGGTCAGAAAAAGTTAATCAAAAGTAAAATCCTACTTACAAACTCATTGGAACCACTGGAAGAGAAGTATTACACAACACAGAGAAGTAACTTCTTTCTTTCAACAGGCCATCAAAACTTGGTTCCACGTAAGAGTAAAACAATACAGCTGTTTTCAAAATTTATCCTTAAAATTGGTCCTAAATGATTTGCACAAGCAACAGCCAATGTTCCTTTTTCATAATCAAGGCTTTTAGTCTTGTAACAGCAGTGACGTGTAAACAATTGCCATCCGAAAGTCATAACTCACCACGATTTGTAACATGAAAAGAAAAAGCTGAAACGCTGACGAAGCAAACACGTAACTTTATAAAGCAGGTCTAAGAAATGGAAATATCTTAAATATCCCCAGGTTTCCAAGATAAAGGACTAACAAAGAAACAAAACTGGAAATGGAAACAAATGTGGCAGAACTTTCTTGTTACTTCTACACACACACCTACCTTTTGCTTGTAATGTGCAAATGCCAGTGTCAGAATTATATTTTTAACAGATCTAAACCTGCCAGCCAGCTCCCTACCTGGTGATAATAGCAGAAAATATGTGAACCTATATGGATGATACACTAATGTTGGTGTTTAATTTGGGCACATATTTCAAGGCACCTGGAATGTGTACCCCCATTATGTGTGGCCAGGTTAATACACGGCTTTTAACTATAAATAACTAGTAAATTCATTGTTAGTCATTTGTAGGCTAAGGTAATACATTTCAATTATACTAGTTAAGTCACGCCTGCTCAAATTGAAATAAAGCATGATGTATATTTTACAATACCACACTTCTACTACACTTAAACAGTAGTCGAGCAGCAATACAAGTTCTTTATATACAAAAGCCAAGTTTTTCTTAAAAATACAAGAAAAAAAAAAAGATTTGAACTCTCTTTTTTTTTTTTTTGTTAATTATTATATTCTGTTATACATACAAGACATATAATTGCCCTGGAAGCTTCTGAGTAGTACTGAAACCATAGCGACACTAATCACTTAGTTTCTAAAAAAATATATACACAACTTAAAAAACACATTTTGTATCAATATTACAAAATTTGGTAAAGATCAGTGTGTTCTAATATGGAAAACTTCATTTCTGGTACTTTACCTGCAGTCACCAGGGTTGAGTGCAGTGCTGACAGTAGTTATTTAGAGCTCCACTGACTGCGGTCACTGGGGTTGAATCAATGACTGACAACAGTCTCACCTATCTTTATGTCATTTCACCTGACTCTGTCAACCTGATCTGTGTCTTGAAAACCTGCCAATCATGACGGGACTTTGAAGTGTTTCAAAATATCAAATTTTAAAAGCTTTGTTTACAACAGTGCTTTGTTGTGATAGACAAAGAAAGTACCTCTATGTAATCGTTACTAAAATATAGGTCCTCACCCCAATATAGAACTGAAACCACTGCCCTGGAAGCTTCGTAATATAGTAATTATCCTTGTGCAACAGCAGTTATTAAAATAATCATAACTTCAAATTTCAAAGGAAAAGCAGCCTTACCTACAATTCGAGTATAAAAATGGAACTGCTTTTGGTTTTCAAAAATCCAACTCTACAGGGAGTTTCTTGGCTTTTCCTCTCTCCTGGTTTTGACAAATTAAAATTCCCTGAAGTTTAAGGATACCCCTGACAACTAACCACACACAAAAAGAACCATCTGTTTTTCTCTTCAAAAATCAACCTCTATAAGCTACTGGTAACCTCGGCACAAAAATGGCCCCACAGCAAAGAAAGTATACCCAACAGATTACTATAGTGATAAGGAAAAGAGACCTTATGGTGGAGAAATCTGAAGCAAGCACTCAGTGCTATGGATGCCAGCTAAAGTAGTTGATCCCAGTGAACCTCTGAAAGGAGCTGCTGACCCTGAACACAGTGCAAGTTCTATTCTCTCTAAGTACTGATATTGAACACAAATAAAAATTGGCTATTGACTGATAATGCTTGTTATCTAGCATTACAAAATGCAATGAATTCATTATAACTAGTTTCAATTATGTCCATGTTTCATTTTTTTTTTTTTGAGGGGGGGGGGTAACTTATGTAATTTATTCTGTTATTCATATCTATTTACTGGATGCAGAACAAAGTCTGAAATCACTTTTGTGTGCTTCTACAGAATGCACACAGTAGTATAGCAGTCTTAACACCTTGTAACTAGACCTTGTTGGTGTCAACTTGATGAACTGTGTTAGTCTGATCAAAGACCCCTGGCACACCTGAACACAATGGGACTACACATTAGGTGTGCACTGCTGGAGACGTTTTATCTTTTCTACAGAAATATTGGTGACATAGGTTGGATAAAAGTTTGGAGGAGCTTCAGCATGTAGCCAGTATACTCTCTTCAACAAATCCCATCATTCAGCTCATCTACTTCTTTTAACCACATCTAATAAAATTTGGCAAAAAATATTCATTAATGAATATATCTTATTTTCTTCCTATAAACCTAACAGGCAACAATCATCTTTTTCTCTTCAAATTTTGATATCATTTTGTTTCCCTCCTTCTTTAAAGGCCAACTGTTTCTTCCCATTCATCAACCAGTCCAGCAGTTTGACCTTCTGTCTGCTGACCACCTGAGCTGACCACCTGGAGCAGCATTGTGTCAGGAGGAACAGCTCCCATGGCTGTCTGGCAGGAAGGATGAATCATGGATGCTGGTGCAGGTCTCAGGGTACAACTTATCTCTGGTACAATACTGGCCCAGCAGGTCCCCCTGGTTAATGAAGTTATATTTTGTGGGCACACCATCTGACAAAACAGACGTTGTGGGGTGAGCTAGCCTACGCAATAGATAGTGCCTACTAAAGAAAATAGTGCTTGAACAATAAACTTGAAAGCTTCTTCTCAGCGCTAAGACTTCATCCTGAGGTTTAAGTAGACAGGCACAAAATGTTGGCAGATTAACAGTGCCATGTTTTTTCTTCATTATTTGTCTTCCTATGCTCAGGTTATCAACCAGATTCAAAGGGGAAAACCTTTCTGTTAATGTCACTCACTCTGTCTTTGCAAAGCACAAAAGAATTAACAAGTAGAACAACATAAATGCTACATAAATTATCAGTATATCCAAATACAAAATAAAATTACTTAAACATCACCAAAACTTACTTTGACTTGTCTCATATTTCTTCAGCTCTCAATATGAATTGCACATACTTATTGACAGTATAACCACTTTATTCCCAAAAACTTGAACAAAAGGCATCAAAAAACAGAACATCAATACAGTCTAGACTAAACACTTAAATACCTTAAACCTCAATTTTGGTATGTAACCTCACACTAAAGTGAAATAAAAAAAGGGTTGAATGCATCTTTTCTTTTCTCTTCCATTCAGTATGGTCTCTTTAAAAAACCTCATCATGCAACCAAATACGTTTGCTAACACTTTTTCATGGAAGTAATTAGAGATACTCATGCATATATGGGTATCATGAACTAGGGAGCACTTGCCTTGAAGGAAGACAAAGTGGTTTACAAATGTATTGTAAGGTTGTTAAACAAACAGCACCTCTAGTAATGGTTTGGCTTAGAGGATTTGACAACTGAAACCAATTTCTGGCAGTAAGTCAGGTTTTTGTAATAACCAGTTTAAATTTCGTTGTGATTGATAATGAATGACAAGAATTTTAAATTTCATACATATCAAAGTCATTGAAAATGATTAAACTTCAAATTACCAGATGTCAAGAAAAACCAGAGTTAGAAATTAAGAAAACAGCAACTTTAGTAAAGATAAACCATCTGAGCCACAGGTATGTCACCTATATTGATAGAATTTTTGTTAATTATATTATTCTAAAAAGTCATTGCATTCATGTATAAGGTTAACCAGCTGGTCAACAAGTAGTACATGCATGTCCAAGGGGCAAGCAAAAAACTGTCCATCTGCCATTCAATTCATTATCAAGTATGTCCACAGTGTTTTCACTTCACCCGGAAGGGGAATACTTGGAAGTTTGACAAGATAGAAAATATCATCCATACCAGCAGCAAGCTCATTAAACCATGTTTGCACATAGCTTGGGCCAGCAAATTATCACTCAAATGTGCATGCAGTAATTCAATTTTACATCTTGGAATTCCCTGCATAAGTAAATGATCTGGTAAATATCCAAGAAGAGATGTGGTTTTAAAAAATTTGGGCACTTTTGATTTTTTAAAAATGCATTATTAAAAAAAAAAAATTAGCACAACTTGGCTGAGATAGCAAAAAGAAAAAAAAGTAGTATAAAAAGAAAAAACACAAGATAGTAGCAGACAATGAACACTATCTGAAATCAAAACTAAAAAAATTATCTAAAAAAAAAACATAAAAACCAGTCCATGTGCACCTTAAGTTGTTGTCTACTTACTGTGTAATAACCATCTCAAAACAGTAAGTATCATTCCTACTACATAACACTGGAAAATAATAAATCATAACTTCTGGATCTGATAGCACCAGACTATGGAGGAGAAGCAGGTGTGATTGCTGAACATTTACAGATCAAAATCAGCAGCATAGTGAGAAAACTACTATTTACAAAATTCAAATTGCACATTATCCACAGGATTAGTGGTTATCATGTAGGTGGTTTGCTGATGCTCTGCTTCAACCTTCGACTTCTCTTCATGGGATAAAAAGAGTTAAAAGAGACTACTAAGAAAAGTCTCATTGATACCTAGAATATCAGGTATGCAAACTGGCATCCAAAAATCCATTCAACCAATGCTCTGCTTGGGGAACAAGGAAGAAACAAGATTCCCAGTGTGATCCTGATTGAAACTGTTTTGTACTTGTTCAACTTATATCTCCACATAACTAGTGCAACTATATCCTAATATGCGAGTGCCAATACCAATAGCAATGATAAGGAGAGAGGGAGATGGGATGGGGTGGGATTGCAAATTTGCACTTCTGAAGTTTATGAAGATAAAACCAGAGAATATTGTACATTTAACCCTGGATTTCCATTTGGCCATACCATCAAAGCATCTGTGCAGTCTCAGATAAATAATTACTTGATTAAATTAGGAATAAACATGCCTGGTTTATATATATTTCAGCTGTGCCAGAGGTAGTACATCCTAAAATTTACCTTACACCTGTGTTTAATGTACACTTACTTGAAAGACTTGAGGCGAATGGGTCTGTATTTCTGTATACGGAACCCAAACCCCAGAGCACTTTGAGGTCTTTTCTGAATCTTGGGGTTCTGCTTACTGGTTAGGTCAAGATTCCCGTCTGACGTGAAACGCAACTCTTGAAGTGACATTTCAACCCAGTCAATTCATCCAACCACAAGGTTATACAAAATATTTCTAATTGCTGAATAGGTGAACAATAATAAATAAATTCACAACTGTTTAACCTGAAGCTTTTGTTTTGACTTTTTTTTTCAAAGTCCAGTTTCAAAGCCAAGAGCACATGGTCTGTCCGCCTGCTCTGCCCAGGTGTCATAAAAAAAGTGATGTCAGAGATGGGGTCTCTGACACTGAAAATGAATATGTCCACACAGAAGGTATTTTCAGTCAAAACATATAACTGCAGAGCTGCACTCTCGGCCTTTCTTTTTACTACACCCAAGAAAGGATTTGTAAACACTCCCCATACAAGCTGGGCCCCGGCCCATACATAACACTGACGGCTGCGCCTTGCTCCTTGCACTTGACTTGGGTAACAATTAGTTGAAGAATAGCAAAACCAACATGCAGCATTCCAAATGTGAGGTGGCCTAGAATCCTTAGTTCCACTACTGCTAGTACACAGTAAGGTTCTCTACTTATAAAGAGCACTAACTACAACATGAGTCTAGGCATGCCAAACATGTGATCTTGCAGGCATTCTGCTACCCCTCCTCCTCTTTTCTCCAGCATACCTGCAGCCTTAAAGTTAGCCGGTATCAAAATGCTGACTTTAACAAATAATGTCTCTTCTTATCTTCACAGGTGCCCTGTGCCTTTCACTCACATGGTAATTGGCTGCAGAACTAAGTGGCTGACCAAAATATATATATTTCAAAATTGAAAATGCATGACTCTGGAATTAATCCTGCTGTAGGGGATTTCTAATAAAATCATCAAATAAAAACATAAGTATCAAAGTCTGGTATATTCCTCATTTGTGATGGCTTTTCAATTTCCAGCAAAGGTTTAAGTACTTTCAAATGAGCCTGCAGCACGTGCAGTGCTGGAATTAATTTGGCGAGGGCTAATACTTAGGCTAAATTTAGCCTTGTAGAAATTCAATTACAAAAGTGAATGGCCAAGTGTTTGGAGAATATTATAACAATATACTTTACACACCAAAGTCTGTTTATCAAGTCAAATCCCCAGCAGTCACTCTTGTAACTTATCTAGAAAACAAATAGCCAATTCTTTATTTGGCATTTTTCACAATTGTCAAATATACCGCACACAGATCGAGATTCCATCTTAATTCAAAGAATGATAAAACTTTGGGTATATACACACATTTTCTATCATAACCATTTAAATGATAAAATTTTTCTTCCAAATATCAGCAGTGAATCATTTTTATATATTTAAACACAAGTTTAAAGACAGAAAAACAAATCTGACCAAATTCTGGACTTCCTAATGTACTTGACGCTGGATCCCACCCACTTCCTACAACCCTGAGTGTAGCTATTGTTTTTGTGGTCAGTTTGGCATGGGTCAAGAGATCAGGCACTCTTCATTAATCAAGCTTCAGCCGTCAACTCGTAGAGAAAAAATCTTCAAACTATGGCCCCTTCAATCATATATTTTCTCTAAATGTTCATAGCATCATCAGTGGCTAACCAAGCACAAGTCATATGTTAACATGGCAAGGTAAAGTTAACTTGCATTACTATTTGCAAAAGGTAATGCATTCAACTTGGGTTGCTTTGAATATTTGCATTCACAGGTAGCACAGTTTTGGGACAGATGCAGCCTGAGTAAACATAAAATATCTGATTTTGGACATAGGAAAAACTGAAATGCCCATAAAAATGGTGCCTTGACTAAGTAAAACACCCATTTAAACAGTAATAAAATTTTGGAAACAACAGTCTAAATTGATGGCCATTTGACCTTTGAAAAATGTTTGCCTCTAAATTGCAGTCTATTTTATTCACATCACAGATAGCTGACATTTGAAACTGGAGATCTAAATTCCTCCTACACAAGACATTCACCACAGCACCATCATCTCTTGTAGCACAAAAGAGATAAAAATGCCACGAAAAAAAATAAAAATATATCTTTATTTCCTCTTGTCCTCTTGGCAATGCTGGTGAAGTCAACTGCTCCTACTGCTGTTTCAACATTGTACCATGGCTTTATATGGACTTTAAAAACTGAGCTAGTTAACCAAACAATATTTTTGTCATAGTGTTGATAGTAAGACATTATGCCATGTTACCTTTACGCTCAATGAAAGGCATTGCGCATAAAAACCTATCGTCACACATAAAACTACAGAAAGCCTCATAAATATCAACATGTATACAAACATTTAATAAAACTGCAGCCCTTCTTCTTATCTGTCCTTTAAATAGATCTGAAAATACCTGGAAAATCTCCGATGAGACGAGGTTGTCAAATCCTGTGGAGATTTACTCCAAAGAGTTCCCATAGTGTGCAATAAATGTCTGCGTATCTGACAGCCTCCCTAGCTTGATGTCTACTTATTTTTTTACGTATACAAGATCAAAGTTAAGGTGCTGTCAATACCTTCTCTGCAATGTGTCTATCCTAAACAACTATCTATGAAGAGGGCCAACTGCAACTCACACTAATCACGCCTTCTCATTACTGCAATGTTGAAACATATGTAAAATGTGGCTGTCATTTCCAATGTATTGTTTTCAAATTCACATTTTCACGAAACTTCTGTTTCTTTTTTCTTCAACCCCGTTCATTTCAATACTACATAATTATACATGTCAATGCAAATGCATTGTTCACAAGTGTGCAAACACTCAAACATTCTTTTTTCCTCAAGAGAATTCAAAGTCAAGGGTTGTGTGTGTCGGCTCTAATGTGTAGTTAACAACTTCACAAATCACACTTTTCATTTCTTTCAATAGATTCCAGTGCTACAATCAGAACAAGGAATCAAATGAGCTCACAGTTGGCCATGAGACATGCAGTCTGTAACATATCAGCCAACCAAGACACAATGAGCAACAAGCATGAAAACCTTTCAATTCCATTTGTCTTCAGGAAGCAGGGAAAAAAAATGGTTTACATACTGTAGGTTGTTTTGTAGACAAAACGCTTTAGCACCTTAATGTAGGAACAACATGCATTCTCGAAACAATTGCACTTGTAATTACCAAAGAATCGTACCTAAAATTAAAGAAATTATTACAGATTATTTGAAAAAATAATAGACACTTACTATTCTGAACTTTTCTCTTCAACAGTTTAAAATAGCCAGCATGCAAAGCGAACATGCTCCCTCCTTATACAGGTGCAACTTATACTGAGAAGGGGTTAAACAACAGTTCCTATAAGTACAAAAAATATTTTGGCACGGTTTTTAAATAAGCAAAAATGCAGCACATTAGATGTTTATATTAGAGGGGAAGGACATGTCTACCTTACACCATTAGCTAGCTTTAACAAGCTCTGAAATAACAACCAAACCAGCAAAGTCAATTGAGAACCATGTTATTTGGTGGGGCTTGGAAAAAAGTTTATCTTTGGGGCATCTATGGCACTTGACCAGATTTAAACACAGGTGATCATCACTCCAGGTATGAAGTGAGCTGGAGAGGGAGGAGGAGGGGTAGAATGCCTATCTACGAGAAACTTTAATACAAAACCAGCTCATTTTATCACCCAAGCAATTTTTATGATTCACTCATGAAGGGGGTTGGGATTTGGGGTGGAAAAGAGTACTAAAGGCAGTGACTGTATTTTTAGAAATTTTCTATTTGAATTTGTGTTGTAGGTGAAATAGGGTCATCCTATACCTGGATCAATTTCACACTTAGTCAAGTATTTTTAACCCCATAGAGCCCGTCACCGCATATGTGCGGTTCAATTATCGCTTACCCCAAACGCCCAGAACCGCATATGTGCGTATCTTGGAAAGATCGTCTTCTGTACTCTTTTGTATTGTGAGTCATGAAATGATATATAGTTTAACATCCGGGTATGTTTCTTGTCTCTCATTGCCACCATTTTTAAAGGCGATAGAAATATATATGAGTGAGAAAACGGCGATTTTCAAGACTTAGTTGGAGAAAGTAAAATCAAGATGGCGGCTCCTCGCTACGGTAGGGACCTGCGAAGGGATACTGTTATTGAAATGATTGAAAATCCGGACTTTGAAGAGAAGTTTTCGTGTGACAGTAACATAGAAAGTAGCGTTGATATTCATTTATTTATGATATAAAGGACGATAGAAATATATATGAGCGAGAAATCGGCGATTTTCTAGACCTAGCTGGTGAAAGTAAAATCAAAATGGCGACTTCTCACTACGGAAGGGGCCTGCGAATGAATACTGTTATTGAAATGATTGAAAACTACGACACCGATAAGGTGTTTTCGAGTGACAGTGATATAGACAGTGGGGATGATATTCCTTTATTCATGATATAAGTTTTAAAGATGTTTTTGTCATAGATGGTGAAAAAATTTGACTTCTATTCAGCTCTGGCCACGATGTTCAGGTGAGCTGAAAAGCTGGTATACCTGATAGCAAAACGATCATAACTTGAAAATTGATAGAGATAAATTGCTGAAATTTCCTGGATTGAAAGTTACTATAATTGACATCATCCCTGTGAATTTTCAGGCAAATGTATGTGGAAATAAACAATTGATGTGCATAAGATAAATCAACTTTGTTTTATTTTACCCATTACCAAATGAAAATGTAGTTTTTAACCGGCTATAACTTTTGAAAATGCATGTAAAATTTAAATGTAATTCTATTTTCATTTAGCCTGAAATATTGGCTTTTTAAAATGTATACTTTGTATGGGTAATAAAGGCAAACAAATAAATTATGACCAATTTACTGAGGTGACCCGGCTTTTCAAGGCTAGCTCACAGAATTAATCGGGCACAGCAGAGCTTTATGGGTCAGCATTAACTGGATCCTATGGGGTTAAAGCAGAAGAAAGGCATGGCTTTTTGAAAAAAAAAGGCCAATATTCTCTTGAAAAGCTTCTTTAGTAAGATTTTTTCTGATTAGTCTAAATTTGAAAGTATGGCCCCTGTAAATGGCTTCAGGTGCACCTGTTTATTTTCTATAGGTAAATAAGGGTGGGTGTGGTGGAGAAACTTAAGCTGTGCTTTCACTCGTTTTAAAAAATAAGAAAAATGCTTTATACCTAACTTGAGGAGGCAGATGCAGATTCTCCTGCCTCCTCACACGAAGCAATTTTTCAGAAATGCCCAAGAGAAGCTGACAACACAATGGTGGCAAGGTAATAGAGGTATTACAAGTGGATTGAAATTGAGCTTCCTGAAGATAGGGCTACAAAACTCTTTGCCAAAGCCACGAGAACACATCTTTAAAACTACCAAATTAAAATTCCATCACAACTACAAAACTTCATTCCCATTGATGTGGAGTACCTTTTAACAGTTTATAATACACCATTCTATTGAACAAGTCACAAAATGGAGCAGCCATATCCCTTTTTTTCTCAACCTTTATTAAAGGCGCTTCATATTTAGTAACAACCACCTAAATCTCGCCAGGATCTATCTCCCTTTCCACATGAATGTTCATCTTCTTAAATCCTATCATTACCAGTCCATTTGGTCCCAGTGGGACACCCAGATCTTCTAAAGCTGGGATCAAATGTCTCCAGACCCCAGTGACACTGCTGTCAACTTGACACACACACAGGCCATTTCAGGACGCAATGCACCGAGCAATGCAGAATTTCCTTGGTGGAAAGTCATGAAAAAAAGTAGTCAAATTATTGACTACTGTTGGCAGAGTATAATTCTCACTATTCTTGTTAGATGAATTTCTTGAATAATAATATGCTTTTTTAAAAATTTTCTTTGCTGAAATGTTAATGTTTCCTTATTCTTTTTCAGGAAAAACATTCTGAACTTAACAAATAATATGTCTTTTTTACATTTTTTCCAGTGACATGGCCATATGAGTAAAACATTAACCTTTTTCTAAAAAAATCAATAGATAATTACATTCAATAATGCTAATTTTTTTTTATTTCAACACATCACCTTGGGTGGTTTTTTTTTTTTCTTTTTTTAGATCCTTTTGAAATCTTTAACAACAAGAAGATCCTGTGTGCCCATTAACATGAGAACAAAGGAAAGAAAACACCAAATGCCTGTACACCATTGTCTAGGCAGCCTGCAGCACAACTCAACATGTTCACCTCTAAGAATAGCCGTGTACAGCAGTCAGGGGCTAAATTTAATTCCTAAGACACAAGCCTTTCATTTCAGCTTCCACCCTAACAAAAGGTTAACAAGATGCAGGTATCACCATGTAAGCAAGGGGGAGCTGCTTCATATGTCTGAGACCCTGATACCTGGACAATAAATCACTTCACAAGGATGGCCTGAAACATAATAAGGTGACCACAGCATCTGAAAATAATTATTTTTCTTTAAATATCAATATGCACGGTCGAAATGATATATCACTCAGTTTATCAACAGAGTCAAGAAGACTGACTGGATCAGTGTATTGCGCTAGGTGGGATGAAATGTCTCAGCCAGGATTGTGTTGGAATGTGCTCTAGTCTGAAACTAAATGTACATTCACTGTCATTATAAAGACAGAAAAACAGTTCAACAAATCAACACATTTTTGTTTTTTGAGTAAACTGAATAGCATAACAATAAACATAACAATTTTACATGCACAAATCCAATATTTCAAAGAACATAACTAAAGGACTGAAGAACGCATCAAATAATCATAGCATATCATCACAGCAATTGCATATGTATTATTCAAGTAGTTTTATTTACAATAATAAAAAGAAACAGATACATGCCAACCAGCACAAAATCCAGAGAAACTTACCTATCATCATCGTCGTCAATCAGCCCAGCACTCTTCTGCATACATTCCCGCACAGCTTGCATCCCTTCACGGAATCGTTGCTGCATTCTCCGTGCATACATGGAAGCCCCACCTTCACTGAGATAACCACTGAAGTCATCAATTCTATTACTCTTCAAGATGTCTCCATCTGACATGTACCCTGCTGTCATATCTGCATAACACTCAACATCAGAGTAGTCGGAATAATCTGACGACATTCCGTAATTAGAGCCCAGTCTTCTCTGTGAGTTAGCATACACCTTGACTGGGTCCAGCAAGGATTTGTTAATCCCATATCTACTTGATGTGGTGCTGAGATAGTGGGGTACACTCTGGCCATTAATGGGTCCACTACCTTGGGGTCCCTTCTGACCACTACCAGACAGTCCCTTCAAGTATGATCGTGACAGAGGCTGCATGGGTTTGATGTCAACTGTGTCCTCAGCACCTCCTTCTAAATCTTCCCCTATTGTGGTTTCCTTGGAGGGCTGTTTTGGTGGGGTGCCCCCTTGCTGTCTGCTTTCAGTGCTGGGTCCCAAAGACTCCGTTTTAACATCATTGCTGAATGTGGTCTCAACTTTTGTGTTACTACTACTGTTTATACTGTCACTGTTGGCTACCCCACTGAGCTGAGCATTTTGAGCATTTTGTTTAGATTCAGAGTTTGACACACAGGCAGTTGTTCTACTGTTACTGGACTGTTGAGACCTGCCTGGGCTGCTGTCACTTTCCACACCAGACATATCGTCACAGCTGGAGGGCTTATAAATTACACTGTCATTTGAAGATGTCGTGCTCTTACTTGTTGACGGACTGGAAGAGTCACTGCGTTTTAGTCCTGATGAGGAGTCTCCACTACTCATACTATAAGATGGAGAAGACCGAACATTATTGAGATCTTTGCGTTTGAGTGCAGGGCTGCTGCTGCCCGAGCTTCTCCCTGGTATATTACTCTTTGATTTTACACTGTCCTCTATATTTTGCTTTGGTATTCCACTTTTCTGGCTGTGAATTTTCTGCAGAGCAGATAAGTTGGTCTGTGTGCCTCCACTACTGACCATCTTTGGCTGAGCCAGACTACTGCTTCCAGTCTGTGTGCCTCCACTAGACTTGCTCACACTACTTGTGGCACTTACATTATTGGTCTGTGAGCTGCTTGTTTTAATACTGTGATTTGCAGTTGACCCCTGGCCAGCATGGTGGTGACCAGACCCCGCCGAGGAGGCATTTTTGTGTCCAGCACCCACTGCAGAGGGGACAGCAGTGCTATTGTTTTGTTGAGCAGAAGATTGCACTGTTGATGTTGGAACAGTCCTCGCCTGTACCTTGCTGGAAGAAGTTGTTTGAGTATTTGCATTGTGATCAGCATGTGTTTTGTCTAGCAGGCTCTTGCCTGGAGTCTGCTGTTGGTGCTGCTGGAAGGTCTGCATTCCCTGCATGTGTCCAGGTGGGGGAAGCTGACTGCCACTGCTCTTTGAGCCACCAGCCAGGGCCTTTGCTCGCTGGGATGCCCTCAAACTTGCAGAGGTGCCCAGCAAAGGTCTACTGTGTGGAGCAGCCAGTCCTGTCTTTGTGCTTCCCCCAGCAGCAGCACCACTGCTATTACTATTACTAATACTGCTAGGACCTTTCAGGTCCTCCCTACTGGCCCCTTTTGTACTTTTCCCTACCACACTCCCAGGTTTTGGGATGCCTGTAGATGCAGTAGGGATACTAGTCTGACTACTCACTGGGGACGTCTTCCCCACTTTACCAGGGGTACTATTTTTAGGAATCAAACTTGCAATTTTTGATTTCCTTGAGCTGCCAGGACTGCTTTGTCCACTGCGTGCACTGGCTGAAGTCCTATCACTTTTGGCACTTGCTGTAGATTTGTAACTTGTAGCTGGTGACACACGGCCAGAATTTGGCGGTGTAGTCCGTCTGTCCTCACTCACTTTAGAAGAACTGGGTGACCGCACAGCTCCGACCCCACTGCGACCAATGGTCTTTTTAACTACCTTTCCAGCAGGCTTTGGAACACCTTTGGGATCATCAGAAACAATGGAAGATGATCCATCGCCCCCACTACCAGTGCTACTCCGATGTGAGGAACGGTCAGAGTCACTTTTATTGGAGGAGCTTGTTGTACTCCGAGACACACTTTTGTTTACTCCACTTTTACTTTTGTCTTTAGAATTAAAGAACTTGAACTTGTCCAACATAGAGTTCTTATTTCCTGAAACTGCAGACTTCTGAGCCCCAAGAGACACGCCCTTGGTTCCTTTCCCTAATGAAGAGCCAGAACTTGCTGAACTGGTACTTGTTGACGTGGGAAGGCGGTTAGCGTTCTTGTCTGAAGTCTGAGTTCTACTGCCAGTCAGACCTCTGCCCCCAGGGATTGGAATATTGGAAGTAACACCAGGGGATGTGGACCGTGTGGTTCCAGACTCACGGAGATTGCTGGTCTTAGAAGTTGGCAGTGATGAACCTGAAAGGTCACAAAATAATAATAATTATTACTCATCATAAATTAGGATTCTTTAATTGGCAGCTTATTATCTAGCCCTAAAAATCTTCTTCTTTTTTTTTTTTTTTTAATTTACCGCTCAGAAATGAGCAACTTCAACAATCAGTACTTGAAATAATTAAACTACAACTTGTTAGAAGATCTTTCCTTTACAAGATTTATTACCAAATAAACAAAAACCCATCCATTACTGCAGAGTTAAATATATATTTGCACCACTGAAGTAAGTCAGCACAATCTAAATCTTGGCCATGTCTATTATCTTCCATAAAAAATATCAAAGCATCAACTTTAATATTTTCCTACTTTGAGAAATGTGATATGTATGTGAAAAACCACTGTTCAACGTAGTTCACCCTGACACCTCCCTCAAGGCATGGCACAGCAGTGGCATGAACCTTAAAACAATGTCAGCTGTGTTTTTAAACACTAGCCTCTGTTTTTTCTCAGTCAAGACTTGTCCATTATAACAGCAGTGGATATGTTGCTGCCACTGCACCAGTTTCTTGGTAAAAAAATTTTGCGTTGATATATCCTGCGTATGCCTTTTCTGATACATTAAGCATTATATATTTTTTTATCCCTACATTACATGATAAAATGTGTTTTAAACATAAAAAAGAACACATTCCAGTACTCATCTTTCTGTTTAATTTAATCTAAGGTATAGTTATATGACTCGCCCCCATATTATACAGACCCCAATGCACCAATAGTGATACAAGATAAAAGCAAGAAAAGCATCTCACACCTTATAATTTACCATGAGATAAGACAATTTTTGCTATGGAATATTATTGTCCCTGACATGCTGAAAAAATGTTGTCAAACACGCTTTCAGTCAATGCTACACATTTCTTTCTATTCTGTTTCCCCATGTTTCTCTTTATAATGTTAACAACAGTGATATAATGACATGCATATTTTTACTGTGGCCAACAAACCATGACCAGTCTACAGTTGAGAGACTGGCGTCAGGCCATTAATATCCAAGGTAACAGAACAAAAAAAAATATGTGTAATGAAGCTTGCCTAAAACAAAGGCACAAAACCTGCAGTGAACCATTCACAAAATGCATTAGTTTGATGCAACAATATGACAACAACCATGACAACATCAAAATACTCGACTTATCACATACCCTAGATCTATCCCAATCTGACAACCTATCAAAATAATCTAGTTAAATCTTGTAGAATGTATTTTTATCCCTTTAGCCTACTGTGTGCATATATATATATATATATATATATATATATATATATATATATATATATATATATATATATATATATATATATATATATATAAACTAAGAATATCACGTTAGCCAAATTCCCTTGTGTTTTCTACATTGAAATTCACCCCAAGACTACAAGGTCATATATACCTCACATAGCTACTGCTAGGTGAAACTCTTCCCCCTCTTTCTACACATTTATCTAACAGGTCACAAGCTCTTACCCTCTTTTGTGGTATTCCACACCAACAGCCTGAGAAACATTTTCCAGAAATTCCTAGAAAATAACTGGTAACCAGAGACAGCTGGCCAACCTTCACACTTGAGGCAGGCCACAATTTTACATATATGACTGTGCAGTATTTCGTGCGTGAAGAACAGCATGAAATTCTTCATAGGGTTTACAGGGGTTTACGCTCTGTCACTTAACCTCAACAAAGAACTCAAGTAACTGTAAACTTTAATCACTGCGCTTTCTGTCACAGGGAGGCCTAATTGGGTTAAGTTCTCAACCCTTTCAAGGTAATACATTTAGGAAGATGTCTTTGCAGATCAAATGCCTTATGTCACCTGCAGAGCATCAAGCTGCCGCCCAGGTGGAGTACGTAAAATTGAGAAAAAACATCATATACAAAAAATATGGTGCTTCACATGAGGATGCCTAGGTAAAAATAGCATTTATCTTCTAAAATGACTGCAACAATATATTTTCCCATCTATCAACCTTCAAGTACCCCATAAAAAAACAGCACACAATCTATAGACTTAATATTGTTTACCTTGGGGACATTTTAGCCCTCATCTACTTTTAAATTATCCCAGTTCCCAGGTGTCATAAAATTATACTCCAGGCTCTAAAATTTTGCAACGTAAAACTGACACTCGTTAAAGATGCACGTTTTACTTAATTGAAGTAAAATCATTGAAAGATTTTCAAACTAAAGCATATATCAAAACGCTAGTAATATTCAGGCAATACCAATATAGAAACGTCCACTTACCACTGCCTCCTAAACATACTAAGAAAATGTACAAAGTTAAATCATTAAAAAGGCCAAAATGGATATTTCTTCTTAAATTTCAACTTTAAAAGAAAGATGAAACAAAGTGTGAAGGTGCCTCATTTCCTTGTTCACTTCCTTTCCTCAAAAATGTTCATAAACATCTATCAAGACCAGATTTCCTTTTGTACTTTTTAACCCAAGTTATGCCAAGAATGTCTGCTCGGTGCTTCTTCTCATTAGTGGCTCTTCAGCTCCAGTCAGCCAGCAGATATTCTGTAGATCAATGCTAGATTATCTGTCTATTAGCACTACAGACAATATTTGGTAAAATTCTTATGTCCTGTGGTTGTTAACCTGTTTTATAATCCTGATCAGTGCACTGAGTTTCCCACATGTATAAAATATAACTCTCATATGATTCTATTGTCTCAATATTTTTTCCATATCTATTCAGATACTGAAAAACTCTTGGCCTTGTGGTATCAATATTCTCTGCTTATGCCAATGTGACACTTGGAGTATTTCAATTAAAACTACCCAGGGAGATGGTAAGCCACAAAGGAAATTACTTTCAACAAAAATACACATGCCCGAGAGGCCAGAAAAACCAGCGTCCAAAGACACCAGTCGGACCAGAACAAGTATTTTTTAATTATGCATGGACAACTCTTAATCATCCAAAATATTACACACTTAATAATATTATGGTCTCTATGGTTTATAAACCCCAATATCCAGAAGTAACAGTAGCAGCTAACAAAGCATAATTATACATGAATGTTGATTAATCATGGAAAATATATCAGTTTCAATAAGGCACTGTCATTTGATTAAATTTAAGCAACCAAGAAAAACATAGCAGATGATAAATGGTGGTTCTATGATCAGAAGCAGTATGGGGCTATTTATGAGACTGATACAGGTGTTGGACCACATGCTGCTCATATGATGAGATCATCACCATCATCCACATGCTCACAAATTATACTGTGCTTTCATAAAACATTATGGACATTTTCTATCATTATATTGTCTCAGTACTGTTTTCTATTTAAAAAGCTGAACTGTGACATTTTGTTTTTACTGTTACACTATGTATTCCTTTTTTAAGATCTCAAAGAAACAGTATTCTCAGCACTTATTATCATTTTCCATTAATAATTCAGAATGAAAATCAACTAGCAACATTATTTACCATTATAGGTAATCGTTAAAAGATGCGCACACCAAAACATTTCTCTTCGCTTATATTTTGATAAGAAAAATTGAATCCCATGATTAAGTACTTCTTCCTTCGATTGAATGTACTTCATATGTGACTTGATGATGAATGCAACAATGACTGTATAGTGTATCACTGATTCTGTACTTGTGGAATTTTCTATGCTATAATGACACTTGTTTAATTATCAATAAACTTAACCTGAAAAGCAGTCTCAGCAGCAATAATAAAAATTAGATTCCCTTCATATATATACATATATATACCCAAACAAACAAAGACATTATTCAACAGCAGCCTTTAACATATAAAGCACAAGACAAAGAGAAGCTATCTCTATAATATCCCACTGTCTATTCATCACTAAATCAACTTTCTATATAGGATATTGACCCTTCTATGATTATTTTACAAATGCAGCCCCCAAGTTGAGATATGTATTTTAGCAATCAATCCTAACTGAATTTTAAAAGCAGAAAGCCTAGCTAACAGCATATTATGGACTATCAGTAGAACATTACTGTATCATAACTGTAAGCCAATTTTCTTTTTTCAATAGGTCATTAAAATAAATACAAGGCAGACCCTCCAGTTTCTTTATCCCCACTGGTACCTGCCATGCAAGGTAATAATCAACAACAGTGAGTCATCTTAATCATTGCATACTATGTGGTATGTGCCTGGGTTTCCACGTACATTATGAATAGATAGGAAAAAAATACACAAGTTGTATATGAATACTTCCATTGTGTAGCAATCCATTCTCCTCATGTTGACACTTGTTATACTATGTTGTGTTCATTTGTTCACTGCGTATCTGAACACTATGAATAACACGCTTGAAATTTACCTTTCAACATAGTATGACTTCAAAAAACATGTTCATATTTTACCATCTCTGACATGGTTAAATAATTCATGCACTGCAGGTTTTCTAGTATACTGCCAGTCAATACAAAGGCACATCCTACAATAAGACATGATGCATCAATGAAGGACAAAGGGACTTCACATCATCACACTACGTTTTAGTAAATCTCTACTCAATCAATACATTTCTGATGTACTGATTTATGTAAAGAAGATATTTCATTTATATGTACACACACACATACATAAGCATATAAAAATAACAATTGTTCATATTACCTGTTTGTCCCCACAAACTTCATCCCAGAACATAGGAACACAGAAATACCAGAGGCCATACCAGCTGTGAAGCAAGCTATACTCTCTGTGCTCGAGTTCCAGATCCTGCAGTACTATTATATTCCAATCAAATTCAGAAAAAAAACTGCACTTCAAATTTCCGTTTCAAAGATCAAATATTAATAGAAAACTCATTCAGCTCGTACCATGATTTATTGCTGCGTGCCAAACAGCAAAACTGCTATGTCCGTCGATCAATTCTATTGGGCTTATTCTAAACACTTTCCAAAGCCATTTTTCTGCAAAAAAGGCAGCATTTCAAATACTATGTGTATTCAGCGTCTATGGGATCTGTTTCAGTCATGGCCACAGAAATAGGGCAGAATTTATCTGGATAATCACATTAACTTGATATCACTTTCATTGAAGTTGCAACTATGATTAATTACAATATATGGCAGCCTCAATACAGTCTTCCATTTTGAAATCTTTTGTATTTTGCAGAAGATTGATATGCCTCTTTTGTTTAACTCTGTCAGGAAAAAAGCCAAACTATTCTTATTTTTAGTTTCTGCAATTGGAATGACATCTAATCTTTCTCCAGCAATCAATGTAAATTGAATGTTCCAATTGTTGCCCAAGGACCATTAGGCAAATTTGGTTTCCAAATTCAAATATGTCCATTTGATTCTCCATTTAGTAGCAGCCTTATAAATCTTGAAAATGAAGCCAATCTCTAATGCTTTTTTTAAATACCAGAACTGAAGGGCCTCCTGCAAATGGCATCCCTGCACTTGCATTCATTGTCACAACTAACACAATGGATGGCTCCCACCTCATCCATAGGATACATTAGGAGAACAGACAGCTTCTCAGGAGCTATAACATTGCACAAGCGATAAACACAAGGATAAAATGATGATCATTCAAACTGACACTGACATGCCTTGGTTCCATTCTTTGATTATACTGTTGTTTGGGTTATATACTTTCTCCCTTGGGGAATAGCTGACCTGACTTCCTGGTTTTATTAGATACTATTACCCCGTTCACACTACGCTCAGTTATCCGGATAAGTTGCAAATTAGGTCACAATTCGAATAAATGCAGTAGTGTGAACGCAAGAGGATTTTGAAAATGCGCATTTTCAAAATCCTGCAAGCGAGGTGGATTTCTAAGCGCGATCCGGATAACTTACCGGAATCGACACCTGTACAGATCTTACTGCGCATGTGTGCAGATAAGTGCTGGTATCTATGAACGCTGGTTTATTACTTTAGCGATTGCACCAAACGTGTCACCACTCACTACAACATGAGGAAACAAACTTATTTTGCCCCCTTATACTTCTCAAGAATGCTGGAATGTCTTTTGAGTTGCATTTGTCGTCACAAATTTTTGTTGATATTTTAAGATTTCCTGTGCGGCGCATGCGCGAGTGTTCAAAACAGGAAGTTTAACCTGAAATTTTCAACGTGGGATTCGGATTCGCTTAGCGAGTGTGAACGCAATACCGAATCGGATTCCTTACGAAAAATCCGAATTATAGAAATGCGCATTTTGGCAACTGTAGTGTGAACGGGGTATATACTGACTGTGATCAAGTGTGTCACAACTCATTTCCCATGAAAAACAGATCTGGTGAAAAAAGACATCCTTGCAGGTCCAAATGCTATGCCTGCTAAACCTACTGCCTAAACTGCTCAAAGCATGCTTGCACAAAAATAGGATAAGACTAAGATTGAACTAAAATTTATATACTGCCTTTACAACCAGCAAAAAAAAAAAACTTTTTCCAGGAAATAAATCAAAAACTCATCAACTGAAGAACAGCATCACCCAAAGTGAAAATAAAATTTTGTTTCTACCTTAGTTTTTCTTACAAGTGTTGGCAGCTTGTCACTGCTAGGAGGAGAAGTTATCAACTTTTTTCATGTAAAAATGCCAAACACTCGATAAAAAAATCATATGACCTACAAAGAAAAAAATTCATTAGATACACAGTTGTACAAATAAACCGTAAAAATGTGCAAGTTTTTACCAAGCAGAAGCAGATCAAAGGAAACCGTTTGAAGAAGATTTGTAAACACAGGAAGGCACCAAGGCTTGTCTTGTCTCCAGTACAAACTAATGACTATACATCATTACCCCTGCACACCTTTTAGAGGACTACACATATAATAGCTGTGAGGGTACATTGTTTGAGCACTCCTAGCTATATTTTCTGCTTAAATTTCTTCATTAGCTGAGAACACAGAGAACCTGTTTTCCTGCCAAAACATGGAGTCACACAAAATAAACCACCACTTGCTTTTTCAGACTGTTATCCCTGATCTTTTACTTAATTGTGATGGAAACAATATGGGACATTTAAAATATACCATTCTCTTTTAAGTCCTTTGTTTAAGAGTCTTCATATCTCTCTCATTCATTTCTAACTTGATCAACTTTCAGACTTCAGCACTTCAGATGAACAGCAATCAACAATCATTAAAACTGACTTTAAATTATGCATGGGGGAGGGGGGGTTACCATGATTCAGGTGAGAAAGAAGATGGGGGCAACATAACAACAGACTAATATAAATAAGAGAATGAATATTGTCTTTATAAACATCAACCATACATTTCAGAGACTGATATATCACAACCTGTGCCGATTTATAACCAAATTTGCCAATAGTGATCTATATTTAGCATCCAATTTGTTTTTCTGTTCATTAAATAAAACCTTATCTATCTTAAAACCTAATTCCTTAGTTGAAAAATCCAAGGACAATTTGTCAACTCAAGAAAATTCACTTAAAATAAAACATTGAGTTATAAATAGACCATTGTTGGTCCTTTGCTAGCACTCTCTAATTAAGTCTTTCATTTGTCTTCATTTTTAATATCACCTCGTATTCAAGATCATTCCCTTGATCAGTGATATATTGCTGTACAAGAGAGAACTCTCCAAGTCACTTGTAATGCACAACGCTGCCATGTTGAGGTTAGTGATTTCACGCACTATTTTAGCACAGATGTCTAAATAAAGACACAATAAGAAATAACCAAATGGCAAATTCATTACAAGGTCTTTAAATGTTATTGATCTTTAAATAAATATTTTGTGAGTGAGTACTGATCATATTATGTTTTCCATTCTATATACCTAGAAAAATAAAAAAATTCAAATAAAACATGAGGAAATCTGGTTTTTAAAAAATGACATCTTTTTTCAGAATGTTGAAACTCTGAAGTTTACTTCTAAGCAAGCCAAGACTTTCAAGATTTTAGGGAGCAGTTACTTTATACAACCAAACATATTGTTGAAACACAATCTGAAGGGTGTAAAATATGTACCAATGTTTCAAACAAACACAATTTAGGCTGGTCTAGCTGTGCCAACAATATATCTACATAATCTGGCTCTCAATAGGGCCTGTCCCGAAAACATGTTCAACCTGGGTCTCTGCAAAATAACATTCAGTAAACTGTCCATCAAGTTCATCTTAATACTGCCATGACCTAAAGATTTCAGAACCTTATATCTTCAACCCTATCCTAAAACACAGGCTCCCTACAGTTTTACATAATTCCTTTCACCACATTTACTTTAGAAGAGCTATACTTTACTCTACCCGGAATGCCCCCATGTCTCACATGTTCTTGAGAACAAGCTTTTTGCTCTTCCCATTTTATAAACAAAGAACCACAAAACTATAAACCACTGGGTCTGAACTTCATAAGTGCAGTATATATCAATCTTCACTGACCTTCTATCCAACTAAATTCTTCAAGTTAACTTCCTAAACATTTTTCAATTGTTCATGATTCCAAATAAAAAAATCTCACCTTAGTTTTGCATAATAAAGCACTAGACAACAGATGACACAAACTTGAGAGAAAAAGATGTCAAGGCAGCCCTGTAGTGGAGAGGAAAATCTACAGGAGAAAATTACATGGCAAGTGGTATGTGGGTTGCTGTCCAAACAATGCCCCTGGGCAAGAGCATGTGGTTGGGGTTAGAATTAGTTACAATTCCCTCTAATCTTACTACTGGTTGTTTTCACAAGACCAATGTGGACTTTTCTTCCCAAGGGGGGAGAGTGATGGGTGGAGCACTCACTAAGAATCTATCTTGATTAATGCAATTAGTTTAAATGCATGTAATCACAAAGTAAAAGACTGGTGAAAAACAAAAAAACTTTTTCATCTTTAAAGAGTAAACCATCAACATATATAAACACTTCTGACACTGCCACTTATTTCCACTATCAGTCCTTCAGCCATCATCAGCAAAACTTTTCATATGATCCCTGCCATTGGTCAAAATTCACCAGTCTTTTAAGGTTCTCCTTGTTTTCAATCCACAGGAGGCAGAGAGAGGGGAACAAAGGCTGGTCATATCAGTGGGGCTCACCTGTATAAACCCCTCCAATGGAGAAGTACAGTTACAGTATATTTTATTTACATTCCTATTTCAACAAGTGGGGATGGTAAAAAAAGACCAATTCTAAATAGTGAATGGAGGTCCCCAATAGTCTCCTGGCTTATCCAATTACCCTGGAATTAAAGCATACATTATTGGCTAAACTTAGTTTTGGATCTACATCAGTAGTCCACCCCACTCACCAACATGGCATCATGCATTATACCTTCACAGAGCAATTATCTATATTTAGGGCCCTGAATCTGAATAAAACCTGCCAATATAGCACAGGTGTGCCTGTGGTAAAACAGGTAATTATCTATTGTGAGAAATGATTTGACATTTAAACCTTTACCAAGTGTTGTCAACAGACCAGATTGTGCAGTGCTATGTATATATCACACATGAAAGACCTTTCCTGGCCTACAATGCTACTTATATTTCATTCCCTCTATAAATTGTGATTTTTAATTTGAAAATGAATTACATATTGATCAAGTTAAAGGCAAACATTTAGAAAGGGACATTTATTGATCGATATTTGTGCCAACACAATGAAATACTTAGTTTTAATAAATTCAAAATTTCTGCCACATTTGCTGTAGAGGTTTACCACAACCCACAACAAAGACCTATCAAAATGCATCATTATAGCACTATTCTTCCTCTGACTTTCTATTCAAAACAGGATATTTCCAAACTGCCCTCATTGTCCTATGAATTAATTATGCAAATAGCCCATAATTCATTTCCATTACCCTATTGTCTTGTAATTAATTCTCAAAAGGTGCATCCCGCCTCATCATGTAAGTTCTGTAGTGCCTCTGTTGGCTGGTAAATATAAGAAAATGCATCAATCATGTACCTTTGTGTTGCAATACTATTATATACATTTTATACAAAGATCACTGACATCAAAAGTTTCACATTTATGTAACCAAGCAAATAAACATTAACAATATATGTAAATATGGCAATAGTTTGAGTACAATAGATTTCCATGTGTAAGGAAGTTTTAAAACAGTGTATATAATTCTATCTGTCCACATGATGTGTGTGTGTGTGTGCAGGGCGTAACCAGACCATTTAAAATTGTACGCACAGATTTTGAAAATTCCCAGGTACGATTATATTCCGTAAAAAATACACTGAATTTATGGAGAATAATATCATGGTTGGCTCAAAAAATTGTACGCACAGTGCATCCGTGCGTATGCCTGGTTACGCCCCTGTGTGTGTGTGTGTATGTGTGCGTACGTGCTGGTGTGTGTGTATGGATGTACTTGCGTGCACAGCAGACCAATTGTTTCATACCAAGTGCACACACAGCCAGGACTGGGGCCTGACATGAAGCTAGACTAAGATAACAACTGCCATTTAGAGAAATTGACCAATCTAACACCTCATTAGACACCTTCATGCTACATTAGGCCATTTTCTGCTAAACAGCCTCAGCGTCTTTACAATCCTGTGCCTTATGATCTGGGGGCCATGGCGCTTAGGGCCCATCACACTGAAGTTTATTTTTCTATATGACAACTATGGAGTTTAAAGCAACAAACAATTAATTCTGCATCATTTCATGCTTACTTGGGGTTCATTTTGAAGTCTACCCTGTAAGTTTCATTTTGGCATTTCATGATTTGCAAGGCACTGTATATCAAAAAGATGGGCACTACAGGGTCAGGTGACTTATTCATTATATCATGTTCCAAATTTTAAGATTAAAAGAAGGTCCATGTAGATGTTTACTGATAAAATATATCCCTTTTTGGTTTTATTTCATTCTGTTTCTTACAAGCTAAAAAAAAAAACTATTTGACAAAGAAAAGCAATGTTCAATCAAACAGTTAATTGAAAATTATCCATCACAACTTTTTCTACTATCAAGAATATAGGACCAGCAGTCTCCTAGACTTCCTCTTATGTCACCAAATCTTGGCTCTCTCTCATTAAAAGCTGCTTGTTTACCTGCACCTGTCATTAAAGATGTGAGTCAGCCTGTATAAAAACACACACACTGCATGTGCCTCTAGCAGGGAACTGCTTTCATGACAACGATTTATTAACGAAATGTTTGGCATGGGGATATATATCATTTTAGGCCAATTTACATTAAAAAATCACAAATGTTTTGGTAAGTTAAATGCCAATACAACTTATGTTTTTTTATATTAAAACAATTATATTCATCACATGCTTTTTTTTTTTACCATCACATCCCAAAGGAAAATGGAAAGGTGATATGTCATACCAAAAAACTGATGTTTTTTCATCAGTTGTTGAAAATCCACACAGCTTTATTATCAATTTCCCACAAATTATATCCACGTGAAAACTTTCCTGCAAGCGTGCGCCAGGTGCAGCAGACAGTCATCTTGCTTCCTTTTTTTCTATTTAATTTTTCCCACCTGGTGATATGTCATCATAGGAAGGAAATGTTTGTGGGGTATCCATACCATTTTAAGCACTACATCAACTTATATTTCTTCATCCTATAAAATGTGGTTGATTTAAACTGACACTGCAAAAAAAGTCTCTTTATTCTACCTTAAATGTTTTGATGAATCACGAAACCCTTGGCTTAAATTGACATTGAGAAAAGGTTTAGATAAGCTCCTACATGGAGACTATGATTGTGTAACGATGATGATACAAAAATTTCTATACAAATTGATGAAAGTCTGAAAATATTGCTGCACCAGACTTCCAATGGCCCTAAGTTAGTTAAAAGTTTGAAAATAATTCTTAATATCCCTTCATCAATATTCATTCATTTTTAAGTTTAAAAAAAAGTATCATGACAAAATGTATCATAAAAAAGTATCATTTACATTATGTTGAGAAAAATGGCATAGCAAAAAGTTAAAAAGCGAGTGATCACCTCTCACACTGCCATCCTATGTAATGTAACAGTAACAATGTCAATCATTAATCACAGCGTCAAGCCACTAACCCAATACACACATGAATGGCAATTTTCTCCAATCACTGCTAGCCTTGAGAAAGACTGTTTGCCGGAGTATTAGAAAAGTCTGAAGGATGCCCACCAAGTAGTCCACATCTCTGTTTACCATGATAAGATGGGAGCTAAGATGTCTACCAATACTTCACCTCTGTGATATCAAAAACTGACATCTTTTGTTCCCTCTCCATCTTGTAAAGTCAGACATAACATGCCTGGATTGAATCGCAATAGTCAGCAGACCTTTCAATAAATATACTTGTTTGAGTTTATAATGACTATTCAGAGAGAGCAGTTTATACTTGTTATACTGTCACTGAGAGAAAAGTTAAACTGAATATAACAAGTCTGGACTGAATGATTGCAATCATTGAAACTTTTGGCTAATATATGTTTTGGTTCAATCTATTATTTGAAAAAATAAAAACATTGATGAAAAAAATGTAAAAATTATAGTAGGCTAAAGTGGAGTCAAGTAGACCTGGGGTCATGCTGCAGCCAGACTATAAAGTTGCCTTGTCCACTCTAGTTACTGACCATGGCAGTGAGCAGCACAGAGGGCCTGCCTTGGGTCCACCTCCTGCCATCTGGTCAATAATCCTGCAATGATTTTCCTAGCATGATCAATATAAAAGTATGGAGGAATCTGATGGAGCTAAAGACCCAGAATTACCAGACATGAAAACTCGTGGAAGATCTTGCGTCAATGTCCATAGAGAAAATCAATGAGGGATATGGCATGTCTTAACTAACAATCCTAGTTGCCCACTTCCTTACCACTTTATAGCTATTTTTATAAACCAACAGGCTTGTAAAACAGAAAAAATTAATAAAAACAGATATAAGCCATTGCCTAAAAAAGTCCTGTTTTGCATCTTTACCATGTTTTTAATAACTGCTGAACTATTTGCTAAAAATAATAGGCCTTTCTTTAAAAATAAATTGTACTTAACTGACATCTGACACAAAGACAATGCAATTTTATCTGTTGGTGTTCAATGGAAACTGTAACCCTTACTTAAATACAGGACAAATTGTTTTAATTGCTGAAATTCCACACATAATCTGTGGTAACATCTTGTGTAGTAACAAAGACAGATCTTATGCATAAAGGCAGCATAATCACAACTGTTTTAATTTCTACCACCAATGGCTACTAATTAGCATAAAAAATCTCCCTTGAAAAAAATTGTTTTGGTAATTTGGAAAAGATCCAATTTCACCTAGTCTAGTGACTTACAATCAAAAACCCTGTCACAGGTAAAGTACGAGACATGCAAAAAATCAACAGAACTCTATTGATCACGCATTGGACCCCCAGACCCCTGCCCCCTTTTTCCAAACAGCCTTACCTTGCCCCATCGTAACTGCACCACTGTCAGAGACCCCAATATTCCTTATTCCACATGGTTCTCAGCCAATTTTGCGTAACTTTTCCTTCTACTCCCCTTTCCTCAACTGCTGTGGTGGGATTTGTATATACTGGCATCGCCAAAGGGGGAATGCAATTGGTTGTACTCTTTATCTAGGTTGTTATATTATGGGTCTTTAATTCTGTCTACTGTAAATCTCCTGGTATTCCGCAGCTGGCTGCTGCCACCACATATAGCCACAATCATCGATGAAAGAGTTAGCTGTGTGCATGTGCTTCACTGTGTATCTACACATATAAAGTGTATCATCAGGCAGTTATTCTAGGTGGCCAATAGGATTGGCTGTTGACATCTCACCTGGCCTGACCTTGGAATTTATCAACTTTAAATATATATACACATACATATATATCTGTGTGATTTCTTTTTGACATAAAGTAAACAGTGACTCTATCTGTGGTAATGCTATCAGTGTTAATAAGCAATAATGACAAAATTAAGAAAAATGATATCAAATCTTACAAAACAGGCTGATATTCTTCTCTGAAAAAAAATTACAGCAGCTGCAGTTTTTACAGGTGCATTAACATGCATGCGTGGGTGCGTGCGTGTGTGTAAGAGAGAGAGAGAGAGAGAATATGAACCAAGTTAGGCTAAGGTAGAAAAAACACATTTTTTAATTCCTTACATCTCATATGGTCAGCCTCAACATTATGGAACATGAAAAACAACAACACAAAATAAAAACATTATCTTTTAAGAGAAAAAGAAAAAAGCATAACTAGCCCTTGCTCTGACCTATGCCCTGAATTCAGGCACACAGTGGGTTGTTCACTTGCAGACAAATGACTGTGACAAGATAAAGCAGTGGCATTTAATGCTGGAGAAGTCAGCTGAAAACTGATTACAGTGGTATTTGAAAACCTTTTTTTTTACTGGGAGGCTTTATCAAATATAAAACTGTAGAAAGTCACCAGCACTGTTGCTTATCTGACTTTTGTCACACATTTTACCTTTAAATTACCAAACAAAGCAATATTAACCACATTGAAAAATGATCTGAAATGCAATTTTAGCTGGATGAAATGTTTTAAGGAAATTTAATTAAAATCTAAATTCAAGTTTTTCTAGAACATAAAAAAGTCAAGTCAGAGTGTGATTATTTTTCTGTCTGTCCCCATGCTTAATCTGCTTAATTTTATTAGGTCTATCTGAGGATAATTTCACTTTTTTCTTTATTGCAATTCTAAAACACCTGTTTTCAACTTCATTTGCTTGACATTTTGAAGTTGAAAAACAGAAATTCAACCTTTGAACAATTGTTCCACTTTTAATAGTTCAGGGTTAGCTGCAGAGGGCGGTTATTGGTTAATTTGTTTGTTTTTTATCAAAACAAGTAACATTTCACACACAAAAATTTAAAAAATCAGGCAACACTAAACAAAACTGATCCACTCATACTGAATTACAATGCATACTAAAGAATCTAAAATTCAACATCATTTCAGCCTCCATACATCAGACATAAAACATGCTAATGAACATAGCATCAAAATGACAGGCTTGCTGCAAGCTCTATAAAAACGGATACCTTTTCACCATCAGCAACCAGGTATCACCGGGTGCAGAGTCATTTTCCAGTTTGGCAGCATACAATATACCTGCCTTCTGTCACTTACAACAATGATATAGCCCATCAGTCTTTTATTCCAACAGTATGATGTAATCCAGGAAATCTTAGAAGACCTTTGAAGCAAACCGTTCTTGATGCCAGGTGATAAAACTTAAGAGGAGCATTTTCTCTCAAGCTCTACTTCAGATTTTCATTCATAAGATGCTTTTGTATTCTCCGTATTTACTATACAATGTAATGAGATACAGGGGTCAAATGCACATGCATGCTGCTGCTGCTTTAACAAGCAGGCGTAGCACTGAAGAATGGAAGCTGTCCAAACAATGCTAAGCCATCACCAACCAGGAAATACTTCATATTGACATTAACCCACTAAATAATTACTGATTAAGTTTTTCCATTGCTTTCCTTGCCAGTACATTCTGAAGAGGTGAAGTCAGTCTGCATTCAAAATATTAAACAAAGTTGTATTGACATTTGAAAAAAACAATGAACTTCTTTTTTCCATTATTTCCAATATTCAGCCACACTTTCAAAGACCAAAATACTATATTACTTTTAAAACCCTCACTGTTGATCATTTGTACATTTCCATTATCTTCCTTTCAGTCACAGATATAATTTTGCATCAAGCTGCTTTCCATACTCAACCAGCATGAACAAGCCATTTCCATCATCAAATCAATGAGAAACCATCTAAGATTTGTTACCCAACAGGACAAGGGAAAGTAATGAGGCTGTTGGCTCATAATGAATAGCTATGATAATGCATTTTTGTTGCCCACACAGTACAAGTTGCTCTGCAAGTCTGACTTACTTTATCACACAAAAACACACAAACACACACAGACAAACAGAAATATTTTCTGGAAATTTTCAAGCTTTAACAACCACCATCCCAAGAGTGCAACACTTCTTCACAGGCTTTTCATAAATCAATCAGTTTACATTCAAAAAGCTTATTACAAGGCAATCTCATATCATGATACTTTAGAGAATACTACCCATGACTGCAGAGCAAGTGGATTTCCCCATAATATCTATAAAGTTTAACAAACATCTGTCCAGCTCATCTCACCAATTGCGATAGATGAGAATGCATGCTTACAACAGCAATCCTCTCAACATGTCTAGCATAAATACTAATGCTTGTGGAACCAATACGCAGATTCAAGGGGGGGGGGGGGGGGAAGGCTGGCCATTTTTCTGGTAATCTAAACCTGTCAGGGGGTAAACATCCTTGAATGTTATCATGTGTCAAAAGCAGAAAAATTTAAGACTGCTTTCGTAAATCTGAAGGAATTTCAAATTCAAAAATGAACAGATTTAAAGCTGATATTCTGTCTGCTATTTAAGAGTAATGCATATCATTTGGGAAAAACTACTGGTGTAAGGGGCATATCCTTGTGAGTAATAAACAAAAAGTTAAATGGGAAACATGCTATGTTTGAACACCAAAAAAAGGATGAAAATACTGATTTTAATATTAATATTAATGATGTTAATAAATAAAATCCACATACCATTTTCAAGGATGTGTACTAAACCTTCCTAAAACAGTCTAACAACAAAATAAGAAAACCATATCCTACCTGTAACTGTCTTGAAACTATCAATAATTGAAGAACCTATTGAGCTTAACCAGTCTATGCAACAAGAGAACTGTAATTCACCAACAGAACATATAAAAATAAACCTTAGCCCAGTCCCAGACCTTTACTTCTCTAGGACAATCTGTGTCTCTGGTTCAAAGTCACACATTATGGAATGCTGTTCCTCATACCAGACATCAAGCCCTCTGGGATATATTATTTAATAACTCCTTTCAGCTAGACTAGTGCAAATTAAAAGCCCTTTCACATTTTCAGTTCATTGCAGGATGCTAGGCCACCAGCCCAGAGGCAATAGTCTAGTGATGTCTTCTAGTACCTTATTGACAAGAATTCTTCTTTATTTCTTCCTAATTCTTTCAAATAGTGAAGTGGATGTGGTATGACTATTTCATACATAGTTCAAAGCACATGTTCTAGCAATTAAATATCAACTGATAGCACTTAACTTCCAAAACCTGGCCTTTGAAAGTATGCTCTCTGTCTACTGATCACACCAGAGATAAACGAAGCAAAATGAGACTAAGAAGAAGTTGTGGTTCTTATGCCGACTCTTAAAAAAGACCCAAGTGCCTCTGGGGATCTCTCTATTTAAAGTACCACCAACGCAGTATGATTTAACCAAGGAGTCCAGAGGCCAAAACTCACCCACTTCCTATTGCTCTTACCTGTCCACTTCAGGTCACTGTGGTCAGTTTACCTGGCTGGCCACTACATGCCAGGATGTGGGGGCCATGTGATTTACACCAGTTCTGATGAGATATCCCATATCTGTCACCTCATCAGCATAAGTTTGATGATATCTTTTGACTTGGATGAAGTGTGTACTTATTTATAGTCTTTGAAATGAAAACTATGGTGTTTTACAAGCCCAAAGGACACGAAAAACACTCATATGGCACCTAAAAATAATCACAATTGTAGCTCCAAAATCCAAAGAAATGACAAAAGCATAATATTTTGACAATCTCCTGCTCCAAAATGTTATCTATGTGATGCAGTGCATTATGCAAGGATTCCTAAAATTATTCACAG
The DNA here is from genome assembly GCF_051362555.1 of Lingula anatina. Taxonomy (NCBI): domain Eukaryota; kingdom Metazoa; phylum Brachiopoda; class Lingulata; order Lingulida; family Lingulidae; genus Lingula; species Lingula anatina. The sequence continues at coordinate 12,774,641 of NC_141767.1, read as the reverse complement.
ATACAATTCAACAGACACCAGGCTTTTTTTCCTGCAAAACCTTTGTCTTAAAAAGGTTAAAACATACATTTTCCCCTCTGAATTACCAAACAGGATTCATCAGTGTCACCACCTTGCAGAGTATAATTTGGGACCTAGCACAGGATGCAGTATTTATGATTTGCCCTCACAGTGCAAGTCTTGAGGGAAAGTGAAAATCTAAGCATCATCTGCTGATAAGTGCTTCATTCCACTAGTTTAATCTGTTTAGCCCAGCTTACCAATGATATAGCGCAACTATCTCCAATCGTTCCTTTATACACAGATCAGATCATGATAGCTTACTTGCAAAAGGCTTGATAGGATTGAAATATACCAAAAAAGAAACAATTAAACAGCTCACAATTTTCTTTAGATGTGACATACAATTGTCCATCCAATGTCTTCTTTTTGCTATTAAACTTCTTATATGTGCATTTGTGCGTACGCGAGTGCATGCACATGTAAACTTACACTTGGGTAAAATTGGTTCCCAGTTATCTCTTTTCTCTTTACTCGTCATGCAATTACAAATACGTTCAGGTTCTACCTAATCCCATGCCCTTACACTATTTGCATTCTGATAGCTCCTCCACTCATTACTGCAGATGGTACCAGTACATATATAGGTAACAACTAAACAGCCATTCACGTCTCCTAGTGTTCTCAGTATAATTAATGCAAATGTTCACAGAAAAAAATATCAAAAACCAAAGACTACCTGGTGCAATGTACTGATCACTAGTACACACTCCTGTTCTTCTAGTTACATTGGTGTCCTCAGAGTTGCCTGTCTTCTAAACAGGTGACTTAAGATCTAGTGGACTTGCAATCAGGTTATCAGCGTAGTATGACCTTATATAACTACCACTATATATGTATGTATGCTCCAGTGCTTAGTGTCTCACAGATACTGGTTGACTTCCCAGCACAGCACAACACATTACTGACTCATATGAGATACAACATATACTCCCAGCAGTGGAAATGCGGAGACCTGAAGATCGATAACCTTCTCAAACTCCCAAACGCCACCTGTCAGCATTATCACATTTTCATGGATCTGTCACCTGTTACCGGCCCCAGATGCCAGATATGATTTCTTTATAATTTGGTTACCATTGGAAAAAATATTGCTTTTTTCACTGGAGTAATCTGGCATTTACTTCTTTTTTTATTGCATGCAGGTCGTGATGAATTGTGAGCCTGGTGGAGGTTGACAACAGATGCTGCTTTTAAGACTGCTTCTATTCAAACTGGGAACAAGATGGTACTAATGTCAACCTGTGGTCCCACCATGTCATAGTGCTTTTACAAGGTTTTATCTACCTGATTATAATACACAATTCTTTTTTACTACATGTTTTTACTATAAATCTCTGCTCTTTCAAAATAAATCATTCAACAGTTTGATATATCTGCCAAATTATATTTTCACAAATCTAAGTCTCTGAATCAAAATTGCTGCTGACAAGAATAAATCATTTGAATTCTTATTAAAGAAAATTATAGTGGAATTTTTCAGATAGAAAGTCAAAAGTTAAAGCTGTATTTTATTTTATAAAAGGCAAGCATGCAAATTTGTCTTTTCAAGAAACAAACATTACAATGCAAAATATATGATGAGTTCGAGTTACTTATAGTTTTGACTTAATAAAAATGTAGGTATTGTCAAAAGAACATTTCCCAGACTACAGAGTCATGTCCAGTATATGTTATACAGTGGTCAGTTCCTAAGATGTCCAAAAAACTTCCATCAAGGGGTCAATCCACTAGACCTTGCCAACACAGATCATTAGAAACAATAACACATTGTAACAGACCCTGGGAGCCAAAACGTCCAGACATATCTTCTTATGGCTTTTTTTACAACTTTTAAATTGACAAAATTGCTTTTTCTCAATTTTAGACCCATAACTACTCCTTCCTTCACTGTTCATCTTAATTGCCAATAAAATAGTGATGGAAAAAATGCAATAAGAATTAAAAAAAAAACACAGCTCAAATTTGAAAAACATTCCATATTGATTTTGGCTAGTTTTTCATAACATATAGTCAACAAAATATCACCAAAAAACACAAAATTTAAGTATCTCATAATTCATTATAGAGCAATCTAATGAAAAACATTTTTAGCAGATACTCACCAAAAAATTTTTTAATGTTTATCATAAAGAGAAAAAATACTACCTAGGAAAAAAAGAGTTCAGCCCACCCACAGCACTCACCTGAGGTGATGGTGTTATTATTGGTGGCAGCCTTGCTGGTGCCCCTGGTACGATTCAAGTTGCTGGGGATCTCCCCATTGAGATGATGTGCCTCCTTTGTCATTGAGCCTTTGCTGGAAGATTTGAATGGTGAGGGTAACCTGAGGAAATGAAAGAAAGAAGGAAGTCAGTTATGATAAATGACGAATAAAAAATATGATTTCCCTGTATAGGGGACAGGTGTCATTAATATTACTGAACCCAGTGGTACAAATGGCCTGTGCATGACTGAATACTAGACAGTGCATGCAATATGGTTTTCTAAAACAACAGGGGGTCATAATCATGTTTGACAACATAATTTCCGTCAAGTTTTGAGACATGCACCTCCATGAAAACTAATGAGAGCACCTGCATGTTCTGACAGGCCACTCTTGTCTGTGAAAAAAGATTTCATGTTTAATAGATATTTAATCTTATTCTTTTTCTTTGTTGCTGTTGTTTTTTATTTGTTTTGTCGCTCGTGACACAGAGTTGTACTCTTTTATTCAATGTCTAGAGAAAGCAACTGACACAACAAACACCATTTAGTTGTTTCAATCCATGGATATCACGAAAATAAATAAAAAAATCAATGATAATTTTACTGAAATATAAGTCGAAATGAAGTTATTTGGACTTCTCAAAAATGATCATCAACTGATTATTAACAGTATCATTTAAATTTGTCCACCAATGCAGCAAATATAAAATCTATCACATTCATACCATTATACAAATTATCAATTTCAATTTTTTAAAAAATTTTGTTTGAAATGTTATGTCAACTCACTGCCAACAATTACATAATTGATATCATAATGGTGCTATTGACATTCAATGCAACATTACACAGTATTAAAATCAAATCTAATGCCATCTCATAGATAACCCCAACACCAGCGAAAACAACCAACAATTCATAAATGTATACCTAACAAAAGAGTTATATTATCATCATCATCATGTAAACCCCCAGGTCCAGGTAGACCTGTCTGTGTGGTATACCAGGTGGTGTATAGGACAAATTAGTCCCGAGGTGTCCAGGTCACCAGAATGGTTGTAAAAGAGCAGAGTTTGATTGCAGGATACATGCAACTCCTGTCAGTAAGACCACACAGATAGGATGAAGACTGGGCTCAGCTCTTATGAATAGAAAATCTTAGGTTAAAGGCACCATGTGGAATAATTGTGGCTTGCATCTGCCTGATATCAAATTAGATGCCCTGTGTTAATATCCCTTTGACAGTAATAATCTACTGCAAGCATCAAAACATGGCAAATAAAATACAGCTAGGCACTTTGGTGAGTGTTCTTCGACATCAGAAAGTATCTCTGGGATAATTGAAATTCACAAACGCCATAAGTACCAGACAAGAAAGCCATGCAAGCCCACTGTTCACTCAGCTTTTCAACGGGAATTTCATTCTCTTTAATCTTTGACTTACAATCCTGCATGTAATTCTTTTATATAGTATGACCTCTTATAAATAAAACTTACTTATTAACTAAATTTCTATTAAAAGAATTTTTAGGTTCATTTGTTGGTTTAATCATAATTGGACATCTAAAACTATTGCCATTAATATTTGTGGCATCAAAAACTTCAATATCTATTATTTCCATTATTCCTTTAATAAAGCAAATTTCACACTTAATATTTTCAATCATCTGATTTTAGACTAATTCAATACAAGATTATTTTGTGGAAAACAGACTTAGAAATCTGAGATAAAGAAATTTCATTTCGTTGTCCAATGAAATGCAGCAGATAAGATGCATCACACCAATGTTTCTTCTCCAAACACATTCATAATCCCACCTACCACAATGGACTGACTAGATAACCTCAGAAAACTGTGAAGACCAGCTAATGCTCTTGAAATAAATTAGTGCTTGCCAAATAACCAAACTGGCACAAATGATTTTGTAGATGCTGTTTATAAAATTTAACTTAACTTTTCATTTGCAAGCAATTTCAAATGCTCATCTAGCTTTAAAGGCCCCAATAATTTTTTTTATAATATAAGGTATAATATTCATGTTTACACTTCTTTAGAAATTCTCAGTAATATACTAATGTGAACAATGCCATAACTGACCATTAAGCTCCCTGCCAGCAACCTGGCCCTAGTAGACTTTCCCTGACCCCAGTAAAACACCCTTGACCTTTCAAAAAGGTGATTCGAGGTATTATAGGTGTCTGGCAGATGTCTAGGAGAACTGCTCTCTTTTGTAGCTGGCTGCATAGGGTGTAATATCAATAAACATGAACCCAGATCTTAAGAAAAAGTTCAGTGCTTCCTGTCACTGTGGTCAAAGATGGGTCTAAATGCATGGGATACAGAAATTGTACTGGGGAGATGACAGATGTCTGAATGATATGATTTCCTATTGCTGTGCTGGGGAAAAATCAGGTCTTTCCTGTCTCTTTGGCCAAAGATGAATATCAATATTATTTTGGCTAGCCTTAAAATGAGAACTTGGAAACAGTACAGTTCTCAATGACTTATTGGGCTGTTGTAATATTTCTGAAACTTCCCATTAATGCCAGAGGATCTAGAAAATCACAATGAACATTTTAAAGAAAAAGAGAGAGAGAAAGAGAGGGGGAGGGAGGGGCTCACTCGACAGCCTTTTTAGGAAATGACTTACCTTGAAAGCATATCCCCTCCGTTAGCTTGAGCTGCCTTGCCACTGTCTTGTCTTGTTGTTGATGATGTATTTGTGACCACCTGTTGTTGTTGTTGCTGCTGCTGTTGTTGCTTCTGTTGCTGTTTGAAGCGAGATAAACTAAAGAACAGCCCAAGTATTGCCTTTAAGTTGCCATCTTTTATATCTGGAAAAGTTAAGATTAAAAATTATAAATGACTGAATTTATATAAGGAGGAAAACAAATGTCTCAACACCCCATAGATAATTTGTGTATCCATAATGTTATCACAAGGCACTTTACCGCAGAGTGATTCTACATGATATAAATGTGATCTCTTCAAGGAATCAAAAAAAAAAAAAAAATCTTCAAACATAAATGTATTTTTTATTTTGCAATGCAGATTCACCAAGTTGGAAATCATACATACAGCAAAGAAAATGTCTCCAAGTTAAGTAAACATACTGAAAACAATATCACAAAATAAACAAGGAAATTTCATTGTTTCTTTTTAACTTTTGAAAACAAGAATGCATGGGCGAAAGTTGTAAAAATGGAAAATTCTGAAAACCTACATGCAACTTGCAATTTCTCATCACATTTGGACCATATTAAAAGAAACATTCAAAATGAAGATTGAAAATCCTTAAATCAGGCATAGTCCTGAAAACTTTCACCTAAGGAAGTGAACTGCTCTTATATTATATGTGCACTTTGGACCAATCAATAAGGAAGATCCGGTGTGCTCTAAAATTATATGTACATTGTCACAATAAATATGTTGATGTGATGCAATAATGATGTATACTCCTTTAATACCACATGCATTTTGTTAGTAGCTTATGCTGCAATACAAGTAATAAAAAAGTATCTCTTGACTGAAAACATTGGGGGGGGGGGGGGGGGGGGGCAAAAAGTAAAGAAAAAAATCCCCCATGTTATGAAGGAGACAAATTACCACCTCCATACTAGTCATTTTCAAAAACACATTCAGTCTTTGTTATAATACAAAAGACCAAACTGTTTCAAATAATGAAATCTGCAAGTGGACCCATAAAACAGTTGCTCAATATTACAGATATCACTGTGTGCGACCTTCCAAGTTACACATAACAGATTTATGAATAGGCTATTAAAACATCTGCACTTACTAGCCGATTTAATGACAAAATAAATCACATTTTAGCATTCTAATAGCTCTTTTTTATTAGGATAAAGGCTTTCACAAGCATATGTATGATTTTCATAACAAAACTAAATTTTTGCCATATGTAACTAACACCATCTTTGCTCCTCTCTGAATCAGATTTGCTGTGGTATAACTAACGCCCTTCTTTTATTAAAAACGAATGACACTTTAGATTGAAGGACAAGGAGCCATTGTTTTTAACCTAAACATAGACAAAATAACCAAGCACAATAATAGGCTATAATAGCTAGGCTGGCTCTCCAGAACTATAAACATGGGACCACACACTGTAACATTATACAGCTGTTTGTTCTTCACCAAACCAATTGTTACAGACAAATGTTTAAGTGTTGTAGCATTTAAATCACCATTTAGACTCAAACATACTTCCTATTTAAGTAAACACTCCTGGTAACAACACAACAGCATAGAATTTATCAACATTCTTTTCCTCATTATTCTAAATACATTTCAATATTGAAACAAGCCTACATTACATGGCACCTCTATACAATTCAACTAGTCAATATTGGGTATCAATATTATGAGATTATTAGGGAACATCCGTCAAGAAATGTTCTATTTGAAAAGGGCCAGCCATGCACATTCTATTCAGGGGTACTTCTGGTACAGGTTTGGTGTATCACTGGTCAGGACAGGAAGAAAGTTAAATGCAGAAAATAATTTCTAAACTAGAGAGGGGTAGATGGGATAGCAATTTTTCAAATAGGATAGGACCAAACAAAAGCAATGTTATCTAATAAAACAACTTACCTTTTGCACTCAGTCCTTCTACATTGACGCCAAGATGGGCCAGGAATGTGAGGCAGGTGTTGAGATTCTCTATCTGAAATAGCAAAACCAAGAGTCAGAGCACGTATTGGCTGGACTGCTACCACAGTGATCTCTACAGAATTCTAACTATATCACGGTTCAGATGCCATTCTACTCGCCACTCGAAACATATAGCAGTTAGCTATCTGTCTTCAGTTTTCAATGTTTTCGGGTACGTCTCCTTTTTAGTTATATATATTATGTTAATAATAAATAATCTAAATATATAAATTCCTTCTTCTTAGAATTTTTCACATCAGAAAGCAAGATTGATACTGTCCATAACTATGAAATAAGTTCATGCTACAAATATGTCTATATAGCTGTTCACTTTCACCTATCAGTACCTGGTATCTTTATCAATGGTTTGCCATCAGAATCACATCAATGCCAGACAGTTTATAGCATTCTATAAACTATATATTGCAATAAAGCATGCTGTTTTCACACAGGCACTAAGATACATAAAAGGGGTATATTCCTAGAGAACCCCTTAAGCTGACTATTAACATAATACTGTGGCTCAATAAAACACATTACCCAAATACTCATTTCAGTTCAATGTTGTCACAGACACCATATAATACACTGTACTTAACCAGCAGACTCTGTTCCCCAAATCTACTGGTGACAGAGAACTAGTATCACAGAGACTCAAACAGTATCCTCCATTTGCCACAAAGCAAAACTATCACAGTTTATGTCATTATTCCCAAACTTCCTCATTACAAGGTACCAACTCATAACCTGTCACATTTACCATGATCCAGTGCAATAAATCACATAGAGTTGATCCAATATGCAGGTGCTATAGACAGCAATATTGCATCATTGCTGGTAATCCCCCCCCCCCCATGGTTCTGGATTTTATTATCTCTGCAGTGCACTGATCATTTCTGATGTAAGGAAGATACATAGGGCCATGTTTTTTTTTCTATTGGCATACACCTGGAGCTGATTTATATTACATGATAATGCTCAGAAACTTATCAGAAAAGTTTATAAGAAATGGAATTAACCTCACAAATGCAGGGTTTCCCACCAAATGATTTAAGCCTGTAGGTTTGATATCATAGTGCTATCTAAATTACACAATGAATAACATAAATCTTTTCTGAAAAAAAAAAAAGGAATATAAAAAATGCAAAAAACAACTCCAACATTGTTAACTATAAAAGAAGTTTCACAATGGCTTGAAAACTAATACCAAGCACACAGTGAAATATGTTTGATAATGTTGAAATTCATACTATGTACCAATGTAAATCCCCCATTCCCTCTCCTCTTACCTGTTGGGAATAAAGTCACACATGGCAACAAACTTGAGGAATAACTGTAAACAAGCCAAGCAATCAAATACTGCCAGTATAAAGACCAGTTATTCAGTTCACTGGGAGGACATATTCTACTTCAATCAAAATCACCGCTTCTTCATTCCTCCCAACAGACTGACAGTAAAAAGAATCAGGTCCTTTAGAAACACCTGACAAAACCCCCGTCCCACCATAGAATACTGCATTACATCACTGCTATTAAACTGACTCAGTCACAAAAATGACACTCCGTTTCAATTTAAGGGAACAATAGCCTAATTCAATCTACAAATATAATACCTTTAACTGCTGGGGTACCCTGTTTGTTTTCTTTTTCTTATTCAAAGTACTTGAAACCTGCATTTTAATATGGTTTAATCTTTGAGGTAACTCTTGAAGGACTTTTCTAACTGTTTCATAGAAGTTATTGAAAATAACTGCTATATGATCTAAAGTGCATTATTCATGGTGAATATGATCCAATTTTGATAACAATATTCTCCCATTTTTACTCAATAAATCAGTGTAAATCAATTGCAAGCTGACAACATAAACCATGTTTCATGTCCTGATAAGCTTAACTTGACATTAAATTGTAAATAAAAGCATCTTCACAAGTATTGATTTAGCAATAAATACAAATATCAATAGTAATATTTCTGCTGCAACTGAAAACATTATTTTTTTTTGTCACCAGTAATGTCTTTTCCATAGTTATTATCAACACCATCTACTGCGCAGCCTCACTGTTACCCCCCAAAAGTAACTATGAAATATGTGTAATAAATTGAAACTACAGGTAATAAAGGAAATGCTTACCAATAAATCTAACCATGTTGCTGTCGTAGTTTTTCTGTTGTTATGTAACTCAAGTTAACATTTTTTTAATAACTCATTTATTACATAACACGTCCAGCCATGCTGGCTAACTGGTAGAGAAAGAACAATGCATTATGGGAGATATGTTAATTACATTACAATATGCAACATCTCCCTTTTTTTTTTAAATAAAAATAAATCCTGGAATTATTTTTTTTTGTTAAAGTTGCTAATAAACATAATCAGTTCACTGTCCGTGTTGTCTTTGTCTCCAAGACATTTCAATGTTCACAGTTCATAGGCACATGTAAATGTTTTTTTTTTTTGTTTTGTTTTAACACAAAAGTCAACAGAATCTCAAGTCCAGAGTTCATAAATGAAACAATTATGATTTAGCTTATTGAAATTACAGTCAATTTTTTTGACACTTTCACAACTGACTTGTTACAGTCACTATTACTGAATTTATTCATAAGTTCAGTCTCTCTGGAGGTTTAATGTTCCTGCTTGATCTGCGTAAGGGTTGAGATTGAGGTGTTTCACATTTTGTAACAGTCTCTGTGTTTGTAATGTCAACAAGAGGTTCATCAGTTTCCTCAATCTCATTGTTTCTGAAATCAAAATGTTCTTTTGTCTTATGAATGTGTTTCCTGTTGCGTCGGTAATTTCCACCATTGGATTCCACATAATAAGATCTGGGTTTGTCTGATACAGTTTTAACTTTGGCAGGTTGCCATGTATTATTCTGAGTGTCATACATGCGAACAAATTCTCCTTCATGTAAAGGTGCAAGTGGTTTGACATGCTGATCATAGTGTGTTTTACTTGCCTCCTGTCTCTTCTGTAATGCTACATTGTAGTCGGAGTTCAACTGTGACTGTCCAGCGGGAATATTTGTTTTATACTTCCGGTTATTCAATAACTCACAAGGCGCTGGTAGGTTGTGATCAATGGGTGTTGTGCGAAGACATAACATGGATAGGTGGGGATCTGAATTTGATTCCCATGCTTTCTGAAATAGACTTTTAACAGTCTGTACCATTCGTTCTATGAATCCATTTGACTGCGGATACATAGGTGAGGATGTGATGTGCGTAAATCCCCAAGTGTTTGCGAAGTTTTTGAATCCTTCTGATGAAAACTGAGGTCCATTGTCAGTTTTAAGAATCTCAGGAATGCCATGCTCCTCGAATATGCTCTTTAAGTGTGCAATTACACTGCCTGATGATGTACTTGGAAGTTTCCGCACTAAGGGATATTTGCTGTACTGGTCAGCAACTAATAAGTAGTCAGTTTGTCTCCAATAGAACAAATCTGCTGCTAATGTGTGCCATGCGCGGGGAGGTACATCTGCTGGCAATAAGGGTTCCTTACTGTTGGCAGCTTGGTGTTTCTGGCAAGGTGGACACAGTCCGACTGTGTGCTCAATATCATTATTCATGCCAGGCCAGAATACTGATGATTTTGCACGTAGCTTACATTTCTCCACTCCCTGGTGGGCATAATGTAGCTGTTCAAGTAGGTCAGGGCGAAGTACTGTAGGAATAATCATCCTATTCCCCTTCATTATGATTCCATCTGCGATGCCTAACTCATCACGGTAGTTCCAGTATGGGTGAAGAATTTCTGGACACTCGCTGCGTGTAGCTGGCCATCCTACAGAAATCATTTCACGAAGAGCTGCTAGCTGTGGTTCCTTACTAGTTTCCTCGCGAATTTGCTCAATGCGTGTTGGACTTGCGTTCATGTACGAGTGTAATTCATGTACTGTAATGTCAAGTCCTTTGATATCGTCACCATCACAAGGTTTCATGCGAGAGAGGGCATCAGCTAGTCCTATATTTTTGCCTGGGACATACACAATCTCTGTGTCATAACACTGCGTTCTCAGCAACATGCGGGTCAGACGCGGTGGTGCGTTGTGTAGGTGCTTCTTGAAAATGGCTTCTAGAGGCTTGTGATCAGTCTCTACTTTAACATGTCTACCATAGACATAATGGTGAAACTTTTCAAGACCAAACACTACTGCCAACATCTCGCGTTCAATGTTTGAGTAACGTGACTCTGTTTCTGTGAGTGCTTTGCTAGCATATGCAACTGGGCCTTTATCCTGGATTAAGGCAGCTCCTAATCCATAAGATGAAGCGTCAACTTGGAGTGTAAGTGACTTGCTACTGTCGTAGAATTGTAGGTTGGTTGCGTTTGCTATTTCTCTTTTAATCTCATTGAATGCAATACTGTGTTCAGCATTCCACTGAAAAACACTATCCTTCTTACACAGGTCTCTGAGACTGCTTGTAAGTTGAGACATGTGGGGAATGTATCTGCTTAGATAATTGGTCATCCCAAGGAATGTTTGTAGTTCCGATACATTTCTCGGCTCATTCATTACATTAATGGCTTCTACCTTTGCTGGGTCTGGTTTTAGCCCGTCTTTTCCTATAATATGACCGAAGAATGGAATTTCCTCCTTTCTAAGAATCATCTTGTCTTCATTAAAGCGTATCCCCTTTCTTCTGGCTGTATCTAATACTACGCGCAGAGTCGCATCGTGGTCAGATCCGTCTTTCTGCCAACCTGCTATGATGAGGTCGTCGGCGATTCCGGTACACCCTGGAATGTCTTTGAATAGTTCTTCAATCTTGGCCTGGAAGACGTCTTGAGATAGCGAGAGGCCAAAGGGTAGTCTGTTGTATCTAAATCTTCCGAAGGGCGTATTGAAGGTAGTCAGAAGAGAACTTTCTTCATCTAACGTGATATTCCAATACCCACTCCGAAGGTCAAGTATACTGAAATAACGTGCGCCACTCAGTTGAGGTAGGATGTCATCCAGTGTTGGTGTGTAGTGGTGTGGACGTCTAATTGCCGTATTTAAGTCTTTTGGATCCAGGCAGAGACGTATTTTTCCATTGGGTTTGGTAACACATACACACGAGTTTACCCATTTCGTTGGTTGTGTGACAGGTGACAGGATCCCTTGCTCAACGAGAGAGTCCAACTCCTCCTTGAGTGCTGGCTGCAATGCAATAGGTACACGCCGTGGTGGGTGAACAACAGGAGAAACAGTGGGGTCAATATTAATGTGATATTCCCCATCCAATTTCCCTATACCTTCAAAGACATCCTTATACTCTGATAGTATGGACTGTCTTGTCACTGTATTTATGTTCAGAGTAACAAGTCCCAGTTTCTGACTGGTTTCCATTCCTAGTATAACTGGTCCTTCACAGTCCACAATATAACTGTCTGAGGTCACCATGACCTTGTCATTTGTGAATGTCAATGTTGCTATTCCACATACTGGTAACTTACTGCCACCATATGCAGTAATCGTGTCATTTGTAGGCTTTAGCGGTTGCTGAATTGCAAGTTTTTTGAAAGAAGACAGTGGTATTACATTTCCCTCAGCACCAGTGTCTATTTTGCAACGTAATGTTGAAGTAGAGTTCCCAACTTTAACTTCAATGTCAGCAAATGGCTTGACTGGGGACTGTTTTGACTGAATACTATCTACATATACAGAGTCAAAGTATACACTGCTACTGCCACTTTCATTTGCTACTGAATGCACAGTTTTACTATGGGTCGATGCAGTTACTGTTTTTGTTCTACATACCCTTTTCCAGTGATCTGGCTTGCCACATTTGAGACAAATTGTACCTTTAGCTGGGCACTGTTGAAAATCATGTTCAGTTCCACACTTACCACATTCTTGCAGTGGCTGTCGTGAGCGTTGCTTGCTTGGTACCTTTGATTGAGTTTGCTGGCGAGGAGTGCGATGTTGTGGCTGTCTGAAACGCGGTCTCCCTCTTTGACTGTTTCCACTTGGCCGTAGTGTGTGAATTTCCTTTGCCGATGTACTGTGAAGATCCTCAATCTGTTTCTTAGTTGCTTCCTCTGTTCGTGCAATAACAAGAGCCTGATCTAGAGTCAAATCGTCCTCTCTTTGTAATAATTTCGCCTGAATTCTCTCCGAGTTAGTGCCAAAAATCAGTGTGTCAATTATGTGTTGATCAACATCGGTATATTTGCATTCATTTGCCACGAGTCTGATTCGTCTGACAAAAGAATCAATGCTCTCACCTGCTTCTTGTCTGCATGCTCTAAGTTTAAATCTCTGAATTCGAAAGTTACTCTTGGGCTTCGTGTATTCTTCCAATTTTTGCCAATACGAGGTCAACACGTCTGGATCATCAATGTTAAAAGTTTTCACAATTTCGCGGCCTTTTTCTCCGATCCAAAGGAGAAGAAATTTCACTTGTCTTTCCTCTGACACAGCATCTAAAGGTCCTTGGAATATCAATTCACACTTTTCCTTGAAAAGTTTGAACGTACGCGGTAAGTCCATGGATTCCCAGTCCATGTGAGGCGGCTGTATCCCATACATGTGGTCCATTTTTTTTTTTCCTTTTTTTTTTTAGTGATTCTAAATCCGTTTTTATCTTGTAGTTTGTGGGTCATCCAATCTCCAAATTATGCTACATCCAATGTAGATCCCGATTCTGACACCATGTCGTAGTTTTTCTGTTGTTATGTAACTCAAGTTAACATTTTTTTTTTAAGAAAACTACGACAGTTGCCAGATTTATTAAAATATAATTTAATTTTATATTAATCATATTCACACATATTGTGATTCCTAATTTTGAGCATCTCTAATATGACAAGAACTAAAATGAATATGTTTAACATATTCAATAATGGATACAGAAATATCAAACAATACAGCCAGAGAATTTATACTCTGCTTACTGATATAGGCTCAAAATGGAAAACATATAAACTAAATGTATACTGAATTAAGTACCTCACATCTCAGGTGGAGATGAGTGTGCAGTCTTTTTATTGTAAAAATATATGTAAAAATATAGCATATTGTTCAACCCTGTAATATTTCCCAATACCAGCAGAATTCAGTTTTAAAAAAATCAAAAATAGGCTGCACACTCACACTTACCTGCTTGCATATGTCCCATACTGTTCATTCATTGATGGAGTAAAGCATGTTTATATGGCATTAGCACAGTGACAGACTAGATAAATATCTTAACTACACCTAATTATAACTTTGGTGGCTTAAATACCTTGATGTTTCTTATCTCACAACCATCATTTTTCACTCTGGAAACCAGTGTTAAATACTCTGTCAAACCAAGTCATTTCCAGTAACTCCTTTGCTTAAGTGTGCTGACATAGATATGTCACCAGGTGAACAACGTTGTCAGTCACTGTCCTTTTTCTCAGTCCACAGGTGTAACACAGTCAATGTACGCTTGATTAATGTCTCAATTATCTGCTGTGATGCAGGACAATATGTCCTCTGCCCACTGTAGGATGTCAATGGTTTCACAGATACAATCTACTGGTATTGGTGATATCAGATAGAATAGTGTGACCAGCTCGGCACTGGAGAAGGAGACACTGTCACATATTTTAGCCTTGTTCGCAGATGAAAATCAGAAAAAAGATTGAATACACTTTGACGCCGTGTGCGTATTGATGTCCTCAGGCATTTATTTCATTGACTGACTATAAAGAATTTAGTAGGTCCTTTTTAAACTTTTTTCTTTACTTAAATCCTTCTTCTTTCAACTGAATCTTGATGTTGATATTCCCACAAAAGGCTTGAGTCATTCTCTGTCACTCTATAATGTCAGTCTATTCTTCCATACGTCTCCCCAAAGAGATTCTTACAATGATGAGCAGATACCAGGTGAAATCCACAGCACAATAGTCACTCTTCAGATGTATGTTAAGTATTCCCAAACTTAGGTTGTTTCTGACTTTGTTTGATTACTATTCCCAAGATGCTGTTTTAACTTCCAGTACTCAAGGTATTTACACATCAAAAGAAACTTCTTCACTTTGCAAAAACTCTTCTTCACATAATGAAATTTGGTTTCATTCCAGACTTTCATGTGACTCAAACTTCATCTCTATGCCAATCTGAAAGTGTATCTCTCATGAAGAAGTTTCAACTTCTTCTATGCCTTATTTCTTTGATATCATAATACATGCCTCACATCTCAAAAGAACAAACTTTTCAGTCGATCCCTTTGATTCCATCCATGGCATATTTCTACAATGTTTCTTCTTTGTCCCAGTCAGCTGATCATAGTGAACCTCATAATACAGCAGGCATGTATCTTATAAATAATCCACATATCTGAATTGTCTACAGAAGAGAATGGACAAGAAGACAAGTGTTACCCAACTCCCCATCTTCTCTGCCTTCACTTGCTTTGCATTCACTGCTACTGAAGCTTGTAATGTATAAATACAGAGGGGAGCTGATGATTCACGGGTTTTCATACTTGATTAACAGATGCTCTGGTCAATTCTTGGTCAAACATGGCCTCAGGATGACCAGTGCCATTAATCTGAGAATGGATTTCTCAATATTATGTGTAGACTTCCCCCAGAGGATAATCACTCAATGTTTAGAATCAGAATTTGTGGCAGAAGGTTCAAAATGGAGTAAAATACAGCAGCCAATCATCACATATACACCTGTACACATTACTGCACTAAATGTTGTATTCATGCATTTGTTGAAAGCAACCATTTTTTTGTATAAGAAACACTGTACACATACTTTTTTTTACTGACACAGTGTTCATTGTGCCAAAAAAAAAAAACGCCATGCACAGTAACAAAAACAAATACAACATGAGTGACGATGAAGATGGAAATTAAACCAATCACTTGTGGTTTGAGTCTCTATTTGATCTTTACAACAATATGGACATTTTTTTTTTTTTTGAAAAATGTGCTACAACTCCATGGCATCAAACTAGCCGTCACCTAATAATGAAACTATTTTCTTTATCAACTCCTATTCTTCATCAATTTTGTTTAAAGCAAAACAAGTACTTACTTGGAAGAAATTACAATGACAAACTTTCCATCATAATTAATGTCTTTAGGCAAAAGTACCATGTTGCCAAAACAAATACTTCTCATAAGAAATCAAAGATCACCAAACAATCTCTTGCCCTTCTTTTCTCAATCCTTCTCCTTGTTTGTAACAACTTCTCCCATCATTATTCCCTGTGGGAATGTCCAGCAGTTCTGAGGAATACTACACTGTCCATTGTCAATTAATGGAGACATCTAATTCAATAGCATTGTTTGTAGAATAATGACTTCTGTCTAGGGACATAATCGAAAGCTGTCTGGACTGTGTTTATAAAGCCCTGCAGTCTATCAGTAGTTCATCATTAGGCTATTTAGAAACTCATGACATTTTAATCTCTTCAATTCTTTGTGCTAAGACAGCATACCTGATGTTTGATGTACCTGACAGAAAAATACTTAATAGCTCCCATCTAAGTTGCTGGGTTTTACTTGAAAAAGTTGTTAGTTTAATAGACTTAGAAGTGTACACCTTAAAAATAAACTGAACTCTCTTTCAGTAAATACAAAACTAGATTAACTAAACCAACTTTCATAACTTATTGTACAGAATGTAATCTAGTTGTCATTATCATTATTAATTTATTTACAAGGATAATAATGAGTGTTCATGAATATTTCATGATAATTAACTCATCAAGCTATCTGTGTATTCAGTAATTGTTAAAGCTGTACTCAGGAGTCCACAGCAGAACACTGAATGATGAAATGAGGTACATATATCACTGACTACAAGTATACACATGGTGAACTGTGTCAGGTGTGACAAATACCTGCATGCTCATCTCAACACAATGAAAAACAAGATTGGCATGCAAAATGAGAAAATTGTATATGAAGATGATGGGACAACACCTAGATGTTTTCCAATGTTGACATTGAATTGAATAGTTATAAAAAAACTTACAATGAATTGCCACTAAATAAAGCAAATCTGATATGATAATTATGCATCATTAATAATATAATAGACAATTATGTATTATAAATAAATAAAGAGTTAAATTCATATCAAATATCTAAATTCAAAAGGGCTACTGAACAGTGCATTAATGCTCTATAGAGCCAGCCATATGCCCTGCTATATACACAGATAGGATTAGATAGGAAATCAATGGGTTCACATTATGTGTAGACTTCAGAGAATATGCTTATTAACCTAGGTGTCAATTCTGCCTGCCTTAAATTCACCATTATAATA
The DNA here is from genome assembly GCF_051362555.1 of Lingula anatina. NCBI lineage: Eukaryota > Metazoa > Brachiopoda > Lingulata > Lingulida > Lingulidae > Lingula > Lingula anatina. Next base: position 12,757,453 of record NC_141767.1, on the reverse strand, counting down.
CAGTATCAAACCCTATTCCTATTCTCTCAAGCTTTTTTCTTAACACTTCTTGTAAACTATTTATTTCATTCTGCAGCAAACAATTTTCCCAAAAAAATTAATCTTTATACTTTAATCAAAAAGACCCAGCAAGTGAACAAAATCTGAAAAATCAATTTCCTCAACCAATTTAGAAGTTTAATGTGAATTTCCTCATGTCAACAGCAAAGTTTTTTTTTCAGAGCTACACAATTTTCCTTACCTTCCTGAATAGGATGCTCTAAACTCTACAACTGCATATTTATATCAGCACAGACACACATCCCCCCACTTAATAGTTTCCTTTGCTTTCCCTATAAACTTGTGAGGGTAGAGGAATGCATGAGAAAAATAAGCTCTGTTACAAATTAAACTAAGTTGTCATTAACACAATATTCCCTTCAACTTACAGATACTTTCATAAACTGCTGCAGCTTGTTCTCTTAAGTGTCATCTGTATAAATATTCTCTTCCTCTTTCCTTTCCAACTGAATTACATGGAAAAATCAGCCTAACTGGTCATACTGAAATTAACATTCAAATTTCCTATCCACTTCTCTGCTGTCTCCACACTAAATACCAGACATCCGCCCATTTCATTACTGAATGAAAATAAAAGAACTCTGGAAAATCTTACATTAGACCTTTTACTACCCATCCGTTTACAACCAGATAAAACACACATGACTGTGACAGTGCAAATATTTTCTCCCATAAACTATGCCTAATATGTCTCTAAAGACCTGTGTTTACAAAACATGAACATTCAACTACAAATATTATTGCCTGACCTCAAAAGACCTATTATAAATGATCAAACCCTCTTGGGCATAGACCTAGCGAGATTCTACAAAGAAGTGCCTGTCAGCTAAGCAAGGGACCAGTTTAGAGCAGGTGGGGTGGAGGTGGAGAGACTGGACTAGAGCTGTTTGCACAAATTTAAACAATGTTTCCTTCTCTAAGGCATGAGTTGATGTGGAACACCTAGACTGCACCTAATCACCTAGACTGGCGTGAAACATCACAATTCTACTTTCAGCTAATTGAAAAAAAAAACAAACTTATACCACTTGCTAATACAAAAACTTGACCAAATCGATTCTTTGTCAAATTATCAATTAATACATTTCATATTTCTTGCTTAAAATAAATTATATTTTAAGTCAGTTTAAGTCAGGTTTACCAAAGTGACATCCTATGAGGTTGATCTTGAAGAGCTTTTTTATTATTAGTCCCCTCCAGTCTGTCTTGATTAGAATGTAAGTAGGTTCACTGAGTCAGATCAACTAAACAGGAGGAATATTGAAAAGTGGCCCAAATACCCTGTAACTCAATAGTCAGTTTTTCATTTTTTTTTCTTTACTGGACTGGTTAGACAGACAAATATACACACAATCTTCACATTAGGGTTTTGAAGTGGTTTTAATTTACCTTCATTAAGACCAGAAACCACATGGCACATGACCAGCACATGTCCCAGTGGGCGGTGGATTCAAACTGTATCTGCCATTACTACTAAAACAAAAGTCTTTATGATTAGTGTCTGGTCCTACCCATATCCTTCCTTTTTGTCACTGGACCAACCTTTTCCTTCCCTCCAAAAAGGACTAAATCTTGGATGGTTCACCTCATACAGGGACATGTATCCAAAGATAAGATATTTCCATTCCTCTTAATATCCTTTTAAAGGAAACATGGTTTTATCCTTCTAAATTTGTTTTTATCTGAAACATTTAACTCATATTCACCAATGCGGATAAATACTATATCCATCCCTATGAACACCAAGTACAACTAAAAGAATCTAATTTACTATCACAAGAATCAAAAACCAAAGTAAAAACTACAGTTAGTTTGATCTCTATCCAGTTGACTTCGTTATTTTAAGACACTCACTGCTAAACTAAAACTGACCTCCAAGAGATACTTGGCCAAAACTTGGCCACTTCAATCACATTTCACCTATTGCGTGTTACCATAACAGAAAATGCCAGATAACACCCCTACCCCACTGACTTTGTGATCTACACAGCAAGTGTCCCTGCCAGACAGCCCACCAAGATACTGGACTTACCTCTAAAAACTGGAGAGGCAGATAAAGAGCAGACTTTCAACTCACCTGTTGGCTTCTGTCTGTTGCCACAGGATATTAGGTGTACTTTGTTGCACAGAGCACCCATCTGATTCAGCAGCAAGCTTCACCTATCTGAATCATGTTCCAACTCCTGCCCACGTGAAACCCAATACAACAGGGCTGACTATTTGTTGTTGATGTATTGCCACACAGCATGTGTGTATATAGGATATACATAGCACATTTGAAGATCACAGTAGTAAATAAGCAGGAATTTAAAAATGATCAATATTCATATGGGCCAGTTAACACAACTTCTAGATTCAGTTGCCCACGCTTCAGCTATTCTCCAGAAACACAATGAAGTCACACAGGAGATAAGATAGGAAACGAGCACATCTGCAAATCCAATAGGAAGCATAACCCCATGTTTTGTTACAGGCTTCACTACACAAATGTCCTAACACATCAGATAATGGGAATGGAAACATGCCAGTGCATCTTTCTAACTCATCAATATTTTTTACTGTGATTTTTTTGCAGTTTTCCCAGCATGAAGATCTATATGTGCTGTAGCACACTGTCTGGGTTCTTTTCTAACCTGTTCTGATACTGGGTGAAAGCCAAATGTCAGTACATGCAGTTATTTCAACCTCAAGCCCGGAATCTTGGTGAAGACGCCCCCTCTCCTTCTTGCCCTTCAAGAAATATTTTGAATAAAATCACACAACATTCTTGAAAGAACTCCCATCTAAAACTTTTAAGGCACTCGACTCAAGTGTTTTCCCCTTTCATTTATACTCCGAATGGTTATTGTTGTGCAACAATGCACTACTGTGACCCAAACCTTATAATCCTTTGAAGCAGTTTTTTATCCCAAAAAATATGATCCTCTCTAAAATATGGCCCATCTCCTGACAAGTCAAAGAAAAACATCCTAGTTTGCTGGTCGTATGATATTGATCCTTCTCCTCCCAGTGCTATGCAGCTATCACACAGGTCATGGTGTGATATAAGATGATATCAGTCATTTACTTACAAATGATGCATCTTTTCATGCCCTGCAGCTACAAACAGTCACAGATGCACAGTTCTGTAGCCAGTGAAGATGAAATCCTACTTGATAATTAGGATAGTGAATATAATTGCCTGTCGTGAGAAGTAATTAATATAACATGCAAATATTTCATAATTTCCATAAGCATGGGCTTAGACTAAACATTTGAATGAAAATCACTTCTGACTAACTTATAAATATTGGATAAAAGGGAAAAATTAAAAAGTATTTGATGTATTTTAGTATAAAGGTAATTAATATATAAAGGTATTTTATATTAAGGTATTTAATAAAGGATGCAATGAGAAATCCAATAAGTGATTAAACTTATTAAAATATATAGTTTGCCATTAACTCATTCTGTCATCCTGGGCTCCGTATCTCGAAAGGTTCGCTATGTTGCTCATGTGCGCGAGTGTCTCGCTTCCACAACCGATTCTATTTCGAGATACGGGGCCATGGAATCGAGACACTCGCACACGTGCGCAACACAGCGAACATTTCGAGATACAGAGCCCTATTCTACCCATATGACCAAATATTCCAGTTCCACATCAGCCAACCCTGTCCTACCCAGTGAACTTTGTGTCTGAACAAACCCAGGTCATCACTAAGAGCCAGGATGGGAGAACTAATCAATGGCACAGACATATAATTACCCTGAACAACATGACACTAACCAATCTTCTGTCCAGGTTGTAATTTCCAAGGGGGAAAAGGACAGTTTTTTTTCAGCAGCCTTAGGTATTGTTATTTTCATAACCTGTGTTTATTTCTACAAGACATGTTATATTATTTACAAAAAACAAAAAACAAAAAAAAAAAAATCATCCCTAACTTCTGGCAATCTCGATATAGCAGAGCTGATTAGATCTCCATAAAAACAAATGAAAAAGCCATAAATATCCCCACTATCAGACAGTGTTCATTGTATAACATGGCTGTTTTACTCCTGCCCTTACACACACACCAAATCAGGTGTATAGTTAGTCTGCCCCCAGGTACAACAGCTGTTCTAATGGTTACCGACCTTTTCTCTAATTCCGAGTCTTTTACTCTTACCTCCTTTTTCTACAAATTATGTTTGATGTATATTAGATTGCAAGCTCAGACTGGAAAAGTCAATCTTTACCAGATTTCCCACCAATTGCTTTTGCTGGTTGTCCCACTCAAGGAGAAGGCAATAGGATTTTTTTTTTTTTTAAATTTCTGGACTTGAACCAAATCTTGGAAAGTGGATTTACTCTAGTGTACTATACCCAGCCTCTCAGAAATTCAATTGACTGCTGAATAGTGTACAGCACTAACAGTCTGTTTAATGTTACATCAACAAAATCTGGCTGTAGTTTTTCGCATTAGATGTCTGCATCATCATGACGCTGTTCTCCTTATAAGCATATGCAGTATAAATCATATATCAACCTGGCCCAATTGAGCCTAGAGAAAAATAGACATATCTCATACATAAAATAAATTTTATGTTCAGAGAATATAGTACTATCTACTGCAACTGGTTTGCACAGACAGACAACCTGCATGCCATTTAATAATCAGAGAGCCTTAACCAAACTGTACTGCACTGCAATTCCACGAGCTGCCGGTGTAATTATGTGTGCAACATCCAACATTAACATTTTATATAATTATATACATGTAGATACTCCTTAGAAGTTTCATCAAAAGGAGGTGCTATATCAACGTAAAAACAGTACTTTATAAAAACCATAAATATAGTAATTATAAGCTCCAGACATCAGCAATAAAATAAGTTATTCGTATTTCTCTACACAAATAGGAAAGGATCATTGAATTTAGTGCAAAATGATAACAATTTGCCAACAGTTCATGTTTTCCCCATGGGCACATGACTACAGGCCGGTAACACAGCATGTACTTCCCAAAAAGCAGCATGTTATCTTTAAGTACCTACCCACCCATTTACAGAAAAAAAAAAAAAACAAAAAAAAAAAAAAAAACAAAGCAAACTTTCTGAAAGTATATTTCTATCCATATTCCGGGTAATTTCACATCAGCCCCGGACTGCTTCATATAAAAATATTGACCCCCACACATATATTTTTTTAATAAAATACATGTAGCATATCTTGTGAAATTAAGTACTTACCACATAAAACTGATAATGTAAATCCAGGAAATGGTAAACTCATCTAAATGAAACGTACTTTATAATTATTCCAGGTAATACTTGACTTTATGTCTCCTAGCTGTGAGAGACTAGTACAAATGAAGTCAACCTAAAATAATAGTACACTTTGTCTGTGTATGTCTGTGAGCTGACTTCCCACCAGAACACCTATCCAGGTAGGGTGTAATCATAATTACCCAATGCATGTGTTTCTAAGAAAACTGCCCAGAGTCAGACTTACCATCTGTGAGGATGTCCTGGGCTTCTGCTTGATGTCCTGCACCTTCTGATTGGCTGAAAGGAGAGCAAAAACATGTAAGATGATCCATGGTTGGCTGACAAGGATATTGAACCTGGTTCACATAAAGATCCCACTGAACCTTGCTGGCATGAGTGTGTGTCTGTTCAGATGCAGTAAAAATATACACTATATTACTCACTTGCCACTGCTTGTTTACTTTATGAAGTGTGTGCCCTGCAGGGATGAGATTTGTGCAATATGAGGATGGATATATGTATGTGTAGAGATGATATCAAACATGACAAGAGCATGCACATAAAAACCAGTTAGATCATTTTAATGATTCATTTCTATGTGAACAATCTAAATTTCCCAGATTTCAGAGTCCCCATTACATTGCAGTGATGAGTTGCCACATACACATAAATTGCGATTTGGCATTTTTTCAGCTTAGATAGGATGAACAAGACAAAGTCAACTCTTTACATCTAACATATAAAAGCCATAGAAATTTGCCAAGTTTCATACAGTGTTAACTAGGAAAAGTTACCAGCATTTTCCATCAGAAAACACATCAGCAGCTTGTTATTTGTAAATTTGTCTCCAGACTTTTTATTCATGTGCTTATATAGATATGCTGAACATGTGGGTGCCAAAATACGTAACACGCATTGTCATGGAATTGTTTTAAGATGGTTTAAAAACAAGTAAAATCTATGTAATTTCTGTTCTTCTTGTTATGTGATAATCAAAAGAAAAAGTTTTTGAACAGTAATGCTCCATGTTATCTTGGAAAGAACATCTTTAATGACACAAACAACCCTAATGTCCTATGTACATATTATAGATTTCCATATTCTTTGATGCAGCAAGTTAAATTCATGCATTCAATAACATAAAAAGAAAAAAAAAGAAAACATGATGTCATCTTATGGCTCAATACTGTCAGTCTAACAGTAGATATAAACCATGCTGACAAGCCCACCATGCTTTCATCAAAGGTACAGACCCTTCAAGGTGCTTGTGGTTTGATCAAATTCAAGAGCAGCTTTTGCTGTCACATCTCATTGGTGAATAAAACATCTTTGCCCTACACTAGGTGTGAACTGTATGATCAATTTGCCTCAATCATTTATAAGTTGAAAGTCAAGTCAGCTCCCTCTTTAGTGAGATGAAATAACACACCAGGGACATCACTTCAGAACTAATTCTATTATTAGGTAAGACCCTACCTTTCAAAACCAGTCAATCAAATGCTTTGCAAAGAGTACCAACATGTCAAATGTTTTCTCCATCCTACAAATGCCATTTTTACAGTTGGTATCAAAAGTACTAATCCCTGCCTATCACAAAAAAATTACACCAATGTTAAATGTACCCATTAAGTTTGTAACAAATAATTAATGCCTCTTAACCCAAGCCCTTTTCTGCTGCATCATTTAGCAGTTTGACCTTTCAGTAGCCACAGGCATTTGGGCAATGCAAATATATTTTAGTTAATTTTCTGAAAGTTTCCTTGGTGTAAGACTATTACATTTCACAACACTGGGCAAGCAAGCAGGCCATTTTAAAGTGTTGGCCAAATTTGGTTAGGTTTCCCTAAAGTAACTAAAGATCTAGGGTATCAATATGTTGCTACCCTTTCTAGTGTACCTATGAGTTTGAGCTTCTGTATCAGAATTAAGGCATATTTTACCAGGACACAAAAAGCACAGGAAACAAAAAAGGTGAACATGCTTACAAAGATATTTTTTAATCCGTCTCGAAATTAATTACCTTTTTTAATCTGAAAAAAGAGCTGACATTACACTGTGAATGTACCAGATATATATTCAAGGAATACATTTGCCAGATTTTTTTTTCAGTGCAAGCAATTTTATATCCCCTTGAGGATTTAGAAAACATGCCCTTGTATGATGATTCATTGCAGTCAGAGAGTAGATTTCTGTTTTCAGATATGTATCGATAACTGTGTCATTAATCAGTCCATAGTCTTTTAATACTTTAACATTGCATATTAAAGCCAGCTATTGATTAAGATAAAGAACTTGACTGAGAAATGCATTTTCCAGTTAATCAAGCAGTTTTGTTTTTGTGGCTCTAGCATTTTAATAGCAAATACTAAGCCGCTTATCAGCAGCCTGCAACAACTTGGAAAAGTCTTTTATAAACTGATAGAGATGCAGAGATTAAACAAATGTTTCCTTAGGGAAAAGGTAGAAAAGTTAGTCTTATTACCTGCTCCTAGAAGTTAATATTTTGTCTCCTGTATTTGCTTATAAACGTTTTTGCCTGTGATAAGATCGACTCAAACAACAATATAAAGTTTTTAAAGAATACCTGAGTTTTTTCTGATTTATCAAGGAAGCAATTAAGTAATCAGAAAAAACGTGTAATAGATTATATGGGAGGGGGGGGACCAAGAAGTGCTGATGTTTCTCTATTTGGACTCTTCTCTGACAAATCTCTGTCTCAATTCAACCATCCAAAAAGCCAGCAAAGAAACAGCATGGTAAGGGAATGCATTATTGAAGAGCATCAAGTTGAGTAGCTCCTCTAATCAGTCTGACAGCCCTGTCAATACCCCTTGACTAATGGACCATCTTGACAGATAGAGGATTTCACAAGTTTACATCTCTTAAGGCTCTTAAACAATGAATCACCATCACAGAAACAGGGGATTAAACATCAATTTCCCCCCTCAGAGGCAAGAGGATTAATATTTTTTTATAAACCCATGAAAAAACAGATCATTTTCTTCTTAAATCAACGTATCAGGTTATGGGATCATACATCAAAATGTTCAACATAACGGGTTATCATGAGATACCAAACTTGGGATTGTGGGTGAAAAAAATACCCTCTGCTAATAGATCATCTACTGCTAAAATCAACATATCATATCCAGATTTGTTTTTAGACCAACATACCAACCTACAGTATTAAATCTCAAACCTGCCAATAAAGAGGTTGTGCAATCAGCTGTAAAAATAGAGAAAAAACAAAGCACATGTTTTGCGACCAGGTCTGATCAAAGCAACGTTAAGTCATGTGAGCAAAAAGCAACAAGGCAAAGACGGTTGGTGTTTTCACAGGTCTTCTGATGTAACCTTCAAAATATGAGCAACTGATGGGGTAGCTTTGTGAATCTTTTATCAACATCACTGGTTCATTTTTGATTCCAACAGAGTGATACATTGTGGTTAACCGCTGTTAAAGACAATTTTTGTGGTGATTTTATGGTACTGGGAAATATTTCTCTAGTAAGAAGGAAAGTGAATGTTCCTACAGTTGATAACATGGGAAAAAAACGACTAAAATTTTGAAGAACATCCCAGTGACAATTCTGACACTACATGTATCTGGACATTTGCAAATTTTCAAATATTAGTGAGAAAGGAAGGATTCTGTTAGAACAGCTGTCCTCACCTCAAATGCCACTTCCTCTCTTAAATACAGTATTACATTTTTCAGGTAAAATCTTCAAACCTGGCATCGCCTTGCCCCTGCACATGAGTTTTTATAAGGTAAAACCTTTATAAGAACTGTTTCCCAATCAAGCAAGAGAAACAAGCAGCAAGCCCAAGCAGCTGACAGACTGCCAGAAGCCCCAGCCGTTTACACCTACTTATATTTAAAGTCACATAAAATTACAATCAAAGGCTATCCAAGACACCTAACTTAGTTGCCCAACAGAGCCTGCATCCTGTGCGGAGACTACCTCGCATTATGCTTTGGAAAACAGTTGAGCAGAAGTTGAATGTTTAAAGCTCAAATTGTGTTACAACTTGAGAAGTTGTAGTTCAGAAAATAAACTTGAGGACAAACAGATGTTTATATCTGGCAGTTACTACTGGTCTTTTAATAGAAAATCTCCCACCATTTGGACTTCCTTTACACCTCCAGGGGTCATACACATGCCAGTATAGCTGTACATCCTGGTACAGAGACTTGTATTGTGGCACTGAGGTAAAGCACAGGTCCCCAACATCCATTTTCTCCAAGATCAAAAGTAAAATAGCTTCACTATTTTATTTTCTTCAACAGACACATCTTGTGAAATGATTAGTAAGACTATTATACTAATACAAATATATACACCTGCTTCTCAGCAACCACAATCTAGACTGTGCAACACTCAGGAAGAACACCTTTAAAAGCTTTCTTGTAGGTTTGCTCCATAAAAATGTAGTCTGATGCAAATTTGTTAAAAAATCAGCTTGCTTCAAAAGTGTGTCTGGTAACTGGTCTTTAAATCACAAACACTTACTTTTTAACAACAAAAAAATGCATGGAAAAGCCAATTTTAGGTATTCTTGTCTCTAAAAACAAACTACAATAAACAAATAAGTCTACTTTTTGTTATGTGAAACAAATTTTCTATCTAAAACAGGTGCCATACAAAAATAGAAATCAAATAAAACAATGCTTTTCTTGGCACATGTTTGGAGTTACAAATAGAATTCAGTATCCCCATATACCCCTTTTACAAACAATTGAAAGGAAGTCTTAAAACAATGTGCTTGCTTGAAGAGAAACATACAACATGTATTACCCAGAGAACTTAAAACACCTGCAGCTACTGTATTACAGGGGGTTTATAAAGTCTGTGGACATTGATAATTCTTTTTGCCAATGTGATTCCCATTGTTTTCTTCTAAATAATGTAATGGTAGTGCTCCAAGGAGGTCCTCTACCACTGTTCATAGATTGCCCATACTGTTTTCACTCTAATTTACCCAACTGTATTACAGCATATTAGAGAAGTTTCTTTCTGGTCCGCAGCAAACTCATTAGAGCTGTAATCACACAGCCAATTAACCATGTTTAGACAAGTAATCAGTGACAGTCTGGGGGATTTGATGTCTTAATCATTTAAGCTCCAAGCATGCTGAGTAATATCCCTCCTAATGTCTCTTACGTCCATTTTCAATACCTTACAAGGAATACAATTATACTCCACTATCACAATCCTGGTTATAATTTTACCCTCAATTTAACTTAAGTTCTGCTCTATGCCATAGAGAGGTAAGGTAGCTTGCAATTAATGAAAGTGGGGAAAATGATCAAATCTTTTATTTCTGATCAGAAAAAGTCTTCATATTATTTATTGTGTGTCTCTCCATTCAAATGCTGAAAAAGCCAACTGTATGCTGTTACCTTTCAAATGGGGTTTTAATTCCCTTTCCATCAATATTTTCATTGATCAATAGCACTGTCATTGAGATACCAAAGCAATGCACATATTAACTTTGCACCATACATACATAGCTCATGCCCTCATTCATAATTCCTTTAAAAATCATAGTACATATAGATATATAGAGAGAAGTGGCATACTGTATTTTGCCAGTTGAGAATGGGGCTACAGCAACTGACACACCATGCAGGGCTGACCATGCCAAGATTTATAGCTGAGTGCTGCTACTTATGGCCAGGAAAACTACCATGTTCAAGAAAAGTGGTGGGTGGGTCCAGACAATCATGAGGCCAGATGATGGACTCAGCCTGTCCGATTACAGGGTGTATCGGTCATACTCCTTTCCTCTCTTTTTATTTCATAGACAATTTTTTTCATGTGGTTTAAAAGTTTCATTTACTGTCTACTAAAATGATGTTGTTTTTTATGCACGTGCATGTACCGGTGTGTAGAATGAGTGTGCATGTGCATATATTGTATCAATAAATGAATATATGTAGGATGGATTTTTACCACCAAATATTTTATCTTTACTGAATGTGATTGCAACTGATGCAATGAAGTATGAAAAATAGGGCAGCATTGAGCAAGAAACAAAAGTGGCAACAACTTCTTACATTCTGGCAAATGATATATCCTAAACCTGCATGTATACCTCCAAAATAAATGACCAATCATCCTAGTCAATGGTTAAATGTAATTTTACAGAGCAAAAAAGATCTCCTGGTCACCCTACACAAAAGTTACTCATTTAAGTTCTACTTACTGACAGCTTCAATAACATCAGCCAACAGAACCCCATCAGTAATGTCATGCTGCAGGTCAGTGATGAGGCGCTTCTGCTTGTTCTTCTCTAGGTAATGATTGGCCCAGTCTGTGTAGATCTGAAATAGGAAATGACAATTTTTTATTACCTTAAAACCCACATATTACAACTATCTCAAAAGATGCTGAATTCCTAGTAACTATATGTTATTTTATAAAAGGACTTTGACCACATTCAGATTCAAACATTGTACCAGCTGGATCAACCCAACTCTGCAGGGGAATCTCGCTAAAGTGCATTCAGTGTAATTATCCTAATTGTCTGACACGCCTCCTTAGTTAATTACCCCCTTGCAACTCCGTGGAGGCATGTCAGATATATAACCCAATTATAGTTATTGCACTTTGGGAGAATCTCCCATGGAGTTGGATTGATCCAGCTAGTACGATGGGTTTTTCTGAATGCTCCCTATCAGTTGCCTTGCATAGCTCTGAAATACACATGGGTATAAGCTTCTTTTATAGACATCTACTTTAAGGAAACATCAGTTTGCAAACAAATGTGCTCTACAATATTTATCTTACAGCAAACCACAATCTTTTCTGTCCAGAATAAAGACACTCTCTAGACTCACTAAATATATTTTGTCCTCACTGAATGTGCCTAGTCTGTCACATCATTTTTCTCTCAGACAATGTCACATACTCCTCTGTTTGTCATCAAGTTAAACTTTCTCACACTTTGTACACATGATGACTAATAATTATTATATTTGCCAAAAATAAATGAGTAATATGTAATGAAATGATTGTCAATGGAAATATATTGTCTTTACATAGTTGCGACACCAATTCACTTCATTACAAAACGGCCTGATTCTTCTCTTGATGCTTACAAAGTTTGATAAGGGTTTGATACAGTTTCCCTTGAGTATAAAATAAATAAATACGGTTGTTGTCATACAGAGATTAAAATGCACCATGACCAATACCATGCGGTATGGCCAATAAGTAAGACGGATATTAAAATATAACCATCTTATCAAAAAATATACCATTTTTACCACAGGTAACAGTCTTTGTGAACACTGTGGACTGGACTCATCATGTCATAAAGCCATTACTAAACACACACTATTCAGGATACCCTGGCTCCTGAATGCCTTGTGACATCTCTAGACACTTCCTTCCATTGTGCCAAGACCATACTACTTTATCATACACCACCACTAAACCACAACAGACAGCTTTCAGTGTGCACGGCCAGATTATAATACAAGAAACTGTTAAATCTAGGTCTTACAAAGAGAACTTAAGACATTTTAAACATACATCAGATTCATACTTACTGGCATTTCTAGTCAAAAAGTTTACAAGAAAAACACTTCATTTACATCCAGGTCCCCATTTTCTCTGAGACTTGCTTTATAATAACTGTAATTGTTGCTAGATATGTTCTGTACCACAGTGACCATCCTGATAGTTTTCACTTCTGACCATCCTCTGCATGTCTGTGTCAGTTATATTTACATACATGAATCAAACACCAAGTATCACTAAACTGTGGTTAAGGAGAAACAGAATTTTTCCATCTTGGTGAAGCACCTCTCAAGTGGTTGAGGAAACTGGTGTTGGGCACACTTAACTATATCCTTGCAACTTACACAAAGCCTCTGTTGTTTATATTTTTAGTGATTAGCTATATTGTAAATTGAGTATCACTATTAGCAAGGCACCCTAAGACTTTTTTTTCAACTTTTCAAAGATTTAAATAACCTCATAAAATGTGGATTTTTATTTACAGTACTAGAATAAGATTGTTGGAGGAATAAAATAAATACATAACAATATTGTTTTATACAAACAACTCCAGGCTTAACACTTTTCTTAACCCCTAATACCACCCTGGTTGTTTGGTAAAACACAATCATTGTACTGCAGCTCTCAGTAAGAGACACAACAAACACTTAATTTTTGCTTTTTTGCAGAAATTTGATTCAGCTTCAAAGCAGCCAGTGTAAGGGCAGTGAAAACAGCCCTGTTACCATGCTGCTCAAGTTGTGACATTATGAGTAGTCCACAGTATTCCCTGTCTATCATATTTTATAGTGGTGGACAATGTTCTGTTTATTCAAATGTGATGGGACCTGTACTCACCCCCATGCATACTGTATATATATATATATATATATATACTGAAAGAGAGGAACATAAAAAGAGGCATATGATAGTTTAAATTCAAAAGATTTATCTAACACCTTCTTTGCTAAAACAGATCCCCCCCCCCCCCCCCACACACACACACACACAAAAAGCTGTATACACACAGATTCAGCACAGTGAAATATTTCTTCAAATACTGAACATTACAGATTTTCATAACCATAGGCACTAGAAATGGGAACTACCAGGCATTCTATTGACTTCTTCAAAAACTCCCCAGTGATATTACAACAAATTGACATAAGAATGAGAAAGTTGAAGGGATTTCTTTTCAACATAAAAACAAAGCCCCAGACATAAAATCAATCCACTCACAATTCCAATCTAATAAGTTTGGCATTAAAGCATTATGTGTCTGGCAAAATATTTTGTACAATAACCAACAGATACTTAGATACTAAATAACATAAACCAGAAGACACCAGGCAAGGAGATTCTGGAAAGGCACTTGCACATACATGGATGGATTGCCCAATTCAGATAATGTTTCATGTTTGATAACTTATTTCTCTCTCCCCCCCTCCCTTCCTCCTCCAATCTTCAATCACTTTCTCCTGCTATTTCACATTTCATCTTATCCTACAATTCTCCCTCTCATACCAGTCTCTCTACACTTTATTAATATACAAAAACTTAAACAGGGCTGCTCCAACCCACCCTTTCTTCATGTGCCAGCCCAAATCTGAATTATAATAACATGATGGAGTATAAGTGCAAAATTCATCAATAACAAAAGAGAAAGAGGAAATCGAGTCACTGCTGTCGGATGAATTAGAAACCTTTGTTGAATTCTCCTCTTCTGGCAACCAAAATTGATCATACAACAATGTTTTATCATACACGGACAGAGAAAATCAATTCTTTTCACTGACAAAGCAAGCTGCTAAGGCTAACTTTGAATAAAATGAAGCCTTATTTTCTTGATTTTTCAAATATAACTCTAAACTTGTTTCATTTGTATATTTTTCCAAACTGCATATGTAAACAATAAATAGGAAGAAGAAATTGAATTTTTCTTCTACATATTTTCAACAGTAACATTTAAAATGGATTTCATCCTCTTTCATATATCAGGCCCATAGCCAGCATTTCTTGGTTCACTTTGACAAAGGTTCGCTATGACAAAAGTCCACTATGCCTAAGATTTGTTATATCGAAATACGTGTACAGGTAAAGACAACAAACAAAGTATAGTAAACAAGTGCTATTTATGAAGTGCTGTGCACAGTGTTAGAAATTAAGGCTGGACAACTTTCAGAACGGGCTGAGAAGTTTTCCCACCCGGCAGACATTCGAGCCAGCTACTTCTCAAGATGGCTGAACTTTCGGTCCAGCAACTAATTTTCCTAAGAGGCAAACACTGGCTGTGCGATAACATCCACATTTCTTTGGAATACCCAACCTTTGTCACAAAAAACCCTTCCGAATACCAAACCATGTGCATTTGGTGTAGCTGGCCTTTATCTTAGTGACTCCTAGATTTTAGAGGTAAAAAATATTAGCCGTTGCTATAAACAAATTTAATGGACCTTCCTCATAAAGAACCTTCATTACATAGAGCTGATTCTACAATGTCAAAGTGTCTTTTTAGGAGAAAGTGGACCTTTTACCATGAAACCTTTGTGTTCCTAAGTCACATTTTACCCAGAGTGGACTATTTCCCATCAAAAGCGGTGCTTTGTTTCGACCCCCCCCCCTCCCAACCCTGCATAAAGGCATGTGTGTGTGTGTGTGTGTGTGTGTGTATGTGTGTGTGTGTGTGTGTGTGTGTGTGTGTGTGTGTTCATGTTCCTAGTGATAACTTTTCTCTACAACTTCTTTTTTTGGGATGTGCATCTTAATGTAAAAGGAGTGGACACTTATACATAGCCAAGCTTTAGTTGCCACCCTGCCAATATTGATAGTTTTATCACATTTGTTCTCTTTCTTACAGGAAATCTTAAACAGTCTATAAAAGCATAATTTATCACATATAATTTACTGAATGTGGCACAAAGGATAAGAACACTTAGTGATGAACATAGAAATATAGGAGGGTAAATAATGTGTACGATATTCTCTGCAAGAAAACAGAACCCTAGGAAATGAAATTTTCACCCAATTTAAGGCATCAATTATACAGAATGAGACTGAGGGGAAATGAACAGAGTTTAAGCATACAACTGATAAAGAGCTCCTCTGACTGTTTTGTTCATCAAAGTACTCTTTTTAAATTCAGTATTGATTATTTGTAAAAGTCTGTCTGTGTTGAGAGCAAGCCAGCAGTCACAGCTTGGAATTCCCTGCACCATAATAATAATAAGTACTAACAAACAAAGCACAGAAGTTCAAAAACACTGAGAACATCCTTGTATATTCCAAGGGTACTCCACTGTGTAATTGAACTTAGAGGTGCTATTGAACTGAACTTGAAAATCAATCAAAGGCAAACCTCAGTCTTCTAGAACAAAGCAGAAATGAAAATCCATGGTGTGCATTCACCAGAGCACAAAGTGAAGTTAATCGTGGATGTTTATGTATGGGTGTTCAAACAACCTAACTTCAAAATAATGTGCCGCAAATGAAAGCAAATTGCAAGCAATTTTTCAAATTACCATGAAAAGCTATCGCTTGCAGAAATACAAGCACCATAATTGTCTCTGAGAAGTTATTGCATTTTGCTCCCACTTGAGCAAATTGGGGGTTATGCATGAAACAGAGTAGCACAGACCTAACATTAAAACGATTACTGCCATATCAACTCTGATCCGACTTAACTGAACGTGAAAGTTATCTCTTCCCACAGATATGATTGAGAAAAACAGCAAACAGCACATATTTTTAGAAAGTCATCAATGAGAGCTGTACCTATGGCTTTAAACCCAGTAGCCCTACTGACCTTACCTTGAGTTTGAATCGCTCGTTAAAAACTGCATGGTTATTGCTGCGACTACTACGGAGAAGAGGAAACAGCACACGGTGGGAGAACATGGTCTTCAATGGATGCAAAGAAATTTTAACTTGTTGCAGAATGTCATACACAGGATATAAATGTCTTGCTGTATTCCAGGAAATCCTCCAATTCTTGCCAAACAGCTCCAATCTTTTTAAATAAAGTGTTTTTTGATGAAATGCACATCAAATAGATGACCAGATGCATGAAATCTCCTCAATTTTTTACGAGTTCTTTTCCACCAAAAAAGCCTGGCTGAAATTCAGCACAATTAGCACATTTAAAAAATATTGCAAAAAAATTTCGCAAATTGTTTGGATTCTCTCCTTATTTCAGTTTTGTTTTAACAGAAGACAGTATTTGTCAAATATAGGTTTTTTAACAGTGCTATTACAATGTCCAGTAATGTGTAATTGTCCAAAAATTATCAATTGTTTGAACTCCAGTTTTTCACAGGCAATTACTTTCAGACTCCAGAAGTCAGAAATATCTTTAAATCTGCTCAGTACAAAAGAAGGTACTGTCCACCTGGTCTGAATTGGTCACTATTCAAAAACTTGTGAGGAAAAAATGACCACAGCTGAATTTTTAACCCTCAGCTTCCACTACTGTGTTCTGCCTACAGGTGAAAGCTTGCTTCTTGCTGTCTGCTGCTTCAGTCAGTAACCTTGTGTCACTGAATATCAGTCCAATCCAGGCTGGGATGTGCAGTGTTTAGATTAAAACAGACGTGAATCAATCAGTGTAAATAAAATCTACTCAAGTAAATCATTCACAAATCCTCTGGCCCATCTCAGGTTGTCCAATTACCCAAACTTTGCTGTCTTTTTAGAAAGGTCATGGGTGCATGAAACACTGCACTGTTAGCATCTGGTCCAGTAGCAAGCAGGTATTAAAGCCAGTCCAGGTAGATGGTTCAGTATATACAACATGTGTGATACACCCTTTGGAGGAACTAGGAACTATCTCTGTTAACACATGTATACAGAATACACTGGGAAGCCTTATCTGTCAGAAGCATGTGGTAGCAGCTCTGCTGGTCAATCGTGGACGTACTGGTCAATGAATGCCCAGGTGAAGAATACCCAGGTGTTTGGTCTGAAGCCTTATTAAATGCCCCTCAGCATATGTTTAAACTATCAGAAAAGGTGTCTTCGGTCAAGTCTGACTGGGCATAGGTCAGTTGCATCTAAATCCACTGAATCTCTCAGCCCTTTGATCTATAAAACTCGAGTTGATGAGAATTCTCCAGCTGCATTAGTGATAAAATAGTAGCTGTGCTGTTATCTCCCTTGCAACTAATGACTCCCCTGCGTCACTCTCCCCTGTTGCCCGCACTTTCCCCTCGCGTCAAGTTCCTCAGAGTCAGGATGTGACAAGTGGTGCTATCGCAGTGTTATCATCCACCCAGTGCCCTTCTCTTTCTTTCTCACTATGATGTGAAATTAGTCAAGTCTCTTTTGGTAATCAGTCCATTATTTGCAATATTAGAGCCTTGATCAATAGTAATTAAGTTGACAGAAAGCTGATGATCCACCTAGCTTCCAGTTGTGGCGTCCCCCTTATCCTTAGGTTTTAGGCTTCTAGGAAATGACTTCTTCCGCAAATATTGTGTCAAGCATTACTGTGAAAAAAAATGCTGCTGACTGTCTGTCAATTCTCACAGTCTGTTCATTTACATTACCAGAGATTAATTAATAATACAATAAGCAGCCAGCTTGAAGAAGACAACACTGGCAGCAATTTGTGTTCGCTCTTTCAGTAAATTTATGATGGAAACCAATTTGAGCAGAAACATCGCCCCAATATTCTGTAATCATGAATAAGATTTTGCACATGGCTATATGCCTTATTCATGGAATCCCTCATTGAATCTGTAAGGGTGCTTGTATTGAACGAGTATGGAACTCTTAATTATACATTATTTGTTAAACATGTTCACAACTGGCTTTGTGTCCCTTAAATATCCAACTAAGGCTATTTATCACACCCAATTGTACATCATACAGTCAGAATATTTTTGTTTCCTAACCCCTGGGGTAACTATGGATTTTTTGGGAATGGAAGAGGACTCAGAAAAGAGACGAAGAGTGTCTGGTGCAAAATGAATCAATAAGTGTGATACAATGATAGGCCAATCCAACAATGATAGAACTGAAGTCATTTTCTGAAGCCTTCAGTTACAGAACTTGATGTACTTGATGGTTGTAATCTGGCTAATGGGTAGAATGCTTAAAACTAAATCAATATAACTACTTGGTATAGGCCAATATTACACAGGCTTTTTATAAAAGCAACGTTGGCTGCTATGTGGTAAAATGATGAGGCTTTTGAAAACACATTCGGATAGAGGTAAAAGCATGTTCTTAATATCTTTTTCTGTACCTATTTCATTTATTCTCTAAGGTGTCTCAGTTAATGACACACAGATCAATGAAAATATACTGTGAGTGCCATCAAATGTTTTTCTTAAGTCTCCAATTTAATTTCATTAATAGTGTATACAATATTTGTTGACTAAAATTATTGAATGACACCAGCATTTAAACATGCTAAAGTACACGAGTATACATTGTCTAGACATTTTTAAGTGATGGATTAAAGACAAATGATACAGTTTCTGCAAAAGCACACTGCTGCCAGAATACATTTACGCATATCTGGCATATCTGGGACAATAATTTACCTTTGTTTTCATATTATATTATATTATATATACCTGAGCAACAATGAATCTGGATATTCTGAAAATAACCAATATTAGCAGCATTGTACAGATCTGTAGCTAGGGGCAGGTTGGGGGAGGGGGGGTTAGAAAGAAACCACCCTTTTTTGCTGGGAAAAGGTGTGCTCTTGGTAAAATTTGAACTAGATACATGAAAGATTCATGGTATGTTAAGGTTCAATATAGAAAAAGCCCCCCCCCCCCCCTTTGAAATTGCTGGCTACTGCCCTGTTGTGTTTCTTGTTAGGGGTGGGGTCATGGATCAATCTGTCCTGACTGCCATAAACAAGGCGGAGGAGTTTTAAGACAAAATGTTTACAAGAAAACGTTTGCTCTGGGTTGTCTTCTGAAAATCCTACAAGCATGTACTGCTATAGAGGTGTCTGGGATATGTTTACCTGAAAATCACCAGCTCTTGTCTGTTACAAGTACCTCAGGAAAAGTAGCTTTTTAACACACCAAGTGTCTGACTCAGCTGTAAGAGTTTTTCAAATTCTTAAGTTTCCAGTCATTTTCTTTTCACTTGAACAAAAAACATACTGGTAGCCATTCATCTCATCTTTTGGCAATGAAGGTAGCTTTTCAGTTTAAGGTAGTGCTTCTTGCAATTTTTGGTGCACCTGTTGTTTTAAGAGCAGCAGTGGAAAAAATTTTTTTTTCTTTCTCAAAATCCACAATATGCACTCAGAACCAGAATAGTCAGCATTGCTTTCATCAAAACTTCTCAATGCATGAGGCTCCTCTGTGGCATTCGAAACTCTCAGAAAAGTGCAAGTATTCATAGCTGAATTGAGGGATGCACCGAACCTTCAGAAACATTATACTGACTTATATGTATTACTAGTTCCACTGCATTACCTGGATTGAAGCTGCACTGGTTTAAATATGCTAACTTGATTTGTAGCATTGATTTAGTTGTACTTATTGCAGACATGGATTTTTTATTCTACATATTTTGCAATGAACCCATAAGCTAAAACTGATTACATGTATAATACAATCATATAGTCTGATAACAGTCTAAAGACTTTCAAACTTTTTAAATTGGTAGTAATCAATACAGGGATTGCTGAAACTTTACCAATCTATGTATATTTCCTATTAAAATATATTTGAACTATAGAATCGAGCTATGCATTTTTTTTTTTTAATTTACATTTAAACTATAGTTTCTCTTATAGAAATGACATGAATGAGCTTGCTTTGAACCAGTACACAAATGGTGCGAGTTTCAAAATTGACAAAATGACCCTCATCCAACTCTGAGGCACAAAACATACATTTGCTGATTAATACCTACAATTTATGAAAGAGTTTGTGGCAAATCAAGCTGTGTGGATTATCAGAAACTTTTGTTACAATCCCTTATGTGATTAATGCTTAATTGCAACTCAATCATCCTATTCCCTAAGACACACACCAGACACTATATGACAATGTACATTACTGTTCCAGGAGACATGGAGACTTTCACCTCTCTGAAAAACACAGGGTTTCAACAGCAAGACAAGTGAAAGCTTTTAGCTCCCCAATCCCCAGGCTCTGCTGGGAGTGAATCATACACCACTTCACCATCTGTTGGCTCGATCTCTATCCCCTACAGACTGCAGCAAATTCCTTTAGAAGCCCCTAAAAGATATGGCCTGTCACATAATTTGATGCCTCATTTCAGACAATCTTGCGGATGTCACTTGTGGAAACTAATTATTCACTGATGAGCTAAAACAGAGGTTACATGTGTTACATAGTGGAGTTCACTTTTTTTTTTTTTTTTTTTTTTGTAAGTTTTCACTATCAAATTTGGACAAACTGTGACTGCACAGGCCACAATGAAATCATATAAGGAAACACCATTTAACTACGAAAAATGCAAGTGTTTTTGTCAGTTTTTGTTTGTGCTCATGTACATAGCTATTCAAGTATACCCTGAAGTACAAAAAAAAAAAAAAAAAAGGAAGACATCTTCCTGTTGCTATACGTAACACATGATATATGTCAACTGACTTTACCTATGCAAAATAAGACTCAGAAGACTAGGTTTTAGACCAAATCTCTACCTTAGATTTCTACAAATCTGGCAAACAAGCATCTCTGCACATGTTCATGTTTGCAAACAAGAGAACAGCTGCCTGGTGCCAATTCCACTCAATAGGTCAATAAATCGTTTACCTATCAATCAAACATACTGAATTTGATAAAAACAAATGTTGATCTACCTGTAATTCATGATGTTAATGTGCAGAAAGTTGCTAAGTAATTTAAATATTCTCTGTATAGAGCAAATATGCTGATTTTATGTGCCAAATGAACTAGTACTGAATATGCTTGGTTTTCTTATTGATCTTATTATTACATAAGTGATATCAGCATATTATAGCACAAGAAAAGAGTGCTGTCTGGCCAGAAATCATAATTCAGCCTGTACAGAGATTACAGAATATTCAAATTCTGCTTTGTTGCAAAATGCTGTTGGGGTATTTCAAAGATCTAGAAACCTTTTTTTGTTGGTGTTAGATCTGCCAAAGAAGGTCCTGCACAAAGAACATGCAGCAAGGGCAACAAGGAATGAACAAAATTTTCGACATCTTTTTATTTAAATTACACAGCCACCTCAAAACACTAAATGTGGAGTAACTGAAGGAAAATAACATAACATTTTGACACAACACTGACTCTGAAAGTTATCCTAGGGTGTTTTCTTTTACAATTTGACAAGAAATCCATGGAATGTGAAAACAAAATAGTGTGTGGGTGCCTGGAACCAGTGCAATGTCCATGATCTAACTGTTACAGCAAAATAAACAACTCCAACAAAAAAGCACTCCTCAAGAACCACATATCATTAGAAAACTGAAAGATGGATGAAGATTAATTAAATTTTTTTACAGCAAGACCACCCACATAGTTCCAATAAAATAAACAAGTTGACAAAAACAGAATAAGCAACACCCAAACAATAGTTGGAGTGAACATTTGCTACAATGTGAAGGTATAACTAATGTTATTTCTACTCAGTTAGCAGCAGCTGAAAAAACTGCTAAAAACACACGAAGATCAATAACTGATATGATAATTGCAAAAATTATGTCTCCATGGACATGTTATATTGGGCTGCACATGGTATGGCACAGTACCTGTAATAAATGATGGCACATGTACTGTAGATTCCTGTTTATTACATGCACATGTTTACAGATAATGAAGACCCTGATATGTAAACAGTTCCCCCTAGATACTCCCCAACCAGCCCCAGGTGTACACTAACACTTGTCCATCTTGTTTCTTCTATCAGCCTAGCTTGCACAGATAAACGGCTTGATGCAAGAGATGTGTTTCCAACATATGTGAACCTATTTTAACACCAAGGTGCTAGCATTCAGGTAAGATAATATAATATGCACCTGGGATGTCTGATTAAATAAATACACACAGCTGCTACAACATGTAATGGGTGGAATTAATCTTAAGTTTTAATTGAACAGCATATCTTCAATTACAGAAGAAAGGACATAAAATCTGTTTTGCCTAAATTAATTTTCAATATAAAAAACTTTTAAAAATTCAAGGAGTAGTTACATTAAAATTAATGTAATAATTTATCAATGATCTTATACATCTTATTAATAAAATTAATGTTATACACTGGGTTAATTAGATAGATTGTTACATTTGATAAGTAACCTGAAAGGAGAATTCCATGGATTCAGTGAAACAATTCTGGTGTCTCAGCAATTTTCTAGTATGTACAACATAACCAAACACAAATTCAATAATTTGATATTTTCACTCGATATCAGCAGTGTGAACCTTCCTATCCAAAAGTTGCCTTTTAAGTTCCATAAAAAATATGCTTTGAAATCTTTCATTTTATTTTTAAATGGAAGTAACAGGACTATTATATTTCAAAGCCATAAGTGTCTATAGCCCCAGGTGAAGTCAGATGTCCAAGCAGTCCAGCCAGATGACCTCCTGTCTCACCTATCACACCTGTGAGGGAACAGCTAACATAACCCTCCCAGCATACTGGTGGCATGGACACTGAGTCTACCTCTACCTGCTTGATACTGCAATGGCACTGTGTCCAAGTTGACACAGACTGTGTTTCCTCTGCACAGTATCTTTTCCTATATTTATATCTAGAAATGCATTTTTCACTACAAAAATATTTCATAAAATTACACCCATGTATCTTTATCTTTAGTGTGCTTTCACTGGCACAATTAGAAGAGGTGCAAAAAGTTCCATCCAGTCACTGCTCTAACGATCTAGAAGTTACCTTATCAAAACTATCAAACACACCTTTGCCACAGAAAAGTTTTTTAAAAACATCAAATAAAAGCCTGCTCTTTCATCCTAATTGAAGTGTAAGTTGGTAATTACTAAACAGTTTTAAATTCAGAGTGAAGTAAGAGTTCTATTACTCTATTTCAACTTCAGGATCATTAGCTGTCTTACCTGTAGTTTGCTCATCTCCACCATACAGCTGCAACTGCTGCTTCACCCAAACCTCTTAACAGAATGCAACATAACCTGCAGAAAATCCTAGCATAACATGAACTTGCCACAAAGATATCTGCACATCTCAAAGAATGTGGCAATGAAAAACATGCAATTGTGCCTATAAGATTAGCTGGACCCTTCTCATTACAGACTGTCTAATAAAGTCAGACTAGAGACATCTTGAGACTCTCAACAACTCAATGCAGTGGGGAAAAAAAGGAATCTCTTGCGTCCCCATCAATCACATTTTTCCTTTTTTTACTCCAGTATATAAGGAAAAGTAAATATATCTTCCACTATATATTAACCTGATGCCCTACATTCTGATAGTTTTAACATTTTGTGCATTTTTTTTTCTTGGCAAATCACACATCAATGATTTTTAATACAAGAAATAAGGCGGAGTAAGTGTCATGCAATATTCTCTTTACACCTACAATGGCACACAACACTGCATGTGGCGACAAAAAGAGACAGTTGAATTTTCTCACCTGTGCCTTTTGCCCAAAGGCTGAGAGTATGCTAAGTGTTCCATGCTTAGAGCTTGCTAACTTTCATCAAATCTACCACCAAACATGAAGTACCCAGGTGTGAAATATAATTCCAAACAAATATTGGGTACACTGTGCACTAGGAATAATATACTCTGTGAGTTTTAGGTGAGCTTCTTGGACACATAATATTATTTTGAACGTCACAACTTGAGGTACTTGCACAAAACAATGCACAGATTATGATACAGATCATGAGCAGACTGTCTTTTTAAAATCCCATAGGGCATGTTTCTCCAATGCATTCCCACGTTCTTTTTTAATTGAAATTGACATCTTTTATAAAAGAAATAATCTATGAATATATACACCCTGCACTTCATAAGAGGCCTCTATGCAGTTAAGACATGCATCTTAAGAATCCCTGACATATAGTGTGTAAAACTGGGCAGTAGTAGGAACCCAAAATGAAAAAGATGCTTCAAATGTGTGCAATATCCATCTTAATATCTTACATAAATTCTTGTCTATCTTTCTATTCGGTACATTACTCATACTTGCCAAGATGACCCTTAACGCAGTTAAGTAATCACATTAAAACTGCAATCTCCAAATGATCTGATCATTTTTCAAAAGTGAAGCGGCATGGCTATATTTGGACTGTTCAGAAGAAAGAAGACCAGTAGTTGTACATTAATCACCCTTAAGGAACCCTGTTTAAATGCAACCTCATAATTCAGGTGAGCTACACTAGCTATGAAGATAGCAACTGGATACCTGCACAATTTACTGTGATAACTATTAAAACACATTGGCATGTTCAACTTTCCCTTATGTTCCATTACATTCTGGCCTCTTAAAGTTGGGAGTGCTACATTCAACTATAATATATTTAAGATGAAGTGGCCTAGTTGAAAAAACCTAAATTTGTTGTTATTGGGCAGGTAATGTCATCACTGTGCACTGGCCAGCATCCAATATTAAAGCACATTAATTTGAATAGAAAGAGTAGTATTCTTATCAAAATTGTCCATTTACACTAAAGGCATAAAGCATTCTACAAGTTTCCTTTTTATACTATGCTTCAAACCAGAAGGGCCAATATATTACTTGGTGTATAGCATTATCTTCAATTTTTGAGTAATGTTTAATTTCATATCACATACATGCCCAATTGATTTCTGCCAGGATAAGATTGTTCTATACACCTATGTAAGATTATGGTCACGCAATTACACAAAAAAGAAAAATCAATAATTATCAAAGTAAAAACATATCCAATACAGTCATGCATCTATATACTGCCTACAAGACCTTAAAACTGAGGCTGCTGCTTTATTGTAAATTTAGGATATCAATATTTAAGTTATCTAAATTCCCCTGCAAATTGAGTTTTACTTGAAAAAATATTTTTCCTACTTGAGAATCATTTCCCAATCATCCTTGTAATTGGGTTTTTATAAAACTTTTAATTATACAATATAATTCTAAATGACTGGCCAGTCACTTAGACCACCACGCCTTCCTGTATATGTCATAAGGAAATATCAATATCAGGTACTTTTTATCAATTTTAAGGTTTGGATTTGAAAGATAATTAAGTACATGTAGCTTTGCAGAATATGCAGGCTTAGAATATAATTGGCTTTGGACATTTTCCTATGCAGAGAGTATGCCTTTCGAGTTTTAAGTAGCTGTTCAAGTTAGGATTACCTACATTGCACATTGCATGTCAAAAATGGAGGCACAATTTCGAGAAGTACACCACTCTGGTGCATTATGGACATGAACAGCGCTGAACACACATTTAGTTCTGATTCATAAACTACACCTGGAGGGTGATATACATTTAATAATTCCATGGGGCCTACTGACATTTCCAACAGCTTGGATGCTTTAGTGATAATATATGTGCCTACTTCCTTATTGCATAATATGGACAAGTAAAAGCCAGCATGTTACCAGCGTCATGCTGGTCTGAGTCACAATCATTTAGATAAAGTTTGCAAAATGCCTTGAGTAGGTACAGAACCTCTTCTTCTTCTTCTTCCTTTCTCTCTCTCTCACACACACACACACATTACCTTAGCTCTCCTCAGACATACACCTAATCAATACATATGGTTGAAGGTATATGCAAAATTTCAGACAGAACTTGATCTGCTTGTTGAGTGCAAGTATTTTAAACTACTAAAAGTATACAAATTTCCCTTATTATCATTTATATTCATGACTTGCTGAAAAATATTCCTATTTCTAAGAGTCTGGGGGTGGTCAATCACTCCCAAACTTTGCGTTTGCATTTATTTGGATCTGCCATGGATCCCTCTCTTCCACCTAAATGACTGTAAAGGACCTTACAGCCGACATCTTTTTTAAAAAGGAAATAAACATATTAAAAAGAATTAATCGGATAAGAAAATATACAATTAGCATTAATCATGCCTTCCAAGTTTGCTCTATATCCTATCTGCAGGTGTTTATCGTAATCATGGTTCATGTCTGGTCAAGGTCAGACCATGTCATGTTGGACATCAGTACCTACAAAGGGCACTGGTCATCTGGAACTGTGAACAGAACCAGTGGGGGTGGACTATTTCAGGTCACATTGATTTTCACTTAAACTGACCTCCCACCCATCAATAATGAGACAAGTACATTAAACCAGGTGTGGACCAGCAGAGATGGAAAGCTTTTACCTTCTTTTCATAGAAGGGTTGACAATTTGATTTGAATTAATATTTTAGCAAAAGGTATCTAGGTTGCCTTATAGAAATAAGGCATCGGGTTAACAATTCAATATAATTTCAAAAGAAATAAAACCCATTTAAATCATAAAATCAAATTTCAAATCAAACCAGAGAAGACCCATTGATAACCAGGGCAGATCAACTCTCATTCACAGTTACATATATGCCAGAAATCCAAGTGATTCCATGAATTACTACACCATCAAATAATTTATCAGCTGCTACTCCTAAACAAAGCGCAGATATATTTAAACGCAAAAGAGATGGCACACTTACTTCCAACATACCAACTATGCTCCCTCTATGGCAAACTATTTCAAGTTTTTATTTCCAATATAGACATTGTCTATTTTTTTTCTAATTAATGATGCCTAAATCTCATCATCTCTTGATTACTACAAAAGGACAATAATGCATTACAGGAGATCTCCATTATGCACTAACAGATGGATTGTGTAATTGCATTGCCGTCATTTTCCACTTAATTGCTCTGTCTGGAGCATCAAAGCTACCTTCTACAGGAAATTATGGAAATATCCAGGTTGTTCAGCATATAACACTTATACATAGGAAGTAAGCAAACAGAGAGAATAAAGGATTTTGCAATATATGTTTCATATTCAAGTGAAAAAGTTAGAAGCAATATTTTTCAGTAAAAACTAGAATTACTACTGACTGAATTTCAGACCTAATACATGTATATATAAGACAATCTCCTTGGCCTTGAAAAGTTGTTTAAGGTAAACCATTTACCAATGCATCTAGCAGCTCTACTAAAGGCTTGTGCTTAAAAAATAGGTCGGTCCTAGTTGGCCCATTTCTCACGTAATTGCGTTGGAAAGTTTAACAATTTTCCTTTTTACAGCAATCAAAACCATCTAATTCTCCATATGTGGACATGAACAAAAGAATAAATATCATGAATCAGAAACAGATTGAAAATTATGAACAATGCACAAATACATTGATCCCTTCCCCTTACCTACCTCCATTTAGTATCTATTTCCAAAGGTAAATTTCATTAAGGATTTGGTTACCCCAAATATTTTGGGGTATTTTCCACTCAGATACTCTGTCCCAGTGAATTTCAGAAATTTTCTGTTCAAGAGGAAAATTCTTGAAGTTCGCTGAAATTTACTTGCAGTGTTTTTTTCTCCTTTTTTCTCATGATGTAAACTCTCCTAGAAAAGTATTTTTAGGAAAGATGTGGTCAACCAACCTCAGTGTTCATCATGGTGTATTCATCACCTGGTCGTAATGGTGCAGCTCTCTTCTCAATGTCAACCTAGCTTTTAACTTGAAACTTTTGGTGCACCACTTCTAGCCTGGTCTACTCTTGTCCACTTATTAGTTTTCTAATGAAACTGGACATACTGATCAGTCCACCTGTCACCTTAACAGTGTTAACTCCATCAACAACTTCGCTCTTTCCACACTTTAAAAGATCTACCCCAACAGGAACCTGATAGTGTTATTAAAGAAGGTTTGGGTGTCTGGATATATATAACAATGCTGATTTCAGTCATCTACACATGATGTGTTTAAATTTACATTTTTAAAGGATTAAATACGCACTTCTAGTTAATCCATCTGCCAAGCCCATGACAACATTGAAATAATCATATCAACAAAAGTAAACTAGAACTACTAGAAGTACACCAAAGAGACATTTAATCTGCATACAGTTGCAGCAGATTAAAAAAAAACTTGCCATATATCTTCTTAAAGTCAGGTAGTCAACTTAAAGTGAATTCATTCGATTAAGTAGGCTAGCAAACTTACTGACAATGACTTTTTTAATGATCCTTAATGTGTTTGATGTGACAAGACCTGGTAAGGACAAACTTGCATAAATAAACAAGGGGAGGAGAAAGGAAAGGGCATAAAACAGACAGGTGAATACTATATGTCAAATACAAACCTTTTGTTTTTCAGCTTCTTCAAAATAACAAAAAGTTCTGAGGATGCATATGGAACAATGTAGGGGAATTTTTTTACACAGTGTGAAGCAAAGGCAAATATGATTTAAAAAAAACATCTCTCTGTAAGGTGTAAAACCATAAGAAGCGAAGTGGAACAGATGACAGGCATGAAATTAGTCCAAGTGAAGTATTGTCAGTTGAAAGGAAGATCAGCTGTGCAGAAAATTAGGAAGTGACATACATCTTTAGGTTCAATAAAGTCAGCAAGCTCTGATAAAAATGTCTTTGAAAGTCAATTCTCACACTAGTCCTGATGTTTTGTACTTTCATATTTTACCACCATACATTTTTATAACTTTCATTTCATTAGTTCTAATATGAACCTTGTGTCAAAAAGCATTTACTGAAAAGATAAGGAATGAAAAGTAAGAAGTAGTGATTCTATGTCAACAATTGAAAGGAATCCATTCTTTCTACTGTAATAAACATGTTGAAAATAAGGACATATTTAACAGAGTCAGAAGGTGAAGACTACACAAGCAAAAAGCTATGGGCAGCTGCATGTGCAAAACCATGACAAATAACAATAATAAATCTAACTTCTCCACCTAAGAGAAGTGGGAGGTCTTTTACCAGTTTCAAATCACAACTATACCATTGTCCTGAATGACAAAATTTTGGTAACATGTCCTTTCTAAGTGTCATTTATAGGTTGGCAAGGGAGTGATTATGTTGTCAATTGTCAGAAAAGGTGACACACAATATCACCCAGGCAAAGTGACATTTTCAAAAACATCTGGGGCACTGTAAGGCCCTTTTTGTCTCTTCCATTGCGTTTGTTGCTGCACTGGTAAGTGCTTAACCATAAAAGACTATCACACAATAAAACAACTTGCAGTGTATAAGGAAAACAAGTTGTCCATAAAACAAATATCCCTGTTTAAAAAATAATGTCAAACTCCAATTAATGAATATGATGAAAACTGAACACCAAAAGCTGATAAGAGCAATTTGCATTACCTTTTGTCTAGACAGACTATTTTCTGTATGACAATAGTCTTAAAGCATACATGATTACCTAAGTGCAGTAGACAATCTTTTTGCTACTACTGCACTATATACCTTAAAAGACATTTTGACAAAGTCTTTAATCCAAAGTGCTTCAGACCCCTCCCCTGCTCCACCCCACCTTTTACCACCTGTATCACCCTCACCTCAAGAGAATTGATCAGCCACTCCCCTTTTCACACTAACTACAGCATACTAATATATTGCCAATACAATTTAACTAAATCGATGCCCTTTTCTCTCCCTGACGACACCTCTATTTCTCTCCCTACCTGCACAGTCTTAGCAGTCTCCCCTGTCTTTGTCTGCTTGCCAACAGTCACTTGGACTTTTCTTGCCATGTTCCTTTCTGACATGGTCATCAAATATTGACCAGTGTACTAGCCCTGTACATATACTAGGTATGTTCTGGGGTGTGATGATGATAAAATAATCAACATACTGTGTTCACAGTGATGGTCTTGATTAACAGGGGTGCATTTCCCCAATTTGCACAGTTCGCTTCCTACTCAGCTAGGTACTTAGTGTGATCTCTGCCAGACATCTCAGTGATTCAGTGGTGATGTATGCCTATCTTGGAAACCTGCAACATCATACTGGACAGAGAAAACTCTGAAAACTAGACTCTTTTGTGTACTCACTGTTAAGAATTATCCTCAATTCCACTTTCTTTGGATCAAATAGTGTCTTAATGTCAAAGACAAAGTGATACACAGATCAGAAACAGTTCAATCCACAGAAAAAAAAACAATGTCCCACAGAAAGTCAGTCATGTTATGGCACTGCCACAGGAAACTGATGTCAGATTACAGAAAGCTTTTAAAATGCCATTAAGTATTTCAGTCTTCTCCTCTCAATGTAAAATCGATGGAACAAAGGTTTATCTCTTGCCAAAAAAGAAAAAAAATAACAAATTCGATGTTGTTTTAAAAGCAATAACTGTCATCCCTCTGGGAGTTCTCTTCTTAATTCCTCAATGAAATTATTCTGTAGTCATAAGCATTACTTAATGGGATTAAGGTAATAAATTGAATCTCAGGAGAATTGGTCGTCTTTCACCAGAACTAACAGTGTCAGGTAAACCAGTGGCATCAGTTTTTTCAATTAAGCTTCAAAGAAAAGAATGAAAAAATCACAGCTTTCCAGTATAATTTGCTGTCTGCAGACAACTGGAGGTTCATCTTTTCATTTCAAAAAGTTAAAAAAAAAAGGAAAATGAATAATTTTAATATGTTTCCTAGGACACTGCAGGATGATTTCCTCTTCATGATGCATTTATCCTTTGATAGTTATCAATATCATATTCCTGATAATATTGAACACTGATCCATGGAATTAAGGCTGTCAGGCCACAGATAAATATGCTCCTCGTCTGTAGCTCTTGAAATATGCAAATCAAATGGTCTTTTTTAATGGAACCCACGACTCCTCTCACAGACAACAGCACTATGCAATTTCACTTCACTGTCACGAAGCCACTCTTAGCTATGATATACGCCCTCAGAAAATCTATTCTGAAACTAGGATTACACAGAGAAGAGCTATATATGATGCTACAGTACTAGGCACGTATACAAAAACATCCTGATGGAAGTTCTCGTGATTCATGTCCTGCACACCTAGAGATATGCTTTACTCCGTCTTCCCACAACCAATCACGGGGGATCTCTTAAGAGTAAATTATTACAGCAAACGTCTGCCCTTGGTAATCAATTTAGTTTCTATGCAAATACGCAAATCCCATCTTATGAATCCATCAATTTCACACCTGACAATAAACACCACATTATCCTTCTCATAATTTTGTCCCGTTTTTTTTTTTCAATTAGCGCTGATCCAACAAAAGAGCTGATCATGTCTCTGTAACCATGGCATATTCTTCAGGCTTGTAATACTTGGTCAGTAATACTCCATATCCAACACCAATCAACTATGAACTTGACCAGCCTGGTCAGCTTTGCAACCCACATAGCACATCAAGTCATTGCATTTTAATTAAAATGGGCACAAAAATGCCTTGATATACTGACCAAGTGCGTGCCACCCTTTTATCGGAAATACTGTTCGCAGTAACTTATGTTATAGGGAATCTTACACAAACTAGATATTGTTCCCTTTTGACTTTTCATTACAACTATTCATCTTTCCATCTTTGTATCTTCACGAAGCCTTGAACATCATAGTAACAGCAATATGAAACTGAGTGAATCAGCTGAAAAATCTTAATTCGATCAACCTGCAGTACAAGCAGCACTTCTTTCCTGCCTAGGGGAACTTATCCAAAATGGATTATTACTTCAAGCAAATGTCTCAGTAAGTAGTGGTCTTGTCAGTTCTAAATACTCTATCACCAAGTGACTTACTTTTACCTGTTTTGTGTTAGGCTGCTTGACAGAGTAATGCTATTATCTCTTTAATTATGAAAACTATACTAAGCAGCAACGTAATATTTTAATTTAATGTCACTTTAAATTGCACTTTATTTTCAATCTTTCTTTTTCAGCCTCAGCTATTTAGGATATCCTTATGTAGCCTATTTGACGAATGTCTCAAATATCAAAATAAGCCAGTAACTAGATATTTGGAAAACAAAATGAAAATCAATTTAAAAAATAAAATAATGAAAAATAAATAAATGGTAAAAATGAAATTAATAATACTATGAAAAAATCAAGGATCATCATGCAAATAATTTTCAACAGCTACTTTACCTTTTTGATCTGTTCCCTTAAACAGCAATCATCTATCGTCAAGGGAGAAGCTGAGAGGAAGGATATGACTATGTGCACATTGAAGATAGAAGATATTAGCTATATTGTAGCTGCTGTAGTTCAATGTGTTACAATACATGCAATCTTAAATGGACTGTACACATATTTTGAGCACGAAAAAATTAAATTAGCGAAGTTTTTTTTTACGATATTCAAGTACTTACTGACCTGCACTACATCAAGATTCAAACTCAGAGATTCCCTACATTCTAAAATCACTTTTTTCTTCATTTGGCTTAGGTTGATTGAACTATTACAAGCATTTCCCGCACTTTCACTTTGTGTTAAAATTCACTTTTTAATTGGGTTTTCAAATTCATTTTTGTGAACATAGGCCATTTTGAAAGAAACAAGGACAAAAAACAACATGAATGGCCCTCAAGATATTCTGCTACAAACTACAAGTGCAGCGCTTAGCAACTGATATCTTTAATCTAAGATTAACAGATTTGATCAAAGCAGCCGTCAGGCAGCCAATTATAATCACAGTTTATGTTTTAAAGGGATTCTGATTAGCATTTACCATTATCTGAACAGAAAAAGGATTCCCAAGTGAATGATCACTTTGAGAAGTATTTCTTCACCTGTTGGAAGGTTAATGCTATATAAAATATAAAACAAATGCTAGTTCACAAAATCCAATCTTAAGTTCCACTGCAAAGCTGTTTCATTAATAATGTGGTGCAATATCAAACTAGCTGCTTTTAGAATATTTTATCAATCTCTTGCAAAACTGGTTTTCACAGTAAACAAAACCTCATGCACCAAATAAATAAAGTTTTTCAGAAATATATAGGTTGGCCTCACAACAAAATGGTAGAATCCCATGACAGAGTTGAACAATGCTATCTGAGATGAAATTATCACTGCATTCTCCATTCTACAATAAAAGAATACTCTTAGTGTTTTTTCTTAAATAACAAATGTCTTTTAATAAAAGCAATAAATCTAGCAATAAAATAAATATTCTACATTTCTACTACTGAATTATTTCAATCCACATAAGACTCATCTTGTACTGTACTACAATAAAATTCACCATAGTAACAGACACACCTACAGCAATCAATGAGATCAGGAAGAGAAGCCCCTCTCTGTAGATTCCTCTGCTTGACAAACAAATTACTTTGGCTAGAGGCTAGTGCAGACAGACAAGGTCAGAAAAAGTCAAGGGTTAGGGCAACCTCCTTATTTTACCACTCTCAAAGCAATTCTAAAAGATTTCAAAAACATTACAGGCACTTGTTTCCCTACAAAAGCCATTTGATTTTTACATGCTCAAGTAATCACAGGGTTGAAGTATGCTTTTAACAAGTGAAATTTGCATGAGTTCTAGAGCAGCTACGAACCAAACATTGCCACATATTATGATTGGTTGTTTCTGAGAGAATATCATCTTTATCAGCAAGATGTTTTGAAGTTTATTTTCATCCTGTGGGAAAAAGCCAGCAGCATTGCTCAATTACACCATATGACGCCATAATGGCATAAGGCACAGTTTATGTTGCAGCTGGTTACATCATGAAAGCATATTTGATATACTTTTCATGTTTTCTTAGAAAATCTATCAAAACACTATTCAACAGGTCATAACGGTCACATGTCTGCCTGCCAAGAATCCAACTTCTCCATATTCCAAATGCCTTTTGAGATTGGGACCACTTTAGAGCTGAGATCAAACTAAACTAACATCCGTCATCAGAAAAATAAGATTGATTAACCACCAGTTAGGTGTCTGTGGTGTAGCAGAAGCAGCAGGGGCGGGGGGGGGGGGGGGGCATTATGTGATCCAATAATGATGCAAGACAGTCCCATGTCTGGTCTATCCTAGAAGTCTGTCGAAACAGACCTTAAAGGTATTCTATTTGGGATTTTTATGCTAAATCTAATTTTATCATACTAAAGAATCATTGCTTGATCCATCCTTGAACTTAGATTTGATGTTTTATGCCATTTTTAATTGGATAATTTAGTTCTCAATGTCTGACCAGACATTGACACTGTCATAGTTTTCCTGAAATTTCATAAGGATGACGTCAGGTACTTTCATTTGAGGGTAAATGTATTATTTTAAGGTTTGAATTAGGAAGGACATATAGCTTTACAAGATATTTAGACAAAAATAATTGTGGGACATTTAAAATGTATATAGTACACAGAAAACCTGTACTATATGTATAATGCACAAGGACACGTGGTTTTCCTATTGTCCTTTAGAGGAAGAATTAGTACACTGAGGAATAAGTCAATAGTATTCCTAAGCTATTGTATATTTCATAGGATGACTTCAATGTCCTAAAAGATCCATGCTTGGGTAATCATGTACAAATAACTGTCAAATATTGTCTTCGTATTTAATGCATGACCATGAACATTAGAAGACGCATTGCATTTACCAAATAATAACCATGTTCATTAATACACATGTAGCAAAATCTTTGGCATAACATGTATCACACGATTCCATCAGCCACCAAATATCCAACTGAATTACATACACGTATATGTAAAATCTGTTGTTTTTTTTAAAGATTTTTTCTTCATTGTGTTATAATTTGCCAGCTGCTAAAACCATTTATAATGTTTACAATACAGCAGTGACATTTATGGTGGCTCACTTGAAGGAGGTACTTGACACCTTCACATGCAGTGTAATTTCATTTGTGATGGATAAATGGCTATAATGAGTAGCTATAAAATGTTTGATAGGCATGCACTGTTATGTTATGACTGTGTACATGCTGATTTTATTTGGGAGACCTTCATGCTTAATTTCAGAAAACCACAACTTCAATAACTTTTTGTAAGAAAATGCAAATTAAGGTGCTTTTAAGCTATGATGAAATTCTTTGAAAATTAACAAGTGGTACTATACTTTTTCAGACCATTTCCCACAAAAAAGGGCTGATTTCTTTCAAAAATAATAATCAAATGTAAATATGTGCCTCTCACCAACATAATCCATGTATTGTAAACAATGTATATACCACCACAGTCTCTACCTCAGGGGACACTTCATAACAAAAATTTGTCAGCAAAAATGACAGTGTACATCTGCTCGTGATCTTTAGGTTCACTTTTGCTTTCACCAAACAATGACAAATTTAACAACTTTCATAAATGACGACAAGGTATGACAGGACTGAGGGTTTAACTAATATTTTTCATTTGCGTCAAACATGTCTGCTGGAGTTTTCTCCAATATTTTTCACTGACACAAAACAATCCAAATTTAATATCTAAATACTCAAATGTATGTTCTCCAGTAGACATGTACTCCTTTTCCTAACTTGGTCACTAAGACAAAGTTTGTTTTCAGGCATATAGCAGTATAGTAATTTCAATTTCAAATGAAACCAAATTAAGAAAACCCATGCTGGGATATAAAGAAGCACATGAAGAGGTTTATTGTTGTTGTTTTTTTCACTTTTGATTTCTAGCTGTCATGCCTTTTTCTATAACCATGAAATAGCCTTTTATTATTTCTTCACATTTCATTTTATCTTGCCTTAATTGCCCTCTAGGCTACATGTGATTAGGATGGCCGACTGCATAGATCTATTGTTTAACATGCTATGAACAGAATTACAACTGAAACATGGGATTTAATACTATAAAAATATAGACTGACTTGATGTGAAAAATTGGCAACCTTGTATGATAAAAGACAATTCAAGCCCTTTACAGCAAAAAAGACCAAAAACTTGACAACATTCTAAAAGAAAAAAACTAATGTAAACTTACCCTTATATTCAGCGACATAGACAAGAGGTGGCAAGACACACCACTCCAGAACACCACCACAGCTCCAGTGATTATAACAGTATAAAATATAAAGAACAACAACAAGGCTATCTTTATAGAACAGATGATCTCTTCACCCACAGAGCAACAGACTGATTGCCAGACCCCAAGATAAAATGGTCCACTGACACTATCTATTGTGAGTAATGAAGAAATCTGCTAGATCTAGCAAGAACCTAATATGTAGCATGGAGCTGTGTTTAGTAGGAGTGTTGTATTTGACTTGGCAGAAGTCTAGTTCTGGGAAGTGGGCTTGTTATAGCTGATCCATCCATGACTAACTGATATTCAGTTTGGATTAAAAACACCTTTTTAAGGCTGATCCATTTAAAAGAGACTATTGTATTTCCAAAGTGTTACTCTAGACAATTTGTCTTTTTTTCTTATCTTTCTATAATAAAATTCAATTAAATTTCCAGAGGATAAAGGAAGTGTTTCTGTCCCACTGGCACCAGATTGTGTTATTGTTCTAGAAAGTCTAATTGATTTGTATGTTATACAATTAACTGCCAAAGCAAAAACAAAGTGAGTTTCACAAGTAAATACATTCCTTTTTTCCTTTTTCTAGTTTATAATGTTCTATGTATCTTCCAAACAATGGTCTGGGGGGGGGGGGGGGGGGGGCATAACTTATTGGGGGAAATACATGCCAAATGAATAAAAACATTGTAGTTAAACATGTTTTATTTTCATAAACACTAGTTCCATGTTTCAATCCAAGATAAGGGGTGTCTTCAGATGAGTGATATTTTGCATGGAATGAAATCTGTACTATCCATATCACCTTTACCTCCATATTGAATAATATTATGAATCGAAATATAACCTAGCACGCATGCACACACATACACAGATACTTTATGCAAATTAATATTTTGATAAAGATAACAAATTTGCAAGCAAGCTGACCTATCACTAAACAGCATTTTACACCTGATTTGTTACTTTTGCACCTATTAGCCCAACTGACTAGCTAATTTATAAGGCTAACGGTGCCAATTTCAGTTATTAATCAGGCTAGGCTAACAAATGATAACTGTCTATCCCTGCATACATGGGAATATCCAAGACACACTCTCAATCAGGTCCTTCCCTGTTGAGGATCATGAATTATGGGGCTTTCCATTCTATTGACCTGAATTGAATGTCCCTGGAAACTCTGGGCAGCATCTAATTAGCCTCTAGAGCCACAGAGGCCATTACAGCATTAGTGTCTGTGAAAAATCAATAGATGCCCTCAATATCATTGAGGGGCCCAAAGGAAAAAATCCTCCACAATATGGACTTTGACAGATTACCATTTTCATCAGCTCCAAAGTTGTTGTGGTTGTGTCAAGTGGATGTGTTGGAAAGTCCAATAAAAATGGAGATATTTATACTAACACAAATTTGGAAGATATTTTTTTACTAACTTTTACAAATTTAACAACCAAGATGAATCTGAGCTAAGCATAATCTTCCATCTTAAATGTTGAACACTGCACAGTTGGCGGTGTAACAATGATTGCACTAGCTGAAACAGTAAATTAATGTTTGTACATTTATCATATTATCTGAAACAAATAAATTGGGTTGTAAAAAACAATCAGAGTTTTAATCAAATCTGGGGCCCAAATAAAGATATTCTTGTTGTCCAAGTCCATTATTTTAAATTATGTGCAAAAATTCCCAGATTTCTGGAGTATGGCCTACTATATACCTGCAACCATTATTTTACAATAACCATGAAAGTCATCACTAAAGTTAGTGCTATTAAAATTTCTTTTACTTTCAAATCAAAACTAGAGTTATCAGCCACTGACATGTTAATTAACTACTTATACCAATCTTCACCTATCAAAGGAATCCCATTCCACTTAAGAGTAAAGTGTCTACAGGCACAGATAATGGTAAAAACTTAACAAGGAAAATCAATTACAAAGATCCCTATCATGTTTTAACATGGCCAACTCCAAACATTTTTAATTTCATGGTTAGTTTCTGCAGACAGTTCTCTGCCACACTTGGTATAAATCACAGTTATGGGAAGAGAAAGAATGAACGAGGCAGTCGAGAAAAAAACATCTTTAGCAGATGACAAAAAGGAGACCCATTGTGCAAGTTGGCACATTTATCATCATACCACAGGCATTTGTCTCCTCAGTTTTTAACTCAAAAAACCTCTTTGAATGTTAAACAAATGAGCTTCCCCACAAAAGAAAAACTACAAAGAAAACATCATCTATCAAACACCATCAGACGAAGACATTCTTAACAGTTCATCAAACCACAAAAGAAGCTGTTTTAATTGCTACTGACTTTGATATACGGCAAAGTCATTTTATTTGTTGTTTTTATTAGTCCTTTTGTTGTGAAATCTAGTGAAGATATGAGTATCAGTACCAAGGGTGGTTTGGCCCTAGCAGGGTCAATGACAACCATTCAGTAATCAATTTCTGTTTGCCAATGTATTGTCTGGCATGTAATGACGATCAGGTGCTTTTTAAGACAGTCTGGAAAACCTCTCTTTGTTGTGGGTCTAAGTGTGTGTACATGTATCTGTGCATGTGTGTGTGTGTGTGTGTGTGTGTGTGTGTGTGTGTGTGTGTGTGTGTGTGTGTAAGAAAGAGAGAGAGAGAGGAACGCCTAAGGAAAGCCAGTGCAATGCCTAACAAAAAGTTTTGTTTTTTTCAATCTCACCCCAGGAAATAGCTCTTTAAAAACAGAGTTGAAACAGTATCTACCAAATGTCCTTCATGAAATTCCTGTTCAAGCATGTTCTTAGCCTTGCATCACATTGTTACAATAAACACTTGCTCCTTTAGGTTTTCTGAATAGAAATTAAAGTTGACAACATGAACAAAGGTTATAAAAACAACTGCAACTATGTCAAGACGCCATGTGTAGCTACATCTTCTTGATTAAAAATACTGCTTTTGTTGTGCACATCATCCTGTGCCATCTTTTTTATAATGCTGCCACTGACAAACAACAAAAACATGACTTTTAACCAGCATTCCTCATGTAACTTTCAAGATACATTTTACTGAGAAGTGGTCCAGGTTATGCTACAATAATTCATTTTAGGAACAGACCAATCCAATAAGGTTCAGTAAGAGTGTAATGAGTACTTTACTCAGACTACTCACAATATTTCCATATATGCACTTGCCAAATGTCTAAATAATAAAATTACACATGACATATGTATTTCCTAGTGCTAAGATACCAAAATGAAGTTCTATGGTAACTCAATTAATACCTTTCAACATGAACACCAGTCTGTTTGATTAATTAATTAATTAATCAAAGAAAAAATGTGAGAATCTGCTGCAAACACTGAAACAGTAATTGAGTTGTGCAGGACATAGAGCAAGCACAGTCCAGAGAAAATGTGTTTAATCAAATCAGGTCTCTAATTAAGCATTAAATTACTAGAGCAATACCTCCCTGGTGGCTAAAATGATGAAACTTGGAAAATAGGAGGCCAATCTATGACTTTGTTCATGTCAAAATAAGATCAACTATAAATATGTACTACATGGCTATAATTAATGTTTATCAGAATATTCCCACCTTATATAAAATGATTCATTCCAAACATATTTGCCTTGGTATGTTTTACATATATACAGAAAAGTTTGCCTTTTTTTGTCAATCTCAAAGTAAACTTACAACTTTTGTGTTTGCACATATTGCTACTATACAGCTAATATTAAGTAGTGTGCACATATGATTAGATTCTCACAATAAGTGTTTTCCAAGTACTTTTCAGGCACAATCACATGACAGTAAGCCTCCATTCACATGCTGGTACAGTCTTCCTTTCTTGATCTATCTTTTCTTATCAAGCTGATCTAAGGCCAAACATATCCATTTCTTTAATAGGACTCTAATGACCAGTGTAATGAGTGTCTGTGTATTGTTATGTAACCCACTAGGGGAGGGACACAACAGGTGTAACTGATATAGTACTCCACATTTTCCATAGTGTACACACATACACACACACACTCTGACACCATTCTGCCTGAGCCAAGAGTAGGTTTTTGTAAGCATAAGCCGTAAGGTAAAAGGTTCCAATTTGTTTTTACTACTTAAAGAATGTTTAGAGATTAGCTTTTAACCCCCATTCAACCCCAACTATAAAACATAATAAGGCTATGTTACATAGGGTTATAAACCTTAAACCCCAATAACGTCTGTCAGGGAAAGTCTTATAAACATATCAAGCTTGATAAATACCTTTCCATACTAACAATGAAATTATCATGTCTAAGCTATATGAACAATCTGAACCATTAGGTTAACAAAAATCTTATCAGTTTAAGTAGCTCAAACATTCCTACACCTGAGACATTACTGATCAACACACATGTTGATGGACAAACTGTTCATGGCTCAAAATAGTACAATACCATCCTTACTTTTTTTACTCCCATATTATTAATAAAAGTAACCACTGTTTTTCTTGCTTCATTAAAATGGACACACACACACACAAAAGCAGTGGGTTTATAGAAACTTGCTGACAATCAGTGCCCTAGAGCAGTCATAACAATGAGATTACACCAGTCAGTAATATGATGGACAGGGTGTAACTGAATTATACTCTCCATATAATTTTAACACTTAAATTTGAATATAATGAACTATAAGGCTAATGTCTGACTAGAAATACTGAACTATGTATAAAAGGTATTAGTTTTTCAAAATCAATCCAAAGTAAAAGTTTTTAAATTGTAAAAATTTGGACAGCAAATAAGTGACTGATTACTTCATTTTCAATATCTATTTCAATTGCTTATAGGTGAAAGTAAATAAGAAGCAATTCATCATGTCCATTTCTTTGACTTTGAGGTTTAGTTACTCTTGGAGCACAAAGAGAAAGTTTTCTTAGCTTTAGGCACCGGAATACAACTACAGCCTAGCATAAAAAGCCAATGATTTCCCTTTGTGTTTGTGTGCTCAACTAAGAAAAGTAGCACCGAAATACAAAAGGGGGTATTGATTCTTAATACACTTATCACAGCATAGTAGAAGCCCCATTTTGGAAAAATTGGCAAAGTAAATGAATGATTAATGTTGGCAAATAATTACAAGAATACAAATGAGGTGCCCATATCCAATAAATTATACAGATATAATACAAATCAGCTGATCCTAAATCATTTACCACTCTTTACCTCTCTTAAGAAATTCTCAATGAATCTATATTTAGGCATCACTTGTTTTCCACCAAGCACCCTTGAGTAACTTCCTTAAATTTCAATACTGTGCAAATCTGTGACACACACACACACACACACACACTTGCACACTCCTCACTTTACTATAAGTCCTAAATTAGTCTTTTCCTTCCCTCCCCCACCTCTTCTAGAAATGAGGGCCACATGTTCAGAATGCTGCTGCAACCTGCCATCACTATAAAGCATATCTTCCAAGCCATGCTCAGATAATATACAATGCTGCCAAGATGTTTTTAGAGAAAATCAAAGATATCTAATGAAAGAGTAGTTCAAGAACCATCTGTTTTCATAATAAGCTTTCTCATTCATTCAAGACAAAAAAGGACAGAACTTCACCTAATATATATCACTTAAACATTTTCCATGTAACCATAATTAGTGAAAAAAATTGACAAAAAATACTTTTCAGAAAGCCCATAAAACGGGTTTGAATCCTTTGGGCAGAAACTTAAGCTGCAAGTAACCAAAATACAGAAAACCACCATGAACCAAGGGGGAAAAGTTCAGCCTTAATTAAAAACCTCTAAATATAAAGCACAGAGTCATTTCATTCATGATTAAAACAGCAGCTCTAGCCTTAATACTCCATCTTGATTAAGAAATTGCCCACACACTGTGAAATACTCGGCACACGCATTTGTCAGGTGATTAATTAAAACAACCTCTCTAACCAATCCCTTTTCATTATTCTAATGGCCTAAGTGTGTCCTCTGCCACACTATCAGCTATTGACCGTGGGCAGTTCTTCCTTTTCAGTGTTCAATAGTTTTAATCTACTAACACACTTATGTCAAGACATGTGAGGCTATTGAACTAGAAAAGTGCTCAGCTGGAAATTTTTACATTTCCGGAATGTTTTGGTGATTTCTGTGCTTCCGCTCCATGGTTTCTGTCCACACCAAGCCCATGTTTTGATCTTGATACTCTGCCACTCTTGTGTTTAATGTGCAGAAAATGAGTATAGATTTTGGCAAATACACAGGACACAAAACATATACTGAAAGAAAGTGTAGAGTAGATAAAAGGTATGCTCCTGTCCAGTTTCTATTCCAAATAGTATGAACCTCAACTTCTGCTTTGGGCAATAAAACAAACCTGTTGAAGCATCATGAACTAAACTTATTCTACTCCATTAAAGCTTTTAACAC
This sequence comes from Lingula anatina, assembly GCF_051362555.1. Taxonomy (NCBI): domain Eukaryota; kingdom Metazoa; phylum Brachiopoda; class Lingulata; order Lingulida; family Lingulidae; genus Lingula; species Lingula anatina. The sequence goes on along the minus strand of NC_141767.1, from coordinate 12,714,390 downwards.
AAACACTAAACATCATAAAATATAACTTTAACTGTAAACAATATCTCTTGGTTGATTTTTTGAAGAGAAATTTCTAAATGTCCAGCAATGCCCTTATTTCAAGACAACTGTACTCAAATTATGAAACACATATCATCTAAGGTGATCTTTTCTCTGGGGCAATCTTCTCACCTTTCATACATAAAAACACATAGCCTAAACTGATTGTTTTCATTAGGCTGTTTAACTTGATTTCAACCAAAAATGGCCTGTCACCCAATCCCCATTTGTAAAAACCACCTTTGCCGCCCTTGCCTGAAGCCTCAAAACAACAAAATAAAGCAAGGGAAGGAAGGTAACTGTACTGGAGACAAAAGCTGCTCTGACAAGACATAGTAAAAGGCTGAATGACTGTATCTTGGAGACCATAAAATGACTTCATTTCAGCTTTTAAGAAAGAAGAAAGATTGCCATCATCCCCTATCAACAATGACTTAGCTTCAAGTATGATAAAGGAAATTACATGTTATATAAACAATTGGTCAAATAAAGGACACTGAAGCTAAACATCCCATATAATTCAACATGTTCAATAACTTCAACTCAAGGAATACACTTTACCTTAGTTCTTCCTTGTGATGAGTATCACTTTTTTTAAAAAAATAGCAGCAAAATGTACAGAAGCATGCTTTTGCTCTGCTAACATCTTTCAAGGTGCACATATATTTTTATACAGCCTAATCTCAATACAAACACACTTCTCCAGCACTAACCTTTTTAATGCGCACATTATTTTTCTCCCAAGTCCACAGCATTACACTCATGATCATAGCGCAGCAGGCAAGGGACACTTGTTAGAATATATCTAATCCACCTATGCCTTTCTAGTCATACTTGTAGTACTGGTAGTATAAAGAAGAAGTATGTGTATAAATCCCCTTAAACAATCCTATGGCGCAATTCCTAGATGGTACTGATTTTCCTAGTGTTGACTATAAACAACAATACACGTTATTACAATAATATTCCACAGGCATTGGTCACAGTGCTGATATTTCCCATGGCTCTATTCCCAGGTGGTGGATATAGGTAGGTGGCTCTAACTGGTGGGGTCTGAGAAACAATGAAATATATCCGAACAGTCCTGGGAGTAGGTTTTCTACGTAATAACAATATCTTCACAGCACATCAGCTTTAGCTCCAGAGGCCCAGCAGTCAGCTCTGTGCTGTAATCAAGTCCAGCACGGAGGCTCATGACCACCATGCTGAGGCAAACTAAAAATAAAAACACACTTTTCCTCTTTTCACAGTTAGTCTTGTCGTGGCTTTCATCATGTGCGTGTGCATGTGTGTGTGGAAAACTCTTACAGAGTGCTTTCCTCTATAATAATCTTGCTGGGCAGTTTTCCCTTGCCAAGAAGATGTGGTGTTCTTTAACACAATTTTCCTGTGTACACATCCCCAGGATGGGATAGGATTAATAAATGTTCCATATTGGACACTTCTATAGGCAGGTCCCCATCAATGAAATTGATCTTGCACTGTAGTCCGTGAATAGCAACAGCCCTCCCTCTAGGCCTCTCTCAATGTTCTTTATGGATCTTTATGGTAATACTGGAGGTGGGGCTTCATGATCATGACATCCAATAGTGTTCTGCTATGATCTTCAAATAAACACCAACATTAACTGTATGTTTTTCTTGATTTACTACACTGAGCTCCCACCCCTTTTGATGGCAGTTAAAGAACATTCAAAATTCCTATCCAAAATATTTTCCTGTCCTCTCTCTGGCTGCTATTTGCTCTCTTCACATGTGTAGCCGTATCCATAAACTTACTGCCTTGCTGTACCAAACATAATGCAAAGTTCACTTAGTTCACACTTTTTAGTATGTATGCCCTGCACTCAATTTTGATCAAATGTCTCCCTATAGATCTTGGGTCCCAAAGGGGTTTGGAATGATTAAAATTCCTGATAGCAATTCTTATAAGCCAATGACAGTCCTGCTGGTAAAACTATGTAAGTGATACCAGAGAGTGCTGAATGCTCCGTCAGCTCTCCACCACTCCTGTCTGTTTCATTAAAGAACAATGCAGCTGACACATCGACCAAGAAAGAAAAAAAAACAGTTCCGTCAAAAACTTTCAAATGTACCTGCCATCTGGATACCATTTGGTTCACCTCAGCTAGAAAGTTCTAAGAGCTAACCCTTTGGAAAATTAATTCGAAAAAGGTCTAATGTCCAGATTTTTCAACTGACAAGACTCTTCAATAAAACCATAAATTAAATTCATAAAACTGACTGGTCACACTTGTTCCACTTGCACCTACAGTGCTGCCACCAAGTGGGTAACAAGCAAACACCACAATGTTCATGCTAGTGCATTCTGCCTGGTGAATTATGATACTAATGAAACTGTATCAGTGGATCTTGGTCAAAAGCCTGCTGGATTCTACACATGCCAAGTTAAACTGATGATTCCTGTGATACTGTCATCTCTTAGCTAATTAGTTTTTCTCCCCAGAAGTTTCTTGGCCATCACCTGTCAAATATTTAACACTTGGGAGAGATACCAATGAATTCAACATCAGGTTAGCTTAACAGTGTATCATACTATAATATAATTGCACTGCCACTGCTGCAATCATACCGTAACAATACACTACACAGTGGTAGCAATTGATATATAGGTTGTGGTCAAAGGTGGTACATGAAAAAAATGAATTTCCTGAATTATATCTGAATAGGATGGAGGGTTTATCATGAAACTTAACATAATATCACATGAATATTTTTACTTCTTACTTTCAATATTGACACTATTTTCATGTAAACAAATATGCACATCTCTTGTTCTACCTTTTATTATATACATTCACTCAGTCTTATACTATTAAATCATGTGTGTCGCCTCAATCAATTGTGGGCATAAATTTTGTAGGAGACAAATAGGAAACATAAAACCTGGAAAGAGAGTAAGCTTATCATCAGACTGAATGTCAACACGTCTCCAATCCTGCACACAGACGGCATCCATTGACCATATCATTGCCCCCTCATTACCTACCACCACTAGTGGCAGCCATTGGTAATGATCCACAACAGCAAAGAGTATCAAATTGAGACCAATTATTACAAACGTCAGTCTGTCCCTTGTCTAAATAAATGAAAAGGTCCCCTATATGTGACCTCTGGTGAGTCAATCAAACGCAATCTGAAACCTCAAAACACTCCTGGCTGTAGGAAATATTAAGTGGCGTTACCTTAACTGTAAACTGTGGTCAACTTTAGAGACCACGAACACATAACATTGTCACGCCACTGTAATGGACACTGCAAGCAGTCATAAAATGTCTCAAGACTGATGACAAGCTATTAAGTTTTAGTGCTCAAGTACTTTCCCAGCTGCTATACTACAGTTCTTTCAAAAATTTGTTTTCTTTGGCCTTACAATCATTCTATGATCTATTTCACATTTAAAGGATGACTTTCAATAGACAACATAAATTAGCCTTCCTCTTTGTGTTTGATTATCTTTTTCACATATAATTAGAGGAATTTACATTATTATCTGGAAAATAGAAAATAGAATTTTTTTTCCCTTCGCCTTAACAATTATTCTATAATCTATTTCACATTTAAAGATTGACTTTCAATAGATTACGTAAATTAGTCTTGCTCTTTATGCTTAATTATCCTCTACACAAATAATTAGAGGAACTTACATTATTATCTGAAAAATAACCTCTTGGACTTATTTAAGGACTTATTTACCTTTAATAAAAAAAATGTGATAATTGAAAACTAGGTTTTCCCAAAAACATTCTTGGTCTTCCTTGTTGAACATTTTAAACATTTCAGTAAAAAGTGTGGCCTAAGCCATGCCAGTGGTGAACATCCTACATAATCTGAGGCTGGAGCAACTGACATTTTCACAGTGAAAAGGTAAACCTGCAGACCTTCTCTCCTGAAAATCCAATAATGAGTTTCCCTGAAACATACACAATGCTAAGCTTGGGGATTGCATCCTCTTGGAGAGTAATAGTATGGATTTCAAATTGGAAAGTGTTTGAAATGATATCCCACAGTAAAATTTTGTACAACGCAAATTTTTCATTAGTTAAGTACTAAAACTTTTATCATTCTTTTCAGAAATCTCCTAAAATCCCATTTGAACTTAATGTGGGTACAGCCTGTGTCTACTGGCTCTCTGAAATTTCCTAATTATTCACCTTATAATTTTTAAAAGAGTGCTTTGTAACTGATTGTCTTCTTATTAATCTGACTTACATACTATGATTCTCTACTGCTTTATGCATTGTTATTATTTTTTTTTTCACAAAGTTTTATTAGATTACAAATAAGTGCATAAAAATGCAAAAGCACTGAGAATAATGAGAATGCTTTATCATAATGATACTTTAGAGCAAGTCGTATTTCTATCCGATCTGGATGTTTTTTTCCCAAAAATGAGTGAGGATTAAGATTTAGCATTAACATTTTAAAGTTTAAAGGTAATGTAAAAGCAGATAAATGAAAAATTTTCAAGTCGCCCAGCTTTGCCCCACTATATGCATTGCTTAATTCTTCCATAAATAGTACATCTTATAATATAAGAAATAGTTGGCCTTATTCTGAAACACTGCTGAATGTGAACATTCTGCAAATGAAGTGAAGTGTTTTGTTCAACAAACATAGATCTTCAACTTTACTTGACTCACATTTTCTTTCAGAAATGGACCTCAAGTATTAGAATAATAGTTGCACTTTTATTTGGTTTTAAGTAAATTTCACTTAAGTTGTTTAGAGTAATAGGTGTACTTTTTTCACGTTTAAGCATAATTGTCACAAAGGTTGTTAAAATGAGAGGTTTTCTTTACCATTAATCTTACACTTAACCATCACGATACTTGGTCATTGACGATACTTGGTCATTGACATATTTTCAAGTACCAACCAAGGTGCTCATCATAATAGGTGTGTGTTTGCAGTCTTAATGTCAATTCACCTGGATCATCCTGCAGAGCATTTCTGTTAGGCTCTTGGTTATTCCATTGTGACCCAGCACATTGTGCTGGCCCAAATATGACTATCCTTCATTCAAACACACTTCGCTGATATCAGAATCTGTGAAATGTAATGCACTCAACCTATAGTAAAGTTTATCTATATGAATGCACTAAACTTGTTGCAGAACAGAAACGATTCATGCTTATTTGGTCTTCTCCACCAAAGACTGTTCTCAGAGATTAGGATTATCTCAGAAGAATAAATTCAAGACCACTTCAGTCCAATGGACATGAAGAGTTTTCCTCAAGAGTAAGAACACTATAGTGTCACTGCTCGGTCATTTGTGAACCAAAGATACTTTCAAGGAGATTGATTGTGGCTGTTCTTACATACGTTGAAGACAGGCAAACAATTCATCTAATCTGTGCCAGACTAGTTTATAAAATATCCATACTTTGTGTCACCTATTGTATTTAAAGTTTCCATTATTTATTCAAAAGCAAAAATGATAAAATTCAAATTCCAATAAAAAGCTGCATGAATAGGACCACAGAGACACACTTCACCAGAAACCTGATCATAAATGAAGGATGTTTCCTCAGCTTCAGGTGTGTGTCAAATTCAGCTGCTCTTTGAGGTAATCTGGGTCGTCTTACTGTGTTGATTGTTTGCTTTCAAAACTTGCCTCAGACAAATGCAATTAGTGATGATCACAGCCACTGAGTGAACAGATCAGGCAAAGAAGAAAAATTTGACCACACTGCATGACAGGTATGTACAGAACAAGTGTACAACAATTTAATGCTACATGATGCATTGTGTACAGGCATTAGAAACAGGTGACACTATTATTTGATTTTCTGAAAAAAAAGCCATTTATCTTTAAATAAGCTTTTTGGATTTTAATAATATAAAGATATATCCCTTTCTATACATTGGCAATATTGGTTTCTTATTCCTCTTGGTCATATTTAATGTACCATTTTCAGGCCTGTAGCCAGCAATTTCAAAAGGAGGGGTTCTTTTTCAGAAAAAGTGGACCTTTTACTGCAAAATCTTTGTGTACCTAGATAAAATTTATTCAGAATCCCCTGAACCCCCCCCCCCCTGGTGAGGGGCCTCATTTTGAAAGATCCTTTTTCTTGCTTGCTATAACCTGAACCTCACATGTTGAGTCTTAGAGAAAGACATCAGTTTTTATAGTATCATGATAAACCACTGCTAATTGAGAGGTGTAAAAGACACCCAAGATGTCCAGATTGAACACAATTTTAGTAATAAAAGGAGAAAGAAAGGAAAACATCCCACATTACACTCTACGGGGCACAGTCACACTTTTGTGTAACAGGTGTGTATAGAAGATTTTATCAACAGATTGAAAAGCATCCTTTTTCATGTCAAAAAAAATTTAGTTAATTCAATTGTGAATCACAGCGTTGACAAACTCACTGCTTTTCAGTACATAGAAGAAGACCAATCTCAAAGAGATGGCAATTTTGACATTTCTCCCCTATTATATTCCCTCCCAATCTCTTTTTAACTTTGGGTAACTCATTGTGATGCCAGAATTGTGTAGCACAAGTGGATATTTTAATGGGGACTAAGGAACACCCATGCTTAAATAATTACAAAACTAGAGGATCAGAGAGGCGATACCGCCTCCGAATATTGTACCACCAGCTGGAGCAAGCGCATTCGTATAGACCCCCACATACACAAAATAAGGGACACAGCCACCAGTTTTGTGCTTGACAAGCTGTAAAAATGCAATCAACAAGAATTTTTAAACTATTGCAAAAAATATATATGGTACAATCAAATTTAAGTTCTTCGTAAGGTAGGTCAAGGGTCAATTTCAAGGTCACAGTAAATTGCCAGTATATGACTTCCTATTCAAGTTCAAGAGTAACTATGGACCTATCTCTGTCAAGTTTGAAGTTAAAAGAGAAAGAAATTAGCAGAGTTCAGTTCATGATAAAAAGTAGGTCAAAGGTCAATTTCAAGGTCACATTTAGATTGCCAGTATATGACTTCCTATTCAAGTTCAATAGTAACTATGGACCTATCTCTGCCAGTTTTGGAGATAAAAGGGAAGAAAATTTTGCAAAGTTCAGTTTATGGTGAAAAGTAGGACAAAGGTCAATTTTAATGTCACATTTATAATGCCAGTATATGACTTCCTATTCAACTTCAATAGTAACTACGGACCTATCTCAGCCAGTTTTGGAGATAAAAGGAAAGCAAAATTTGCAAAATTCAGTTTATGGTGTAAAGTAGGTCAAAGGTCAATTTTAAGGTCACATTTAGATTGCCAGTATATGACTTCCTTTTCAAGTTCAATAGTAACTATGGACCTATTTCTGCCAGTTTTGGAGATAAAAGGAAAGCAAAATTTGCAAAGTTCAGTTCATGGTGAAAAGTAGGTCAGAGGTCAATTTCAAGGTCACATTTAGATTGCCAGTATATGACTTCCTATTCAAGTTCAATAGTAACTATGGACCTATCTCAGCCAGTTTTGGAGATAAAAGGGAAGCAAAATTTGCAAAATTCAGTTCATGGTGAAAAGTAGGTCAAAGGTCAATTTCAAGGTCACATTTAGATTGCCAGTATATGACTTCCTATTCAAGTTCAATAGTAACTATGGACCTATCTCTGCCAGTTTTGGAGATAAAAGGGAAGCAAAATTTGCAAAGTTCAGTTTATGGTGAAAAGTAGGTCAAAGGTCAATTTTGAGGTCACATTTAGATTGCCAGTATATGACTTCCTATTCAAGTTCAATAGTAACTACGGCCCTATCTCAGCCAGTTTTGGAGATAAAAGGAAAGCAAAATTTGCAAAATTCAGTTCATGGTGTAAAGTAGGTCAAAGGTCAATTTTAAGGTCCTATTTAGATTGCCAGTATATGACTTCCTATTCAAGTTCAATAGTAACTACGGACCTATCTCAGCCAGTTTTGGAGATAAAAGGAAAGCAAAATTTGCAAAATTCAGTTCATGGTGTAAAGTAGGTCAAAGGTCAATTTTAAGGTCACATTTAGATTGCCAGTATATGACTTCCTATTCAAGTTCAATAGTAGCTATGGACCTATCTCTGCCAGTTTTGGAGATAAAAGGGAAGCAAATTTTGCAAAGTTCAGTTTATGGTGAAAAGTAGGTCAAAGGTCAATTTTAAGGTCACATTTAGATTGCCAGTATATGACTTCCTATTCAAGTTCAATAGTAACTATGGACCTATCTCTGCCAGTTTTGGAGATAAAAGGGAAGAAAATTTTGCAAAGTTCAGTTCATGGTGAAAAGTAGGTCAAAGGTCACTTTCAAGGTCATAGTAAGATTGCCAGTATATGACTTCCTATTCAACTTCAATAGTAACTATGGACCTATCTCTGCCAGTTTTGGAGATAAAAGGGAAGAAAAATTTGCAAAGTTCAGTTCATGGTGAAAAGTAGGTCAAAGGTCACTTTCAAGGTCATAGTAAGATTGCCAGTATATGACTTCCTATTCAACTTCAATAGTAACTATGGACCTATCTCTGCCAGTTTTGGAGATAAAAGGGAAGAAAAATTTGCAAAGTTCAGTTCATGGTGAAAAGTAGGTCAAAGGTCACTTTCAAGGTCATAGTAAGATTGCCAGTATATGACTTCCTATTCAACTTCAATAGTAACTATGGACCTATCTCTGCCAGTTTTGGAGATATAAGGGACTAAATGTTATAATTTTGGAGTTACCATAATGTGCCTTAAATTTCGTACAGAAAAAATTAATTAAAATAAAGAAAATGTCATTTTGGTCAAAATTCTTGAAATAGGAGGTGCTCTGAAGTTTCAGAAGTTCAAATTTGATGAAATAATGTCATTTTTGAACACAAGTTGTCTGCTTTGCCAAGCCTTATGTTTTATTTTTCCAGAGTTCAAAATTTATTATCCATTACCGTACTGCACATTTTGCTTTTACCACCAATATGTACTTTTTGATACAGCGTAACTCGAAAACCGTATGGAATACAAAAAAACCGAGACCACCTCCAGTGTTGGGCTTTACATGCTCTACAAAATGCAAAAAAGAATGGGTCTCTAGCATTAACGGTTCCCGAATTAGAGACAGTTTTCAGTTTCGGTATCTTATGGCCGCTACTCCCGTGAAAATGCACCGATTGACCCCAAATTCATGGAGATGAAAGATGACCTGAAGGGTAACACCTTCCAATAATATTATTGGTTAAGTCTGTGTGGTGTCTGAATAACAGGGCAAATAATTTTTTTTTCGTAAAAAATTTCATTTTTTTGAAAATTTTGGCCCATTTGACCTTGAAGTAAAGGTCAAAGGTCAAATCCAAGGGTATATTTGAAATCTACACATATGACTTTTGGAAAGCCGTCCATAGAAATTTTTCCCATAACTCCTTCCGTAGGGTAGATAATTAGCATTTAATTTTGCCATTTTTAGACAAGGGTGCATTGCAATGAGTGCCACACCCAAACCCCAATACCGACAAAGCCCAAATTTTACGTGGAACGAGTTGAGATTATAGGTGACCTAAATCCATGAGATGGGTACGGGGGCCCTTACCGTCTAGGAGGAGAAGCGGTAACGGTAGCCGTCCGGCGGAGCCAACGGAGCCGGCGGAGCCGGCGGAGCCGGCGGAACGATCCGGACGGGACCGAAACCATGTGTACCGCCAGCGCTAACGCTGGTGGTACAATAATTCCAGACCCACTTGTTTCTGTTGTTTCTTGGACCTGTTCTATATCTCTCTGATTTCATATGCTAAGGTACACATAATCACAACCACCTGCAATAACCTACATAACACTGGGCTCTGGAAGGAATAATGGATACTTCTAATGGAAAATTCTGAAGCAAAATGTTGTTGCTATATCCTACTCCAGTCTAGGATCTGATCATTTTTATCAGATTTAGTAAATTTGCTACATTATTGGAAAGACATCACATATCCTTTTCAAGGTATTACAATGCACCAAAACATGTTATCACCAACTCTCTGATTTTGGAAGAGGGTACACGTCACATATTTGACCCAGTTTTGAGACAGCAAAAATTTGCAAAAAGATAAAATATTTCAACATTATAAAAATCTGCTTATTAAAATCAATTATCAAATCAGCTTAAGACTTTGGGAGAAAGGTTGGTATACATTAGAATGTTGTTTCCATGACCTAACTCCCCAGACAATCTTTTTAGAAGCATGTCCTACCTGTTAACAGTTTTGTGATTATCATATAAGCCTCTCTAATTCATACCATACAAATGCAAAATTCTAGGCCTTCTTAGGCTTCCTTGGGATAAAAGAGGAACTTAACATATGTCATGTTTTTAGCATTTCTCTTAACCCCAAATAACACATCCTATTTCAGTTCCTGAGCAGAATTGTGACATCAGGGTATGGCCAAGGCTGACATTTCCTTCTACGGTCTTCTTTGATACTTTTTATGAAGCTTGGTTTTCAATCAAAATTTATATATTTAAATCTACTTTGAGTGATATCCAAATTCATAAACATGTAGATTCAAGTTTTTTTGCCATCTATTAATTCCCTGTAATGCAAGTACTAGCACAATGCAGAGATTATACAAACTAATTACGATCCTATAAGATTATCACTGTGAATGAAGGAATTAATCGCTCATCTTGACTTCAGATTCAAGGCAATCCATTCTAGATAAAAATGATACTTCATCTAAAGCAGTGCTCAATATTACATGGGAGGGACTGCAATAAATCTTGAGAGCCACAATACACAGAGTAATCCCAGAGCTAGGACAAGACACTCTCTTCCTTTTTTTTATTATTTTACTAATAGATGGTTGCCTGGAGCTCAAATAAATGGAATCAATAATACCTTGTGTGTTCAGCCTTACATGTCCTCGTCCAGACGATTGGTAATGCAATAAATTACGCTATCAACGCTAATACACAGGGTTTCCGTTATGTGATCTGATTATGTCTTGACGGCAACCATATGCTTTCATTTCAACTTTCATTTCAACCATCTTTTTGTTTTGCTCACTGAATTCTCAAATATCAAAGATTTTTTCACATTATTCACACTGAAAATTATACTGCTTACTGCTTCATCTCCATCCTATACTATTACAGCAGGCAAAAACCTTTGGCATCAATCATCAAATGACATCAAAAAGAAAGACAACAATAGGACCTACTAAGCAAATTGTAACATGCTCTACAGAAGCAGTTATTCCACATTACTGTACAAATAATCATCTGGACTTTTTAATAGCCATCTGCTATCAAGGATGTCAACTGATCATTTGCGAACATTTTACTTGTTGCCTTTTTAGGAAAAAACATAAATTGCTAATCAAGCCAGTCAGTCCATCTTACTTCCAATACAATAAGTTTCCATTAAATACAATAAAAGTGTAATAAAGAGTTACAAGTGACATATGCACCTGTTAACAGATGTGCATTTTATTCAAACTTGTGATAGATGACATATTTTGTGTAGCATCCAATGATCTAACAAACCTACTCTCTTCTATCAATGCCATTAATTTTATCTATAATAATTTCCATCACAATATAACTGCTGTATGCTTCACTTCTTAATTTTCTTCTTCAAAGGCATTAGAATCATCATGCCTATCGCTAACGACAGAAAAAGAATAAAATTATAATACATTCTTTTCAATATGCAGCACTAAAATGGTAGTTTATTAAAAACAGAAAATAAAAATTACCATAGCTAGATGCTGTCCTTGCATGCGAAACACATGCACTGGGATCCCAGAGGTGGATGGAAGTTGTGGCGGAGATGTGGGTGGCAGCTGATGTGTGGAGGTGGAAGCAGAACTACTGGTCCCGTCTCCTGCTGCTTCAGCCATCACACACTAACACAACATAATGTACATCTTTTTAACTCCTATAATGCACCTTGGATGTTTCCAGATGAAAAGACAAGCACACACCCCCTTCACCCAGATCTAAAACAAGACCTGGGTAATGCTTCTAACCTGCACTAGGCTACTGTCGCAGTATTTTTTTTTTTCCTTTCCAGACACAGAGCGCATGAAGATTATGCCCGACAGTTCGTGCAGCATTAAAAACCTCTTGCCAGCACTTTGGTGATCAAGCCTTACAACTTGTATACTTCCCAGCCAACATCATGTCATTGAAGCTTATAATAAGGCATCAGTACTCCATTTACAGCTTACAGGCCGTTGTCCCTTCCGGTAAATATCAATACTGATCACTTTACCCCAGCATGACATACACCAAACTGCACAATAATCTGTTAATATCAAGTGTGGAGAGAGATGAAGACCTGTTTACATCACCAAACAATCTTGTCAGGTTTGAAATCCAAATTGAGGAAAGTCAATATACCTACTAGTCATGCTTAGCACGTGTACTGATAGAAAATCCATACATAATGCAAAATACAGCTTCAAAAGCCTAAGATCCCATCAGTCCTTGCATGGCACACATACGCATATACTAAACATTATTCAGTTTTCCTTCCCCCGTCCACCTAACATAAGCACCTAACCACGGCAATAATTACCCAGAAACAATTCTAAAACTAAATGTCAAGCATTTCCATGGAAAACGTATTGATTACTGAGAAAATCACCATCAAAATCAAGACAGCATGGAAATAGGGTTGCTAATGAGCACAATCTACCAGTGCACACTGGACAGAGTTGCAGGCCCTTTTACTTTACAAGAGGACAGTCCAGTCCCAGTAATCTGCATATAATTGAAGTCTGTTGTGAAGTGATATGTCTAATCTACTGCAAATAAAAGAACTCAATAATTGCTAGCATAATCTGCAAGAAGAGGCTATGTGAAATATCTTTACTCAAAAGCACATGAATTGTTTAAGTGGTTGTTGGTTTTGTTAATTGCTTCAGCTGGAGTCAGGTAGGCGAATATTTCATATAACCTTTCAAAAAGGGAAAAAGACCAATCTTTATTTGCACAACGTAACAAGAGTACAACATACGAAGAATGAATTAATTGCTTTCATCAATGTATGTCCGGATAATCAGGAACCGCCTAAGTTTGTAATATCAATTTCTATATACTTTCATGGTATTCTCCATGGAGCTTTGTCGTTAAACTGATAGCACACAAGAGATTTGGATTGTACGCATTCAAAACATCTATTTTTTCCCTAGAAGGCTCAATAACTTACTCTGGGACAAAATACAACCATAAAATCAATACTGGAAGGCTGTGCCAGGTAATCAACATGTGGCAATGACAGAGTTGGTGGGTGGGGAAAGAAAAGCAGTACATTAACCACAACCCCCTTGCAGATAATTCTAAAGAAAAACCTTTGTCATCTGTGACCCTAGAAGACCATAGCAACATATTCACTGGATCAAATTACAAAAGGCTCGATTATCTCACTTTTGTTCTCTCCTACACTGCAAAAAGATATTCACTGTTCCAAGAAATGTGTAAAGTTTAACATCCAGTCCTTATTGTACAACACTAAGGATCAACAATACCTGGAATTAAGCCTTTAATTGGTTGCTAAAAACAGGAAAAGGACTGCATTGCTTCAATGTGTACAGTGTCAACTACGACAAGGCTTAAAATGAAACATTTGGCGATATTTGATCGTAATCTCCTCAATACAATAACCTGCACGATCCTTCCAAGGTATCATGGTTTTGATGTGAGTCATCTATTCAACCGAAAACAGTTCTTTTTTTCCATTTAGCGAGCTGGATTAATGTTTTTCCCTTTATTAAAAATTTAAAGATTTTAATAAAAAATTGTCAATATGTATTGCCAGACATGCTGATTCTGTTAAGTTGTGTTAATACCTTTTTTGTTTGAATTATATCTGATTGCTACAGAGCATCTGTAACGCGTGTGGTAATTCACAAAGTTGTATGTTAGGTGTATGTTTGCATTTATGCATTATTCTTATTACTGACACATCAACAAGTCCTAAACTTTTCCTGAACAATACATCAGGATTTGCAACCTTAATGGGAATCAGTTTTATGCAAGGGTTTAAAACAACTATGCATAAACAAGAGCATTAGCAATCTATACAAAAAATATAGACAGACAATTATGGGAACCCTAGGGAAGTCTTTTCACCTTTGACTAATTTGCCTTCATCTGCAGTCCAGCACACTATGGCTGCAGGGCCCAGAAGCTGAAGCTGTGTGAACTATTTCGAAGGTCTGCAATTTCATGCCTTAATGATAGACAAATAGGCAACACACGCTGACAAGATAAGTTCTCACCTTCGCTGCCTTAAGTCAACATTTACTTTATCATGTGTCATACTGGTGAGACAGGAGTGTGATCTGAGGTGAACAGTCAGTGTGGTGTAAAAAACCATTTCTAACAAGATCAAGAAATAAATCCTGTGCTAATGTAAAATCCTGTACTTAAAAATCCTTTTTCCAACTAAAAGTACAAAACTATGAAGCATATACATGTACAAAAACATCTCAATGACATACTTGTCAGAAACATGTACCTTTTTAAAAAACAAAATCACCCTTAACTCACCTTAATTTCCTTGTGGTCTGTATTAGGTACTTTTGCCTTGTAACCACCAATGTAGCCAAAACAACCCACTTTCTGTGGCAGCCATGAGGGTCTGATGCTCAATGTTGTACTCATCTTCAAGTTTATTCAATAAATTTGTTGAAAGTTCAGTTTTAAAGCTGTATTTAAAAACTTCACAGAAGAACTATATCAGCAGGTATCTCCAGTTACATTTGCCTCTTTATAACTTCTCAAAAATCTACCAATAACAATTCCAAAAGAGAAGCTATAGAAGTATCTTACAAAACTAAATGAAAACCTCTTTTATGCTCCAATACAGGTTCCTTACTCACTGTCACTTTTGGAAATACAAAGCCTTAAAGCAGTCTTTGCAAAATTGACAAGAATTTCCAGGAAGGAACTGCTGGCTAGTTCTCCTCAAGTAAAACTAACACATAAACTTCAGTAATCCACCACCACGTATTCCCATTACAAGAGTAAATGGTGGAGACCTACAGTGTACCTGCCAGAAGTCAAATTTCAAATTTTTCCACAGAACTGCGAGATCCCAGCAGATTTTCTTTGATAAAATGAACCTTTATATGACATTAAAAAAGTCTTGTCACAAACTTGTCTAATTGGAACAAAGTCACAGAATCCTTCTTCATTAATATGCAACACTGATGAATAAAACTTCTCCAAATATTCTATGCAATCTTCAGTTAAAACAGAAATAAAATAAAGATCTGCAAAACTCTGAAATCCGTATGATATGTTAGTTGCTATTCCACCTTAATCGAACACATCCTTCAGGAAAAACACATCAAAAAACTTAGTGTTGCAATATTTCTTTTATCCAAAGTTCAAGTGAAAACCATCCCTGGAAGGAGGCAGTTTCTGTAGGTCTTGTTAAATGGTCCGAGAAACAGTCTGCTGTGCGCTAAGTAAGAACACCTTGCTATCTGGGAGACTGGTTCTAAGTAATGAAGGGCAAAGTTAATGGTCCATCTTCCCCTTACCTGCCTCCAATATACTATCTCTTAACTTCCTGCTATAATTGCTCTCCAGACTTTCCACGGCCTCCAACAAGCTTCTTTTAAAGGCCCAGGTTAATTACTGTGGTAGTATATGTGTTTTTGATTCACCAAGCTGGGAATGTATCACTGCATTTGCTTGTTAATAACGTGTGAATCCTCTAGTTGCTTGTTTCCTGCAGTTGCCTTTCTAGTTAACATATATCTCTTTCTAGTTTTTTTTGTGTTAAACTTGTATCCTTAAATATGAACACAGTTTTATTGTAACATTTTTAATGAACTTCATTTTTGCACAAAACAGGAGCCTATTCTGACAGGTCCTAGGTGACAAATACCATCCTCTGATTCCCCTCACAGCAACAATACAGCCTATACATTCCTCCAAAATGCTTCACAACAATAGGATCATAAACAAGTAATAATGCCTTTAAGTTGGTTGTCTACACTTCAATTCAACCTAAAGCTTTTTAGATTTGTGCCCAGTCGGTTCTCTACCTGTCATTCTGTTGACCGTAATGTCTGTTATTACATCAAACCAATGGTGCTATATGGGATTAATCAGCTTACATTTCTTTCTGTAATCCTTGTTTTCAAATGTCATCACCTCATATTCCCTGGGAAAAACAGTCCTGGCACAATTCATTCCTTTTTCTAAACAATGTCCACAGATTAAATTAGTGTCAAAAATATTTTGATAGGTGGATTAAACAAAACTTGTAGATTTATGGTCTAGTTAATTCAAGGCTTTAATAATCTCAGTAAATAAGGCTTAACTAACTGAAACAGCCCATGCCTGAGGATAGGTAGGTGCTTTAACTAAACAAAAACTGTGTTTGCTAAAACAACCCCACTGAATGTACACTAGGACATAAAAGGAGTTGACACAATACTTGAAATCAAACACATGTAACAACAACAGTCTGAAACTCTGTCCCTCGTTCTCTGACTCACTATGGCTGTGTGCACAACAGGCCTAATTTACAGCAGAAATTGTCTAACTGACATAACAAGATAACCCGATCACTGCACATCTGGTTTTAAAATTTACAAGTCCCTATGTATTCTGACCATTGGTTGAAGTCAATTATGGTACATCCAGTTTAAAAAGTTGGTCTAGTTAAAAAAAAAAAGGTTTCAGATTACCCAAGTAACATCATGCTTCCCTGGTACAGATATTGTCCAATACTTACATTTCCTGTCTGGAGTAAGTTTTGCCAGAGGCTACCCCAAACATGGTTTCTTTATGTATCCCCTAAATACTGTGGTCCTATTTCATCTCAAGCTTAGCTACAAGATCCTTCATATCTTCTTACATCAGACAACATTAAATTCAATACATTTACTTTTAAAAGTGCAAAAATAGTGAACAGACACACAACACAAGGCAATTTCAACTCTTTTACGTTTTAGATATTTCTTGGCCTTTAAAAATCATATATCACTGGAAAAGATAAAATCAATTTTATAAAATAAGAAAAAATCACTTGGCATTTAAATTAAATTATTCAAAAGATATCTGTATCATTTGAGCTTGTAAAAGATGCATAATTATGCATCAAACAAACCAGAAAGCTACCTATTGGTTTTTTTTCACAGATCCTTAGTAATGCAATCTTTAAAGCAATAGAACCTGGTAGGAGAAGCTACAGACTGATTGTGCTGTCACACCTATAACACTTAACAACTGAACACAATCTTATCTTTCCAATACCAACTGTAATAATTTCTTTGGGATAATAAACATAAGGATATAAGACGCAAAATCATTCTTTTTTACATGACTTACCTATGGCAATTAGCACAGGACACGTTAAACAGGACTGTACTATCTTTATATAAAACTGACAAACAAACTTCTCTACAAGCTATGCCAAATATTACAATTCAGTTCTAATCATATTTACAGAAAGAGTTAAAATCAAATTTAGTGAAATACTGGTCAAATGAAAAAAAAAAAAAAAACACCAAACCTAAAAGATTATAAAGTTATTGTCCATGGGAATATATTGGTATGATATTGATGTATATGGCTATAAAGGTCAAATGGCTGTCCAACATGAAGATAACTGGACTTTGAACAAAGAAAAGCAGAAGACAAATAAGCTACAATTAAATAAAAACCTGACACCAAATCTTAATTATTTGATGTCTTTCAAATGACTTATAATGAAAATGTTTTTGGTCCTGTCCTAATGGCACCATTTCCTGAACAGATTCATATTTCATATTGACCACTTCCCTTTCTCCATTACTAAATGCACTTTCATTATTTCCCATAATGATTTTGTGTCCCATATCACATCACAGAATTGTGGAGTACTAGGAGTATTGAAGTGACATTTGATTTCCATGTGGGACACTAGTCCTCTGCTATATAATTTGTATTTTTTCTTTTGACCTTTTCCAACCATTGGATGCATGACTTTATTTGATTGAATACACATGCAATAGGGCAATATCAACACAGTGTGAAGTTTTTGCTAATGAAATGAGAGCACATCAAAACATGAAACAAAAATTTTTATGTAACATTCAGTATTTTTGTAACATTAATTTTAAATGCCACAATAAATATCTGCAGAAATCATGCTCATAAACTTTGTAATTAAATTATATTAGTCAAAATTACATTTTCTTTAAGAGATGGTCAGGATGATTCAACTGAAGTCAAATTACTGTTAACTGGATATCAACTGAACAAATGAGAAAACTAAAACTGAAATAATCAATTTTGTTCTTATAGCAATGATGCTACAGTTTCCTATCCAGCATGAGTCACTTGGAAAATAACAATATTCATTTGCATCAAAATGGGTTTACCTTTAGTTAAATAGAAAAGAAAGAGTGACTCTTTTAAATTAGCAACAACTTCTCATTGATATGATTATTAAAGTTGAATATCAACAAGGCATGATAGAGAGTGAACAACATGACAGTTTGTCTTAAAGGAAAAAGGTTACAGAAGGTTACGACAAGGGCCAGCAAACCATTCCTGCTGTTACCCAAACATCCTTCACTGACTTGATATTGTATCCTACACCAGACAAATGCTAATGATTTTATGGGAAAGAGGCAGTCTTAAGCAAACACTGGACCCTAAAACCACTTATTAATTATGAATCAACACAAATAGAGAACTGATCACAAAAACAAGAAAAGAGGTGTTCAATATCGGATAGGGAGTAATATCAGACAAAGGGCACTGCACATTGAACCTTTGGACTTCATTGGAATTATTTACTGGGTGACAATCATGAAATCCTTCACACTTAAAACAATTTACCGAGCTTCATTTATGAATATCTCAGAAGACACTGAATACCATGAATATTTGAAAGCCTACTCATCTACACATCAATGATTTCTGAAATACATAGCAGTCTAAGGATGTCAAATTTTCTATTTTCTAAAGGTGACAGTTTACTTCTCTACATCTTGGTTGAACAATTCAACATCTGCATCCACACTATTTCCATGGAGATTTTGATTAGGATTATCTAAATTAGGTTATGATCTATCTATCAACCATCTTTTAAATCATCACTGCATACAATCAGCTTCATTAGATATTGATTTTTTTCCCCAAAACCAAGTGTCAAAGCCAAATCTGTCCAAGTGTCAGCCATGACGTACCATAACTGAGACTGATCAAACACAAAAATCTGGGACCAATTTAATTAACTAATGGAGAGAAATCTACATATCAATATAAGCATGCGAGGGCAAAAACAAAGACTTACAACTGTGCCTTCCATTTCCCCCCAAATTGTGAAATTGTTCAAGTGATATTCAAGTGAACTGCTTTTTCTTATAAAAAGACTGCTCCTGACACAGACAGTGCTCTCTGATACATGTTCTTTCTGTTTGATTCAGATTAATTTTACCCTTGGGATGCTGTAACCATGTAGACAACTGAGCAAGATGTGAAGCACTGCCTCAATACATTTAGACCTGGACTTAACGAGAATTAAATTGAACTGAATCTTTCCTGTTGTCTGAATAGTTTTATACACAACTGTGTTATGAGTTTTGAAGAGAACAGCTGATCTTATGGAGTTGTTGCAGCCAAATTGATATCATGGTTATGTTTGCAAATCTCTAGGTACACTTCATAGCTGTGAGCATACACCAATAAGAAAATTTTACTACAAGTTTATAATAGGTTATGCAATTTACTTTCATCATTTTTGATGATTAAAGAGCTATAGTTACTGTAATGAACTGGTTGTGAGTGTGTGTGCAAAATGAAGTCATGGCCCATGTCCCTTGTCTACTCAGCCCAACCCATAAACAGCATCTTTCTCTGTAAGCATCTCTTAACAATCTAAAGAACAGATCAATGATCCACAGCCAGAGAAAGGTAAAAGCATCTAGAGCTACCTCTAAATGCCCAAATTGACAATCAATTTAAGAAAAAAAACATTTATTTATCTATGATTTATTTATTTATTTATTTTAAACATAATGCTATGTGGCGATCATCTTTTCTCTTTCACAAATACCATTGTATTAATTCATTCTATTTTTCATTGTTCAGACTACTGACTAGCCTCTTTCAAACTAGCCTCTTTATATGGGGTCCGTACTTCCCAATATTCTACTAGTACCTTAACCAACACCATCATTACACCCTTAATACACAGACATATCACTAAACAACTTCAATGGTTACATGGTCTCAATTCAAACCAATTGATTCAAAATCTAAGTCCATCTTGACACAGGTAATCAACAGTGATGGTTCAGCTTAACACTTTATAACAAAAGTAAAAATGGATGTAGCTTAACCAGATTATTAAATTTTACTTCACTGCATGGAATATTACTATACATATTTATCCTGGATCAAAGTAGATTACAATTTTGGACTTTAAAGTAAAGCCCAACTGATGCAGAACCCTGCAAATTTAATACATTACAAAGAAAATCCCATGTATTATCCAGCCAGATCTTAATTTGTATGAATACAATTGCAAACACCTCTAGATATCTTGATCAGATTAGCAATCAGCTAGCCTTGTTCTGTATCAGAAAGCACCCAGGCAGCGGTCTGGCCTTATTGATCCCACAGACCAGGACACAATAGAATGGCAGGAACACTGTACTATGACATCTGGCGAACAGATAGATTTACGTATTGTTTGTCTCTATTATTTTGTACGTGACCATTGCTGCGCTTGCCTTGAATCATCTGGAAACAAACTGGGGCATTTTATTAGCGTACTCATGGGTAATAAAAAGATGACATGGGGTATAGAAAATTGACATATATTTTTACAAAGCGACATACTTGTTTTATTCATCTTTTGTCCATTATTAAGTTTTAAGTAAATGTATATTTATGCACTGGAACATATTGTGCACTATGCAAATAGTAAGAGATAAAGCCAGTCAGCAGTATAACAGAACTGCATTGTACATGCTATCCCCACCTTACATTTCTTTAAATGAAAAATACAATAACCCAACAATACGTAAAAAGAGAACAAAATAAAAAAAAATTAAACTATGTGAGTAATTATGTGTTTTTTCTGGGTAGGTCTACTTAGCAGGCTTTCTAACTACTTTATGAAAACCTGCAAAGGCTCTGGGGGGGATAGGACGTACTAGGGCATTCTAGATATCAATGTGAAATCTTTCAACTGCAGTGCTGGAATAAATGAAGGCTCGATCTCAATAATCATTGTGAGTGGTTTAAAAATCCATGTATCACAAATCCCACTAAGTGCAGTAAAATGAAAGGTGTTTCAATCTTCATTACAAACTCAATCACAATAACGTCAAACAAGAACAGGAAATTTTCTGCTATATTTGGCAGCACTAAGCAAACATAGCGCACTGATTATACACTCCAATAATGCAAAAATTATTTCAAAGTAATATCAGATACAAAACAAGTTCTTGGAAAGAGGAGAATTCCTACTGCCTATTTTATACAAAAAAAAAATTAAGCAAGCAGATAGGTAACTCAATCCACATTAGCAACTCAATAATGATAAAAAATGGCAAGGTAAAGAAACCCCTCTCCGTCTTATCTGGCAGTAGTTGACAGTGATGGTGTGCACAGGCAATAAAAGCCAAGTGGTGTGTAATCAGCATACGGGATATTTACACTGTCATCATATCTACTGTGTGCGGAACACTCCAGGAGTGATGTTCCTGGAAACATATTCTTGGAAAATGAAGAAACAATGGTGAAATTTATTGATAACCTGTAAGATTTGGACAGAGTGGGGAGTCTGTGTTGTGTGCTTTGTTTTATTTAACAGTATCTTTTTACATTTTAGTGTAAAATACATGCAAAGATACCTTCTTCACATAAAGGAAAACTGTTTTTATCCACTTAGTATTTCTGCAGTAGCACAGCAGTTGAAATCTTAGTAACCACTTTATACAGTGCAGAAGAGTGTGTTCCTAACTGCCCGTCCATAGAGCTGGCCTACATGTAGGAGCCTACTTTATTTCATACTAAACAGGTTGATAAATGCCTTTTTATAGCAAAATACCTCAATGTTTTTCTGAACTTCTAAGACCCAATGAATCCTGGTGTGTATTCAGTTATATCAAGTATAGTTTTACACAACTAATGGAAGCAAAATTACATTAGTTACAAGATTATGTAAACAGACAGAGAAATCAACTCAAGTGCCACAGGTACAGACATTGCTGAGCATGTTTTCTACCTTCTTGTAGTAAGCTACATCGCCTGAAAAGAATCCAAAATGGTGTGTTCTAATTTAAGTGCTTGACTTGGTTTATAATGATTTTCAATCAGTCTCACATTATTATTGAATGCACGGTGCATAATATGAGGAAATGATCAGATCATTCATCACAAATGGTGGGCAGAAAAACTGAACCATGTTTTCCCCAAACATTAAAACGATGTATTAATCATTTTATGCTAGAAAAATCTATAAAAAAACAAATCTAACTACTCCGTCGCATTAGGACCACTAGTTTCTGTATAATCTCAGGAAATACCTTTATGGAATACTGCTGGAAAAAACTATAATTCATCTTTAAGTGTCAAATAAGAAAAGAATCAAATATCTGTGCGTAATGACCTTTGCATTGAAATCACCTGAAGCAGTAGCACATGATATATCAACTCTGACATTTTTGCAAATAGAAAGGATATATGATCAAACAATGGTGTGTCAAACGTGTAATATTACAGCTGTTTTAAGATCCTTTTTTCAAGAAATATCTTAATCTTTCTGAGGGTAAACTATGATAAATGTTGAAAAAGACCTGCCAATAATATTTAGTTTAATTAGTGCATTTATGCAGCTCTTACTCACTGATACCAAAACCATTCTACCTAATTGAGATGTTCTATTTATGTACTAATACATATGTTTCTCCATAAAAAAACTACCACACAATAAACAACTCTGCTTCAATATTAACTTCTATTTGCAAGAAAACCAAACAGGAATAATACTCATAGTTGAATTCTCAATCTTTCTCTCACTGACATTGGGTGACACCAATTTTATTGACCAAGACCAAACTGAATATGGTAATTTTCCCAAGGTGCTTCAGGTATTGAATGTTTCAACACAATTATTACGCTCATGTAGGGCAATATCATTTGGACGTGTAATGGCAAACAACAAAAGAACCCCAAATAAACACATCTGCATTTCTTCTGTAACACCTGCCTGCAGGGCCTTAAAGAAACCAAGCAATGACAACAAAAGAGAAAAGGAATATGGGGACGGAAAATCAATGATAATTCTTCCTAGCTGCTGCTGCTTGTAGAACCATTTATCTCAATCAACTGCCATGTAAATTCATTGTTTAAACCCTGCCCTCTAGTTAAATTCCACACTTGAGTAAGGTTTTGGCAAGGATATAACAGGACTCTATCTGGTTCACCTGCTTTGTCATAACATCACAATAAAACAAAGGCCGCAGCTAGTAGTCTATAATGAGAATGGCCTGATCTTGTATGTATTTCCACTATCTGTGTAATACTTATTTCCTGCATAAATACATTTCTCTTGCAGTCAAAATACCTGGCATTCAGTAGTTCTGAAATCAATCAAACTGAGTAAAAAATAAAACACAAATGGTGTTTACAGGCAAGAAAGGTTCAACAGAGGTGCTTCTCTAAAAACAAATTCCTGCCAAAAACGAGTAATTCAAACCTGATATTTTTCATTTGAACATCTTTTACCTGCTCATTACTTATTTCTGCTGTGCATTAGCACCACGCGCACACGCACATTATTTCATTCTATCACAAAACACTGGAAATTTATCCATAATTATATTTGAGACCATCGGGTTTTTTTTCTTATTCCAACAATCCCCACCCACTTACAACATTATGCATCCACCACAAAATAACACATCAGAGTCGTCAACTGGCTCTCAGCAAGTGCTATAAAAAGAGATGTAGCAATCTATCCCCAATCTAGACTGGATAGAAAACTGAGCTAATAAAGCTGCTGCAATAATTGATGCATTGACAATCAAATATTAATGTCACTCAATTAGCACCTACCCTGACTGTCTGGGCCACGCTGTACTGAGACTTTTTCTTTCCATCTTTCTTCAGCGTCTCTGAAACTGATGGTGATGCTGCCATCTTGCTCTTCCTGGTGATAATATATGCTGCTTTACTCAACAACTATGCAATAACATCTTCTTTGGTAGTAGTAATAATCCAAAAATGCAGGAAAATCTCTGGCCCAGAAGATCATCTCGTTAATATTCCAATCCTCAAGTTGACTCACTGTGCATGCCTCCTTGGTCAGTGTATGAAAACCTGTGGTTCTCTAAGAGGTTTATTTCTCAATATACTGAGACCTTGATGCTAGTCGTCCTCATGAGCCATGGTAATATATTTTTCCTTGGAAAGAAAATACAAGTCAACCATAGTTTGACATTCAGAAATAAAAAAGTCAGTTTAGTCATGTGTAAAATGAAAGCCTACTTTTTCAGCTCACTTATTCAATTCCCTGGTGCATGCTTGCTTGCGTGTATTAGTCCACAACATGTATCCTGGAAGCTTAGACCAGTGTCTATCTACATAGTTAATGCAAATTCTCAGAAAAACACCAAAACACAATTTGGAATGATGTTACTTCTCTCTGGTAGTAATATCAATGTGGCTTCATGCCTAGACTTTCTGAATATCCTTTCTACATTTCCCTGGGTTTTGATGAGTTTCTCTGGTCAGACAGTCTAAGTGCATGTCATCAGCTGTCAGAGAACCAGTCACTAGAAGGGAAACATAACAGTATACTCAAGAGCTTGAATAATTCATAAGCTAGGTGATAAATAAAAACAAAAAAAGTTTCCTTCTCGAGTGATGCTCTCTAATGAGGAAGAAACAGATTCCACCTGGCAACCATGTACTAGGAAAAATGACAAGTCCACTAACAAAGTAAGAGTTGAACTGTAATTAGAAAATTTACACAAATCTCTGAGAATGCAGACTCAGTCAATACCCAGAATTGAATGTCAACAAGCAAACGAAAAGCAAGTAACCACAGTGGTGAGTCATCTTTTCCCATTATCCGGACTGCCACATTACCAAACGATTTCTAACCACTTTCTGAGTGGCAAGCTCACAGCCTCATCACAGCTCTGTATGGCTCCAGGAAATCAACAAAGCTGAAATGATTCCCACATTCTGACATAGTGAACTCCCTCAATGAAATTTTAGTGTTTAGTTTTAGTCCATAGTTTTGGGAATAACACTGAAAGAAGGCAGCAAAGATGGGGGGGGGGGGGGGGGGGGAAGGCAAAATTAAAGTTTCATGAATCCAACAAATGTAATTTGTTACAAATTAAGACAAGCATTGCATAAAGATACTAGATTCTAATTGTTTAATTTTTAAATCTTTGAAAGGATTTATTAATAAGGAAAGGAAAGTGAATTAAGTTCTACATAATTATATAAACTTTTTTGTAAAAAAAAAACTCTCTCGAGTGAGTTCTACTGACCAAATAAAAGTGTCTACAGATGTAATTAACTTCATTTTGCAAAGCAGCAGATACACTGAACTCTATCATGATGAAAGTTCTGTTAACAGTATTATATTTAAAATTATGCCACAACATTTTCCTGCTTTAGTACTTACTTGAAGTAATTCCATCACATCATGAAAACCCTCAGAAAGGTACGCTAGTGCCACACAGGTGGCATTTCAGCGAGTGATGATGAAACTCGGCAAAATTCCTGGAAGAGAGAAAAAATCCCACACATGCACTTAAACATATATACTACATAGTTCCCTTGAAACAGCAACCAGCTTATGAATGGTGTATATCCCTTAGCTATATTAATTCAATGGAAGTTAAATGAAGTCAAATGAAATCCTATGGCAATAACAATAAATTTGCTATAGTAGGCAGATAGATGGATGTGCACTTGTATGTCTCTATACTGTAGCCTTCCTTGGCTTGAAGCTGTTTCCCGCCTGTTTTAAGAACTATTGAGGTTGCTTGATTCCACAGCAATAATAAGCGTACTGAACACAATTATAGCCAGAGAAGAAGTTTATCTTAAGATCCTTCGGGAAACGCTGTCATGGTAAATCTAGACAAGTTTTCCTTCTTATGATCCTTCCTTACTGTGGTATATGTCCAACCTAAAACATCAGGACAATACGAACCGTTGTTCATCAGGTGCTGCACTTAACACCTTGTGATTGAAATACATCATCTTCCAGGGGGAAGACAAGTGGAAAACACAATTGCTCTTGGAGAGGATTTCCTTTCTGTCTGATTAAGGCATAAATAATAGCTTTGCCAGAGAACTCATCTGCATACTATACATATTGATTGGCCATTGGGACACTGCTCCAACCTTTGATAGCACAACAAGACTAACGGCCACTTAGTCATCGGACTGGTGGTGAATCAACGCAAGTCTTCCAACAGAATAATCACCATCATTAATACTTTGTTGATTAGAGATCCTCCAATGCTCTATGCTGGCCACTATGGATTTTTCTTTGTTACAAGGTAAAAGGATTAGCTAAAAGCATTATTGATTATACAGGTTGGAGGGCCTGCTGCTTTGATAATTGTTTTTTCTATGTGAATAATGAATTTCTTATGGCCTACCTGTGTCTTTTAGCTGATTAACGAAGTACATTAACTCACCTTTTGTTCAATTAGGAATGTAAAGAGAAGCCCTAGCTGTAATATGATCTGAAGACATCTAAAAGACAAAGAACAATAATAATTGTTTCGGAAGAACCACAGCTTAAGGGGAAAAAATCACCAAAAATATCATTTAAAGTAACAAGACTATGACTTTATAATTGGTGGGATTTTTAATTATACCCTGATAAAACTGTTTTTCAAAATCTTTTATTAAATTAAACACCAATTGCCTTTAGGCTACCTGATTACAGTATGATAAATGACATTTGTGAGCAACTACATGTAACATTTGTTTCCCCCTAGGGAATTACTGCAGTTTAATTGCTGTAATATAAAGTCAGTTAGACAACCTCTTGTTCAACATGCATAATGAGGCTTGGAAAAAAACTGGGTGAACTCAGAACTATTTATAACCATAAAAATACATCTAATTTAGCTTATTTGTCCCACTTAAAAGCTGACACATGTTTATTTCCCCAATAACGCCACATGCAGTTGACATGAACCAACCTACATTACATATATAAAAAAGCTACAACCGTTTTTCGATTATTGAACTTAAAACTTTCAATGTATTTACAATCTTTCAGAATCATTTTTGCAGGGACTGACTGTTGCAATTAAATTTATTATTTTATACTATTAGGCTTTTTTTTAAATTAAATAAAATTTGGTTAATATATATTTAAGCCTACAGACATCAACCTCGAGTCAACCGCATACGAGGTAACCGAGGGCCGCTCTTTTCAAATTCCACTTGATTCAATTTTAAACAAGTTTCACATTTCATACTGATTGTGATGAAAAGTCTTTTTTTTTTCTAATTCAAAGTTTTTAAATCTATTGCAAAGGCAAGTGTTTCGCCACTTTCACATTTCCAGCGCTGCGACAATTGCCATGTATCAAATGTCTTGAAAAGAATGCAAATGATAAATCTCATCTCATGACAATTTCATCAAGAGAGCTTGCATTAACGAGACTTATTAAATCAATGACATTTTCAAACATCAAGATATAACGAATGTTGAAAACTGTATCGGATACATGCATGTATAAACATATTTACCTTTTCACCCGCGACAACTTGGAACTACTACCACGTGCGCTCGAGGAGAGCGTCACTTTCGTCACTTCCTCTCAGAGACTCTTGTGGTGCTTTTTCTTGGGGAGAGGGGGGGTGCGGTGGCGAAAGAAATAAAATTTAATGTGTTTTTAAGCCTATTAGCACGATTATCTTTAAAAAACACAGGACCTTTTCGTTCTTTTTGTTGTCTGTGTACATATTCCAATTTTTTTAGCAATTACTTCCGGTAAGTTCGTCGAGCGAAAAAAAAACTCAAAACTGTGCCTCAAAATCTTGAAGAAGCATTTTAACTAAACGAGTTCTCTTATTTACAAAAAAAAAAAAAAAAAAGGAATCGTAAAAAATTCAAAGAATTCCCATTCTACCACTTGTTAGAAATAACATATTCCTATCTTTTCAGAGAAAAAAATCCATTAGATGCGTAACACATGAAGTAATTTGTCAAAAGCTAGTATTGAAATTGTTGTTTACCTCCATTACTTTATAATATATTGAAGGTAAACAACAATTTTAAACCTAGCTGTTGATTGATGAAAAATGTTGCATTATTATCCCAGATTTTCATTTAAATTATTCAAAATTCTACCAGTGGAATAATATATCGTAACAATTAAAATATTTTTAACAGCCAATAATTTTAAGGTACTTTTCTGCACTGGCTTTTCCAGCAAAAGAGCAGAAGGGGAGTACTGGTGTAGTAATTTATGTATAAAAAGACACAATTACCTTATTCTGGTAAAAAAAAAAAAAAAGGGCAGCATACACCTAAAAATCGAAGGTATCCTATGCAGGATTATCAAGCCAACCCGAATTTTCCTCAAGAAATTTGAGCTATGCACAAATCATTCCTCAACTTGCCCCAGCACTCAGATTCAATGTTTTGTATTCTGATTTTGTTTTAAATAACTGGGCAGTCATTTAGCCTGTCACGTCTTCCTGTACATTTAAGAAGAAAATATCAACATAAGATACTTTTATATGAGGGGTTTTATCATTTTTAGGGTTTGAATTGAAAAAGATTAATAGCTTTGCAGAAGATGTAAACATTTGACTCTGGGGCATTCCCAAACATGGATAGCTTACCTCTAAACATTACCAAAAAGTTGATCAAAATCTAATTCCTGGTATTTGAAAATTGAGGTTTATAATACAAAAACTTTAGAGTCCAATTTTGCGGAAAAAAATTGCTAAAAGACAAAGGGCTGCTCATCTTAATAAAAGTCATTATTTATTGTTTCAATTTGTGGTACATACAAACATTGTTTCGTTCCATTTTTATCTATAGAAATGGCTCTCATATGATACTGTGATTGCTTTATTACAATCCAAGTAAATAACAATTTGCAACTGAAAGGAAAATAAATTATAGGATACATACAGATATTTCATAATTTTTTAATGAAATCATACCTCGTACTTCTGGCTCCAATGGTGAGTAAGCCCATTATCGCTATACCTGTCTATCCCCTTCAATTAACTAATAATATGGTTATACAAAGGAGTTCTACAGTAAAGCCATTATAATACATGAGTACTTCAATGCAGAAAAAAGGCCTTATGCTGTTGCCTGGCCCCAATATAGCTTGAAAATATTAGAGATAGCAGTGACACTGCCAGCGAGCAATATATTATATGAATATCCAGACTCTTATATCTTCATTCTCATAATACTTCTTTTCTTTGTTTAAACAAAGAATATTGCACCAATACATGTAGTACTAGCAGGTGAGCAGCAAGAGGCCAAAATTTTTGGATTTAGTATCCCTATACCTGTATACACAAACCCAAACCGTACATCATTTGAAAGCTGAGTCTGATGGTCAAAGTTAGCCATGATGACCATAGGGTATATAACCATTACATGAAAACAAACAAAATCCATGGTGGCCACCTGTTTTGTTAATGTTTTAGGTATCTTATTAAAAAACCAAAAAACTTAAAACAACATTTTCATAAGATCTTAGCATATGGGTATGTCAAAATTTTTCATATTTTTCATAAATTCAAGAGTGACACAATATCCAAATTGGCAGCCATTGCAAATATAAGTATTAAAAAAGTATATCATATAAACACAAAAACAAACGCCTCTAAAATTTAGGGACATTTGTCACATCTTTCATGAAGGTGAAAAGCCTGTGATAAATTACATGTTATGTTATACTGATATAAAGAATGCTGTAATATGTTACTTCAAAAAAATTCCACCACTTCAGTGCAAGATGGCCTCAAAATCTGATATGGCCACCCTTTTATAATTAAAATAACATTATTACATTTTGCAATGCACAGATGCAGATTACGTCTATACATGCAAAAATAATTAGAATTTGAGATGTTTTATACTTTCTCATTAGATAAAGATATATATTATAGTAAGATATTAGGAGAAATAAATATAAGATTTCAAATTGCAACAAAAATGAACACACAAGTCTCCTCTATAATAATGTGTTGCTTATAATATTGTTAATGTGCCATTTCCCATCATTCTTTTACGTAGGTCGCATCCCATAATAACAAGTGGTTCTCAGCAAGATAAATTTAATAAATAATGTTCTTTTTGTATTCATTATGAAAAATGAAACCATACTTAATGGAATATAAATAATGTGTGATTACTAAGACATAGGTTAATTAATCCTAAATAGCCTGATGAAGAGTATACATAAGGAGATTAAACCCTTCCTTATATCAGTTGTTTATCATTATTATATGAGGACACATCAATACATTTTATCTATTCTTTACAGTATTCTTCTTGGTGAATGGGATGGCCACAGATATGAAAAACAGACAGGTCACAGACAAGAGTTTGCCTCCAAGATAAAAAAAGAAAGATGCAGAACATCCGCAAGAAATATCTAGGCATTTAGTGAACAATTTGATCAATCTATTTGATGCAGAAGATCACCCAAATGTTCTAATCAACATTTCTACTGGTCTCCATGCTTCTTTGGCACACACCTCTCTACTAAGGCTCCGTTCACATGAAAAGTCTATTTTCTAAAAATCTATTTTCTATTCGCGGTATCTTGTGATCCGTGCCCTGAATATCCCGCGGCGTAATTACTGGCAGCGCGAGCCAGTTACTTCCAAAGCTGTAATTAATTCTCGACTGTGCTCGGAGGAGATTCTGATACCTTGACGCATGCGCAGTAAGAAGTTAGAAAGTTAATGGCGGTCGCGGTTGCTTTGAAAAATGTGTTTGTCAATTTTGTGCAACAACAAGACGAAAAAGATGAAGAAGCTATACACACGACAGATACGAGTGCAACCATCATGATCGGATGGCAAGCGATGCGGCAACGGAGGATGAGATTTTATAGAATGCGAGCACAGCCGAGAATTAATTACAGCTTTGTATAAGTAACTGGCTCACGCTGCCAGTAATTACGCCGCGGGATATTCAGGGCACAGACCGTGATCATAAGATACCGCGAATAGAAAATAGATTTTTAGAAAATAGACCTTCCATGTGAATGAAGCCTACGTACCCTGGAGACTGGTGAAGAAAAGCTAGCTTCATTTGTCCAAAATATACTTGAACCTGGCTCAGTCATCTTTAATAGTACAATCAGCAAATCACAATTAAGATTATTTGCAGACGTGATAAGAAAGGCTAAATTCAAATTGGGATCCACAGTGATATAAGGGACACTAAATCCAGAGAATGTTTTCTGCAGAGACTTATCACTGTCTATGAGTCAAGGAGATGTTTCCAGAGAAACAATCCCAAGTTATTCCGTGGGTCCAGTGCCGACATCAATCTTTAGTACTGATGGCACAATGGGGAAAACAAATAAAGCTGAACTAGGAAACCAATTGGAGAGTCTCTGTGAGCAAGTACCTGATTGCCCTCGTGGAAACCTGTCAGAAGTTGTGTACATACAGGTTGCAGTGGCAATAATCCAGATGATGTCTGGGGGCAAATAGCACACATTTAATGAATTTGCTTCCTCACATCTTAAAATCCTTCAGGCAGTTTTTTTGTACAAGTGTCACTGTTGTTGTTTTTGATAGATGTGATTGTCCTGATTCAGTGAAAACTGCAGAGAGAGACCAAAGATATGGACCACAGTTAGGGATGAAGCATAAATTGCTAAATACAGCTTCCAACAAACAGTCACTAGGTATGTTTCTTTGTACATATCTGATCAAGCATGCCCCCACACTGGATGCAAAACCACCCTTATAAGAGGCTTCTGGTTGTTGGAGGATTTGCCAAAGGAGAGAGGGTGATGTCCATCACGAGTACAGGTGTGGTTCTACAGGCTTCAAGCTTGCAAGAAGAGGCTGACACAAGGATGGTTTTACATTCTGTATTAGCTGATAAATACAGATTGCACTGTATTATTTTCCTTGCTTGCAAAATGTGACTTTCATGTGGATAGCGACTAGTTGCATTGGTAGTACAACAGACAGACAGCAACTTGTACCTGTCCATGCACTTTGCTCAGCCATTGATTCCGAGTCATGCAAGATTCTTCCCGCTGTGCATGCTACTACTGGATGTGACTCTGTTTCTTTTTTATTTGGGATTGGGAAGAGAGCAGTCATGAAGGCTACCCAAAAGAAAGAGGCAGAGAGTTTGTAGGACCTAAAAATGATGGGCCAATGTGCTAAAGATGGTGCCACTGATGAAGCACGAAAACTAGTGGCTCTGCTGTATGATAAAATAGAAAAAGATCTACACAAATCTCAATCCAAACGTTTTAAAATAGCAAATAAGAAAGATCAGGCAACTGCAAAACTGCCACCATTTGAAGCTAGCTTTATCGAACACTTGAAGATAGCTAACTGGAAAACAAAGATGTGGTGTAACTCACATGTTACAAATCCAGATCTTGGATCCCCACTTCAACATGGGAAAGGGAAGAAAAAAAGCTAGTTCCTGTTTACTTCAAAATAAATAAATGGCACCTCAGTTGCTCAGGGGAATTGTATGCTCATGCTCTGTGTAAATAAGGGACACTAAACTCCAAAAATAAAACAGTTCTTGGGGATTTGCCGCTCACCTCTAGCATATCCATATCATTTCAAATAACAGTCAAACACTTAACAAGATCGTCAACAAAACACAACTCCTGATATACCATCTGACTAGTGCTCAGTTCATAAAGATTTTATGACATTTCCACTGTGACACATTGTGCTGCACTGGCATCAAATACATGGTGGCTTTTTCTTTCACTGAATTCACCTGGATTTCCTGCATCTGTAAGGGTATTTGAAAAAAGAGAAGTTAATGTTGTATGGCTTAAACAGTCTGTAATATTTGACATCTTTCTCTCTCAGACACGAACACAAATCCATGTAAGCAATACAGTTAATGCAGTATTTCCATTCTTTCTGCAAAGATGATAACATTTCTTTATAGTGACAAGTGCAAATTATGTATTTTATTCTATTTCTACACTAAAATTAAATGTTAGGAAAGGATATTAATGTTCAAAGGAGAAAGGGTGCAAAAAATTCAATTGTCAAGATGACATTTTGTTATCCAAAGTACATCATTATAATATTATTAAAATGACATGATTGAAGAGGTAGATAAACACATCAGTTAAAGTAAGTAAAAATATCCCAAGATACAACACTATATAATAACCAACATCCTCAGTAACTCAAATTGCTTTATTGTATAATAGTTGATAACCAAAATGCAAGCAACTTTACTTTTAGAGGCATTATACCAAAAATATATAAACAGGAAACAACAGTCTAAAACTATAATAATGATCGAGAAAAATAATATATCTTCAACATCAAAGCATGGACAGACACAAAAATTTAAGACAACAAGCATCTGTATATGAGGAAGGGGAGTACAATGAAAGTGCACTATGACACCTAGAATAACAAAATTTGAATGCAAGACATACCTGATATTTTAATGGAAGGCACTGGGATATAACCACACTGGAGTGGTACCACTTTCAGGGACATGTGCCCACGCCCATTTTGTAAACCTATTTCACCTATTATTATAAGAAAAAATAATTATATTCTAAAAGATCAAATCAATAACAATTTTAATAACATGTAAAATAACCATGGCACTCTATTTAAATTAACTTGACTTTATCATATATAGTGTACTAAACACTGACACACACTGACACACACACAATGCTAAAAACAATTTAGGATGTAACATAAACACATATACAGTCTGAGCAAAAAACACTAATTATAATTTTACCAGAATAGACTGTCTAAAAGGAGCAAATTACATAGTGATCTTTTAAGTAAAAGCTTGGATAACAATTTTCTTTACACTTCTGCCTGAGACAATTTGTTTAAGAAGCAAAAATATAGATTTTACTGATTACTTTCACAACTCATAAGAAAGTTTGCCAATTAGCTTCCCTTGAGATAATACTAATCAAATTGTATAAGCATTTTCTTTCTATAATTTCTCATTTCCTTACTGAAATACAGGCGAACCAAGAAAATCGCCAAATGCACTGATCAACTTAATACAAAGTAGTTTAAAAGAATGCAAATTGAATTTTCTACCATGATATGAGTGAGAATAGTCTTGCACTTAATTAATTGGCAACAGCAGCAACAAATTTTTGGAATAGTAGAACCTACTTCAGCAATTGCAATGATCAACTGACTTAACCAACAGCATTACTCTTTTAGTTTGTGGTACAAAAATGACATTACCTGAGGATTCACACAAAACAGCCTAAAAAATCCACATCTCACGTGTTAATAATTACTAATGAACAGCTAATCCATACCTGCAGTCTTTCCCATAACAACCCAACATTTCTTATCCACTTCTATCTGGTAGGTCAGCTGCTCTGCCTGGTGGGCATTTCCCAATTCCTGGATATCTACATTTAAAGTACATGTGCCCCCTGATTTAACTGGTCCTTCAGAGTCACTTCTGATGGAAGTCAGCATGCCATACCTCATCTTAAAAAAAGAGGGGAACTGATTAGATGAGGAGAAAGTGCATATAGCATGCTGTTGCGTGACACTTGAGTTTCACAAGGAAAATCAACAAAAAATGAAAGTAACACCCAACATGGTAAATGACAATAATTTTATATTACATGTTTAATTAATAACCCTTATTTATTTTTCAAAGCAACTTTCAATGTTGATTTATTCCAATGGATTATGGATATGTAACTTGACTGCATCTGATCATACGATATTGAACAAATGCCCTTGAAAAATACCTCTTCATTTTCTAGCTTGAAATTATAATCAGCATTGCACTGTCTGCCAGTAGGATCCTGCAAACCCAATACCAAACTACAAGACAGTGTCTGCATGTTAGCTGGGATCTCTTTTAACTGCCACAAATATGTAGCACTCTGGTTGGCTGTTAGCACCTAAAAGTTAAACGTAGGATAAGAATCCTCTGCATCTACGCCTTTACACAGAGACACTAGGCCTCAAATATTTATCTATCAATGGTGAATACATTTCATTGTCTGGTGAACCTATTATACAGAGTATTTATAGCTTGTCTGAATCCAGTTCAGGTTCATAGCAGAATGTGTTACATCAGTCCTGTAGACTCCTGGTTATTGTGCCTCTGGCATACAATATGGAAACAACATTGAAGTACGGGTCACTGTGGTTTACAAGCAATTTTCAAGCTAACTGCCAACTTGCTCAGGTACAAACTACATACACAATATTCAATAATTAATTATGTTACAGACACCATATATTCCTATTGTCTCACCATAGGAGCATCGGTGTAGAAGGGCACAATATTTTCATCAGCTACACCTTGTATCTTCAGAGATGTGTGGTTCACTGTGATACTCAGTGTTCTGGTCGCTGTCATTGTTAACTCCACAAACCTCCTAGAAGCAAAATAAAAAAAGTAAAAGAAATTCTTTCAGAAACACAGACTTACAAGTGTCTGCCAGAAGATTTATCTAAAATAATAGAATCGTTTTACAGAGGTTTTACATTTGAAAAACACTAGTATTTTTCTTTTCTAGATACAGTCCTTACTTGCTGATTGTGTTCCTCATCTTGCATTTGAAGCAGAAAGGTTGCTGGAATGTTAAGCTCTGACATAGGATACTGTTGTTCCAGTCACCCTCTACATCAACCTGGATAATAAAAAAAATCTATTTCTTCTTTCCAGTCTTAACCACTTACTATAGCCATTTTCAACAAAACAAATGGTTCTTTCACAACAATCATTGCATGCTTTCACAAGTGATGGTTATTAGGTTAAAAAGTATGAACCAGATTATATGGAAAAGTAGCATCATATTCAAACCCCCATCCATATATAAATGCCATCACTATTTTTTGTCAGATTCTAGGAGCAGCAATACTTTATAATATTTTTCCAGAGAGATGGTCTCTGCACAGTATCAGTATATAACAAAACTGGCTAAGTAGTGTAATGGAGGAAGCTGTTAATGATTATCAATTACCAAATGTTCTTCTTCATCAACACTCCCCAATGCTGCCTTGACAAAGATCTTTTGTTCCCATGTTTCATAAGCCTTTAAGGCTGGTAATGTTACAGATGTCAGCTTGTTTTGGCCTTCATCCTGAAATATCTGTAGTGTCTGTGATGATACATGAAGAACAGCGCCCTCTGGAATTGTGTAGCTGCCTGGGTTTACAATCAACTCTAGCTCTTGTACAAAACCAGCTAGTACTTGCCCTGATGGTGGTAACATATGAGAAAATCAAGTTTCTTCAAGCAAAAACATTTTACAATATAGACCTTTTCAAAGATAGAAACAAACACATTTTACAAAAAAACTCTAAAAATGGAACATCTGCAGGAAAAAGTTGTCATTAACACAAATCTATCAGAATGAGAATATTTTAATATTTGTTTTTACACCACACAAGGCATGCCCTTAGCATTTTAACTTGGATGCAGCAGTTGGCAGTTTCCTCTCCAGATGCTTCACAGTTGTTTACTCACCAGATGGAGACTTGAGACACACAGTGGATGCATCTGCTTTAACTTGGAATTCTATGAGCAACTCCTGCAGTGATTCCACTAGCTGTATTTGACAGGCCTCTGCACACAATTGACTCAGACAGTAGCTGCCTAAATCATCCAACTGAAACAATAAAGAAATGGAAAAGAGTAACTTATGGTTCAAGAAGGCATAATGAGTAAAGCAACATATATTCTATAAGCTAGACATATCAAAACCTAACTTTGAGGATGTACATATAGAAATAGCTGGCAGTAAAAGGTACAGTGATACACTACTTATAAAGCGTCTTACCTTTGTTGACAATGAAAAAGTATTATGTCCAGGCATCATCACAACATGCTCTAGACTTGCAGATATAGTGTAATCATCCAACTGTACATCTTTCTGGGTCCCAGAATGGTTCAGTCCTATCTGTTTATCCATCGTACTGGCATCATGACACTGAAGTCTTATAGTTTGCACCTGGCCATTACTAGTATACTCATACTCCTCAAATACTTTATACTTCGTAGTATCCAGACACAGCTCCATGCTGCTAGAGCTGGTGCCACTGTGGTGCCGCACGTGATGGTGCCCATGCAGCGCACGACTGCCTGAGGGTTCCAGGGCAATGCTAAGCATGTTGCATGTGATAGGTCCTGGGAGGTGATTGGTTACACCTAGTGTTATTGTGATGTGGTCACCTATTATACAGACTTGCTTATCCAGGATAGGCTTGTCAAAGGTCAGCAAGGGGTAGGCTTTCAGGGTGTATGGGCCATCTGAGAAAGAAATACACATGAAGTAATTTAGGAAAACCCTATATTGGCAATATTTGAAAGTTTTATCAGTTTTTGCCTATTAATGAAATTCCTATGATGATAATATGTGGCTTTATCATATTCTATGTATAACTCAGGCAAATAACAACCTGTGTTTTATGTGTACCAGAAATAAGAAAACAAAAGGTTCTGAGAGGCTATTAAAGTTGATTTACATATTTTAAGCCACGGATACCTGAGACATCTGTTGTTAGCTTAAGTAGTTTTCTATAGTAATCCATTCTCAAGTCATCATCCAAGTCTTGGCTGCTTGCAATACACACACATGAACGAAGGTATCTGAGCACAGTGTAAAGGATGTCAGATAACCCACTGTAATGTAGCTTTTGTATATATATGCAATTTTACATTATACAAAGGACTGACGTTAGTGAAAACCATCGGTTTGGTTGCTTACAAATTATTAAGTTTACATTTGACTGCCTTAATACTAAAACTTTTTATCACCAAAAAATATCTATCATACTGAAAGCCGTATTTATAATGTTGTTGGCATGTACAAATGCTTTTCAAACCATGGATTTATCATGGTTTTCGATAAAAGTTTCATGGATCAACAACAATTCACAGATACACACTTATGTCCGTTTCATTAGACTTAACACTGGTGCAGGATATGAAAAGTGATGAATATATCTGTCTTGCCAAAAATTAAAAGCCCTTGAGGCCAATAACCATCTAAGTGTACCTAATCCTGCATAACAGACAAGGATACTTTGATATTGATCCCTCTCTTTCCTGACACTGAGCAACCTTGACCCGGATATGGTCTGCTATGCTGGTCCACCTTTCTCTTTTGTACATCTTCAGGGCATCCAGCAAAAATCCCTCTGCCTTGCTGTACTCACCAAGTCCCCTGGATTAAACATGATATTACAGAAACATTTCCAAATCCAGATAAAAGTTACTAGTCATACAAAAGTCTACTTTACTATGGAGTCAAAAATAATATAGTATAAAGTATAAAACTCAATAATAGGATAACACTTTGCTCTATTTTTTTTTTGTTAGGAGTATCTTTTCACTTCACAAAGATACTTTGAAGTAGAAAAAACTGCTAAGACAGTAACATATCCTTTCACCAACAAAGATTTTAGTGAGCTTTTCTCCTACTTTATTTAGATTTCTACAAGGAGAAAAAAGTTGAAAAATGTATTTTCAGATGTATTAAAAAGTACATGTAAGTATTTTTGAAATATTAAAATACTTTAATCAAAAACATAATACAGACATTTATTATCAAGCATATGGGCAGTATATGGACCACCGTTATAGTTCAGAGCCACTGCTGCAAGGCTCTATTGTGCACTTACATGTAAAAGTCTGCCAAATCTTGCCCAATCCGTTTGGCTGACCTCATCCTTCCAATGTGTTTAAATGTTCCCATGGCTAGTTCTGACAGTTCCTAATTGTGAAAAAAATATTTTCCCTAGACATGTTATTTAGCCTTGGACAAAATATTAGAAAGCAACACAACTAATAACACATTTCATACAAAACTTTCAATCTCATTTCCTGTGGTTTTCTCCTTCACTAACATCCCCTTTCCTAATCAAGTGTATCACAATATTGTAACTTTGTAATTTTACTTACAAGATAATTCTTTTGAAAAGCTGTCTGTGATGACAAGGCTTCTTGCAGCTTGGATTTCGGACTCTCCCCCTCCCTCTGTTCCAGAATTCTCATTCCAGCAACTAAATCTACCACAAGATGGAGCTGTTCAGATGATGGGGTCATTCCTGGTAACAGCCCACATAGTTCACCTAACTCATACAGCTGAAGTATATCATAAAACTACATAAATCATGGGCTAAACTAGATTTTCATTATTTTGAAGTTTCATAAAAAAACTTTGCAACACTAATAATATTTAAAGATATATTTCCAAAGTGTAGCAATTAAATGTGTGAAACATGAATGCATTGACTTTTCCAGAAATATCATCCAATTATCTACATATTAAACTTATGTAATATCAGACCACAGTCCCCACTTTTTTCACTGGCAAATTCAACAGTAATATAACTTCATTGTGCAAACCAAAAAAAATAACATTCCAATTCATTAACACATCAACAGTAATGTTACCTTCTTTCTAGTGTAATCCCACAAGCTGGCTGTATGTAAAGAGTATGTCGCCACCTGCCCAGATTGACTGAACTTCTCACAGGCCTGCAGCGTCTCCATGCAGCTGAGGAACACCCAGCACGCCAGAGAGCCTGGAGGGGTATGAACCTGGTGGAGACAGAGAAGTATATATGTGTGCACTGTAGAATGTTTGAAGGGCATTTGAGGTATATAATGCAGACATTGAAATAGGTATTTCAGTCAACAAAAACAAAACGTGATTCAATTTTATCACCTTTTTCATGATTTTTATTTAATAACAGCAGTTAAATGTTGTATCAGCCTTTAAATAGGAAAGGCAATTTCTAAAGCAAATTCCTACATTTGAACAGAACAATAAATATGCTAGAGACAACCACAAGAATGTAGACATCAAGGAAAAGGGCATAAAGATCCTTTTAAAATATTAAGAGACCCAGATTCATTCAAAACTGTTATAGCTTCTTTCCCTCCTGAAAAAAACTATCCTGAAAATCTCAACAAAATTTGTTAACAACTTTCTCAGACAGCTTGTCCACTAACAAACAGGAATCTTCATAGTGGAGGTTACAAAAACAACTTCAAGCTTCATACTCAATTATCAATTATTTTACAATGAGTAAAAATGCATATGTTAATACCTCCAGCAACTCCACATCCTGTACACATGTCTGCATGAAACCCATGGACCTCTGTGCCACTTCCCAGGGTCTGTACAGCAGGAACAGTAAGGCACACTGCCTGGAGAACAGGTAACTTCGCAGGTCAAGGAGGGTGATTTTGTTCAGCTGGATCTGATACCTGAAGCAGAGACATCACTTTGACAGTGAATATATTTACAATAAAATAATATCACTCAGTTTTTTTAATTTTCCATTGTAGTAAAGGGACCAGTATAATATTGTATCTCAAGAAAGAAAGTACTAACTAGACTTGGTGCACTTGAAACACTATTACTATAACCATACCTTTTTTCTTTATCCACAGGTCGAGAAAGGTTTAAACCCTCCCAATGTTCACAAGGTTTGGTCAAGTTAGTAATCCACTCAGCAGTAGCTATAACAAAAAAATTAATATAACCAATTTTTCAATCTAATATGATTGTTTACAAAATAATCAATAGTTTGATAAGTTCTCTTTCAGGTAATGCTGCCCAATAAATTTAGACCAGACCTAGAAAGAACAGCAGTATAAATGAATGTGGTAATGAAAGGAGTATTCTTGAAAGGATATATCATTACCTCCAGCTGCGTGGTTCAGAAGAAATTGGCTAAAGAGGGCATCCAGTTCATCATATTGGATTAAGGCATCTTCATACACACCAAGCATTTCAAACATGAAAGCTAGTTCCTCCTGCAAAATTATTGAAGAAACTTTATCATCTTTTTTCCTCAATCACAATTTATAAGCACATTTATTAACATCTTTCGAAAATCTATTTCATCACATCATATTAGTTAAAAATGTAATTGCTGTCTCATGGTTATTATTCACCTGCATGAGAAAATATTGGCAAAAATCCCATCCTGCTTGTGTTCTCAGTTCTCTCTGTGACCTCAGTTTTTCTTCAAATTTGTTCAAAGAAATATTGAATGACTCTAAGATCTGCACACGAAACTTGTTGAGGAAATTGTTCCAAGACTCAGAACTTCGGGGATCAGACTTCAAAGGCTCTGCCAACATAACACACCTGTAACATTGTATATTTACTTAAAATATAGAAAGTTGAAAGTACCAAGAAATCCTACATGTCAGTGTTGTCAGCCTGCCATACAAAGATATGCAAACACGTTGTGTACTAAGCATTTTTTCTCTACAGTTTCTTACTGTTTTTTTTTTAACAATATCAATCAATACCAACCCACTTTTTTTTAAAGTGGGTTGGTATTAATTGATATTGTACAAAAAAATATACAAAAAAAAAAAAAATATATATATATATATATATATATATATATATATATATATATATACAAAATATACATTTAAAAATCATACAACCACTGCCCTCATGACAAAAGTCAATAAAACTAAAGCCTAGCCAGGCTAGGCTTTAGTTTTATTGACATTTGTTAGTTTTGAGCATGCAGATGCTTTGACCTTAGTATCCCAAAAAATTTGCACTGACTGTTTACATGCCAAAGATTTTTTGCAATATAGATTTTCCATAATTGTACAATCGACAACTGACCTGTCAGCATATTTCCCACAGAAATCATTCTTCACTTTGTCATACACATTAGTTCGTGGAAGTAATTTGCTCTTGACACTCTTTTCATCATGGGTCACCACTATAATCATCCAATCACTAATACCATAATT
This sequence comes from Lingula anatina, assembly GCF_051362555.1. Lineage (NCBI taxonomy): Eukaryota > Metazoa > Brachiopoda > Lingulata > Lingulida > Lingulidae > Lingula > Lingula anatina. The sequence continues at coordinate 12,672,454 of NC_141767.1, read as the reverse complement.
CCTTAGAATACTCAACCAAGTACTTATGTGGTCTCTAATACTGGATTTGTATGTGTCCAGATCCTAAAAGTTGTGATATATAAAGCAAACGTTAATATGCAAAGACAAGAAAAGAGTCAACAGTTTCAATAAACTAATGACTCAGTTTAAAATTTCCATTACAATAACTATCTAAATAGTTAATACCTGGAAATAGGTAAAAAGAAACTAATTTCTTTCATCTTTGATAGCAAAAAATAAAGTAATCAAAAGTAAAGAAAACACAGTTCTATGAACAAATGAGACATACACAGTCTGTCCAGTACAAGTGAAAGTAAGGCAGACTTGTCAACTGGCAGAAGTCATCAGCTTCTTTGGCTTTGAATATCTCTGCATCGAATGGAACAAATGTGGCTTCCACGCAGACTTTTCTTGCTGGTCGACCATAGGACCTTAAAATCATATATAATTTCACATAAACCAAACATGAATGTGAACCTGAATCACAGTTCAACAGTGGTAACATATAAGCAATCAGTAGGAGCCACCCCTCTCAAGTCCACTAAAATTCATAATAGGCATTTTAAAGTAGTTAACTCATACGGTACTATGTAATTAAAGGTCAGAGTGGTTACCCTTCATAAAACATATCTCACAAAAAACAATCTCACACTTGGCTTTTATCTTTATTTTCATGTCTAATATACTGCACATTGCATGTGTTTTGGATCCTACCTCCTCCATTCCACAGCAGCCCTGGGCAGCATCTCTGTAACGGCTGGGCAGAGGGAAGAGTACAGCGTCTGGTCCCCATAACCTGTGAAAATAAGAGGAGAAAAATATGAGAAAAAGCATGGAAATTATCCCCAACATCTGCAGATGGAATACTTTAAAGTGAAGAAGAACCAAGTAGCAATATGAGTTGGTAGGTATACTGGATATGAGGAAGCCTAATGGATTTTTGTTGCATGTCGTGTTTACAGCAAGTACTGTACATGGCGTATGGCCATTTAAATTTCAACCAAGCTTTCATCATTTATGACGGTGTTTGATGTCACCAACAATAGCACACAGCCCTAAGTGAATGCCATGGGTAAATTTTGATGATCTAACAAAGTTTAATGTTGCTTACAAGTAATTATTGGTCTTTTCTCCATTTTGTCAACCAATGTTACATTAGCCAAGCCTACATCTCTCGTCAGGCATCACTCACTCATCAGCCAGATTGCACGTCTCATTGCTGAATTACTGCTAAATATACCATTATGCGTGCTTAATTATATAATTTTTTCAGTTCTTTGAAAAACAGTACTAAGCATATGCATGTGCATATACAAAATGCCATATAACTTTAGAAATTCCGTGTAAAAAATCAACTAGTCTACACCGACTTTGCTCTTTCGTATTGAAGACAGGAAATGTTTATTTATTATTGTAGCGCGTAAAAATCTATTGAGTGAGCACAGCTGATTTTGTTTTAAGAAAATTCATTACCATTGCTTAGATATATATTTAATAAGAAAATTAATTGAATATTTACATTGTCTATTTTTTTCTTTCAGCTATACGCCCAAATTAAAGGTTCAACTAAAAATAGGTGTTTGATATTTACACGCGCGTATTGTAAATTATAAAGGTAATCTTCCTACTTCACGTTCTCCCAGTGTGGTATCATGGATGCAGGTCAATTTGCTCTTACCACAGCGGTCTCAACCGCTTCCCACCCGTTTACCTATGCAAGGGTTTTAATACAGGTGAGTCACATCCCTGTGATACTCATTGCTTCTGCGTTTCATAAATTAGTGAAAAAATTCCACAAGACAAAACGAGCATCATGATAAATTCCCATATCATCATCAGACCGGTTCATCCTGATCAGCTTCGTCTGACCGTTTTATTTATATCATTTTACCTGTTTTCACTGAACAGTGGTGTATAATAATCAAGACAAATGAATATTACAGTGAAATCCCATTGTAGTCAACAAAATAGAGGGTGCCAAGCACATCAAAACATAACAGGCATAACATTGTGATTATACAAAATGAAAGTAATTGCATCATACATTGAATTTTCTTCTTTTTTTTCAGCTTGGACATGAACCTTTATCACCATACCAGACCAAATCTTTCATCTGGTTTGGTAAAGACATCTTAGCTTACCCAGGGGTGTTCGCCTATGGTAAGTTTCAGAACAAGGCTGTTAAACCACAAGATGTCTTAACTTCCTCCAAACTAATTAACTTAATCAACTTTTGTGTACTTATAGGTTGTGTAACTTGATGTTTCAGTGTAAAGTAGATTGAGTTTATTCAATTTTTACACTATTTGTTATGTTGAATGGTCATTACTTTTGTCATCTATAACATCATTTCCCTGGAAAATTTTGAATAAACCATTCTTTGAAATGCTTTTGAGGTAAAGTTGTTAGGAGTGGAAGCTACTACAATTTTTTTTAGTAAAAAAGCTACAAGGTCAGGAAAATATGGAAATGCACTTTTGGGATTTTGAATACTGGTATACAAATTTATTAAAGTGTTCAGAAATATATAATTGAATCCTTGTTACTAAGTGGCACTAATTCTTGTGTATTTTAAATATGTGACTAAATATGTCATTTATTTTCAAAAATATGAATGGGCTTTTTTCTTCAGTGGGTCACATAAGAAGAACTGATGGCTTCACTGGTCTATTTCGTGGCCTGTCACCTAGGTTGATAAGTACACTGACTTCCAACTATGTTGGAGCTTCAATAAGAAAGGTAAGTTTTTCTCTTTGTAATTTTAAGTGCAGCCCCTATGTTTCTGAAAACATCAACCATTACTTGCTTGCCATTGCCAACATTACTTGTTATTCTTAAAGTTATAAGAATGATTTTTTGGGACTAAAGCATATCCCGAGTTTAAAGATTGGATTAATTTTTTTCACACATTTTCACGGTGTGACTTCAAATTTCATTGGTGTGACTGTTACATTTTAAATGTCCACAGCAACAGCAGTACATAATTAAACTTTGGTGATAAATATGTTTAAGGGTTGTTGTATCAAAATTGATAAAAAAAAACTACTTTGTACACTGCCTTCATAAACCCAAGAAAAGGAAAACTTATAATTTACAGTGCTAAGATACAGTTTGAGTTTGAAAACAACCCAGGATTATTTTTCTTATCTCAGCATTCCTTTCAGTAATTTTGGCCCTGAATTTGTAGTAGGCGTTTGGGCTGGGCGTCCAGGCCTAAATTTTATTATTTTGTCACTTTTCCGTGTTTACTCCTTAAAAGGTTTTCTGTCTATATGTCAGCTTTAACTAGCTTTTTAACATCTTTAAGGGAAGAATGCAATGGGTCCACTTTCCAAAAGGATGATATCACTGTATATTGCTTAGCCTTGTTTTATTTTTATTTATGTATTTATTTTATAAACAGCAAATTCAGTTCAGTCTTGTAAAGCCATTATTATGTAAAATGTAAGAGAACAGTTTTATCCAAAGGAGAACAATGTTACTGCTTTTGTTATTACAAAATTTGCCACAGATTATTAATAGATTGTGTGATTACTATTGTACCAGGTACTAAAAAGCAAATGGACATTAGATGCAAATGAGCCAGAGGGATCTGTGAAGAAATACCTCCTTGAGGTAAGTATACATGAACAACTCATGTGTGCAAGGTTTTACCACATAGAATTATGTTGGTAAGTTTTGAAGAGAATGTTGATATTAATTTGAGATATATTTCAAAACTCATGAACCATGTTGATCAACAGAAAGTTGAGCAGTAGATGTGTAAGTTGATTCATTTGATTGCAGAATTTTGTTGACACATTCACAAAATCAACATTTCCATCTAAAGTCTGGAAATTATTCAGATAAAAAGCAATATTATACTCTTTCAGACTACACAAGACATGATTGCCAGGTATGCAGGGATTATCATAAGCCATCCATTCCAAGGTAAATTATACAAGAAAAGATTTTTTATAAATAGGCTCAAGCAGTTCGATGGGAATCTCAGGCCCTGTTTAGTATAATATTGCAAAGTTTTATTTCAAAATCCATTCCTAGAAAAGCTTGCAAAAGGACTTGTTAATATGAAGAGGCCCAAGTATTATATAAGAACTAAAACTACACGTAAATTAAAAACAAATATAACAGTTATTAAAACTAAAAGATTAAGTTAAGTTTGTCATTTGTACATCTGCCTCTCTCTTTGCAGTGATAAGTTAATCAAAATATTTTTAATTAAAAATTTTTAAATGATAAGAGTGATTAAGAGACACATTTGATTTGTTAAAATAAGACCATAAAATTGATGCTGCAGGCTCAAAACTCCTGTAACCATACATTTTAAGTGTCTTTTTTGTATCTGAATTTGTCCACTGGATCCAAGAGTTCTAATGGTACTTGCAAGTTGTATTATATTGTTCATGTAAAATATTTAAAGATTTTCATTAGATGAGCTAAGGCTTGCAAGAAGACATTTTAATATATAAAGGCTCAAGTATTATATTTTAAGAAGATTTTCTTTAGATGAGCTAAGGCTTACAAGAAGACTTGTTGACATAGCAAGAGGCTGGAGTATTATATTTTAAGAAGATTTTCTTTAGATGAGCCAAGGCTTACAAGAGGCTCAAGTATAATATTTTAAGAAGATTTTCTTTAGATGAGCTAAGGCTTACAAGAAAACTTGTTAATAAATAGGGGCTTAAGGATTACATATCTTAACTAACAGCAGTATAAAGGTTTTTTTAATCTTTTGGAAGAATATTTAGATGTTGCAGTAATGATGGTGTCTCATGTTTGTCATTTGTACATCTGCTTCTCTCTTTGCAGTGATAATGGTGCGATCCATGGCAGAATTTGTAGGAAGAGAAGATATTTACAGGTACTTTAATTAAAAATGTAAAATTTAGGACAAAGTTAAATGGAAAAATGTTTCATGATTTTATATGTTTCATCTTATTGTAATAATTCAACCATGTTGAATTATTACTTTTTTATTAAATAATTTATTAATTTATTTATTAATTTTTTAAATTTTATTTTAATTTTTTCATGTTGTGTCTGTACATATAGCCATCACCTGCATCTGTTGTTGTTGTCACCATGCACTTTCAGAGACCACATTTTACCTTTTGCTCAAACTTACAGAACTGATGAACATTCATTAAATACAGTAAAGCTTCTTTTTTTTTTTTTTTCCAGCATACATGCAATGCAGATAACACATTAAGTGAAAACACTTGAAAAATTGTCTCCAAACTTACAGGATACAGGACAATTTTGAAAACCAGCCTGATGGGGTTATTTTTCTTGAGTTATGCAATTTCTTTGTGAAATGTTCTTTTTTCACATATTGGCATTTTCAGGGTGTCACTTTGAACTTCCATTCAGACCCAAATTGCCCATATTACTTTCAAGTTGTTCAGCATTTGTGAGAAATTGCCAAGTATATTTTTTGTAAAATGAGTGAAAATGTGAATGAATGCTATTATGATATCAGATTGATGATCAAAATTTTTTTTCAGTGGATGGCTGACACCATATTCTGAGATATATCAAAAAGAGGGGATTTGGGGGTTCTTTGCGTAAGTAGTTTTCAGTTTTCCAAGCATTCTGTAATATATTTGATATAACATAACTGTTGTTTGCATTAGTCAAGACAGAAATAATATCCAAGCATAGGATGATGATGATGTCTGTAGTTAGGAAGCAATCTACTTCTCAATGTATTTGATATTTCATTGAATAGGTACTGTTAGCTGGCAAGGGAGGGTTTATTTACAGCCTCACATACCTTAGAATGATAGATTTCAGACTACCCTTAAAGTCATTAAAACTACAGAAATAAGAGGAAAAATATGAAGTGGTGTTTAAGTAATTTTGCTCGTTTTATAACTAATATATTTTGCACGTATTAGGGGTCTAGTGCCACGCCTGATAGGGGACACCATCTTACTGTGGGTCACAAATACCCTTGTGTATCTGATCAACAGTTATATAGTGAAGGACAAGGTTAGTTTACAATTATCCAAATAATGTTTCTTTTATTCTTGTATATATATATTACATACGTTTCTTATAGTTCTTTGTTGAGGTGCATGTGTTTGTCAAAAGACTGTTTGGAGACTGCGAATGAACCTGTTTTGAAGATTTTCAAGTTCTTTGATGGCTACTAACTGGAAGTATATTTGGTATAAATCTTTTTAGAAGCTCCTATTGTTATCTTTTTCATTTCAGGAATTACAGACCTATACTTATCCAGCTTGCACGGTATGTATTTTTCAAAAACCGGGCAAGGTGTAAACTTTTCATATTTGGTTAACCTTATTAACAGTTGACCATGCACTAAAGCTTTTGTTTTGAATTGGGCTTCGTTCACATGGAATGTCTATTTTCTAAAAATCTGTTTTCTATTCGCGGTATCTTATGATCACGGTCCTGAATATCCCACGGCGTAATTACTGGCAGCGCAAGCCAGTTACTTATACAAAGCTGTAATTAATTCTCGGCTGTGCTCGCATTCTATAAAATCTCATCCTCCGTTACCGCATCGCTTGCCATCGGATCATGACGGTTGCACTCGTATCTGTTGTGTGTATAGCTTCTTCATCTTCTTCGTCTTGTTGTTGCACAAAATCGACAAACATTTTTCAAAGCCACCGCGACCGCCATTAACTTTCTAACTTCCTACTGCGCATGTGTCAAGGTATAAGAATCTCCTCCGAGCACAGCCGATAATTAATTACAGCTTTGGAAGTAACTGGCTCGCGCTGCCAGTAATTACGCTGCGGGATATTCAGGGCACAGACCGTGATCACAAGATATACCACGAATAGAAAATAGATTTTTAGAAAATAGACTTTCCATGTGAACGAAGCCTTACATGGTATTACTAACAGTATCTCTAACAGCATATACAAATAAGGATTGTGTAATTTCCAAACTTAATGTCCATAAGAGTTCAGGTTACTTAAGGCAGACATGCAATGTGATTTTTTTTTTTCAGCACATTACCACCCATTTCACTTACTCCTTCACACTGGTGAGCAACATCATGGCAGTGAACAATGCAGGGTAAGGGAATATATTGTTTTAATGTAATGGGATTCAGTTTAATATCTGTCGTTATGTATGTTGAAGTGGTGCCCTGAAATTTGTGGAATTTAATACTGATAATAGAAGATTAATGGTATTCATACTAATGCTAAATAGAACTACGTTTATAGAAGTTTGTCTGAGCAAACCTTGATTTAAATCATAAAATATAAAATTTATAATTTCTCCGCTTTTCATATCCATAGGCTTGCTTTGGCTGCTCCTCCAATAATTCCAGCATTTGACAGCTGGAGAGACTGCTGGTCCTATCTTAAGTCTAATGTAAGTATTGTCATTATGATAACCAGTGCCAGTTAAATATTAAATTCATGTGTTTGCTTAAAAGTTTTATGGACAGACTACATGTATGTATGTATGTGCACACACACTGCCTTGACAGGTCTCTCATGTTGTATTTTTCATCTCCTCAAATGTCTTTTTCTATATTTCTTAATATAAACTAATTGAAATAAGATGAAAAATGTAAATCAAAGATAATCATTGTCAGTATTATATATGGCATTAAGTATAATACAGTTCTTGTCTTTATTCAGAATGAGCTGAAGAGAGGAGCTTCTTTGCTGTTTGCCCGCACTTGTAATATCCCAAAAGCAAGCCACCATCAAGCTTTGGACTTCTACATGCAGCGATAAGAAAGCCACAGGCATAGCAAGTGATACTTGAAATCAAGTAGAACAAAGTGTAAAATAAGCAGAACATTATATATAAATTGTATATTATAAATCCATAATATTCAAGAGAATAATTGTACAAGGACAGTAAGCCACAAGAGGGTTAATATTGTTTCCAAGTTTTTTAAGGATGTGTAAGGTTAATATCAAGATTCAATGAACAATGAGTGGATGATAATTTTCTTCAATGAAATAATGAGTGAATGCGACATTTCTTCTTGATTTACACTCGTTTTGTCTACACAGCATGTCCTGCCTAAGTATCTACATTGCTAAAAAAAGCACATCTAAGATGTGTATTCTACTGATGACTGCCAAAAACTTAAATACCTAGTAAATGTGGGACCTATACAAAAAGACAATGAAGTTTTTTACCGCCAATTGTCACTTATTTGCTGAATAGTAGCTTGAGAGTGTTAATATATTTGATTCTTTTAATTGAGTGAATGAAATAAAAACACCCAGACGGATAAAATAGTAATTTTAAATTTTTCAGATTCCTTTATGCAGGTTAACTCTTTTTTTTAATTATTTTGCATATGTTTGAAATGTCCTAAAACCATATTTTTTGCCCTGTAAAACTTGTCTTTCCAAATTTGAGCCATAAAATGATAAAATGCCTGAAACAAAAGATATCTGATTCAGAAGAATGTATTTCCTTTCAACCCATGGCATCTTAACCCACACAAGAAAAAATTGCTTACTGTAACAACAATTTCTGTGAAGAATTAGAAATAGTAATTGAAATATCAATTGCAAGTAAAGGAACAGTTCAAGTAATGATTTGCAAGTAAGAATTTTTTTTAATTGGACCTGATGCAAAAAACATAAGGATACCTTGAACTTCAATTAATCCTAACATTTTATTAGAGACAATACAATATACATTGTAATCAAACATTTCTGAAAATGGCGATTATTGCATTAACTAGGCCAGAACGGCACCTTACTAAATACTGTAATTCACATCTACTTCAATAAACAAACAAATAGTTTATGATAAATATGATATAAACATTCCAAAATAAGTCACTCTTCTCCTGTCTGAAACATTCCATTCAACAGCTATGAATTTCAGTCAATGTTGTCAATTAAAGATATTTAGCTTTGTTCCTTTAAGTTATACTTAATTCATTCATTACACTTTTCTAAAATAATAACAATATAAGGATCTTTGAACTGTGCATAGGACATTAATATTATCTTACAACATTCCAGATATTCTCCTGTATATTTGAAAATATCACTTCTGTTTGGTTACCCTATATTGTATTAACATTTTTATTACACCAGCAACATAATTTTCATAATATTTTAAAATGTTGTTGACCTCTTTCAAAAAGGTAATAACTTTGAAGATTTTATGATATGCAGTCCAGAAAAAAAAAAATGGTTCTTGTTAAAGGAGTTACTATAATGCTTCAATCTGAAAAGGTTTACCAAAAACAAAGTACAAGTTATGGCTTTCATTATTTACCATGAATTCAGGTCATTTAATATAAATAAAGTTAAACACATTACAGTTATCTTATTATAGTTGTAACAATTAAATTTTATTCAACCATGGGACTTGAATATATACAGACTAGACTAACAAGATAGGATTATGAAAAAATGTTAAGAAAGGACACAAGGAATGTTTAAACTTCTACAAAATGGATGTAAATATAATATTATAATATAAGTTTTGTAAATGTACATAGACCAATAGATCACTTTGATGGGTAAGGAAATTCTGTCTTGCTTTTTGAAATAACTGCTTTAACCACTTTCCTTCCATTTATGTCAGGCTCTCAGCAATAACTAATATTATGGAAACAATGGCAATAAAACCATCTAACCTTACTGAGACAATGCTTCAATATGAAACTCTAAAAATTACAGGTCCAGTACAGCTACAACACTGATGCTGTTATGTTCCCACAATTACTGGAAATATTTATTTAAAGGTTAAAAATATTATAGAGATATATGTTATTATTGTGGTATATGTATGTATAAAAATGAAAATATTTCTCCCTATCACAGATGACTACAACTCCTTATATTATTAAGGTGAATAACAAAACAATGAGTACATTACAATGACCTTTTTAAAATATAAATTCCTTTGTATATAATCTGTGGTAAGTGTTCTTTTAAATAATTGCATTAAGTATTTCACCATGAATGAAATGACTTACAGATCCAACTGGTTCTTCATATACACATGGATATACACTAGCAAATATTGTGCAAGCTGAGAGAGAAGTAAAGGCTTAAAAATTCATTTTAACAAATCTAACCTGAGTATCTACTGGTACAAGTAATTTTCTTTCCAATCCACTGAAATGCTCTATGGAACAGTAAATATCTTATTTACTATGTATATGACATCCTCAGTTTCAATCAGACTCACAATTACATGCATGGGTGATTATAAAGTGCTATCCATATCATTTAAAAGTGAATGTGCCACAGCTTTAAATCAGCTCCAGGACAAAACCAGCTCCTGTCTCCTGATAACTGGTAAATATTACCCAAGGTGACTGACCAAACTCTTCACCAGCTACAGACAGGTCAACTGTCGGCCAAACTTAACAACAGCACTTAAATTCCCAGAGATGCCAAGTTGAGTTCATCCTGGTCATCCACATCATCCTCTTCCTCCCAGTTGATCTCATTATGCTTCATCAAGGCAGTCATCATGGTCTCAATGCGGTCAGTACTAGACTTGAGGGCCTTCACTTGACCCTTCAGCTTCCAGATGTCAGTTCTGGTCAACTCCTGCTGTTCCTCTATGTAATCCATGCGGTCCTGGAACAAAGGAAAATTAATGAATCAAAAGCTATTGTACAATTTTTTCTAGAAATCTATTTTGTTTCAATCATTGCTTCTTTATCGTATGGCAAAAGGCTGAACATATAATTATCTAAATATCTCTGATAGTTCTGCACAATCCAAAATAAGGGTGTTTTAATATGAAGAGTTTTCTGTGAATCTGTGTGTGTATCCCAAGTTAGAGCACAACAGTTGAAAGAACTGAAGCTACTGAAAGCAGTTCAGTGCTGCATGTAAGACCAAAACTTAATTGGTTATTTTAGCAGATTACACAGATATATTAAAAGTTTACAATAGAGTTTCACAAAAGTCTACATATGATTATGAAAAATTTTACCAGCTCTGGCTGCAATGCCTGTGCGATGGAAGCAGATGTCAAGGACTTATCCTTGGTAAACCAGCTCTGCTGGTTAGGCTTCAGTGCCTCTTGCTTTATTACCATCCTTCTCCGTAAAAAGCCAGGTATTTGATTCTCCACATCTAATGCCAAGTCAATCTGAAATAGGTGATTTCTTCATAAAATGACCTCATTTCCAATGGTACTGCACTGTACTTACCAAGTTAACTTTACATTATGATATTTAAACTTATTGTTTTGCCATTTACATAAATCTGTATGTGGTAAATCTTAATCAAAAATAAAATTTTTACTAAATCAATTTGTAAAACATTCAAGTAGAATCTGTTGAAGTAAATGTTTCACCTGCATAGCCAATCTTTTCAGTACAGCCTGGTCCTGGACAGCCTTGATATCATCTACAGCCAAACCAACCTGGGGGGAAGATGGTGTCATAAAATAGTGATCCTTTCATCTAATAAATTTGTTTTCATTTTAATTATAATTCTCTAATTTTTTCACTAAAAAAGAAATTGACACAACTTTTAAAAATGCAGCGAATATCAAGCTTAGTTTGCAATAGAAAATCAGTATAGTGAAATGAATATGATCTTGAAATAAATATAGGTTCATGTGCTATTTGGAGGTTCACTGGCGTAAAGGAATGTCACAGTGTTTGGAATGTGATTGAAAAAAAGTGTTTTATTTTCTGTTTCCGCAAACTGTGATTCAATACACATCAAGTTCAAGTTCAGTATTTACTCAAGGCAAAAACATGTCTAAACACACATATAAATTCAAACCTCAGATTCAACTCACCAGTAAGTTCATGATGAGGATGGACATAAGAACCAAGAAGAGAATAAAGATGGCATATGTAACCCCCTCATAGTAGACTTGATCACTGTGCATGTTTTGCCCCTCAGGTGTGATCTCTGTAGTGTACTGAGTATCAAACTCAAACTCTCCTATCATCATCACAGCTGTCTTCAATAAAGATCTGGCTGGAGAGCTGAACGGTGCCTGAAATTTAACAGTTAGTGGTGAGAGGATAGTTCCTAATCAACTATGATCTAAGGTACAAAGCTACAGTTTCAAATCTCAATAGTTCTTTTATTTCCCAAATATAAGACTTGGATTTAATGATTTTTTATAACATTTGACTATTACAATCATGTAGATTATTTTGCACAACAAAACATGGCTAGTTTGTATGGTCTGAAGATGTGCAAGAAAAATGATCAGGAAGTACTTGGAAACTTTTGTCCATCTTACCTGGTTTTTCAACAACACATGGAAGGTCAATCCAAAGGCCACTATGAACAATACAAAGACAAGGAAGAATTGGCAGAAGGTCCAGAGGATGTCTGTGAACATCACCACATAGATTCCAAATCTTGGTAACTTTCTTATGAACAGCAGCAACTCAATCCAGGCCAGGAATAGTGCAATGGCCCCTACGTTCCACTGCCATGGCTAAAACAGATAAGATTGATGTTTTGTAAACAGGTGAACACTCACATTAACCTGTTTAAATTGAAAGTAAACAAACAGAATGAAACAAAGGGGGAGAAGCTTAGAAAAGTATGGACTGCTTCTATAATACAGTCTTATTTCATTTGATTAATCAGAGTGGAAAAATGGTAAGTCACTGTCATATTTCATTCTTTTTCATCAAGAATGCTGTTAAGACAAATAAAAATGGAGCACAATTGCACCTTTACTTACATGCCTGATTTGAGGATTGCTCATCTGGCATGAATCCCAGTCTATCACCAGTAAGATTGCAGGCACGTATATCAACCATTCAATGAAGTTTTCTACATTCAGATAGTTCAGCTTTGAGTAGCATATTTGAAACAACTGAAAAGAAATATTCAAACTTTCCTCATGTTCATTTAAGACGTATAGTTTATCATTATTAAATTTTAGTTGCAACAATAATAATTGGGAATGTACTCAATCTCACATTTCCTATAAACAATATACAGTGTCTACATTAATATATCTTATCTTCAACATATAAACACACATACATAAACATACTTAACTTAATTCATATCAAAAATTCAATTCCCAGTTGGCTTACCTCTCTCACTAATGTAAGCACAGCCAGGGCCAGAACTAACCACTTCCCTATGGTTCCAAACAACAGAAATGCTATGGGATACTGTACAGGCTGGTGTAAACCAAAGCTGGCCAGTTCCTGACATGACACTGTATAGATATCAGTCCCATTCCATGCAGTGCTGGAAATAGTGAAAATACAATGCAGACACTGTCTATTCAGTTTTAAAATTAATTCATGATACTTTTGCTTTAAAACAGCACAAGTGATTTTGATACAGGTTAAGTCTTTTCACTCTAATCTTCTCATTTGGCCAGAATTTATAATTTTAATCTTATCTATTAAGGTCTTCCTACATTAGGAGTTAATAAAATAGTAGGGCATATTGCTTTTTTTTCGTCTGTGATTGTCATCAGAAGAATACATTTCTACAGCAGAACAGCAGGAAATGATATTTTATCTACACTGACCCTCATGGTACTTATGATTTCAATACTCACTAGTTCACCAGCATATAGGGAGGTTCATGGACCAGCATATAGCCAGTCAGGAAGGTCAAGAAGACACAGTAAAAAATCAGATTAATATAGTAGAAGGCAGCTCCAAATTTATGCCACTTGTGTTTCAGAAGGCTGGATACCAGTGGGTGACTCAACAAGTCTTCTCTTTTTGAGGACACCTGTAATACATCAGCTTAATTAAATACATCACAAACTGGAGATCTGAGAACATATTTTATAATTTTTTCTGACATTTAGTGCTTTTTTGTTTGTTTTTTAATGTTTGTTTGTAATTGTAATTGCAAATTTTTTTAAAATATCCAGTGCAGGTTTTGTACTGGGCAATATTTATATAAGGTAGTACATAATAACATACCATAATCTGCAATGGATGGTTTTTCTTCAAAATCCTTGAATCCTTGGAATAGGGACGAACGTCAGGTTTGATGATATGAGTGTCTTCATCATAAATTGAACCTGAAAGACCAACATTCAGGTCAAAATTCTCAAAATTCTCTTCCTTGAACAAGTTTAAGTCAGCTGTAACTTTATTGCTCCTCACCTTTGCATTCTAAATATTAACAAATTGTTTTTATGGCCACGTGTTAAATCTCATAAAAATTGTCAAGTACAAGCACTACCCCCCTTCATCCACAAAATTTCAATGGGTATATGTAATACTGAAGCTTGAAATTTTACCTTCAACTTGGCTTCTATTTAATAGGGCAAACAGAAACTTCTCACCTGAGCTGGATCCAGCGTCACTTGTCCCCTTTTCACCCCAGTCCGCATACATGTCATCCAGGTACTCGTAGTTGAATGTTATTTCACAGTCTTTGTGTTCAAGGTTGGTCATGTTGGGTTTCATGCAGTTGTTAAATACTTTCTCTGCAACATCTGCTCAAAATTAAATAATCAATTAAATTCTCATCCTTTTTTCCTATTTTTTTACAGTTTGGATGTTTTCTTAATATATATATATATATATATATATATATAATGGCATTAAAACTTCCAACTAAAACAATTCAACAAATGAAAACATATTCCAAATTTTCTGACACACCTGGCAGATATTCATCAGGCTGTTACTAACTGGTAAGAATTTTTTCATATCTCAAAAAGAAACAATCTTAACAATAAAATTTTACTACTTGCATCATGGTGTTCAACCTAAACCTCCTTACCTGGCATTTTGCGGATGAGTTTCCGAAGGGGAGTATCCCTCACCAAACCTTTGGTCACATCGGCAATCTGGTTTTTCATAGCCTCCTCCCACTTGTCTGTCTTAACAATTGCCATGGCAACATTCCTAAAATAATCAAATAACAGCCAGTTATGTTCAATACTTGCAACAAACTTCACTAAGGTAGCAAATGTCTGAAGGACAAGAAAATAATCCCAGTTTTTGTTCAAGTGGTCTCTACATAAAAAATTATAAAAATGACTTTACTGCAAATATTTTGCAAACAGTGTCATTTATTTTAATGGTGAATTCTACTCACATGTATTAATTTTAATCAAAATCTCAAACAGTCACACTAAAAGTGTTACTTTTCTTATCCTACTTACTCATGGTTGCAGTCTATAGCCATATCCAGGCAGTTGAGGCCATCGTGGTCTCTCTGTGCAACATTTGCACCCATCTTGATAAGAAGTTCCACCAGCTCTGTGTGGCCACCCTTAGCAGCCAAATGAAGGGGAGTAACCTGAAAAGACAGACAGAATGATAGGTACAGTTGTTTTCAATGAAATACATAATTTCTACTTATTACAATATATTTTCAAGCCATTATATGGCAAACTGGATTTATAACTTAGCTAAGATACTTGAAGATGATATCAAAACATTTATTTCTTTATGAATTAGAATACAAAGTGGTGTATAACATAACAGAGAAGTGTTTAAAAAAAAATGAAAGAGACAGCTTTGACTTTGCCTATTGCAATTACATCATAAACCTTATTTCTATATTTTTCCAAAGTTGTACTTAATAAAGATAGTAAAATATATTTAGAAATAATTCCAATATTGTGAGAAGAGCTTCTTTCCTTTGTGTATTTACCTTGTTTCTATCAAGTGGATCAATAGGACTGTCTGCTTCCAGCAATGTCTTTGCTGCCTTCACCTTGCCCATATAGGCTGCACAATCAAGAGCTGTCCAACCTTTAGCATTCCTAGGAATCACAACCACAAGTGAAAATAATGAAGAAAATGGTTAGTTTGGTCAATATCTATAGTAAAAATAGGTTTGCTAATGTTAAAACATTGCAGGACAAACCTTTATAATTGATTACATTAGATATTCATTTGCCTTTGCGGCATGTTTCAAACACTTAAAGCTTGACTTGCTGTCAAAATTAATGTCAAGTCCTAATTCATAGATATTAAACGATTTTTATGAAAATTGCTGACAATAGTTCAAAATATCTTGAGAAATGAAGAGATCATCTATTGGAAATTGGAATAAACGCACAAAATGAAAGGGCACACAAATGCACACACACACGCACACACACACTGTTACCTAGCCTCCACGTCTGCCCCAAGGTCCAGCAGCACGTCCATCACTTTCTGGTGACCAGCCAAAGCAGCCAGGTGCAGGGCTGTGTTTGACTCTTCATCTTCATCATTCACTATTGTCTTCTGCCTGTTCACTAGCTCTCTTACAACTCTGTTTTAAAATAGAAAAGCAATGATAATGTTTTGTTTTACAATTGGTTGAAGGGATTGTTGAATAAGATATGAATCATTCATATAAATAATTAGGAGGGGTAAATAATTTCGTAATCTTGAACTTATTTTTTTACTGTTAATTTTCGTGATCAATTTTGATGCATAAGATCTCAAATCTATAATTTTTCAGCTTTGAAATACTGATAAACAAAAACTTTTAGATGCTTGAAAAACTTACAGTGTTCGACCATGCATTGCAGCTAAATGCAGTGGTGTCTGTTCATCTTCATTTTTGTCGTCCATCATGGCATTGTACTCCATTAGCAACTAATAATACAAGAAATTGCAAATGAGTTCTGGCATAAAAATAAAGAATGCAATCAGACAATGACAATGCCGGATAACAGCAATGTTCCAATTTTTGGTGTTATCTTGGTAGACATTGACATCCAAGTATTGAATTACTTAACAAACCAAAATAGACTTCTTTTCAGTCAGTATGTTGCTTAGCTGACCTCACAAAAGTGATACCTGCCTCAGCTTCACTTTGGTCAATATCACTTTTTACATCAACCCCATACTGACCTTAGCCAAAGTCAGTAACTGTATATCACACTGGTACCTTAACACAGTTAATATGTCCCAACTGTGCAGCAATATGCAGTGGGGTGTTGCCATAGCGATCAGCTTCATCAATCAGTTTTGACACTTTTGGATTTCCCAGAAGAACCTGAAACACAGAACACACCACGTTACATTCAACAATGGATTTACTGACACAAGGTACAGGCTGGAAAAGGAAATGCAAGGAATAGTTGTAAAATATATTGAAATAAGGCTGGGGTAATGAGTGAAGCAGATCATCTTTGATGCTGAAGTACTATTTTCACTAAGCTCTGAAAGTTATATCTGTCTTCATTAATTGGGCCCATAACCTGGGCAATGAGTATTTTTCATTTTCAAAAAACCACCTGTAATTCTTATGACCAAACAGAGCTGAGTAATGTTACCTGAAGACAGCTGACATGATTGTCCTCCGCAGCCCAGAAAATGGCAGTTTTGTCATTCTTGTCCACTGCACTAGGGTCAGCGTTGTACCTGAGTAGAACCTTGACCACCTCAGGGTTACCCCAACATGCTGCCAGCAACAGTGGGGTGAAGTTATCCTTGTCACGCTTCTCAATGTCTGCATTACTAAAAAAAAGTTTAAGAAATGGAAAAATTAAGATAACAAATACCTTAGTATACACCTTAATATTAAAGTCATTTTGTGTGTTGAGTTCCAATGGACTCTGATTTAAGTATTCTCCTTACATTTCTGCAAGAGAAACTAGAAAAGGCAAGGGGTACACAGAAACTAATTCTAAATAGTAATAATTATTTAATTACAAAAATCAAAAATTAAGTTTTTCATAAACAACATTTAAACCACAGGATGGGCAAATCCATTACCTTTTCAGTAACAGCTCCACTACTTCAGGGTGGTCATTCTCTGCAGCTTTGTGGAGTGGGGTCTCCTGGTTGTGGTTAAGAGCGTCTACTCTAGCATTACTATCCAGAAGCAGCTGCACAACCCGTACATCTCCACCAACAGAAGCAAGGTGGAGAGGAGTGGAGAAGTTATTGGCTGTGGCATTAGCATCTCCACCTAAAATAAAAGAAGTGGAATCAACAACTGTAAATCAAAGAAAGTGACCATTCATATTGTGGAGATATGACTAAGATTATAAACTTTATCCATCAGAGATAAGATCCCCAAACAAAATATATTAAGGTTCATTCAAAATACTTGGATATGCATGTAAATGCACGTAAAAATCAGTTTAAATTCGCCATATACATATATGCACACACCTTTTTCTAGAATTAATTTAGCCACTTCATAATGACTATTGTTGACTGCAAGATGAAGGGCTGTGCTCTTTTCTACATTCTGATCTGTTACCATCTAGAAAATAAACAAGAGATTAGGAAAAAATTGACAAAATTTTCATACATTAAAAAAATTGAAAATTAAATACATAGAAATAATAACTGCATATAATGAGTGGAAAAATTTAAATCCTAACTGCCATTTTTAGCAGTCTTTACAATACTTTCTTAAAGAAGCAGGCACTACCTCTCTTGGTATGTCTACTTTCTTGTGCATGTAAAAAGATATATACTTCTGTACAATAAACACTGAGAATTTTATATAACTTGAAAAGTATTTCTCACATTAGTTTTAATTGAGACAGGATCAATTTAACCATAAAACTCCACAAATATCTTTAGTTTATACCTGTGACAAAGTAACCCAGCCATCTTTTTTCTGTCCTGCCTCAAACAACATCCTGACAATCTTGATATTGCCTTCCTCTGCAGCCAGGTGTAGAGGAGTGGACAACTCATCATCAATACAACGCAGGTTTGCCCCAGCTTCTATGAGGATCTGCGACACCTCCACACAACTGTGGGTGGCTGCTAAGTGCAGGGCCGTCATCTGCTGCTTGTCTGTGGCCTGAAATCAAGGATATTGAATAAAACACTTATCAATTTACATGCTCCAACAGTCTATTTAAGAAAAATTATCTTACTATAACAGATAATCATATTAATTTGCACATTTCAACATGCCTAATTAATACCACAAAATTGTTTCAAACTTCCAAATGCCTATAGGCTAATTAATACCATTAAATTGTTTCAAACTAAGCTTTCAGAAATTATAAATTTCCACTAGGTCAGAGGATACTTTTGAAGACATCTATCCAGCAATTTAAAAACCATTCTGACTTGTGTCTTTTATCTGATTCCAATCTGCTTACCTCGATGTCTATACCTCGCACACTCAGCAGTTCTCTGCTGACCAGGTCATTGCCCCGCATGGCAGCAAAATGGAGTGGAGTCAGACCATAGTAATCCTGTGCATTAACTTTGGCCCCTCGTTCTACTAAGTATTTTACAACACTTGGCTGATTATCTAGTTCATCATCAGATGTTACCTCTTCTCTCACCTACAACAAAATATTTTTACACCATTCACTAATAACAAAATATTTTAGTGCTTTTAAATTGTTTGCTTTCTTAAAATTACACACAGTTTTCATAATTAGTTCCAGACATTTTAGTTAAACAAATAATAAAACAAATACTTTGAACAATATACACTGTTTCAAAGAAACGAAATTCAAATGTTAAAAGAAACATTATTGAATTATTTACAGGTGGCAGCAAAATCAAAGCAGAGACAGGGGACAAGCAAGTAAAATAAACAAACTGATAATATATATTCCTACAGCCCTTCAAATGTTACAAAATCCACCAACACCAACATTGTGCAAAACATGAAACAATGTTTATCACAGTGACTGAAATATGGACTTAAACTGAACTGTAAATGTGCAAAAATTATGATTTGAGGCAAAACATGTAGCTCCATCACAAATAAAATAAAATGATAATATCATAAAGCAAAAAATATATATTGATTTCATCTGCATTGATAGGTTTATTGTAAACCTTTTTCTGACAAGCATTTAAAAATAATCTTTATTATTCCAAAAAATTACAATTTTCTTAGGTTTCGGTGGTTCCACTTGCTTCTCCTCAGGTGCTTCATCCATCTCCTCCTCATCTGCCCTGACATTCACGATGCTAATGTATGGTGTCTGTATGTAATTCATAAAGCAAATTGAATCTCAGTGCCAATCAATACATCATCAAAATGGTCTACAAGTATGCAATCATCTCATGCAAAGCAGCAGCCACAAAAATGAGGGAACAATAAACATTTTCCAAAGTATTTGGCCTGTCAAGTGCAAAACAATTACTCCATAATCATATCTCAAGAAAAGATTGATCAACAAAGAGAAAAAGTGGTCAACTTAAGCAGAGAATAAAAAGAAAGTTTCAACAATAATACACAGAATCATCTACACAAGCAAAGGGGAGCTGCAGATGAATTTCATGTCGTGGGGCAATTCTTAAGTTTTACTACCAATAATCAAGAACTTTAAATAATTTTTTCTCGTCCTGCTGTAATGAGGCTCCGCTTCATGTTTCCAAAGCAATCTGCTTAAGTGGAAAACTGGATTTAGAGATAGTTACGGTATCATATTGGGTTTAACTTAATGTTTTGCTCTACCTCAGAAACTAGACATCTCAACCCCATAACACTTCAGTTCATGCAGCTTAATGCAAAACGTAACCAGAAAATGGCCTACTCTATTCATTCACAACAGGCATAAATCAATCCATTAGATCACTGCTCAAGAATAAGCAGCACTTAGTGGGCAACCTGAGTTTCAGAGCTTTGAGTTAAAACTTCTGTTTCTCAAAAAGAATTTTATAAAACATCCAAAGAATTTTATAAAACATCCAAACCAAAACTTGAGTTTCTTGGAAAATTACAAGTCAACCAATATCACATCAAGAAACTTATGATAGAGTACAAATTTACACATTAAATTCCAATCAACAAAATCTGAAATTCAGGGTGTAATTTCTCTTCAGCAGGAAGGACATTTCAGTGATGAATAGGATATTGGATATAAACAGTAATACCGCTCCATTGGGCACATTCTCCCCATCTGCTCCCTCCTCCTCATTGCTCACTGCTGTTTCCACTGTGGCCTCACTACTAGGAGTCAGCGGTGCACTGCTGCCCTCTACCTCATCCAGGCTGTCAGTAGATTTGATGCGCTTCATGCGCTTGAAACGGGCTGCGAAATGCAGGGGAGTCAGATCATCCTCTCCCTTGTTGTTCACATCTGAAATGTGTTTATTAAAACAAGGAACCAATTATACTTCCAAATGGTGTCTATCCAATAAAAATATCCAAATGAATATCAAGTTTAGTAGTGAAGCCAGTAAATAGTCTTAACCATAAAGACAATGACATTTTCTCAAAAAGAGACTGACATTTGAACCATTTGCTTTTTACTGGATAGACTAAACAAATGTACTATATCCGGTTATCAGGGCTGTCTTCTCTGACATTTAGAATTTGTGAACATGCAATAACTTAAATGGCAATCTTGGTTATTTACAGACGTTTTTAAGTGAGATTTATGAGTGGAATTGTGGCTGTTATTAATGAGGCAAACCTTATGCCAAATCCAAATCTAAAGTCTAAATCTTATGCTCTTTTGAAAACTTTATCCACTGGTTCCTCCCCAAGCTAATTCTATGCAGTCTTCAAAGATTGATATATTAATTATTTATGAGCAAATATTTCTCTACCTGCTCCTCTCTCCACCAGAATTCTGACCGCTTCAAAATGATTATACCGGGCTGCATAATGAAGTGGACTAAGTTTGTTTTCATCATGGGCATTGATTTTCTTTTTCACATTTCCAAGGTAGTCCAGGAGACGACGCAGCTTGTCTGGGTTGCCATCTCTGGCACACTTAAAAAACAGAATTTTTAAATTAATACAAAATAAGAATGATAAAATCAATTCATATCATTAAAAAACCAAGATATTTGTTAAGCAGAAATGGTTATTTTCATTCTTGTTAACTGAAGTCAATGCAAATATTTAAATAAAAAAAATAGATGACATTGCTCAATAGATGCACAGACACTGAATGAGCTTTCTTCAATAAAACTTTCATCAATTACATTTAGTATGCAAAATATAGGAAATGGAAATTAATAATTCAGCATGCCTAAATAACTTGAGATACATTTCCAATACGCGACTTGGCAATAACGGTCTAAACCGGTGTCTTTAATTACCTAATTTTTTTTTTTTTTTTGGGGGGGGGTATTTTCCAGACAGAGCCAAAAGTACTTAAGACTTATTAAGTACGAAACAAGTATATGTAAAATAGCATTAACAACTTAAAATGCTCTTTTTCTTAACTTTTAAATAAAACCCAGGTAAGCCCTTATATAAATATTACAAAGGACAAAATACCAATGTTGACAGGTAGAAGTTGTTATGGTTGCTTATTCATACAGTGCGGAAGAAATGCACACTGATACTCAAGGTCAAAGTTGATGGTTCATTGGCCTACAGTTTCACTATCTTCAAGGTTAAGAATATGAAGGATCATTAATCCAAAGGTTCACTGGTCCAAAAACTCAAAAATCAACATTCATTTTCATTTGTTAAAACCACCCTTTGATATATTTTTCCAATGGCAACTGCATTATTACCTCCTCCAAGGAGGTTATGTTTTTGTTTCCGTTAGTTTGTCTGTCTGTCTATATGTTTGTTAGCAACATTTCAGAAAAAGTTATGGATCAATTTTGATGAAATTTTCTGGAACTGTCAGAAGTGGGCCAAGGAACAGATGATTAGTTTTGGGTGGTGATCCGGATCAATAATCAATCCATAATCAATAATCAAAAAACTAAGTTATGGACCAATTTTGATGAAATTTTCTGGAACTGTCAGAAGTGGGCCAAGGAACAGATGATTAGTTTTGGTGGTGATCAGGATCAGTAATCAATCAATAATCAAAAAACTAAATCATTATAGAATGAAAATTTAGGGGTGAAACGGCATTGGGTAGAGACTTTGCTGCCTTGGCGGAGGTCTGCACTCTCGGAGTGCTTTTCTAATATATTCATACTTTCATGCTTAAAAACAACTGATATATTGATGGACTAATTATCTTTAAGACTAGTCAATTATTGGACTAATCTCCAATTTCTGGGCTTTCAAACTAAGGCCATAGGATATTTCCACCAAGGATTTTCAGACTATCAGGGTATACCCACAAATGATGTAATCCCATTTTCTCAATATGGATGAGGCCCTATCCATCAAAATTGTTCCATCTAGCACATATGCAGATATAGGTATTTCAGCCTCAGCTATGTAGTCTCTCATTGAATCTAATGCAGCAGATACTTTATTGCAAAGTCTTCACTAAAGTGTTAGTCATTATGTTTTGTTTGTTTTTTTTTTGTGATTTTAATCATATCAGATAAAAAGGTAGAATCAGACTTTATTAAGAAATAAATAATTTAAGTAAAATTCTCTTTTGTAACAAGTATAAACAGAGATGGTGTTTGACAAATAGGGAAGGGCACACCTACATGATATTTCCCATTACCTGGCACAACCCACTTTATATCCTCTTACTACAGAGGTGTCAGTAATCTGATATACCTGACCTAACAGAATATATAGCACCTGTAACACATATGCCTACTGGTCTTTACAACATAGCATAAAAAGCTACAGCTGGCAGTGACCACTCTCATTTAACAGTAAAGAATTGGATAGTAAGACTAATCCCAGTGAAGGTATAATATATAATATATAATGCTATTAAAACCCCTCATTTCACCCTTTCACCACATTTCACAATAGACAATTTGTCAATAAATACTATATCGGCTGAATTGGGTCATGTGCTAACAGAGCATGGGTGGTGCTGTTGACACTGTGGATGCATAGGTAAACGTTTATTCATCATGTTACCAGCACAGTGCAATAGGTATGAAATACAATATACAGAATATGTAAAGGTATAAATACATGAACTTTGAAAAGCTTTGGTTCTTAAAGGCTCCCTTAGTGTAATCAAGGTTTATTTTATATTTCATTTAATCATCATTAAGAAATATTTTAATTGGTTTAACTCCTAAGAATAAAATTTAAATAATTCTTCTATCATTTCTTATTTTCTTTGTCATATACAAAGAAAGAATTAGTATGTCGGATTAACAAATACTAGTACAATACAGGAAATAATTTTAATGATTAAATTTTAAATGTATGATACCACATACCCCTCATTTTTTGTTTTAAAGTGTGTTGACATGGCCTAAATAAGCAACATCTAATGGGGCATTATGTTTTACATCTCACTTTCCAACATTACCCTCAAATACAAGGTAGTCTTAAGCTACTACCCATCGTTTATTTCAGTGCAAACTTTTATATTATGGAATGAATGAATTTATGACAATCTACAGTTTGGGGCAGAAAATTTTCGTCTATTCAACAGATTTTTGGATGAAGTTCAAAAGAGAAAACAAATGGTAGATGTTTTCGTAATGATCACATTTGGCTAATTCTGGTATCAGCAAAGCCCTGGCACTTCACTCTGAATTACAATGAATGTATATTTAATACAAAATAGGAGTGCTGGGGACAGGCAGTTGGTCTCACATAAAATGATAAGCAAACACAACAGTTCAACAGGATATAAATTATAATAAGTAGGGACGTATTACTTAGCATGGAAATGATGTGAATCAGAGTTCAAGCTATACCCAAAACTGAGTAAATGCCCAGAACTACAAATCTTACATGCCTTTACTATCTCTAGAGACGTCAGTTAACTCTATACCTTATAAACAAACAACTTACCTGGTGGAGCGTTAGGTTAAGAGTTTCCATGGATTCTACTCTCCGCAACCCAATGTTGGTCGACATTTCCATGTTATCCCTGCCGTGCTGTGGGACACTCCTTTTCGAGGCACCGTCGGGCTCACCCTCTGGAACAAAGAAATCTACACTTCCCCTGGGCATCTTGTGGGTTTGTTTTGCCTTGGGTGTGTCGTCAGTGGCCGCTTCCACTGGGGTAAGATTGCCGGATGATCTGGACTCTACTCGCTCTGGAAACGGACCCGAGATATGTAGAAAATTATTACCGTAGTCTGAGTAAGCACTTCTATCATCTACTGGTTGTACGCGACCTGAAAAAGCCACCGTTTTAGTGGGTTCAGTAGTACACGAAATAAATGGTTCCTTCTACCGATCGCTAGACCGTGTTGGTTACTTTGACCTAATTTCTAACCGATCGGTCAGGAGAAAATATAAGGTCGTACGCCAATTGGTTAAAATGTTATGAGTGCGACGTAAACATTAACACGACGTGGTTCACCAAAATTTTGGCAGTATGAACGGTTCCCTAGTCGCCTAGACTATATCTTTGATCGCAATCGCTGAAACACGCGTTCATAAGGTAAACAAGGTGTTATAGACTTTCTCAGCAATGGGCATGTTGGCATTTTTTTAGTTTCACGCTTAGAATATTTTTTTTATCAGCTGATCGATCATTGGATGTACTTGTACAGAAAGTGCATGCATGTACCCATGCTAAGGGTTAGACGAGATCTCGTTATTTAAGTTTCCTCTTTAGCTCGAACAGCACTAACAATCTCAGATCACCGTCACTGTAGCAATGCATTTCACTTTTAAGTGGCAGCATACAGGGGTATGGGGTGTGGCTGCTAATCAGAATAACTCACATACAGGTATAAGTATTTTGGGAACATTTTTTACACTAAAAAGAACTGCCAAAGTCATTTAGCTATATTTAGTTTGCATAATCACCAAAACAGCAGCAGTCTTAGGCCTTTATAGTAACGGTTTGCCCATTAAAAACTGGTTTGCAGCTTTTACTGTGTAATTGTGAAACAAGAAGAAAAACTACTGGTACATGTATAGGTACATGCACAGTACATGTGGGAAGCCATTGAGTTTCTTCATGAAACACAACATAACAGGTTATGCTAAGAATGTGTTTTGACTTCATATTTTGTATTAGTAATGGGACTTTGGACTTCAGTGCCCTAAAGGGTTTATCATAGCAGAATTGCAGTTTAATGTGACCAGTGTCAAAAGCATTAACTAGAAGAAACAATGCATTGAAACATAATCATCTTAATGTGATTGCCAAGTAATGCTTATATTGTAATCATATATGTAATATTTTTATGCATAATACTAAAAAAAGAGCCTAATAGTCTTTTTTTTCATGTTGAGAATGTCATACCTCTAACAAGTGTCTGTAAGGGTCATTCTGTAAAAAGATAAATATTAAATCTCCTCAGTCACTTCAGTGATGCACACATTCTGTGTGATATTCTGTTTTATGTCACTTTTTAATACAAGAGATGAATTTCTGTTTTCAGGAAAGCAAACAACCTCTTCAGCTCAAGAGCAAGAGCTTATACCTGTGAGGAAAAGTAATCATTCAAAAAAAAAATGTAGTGCAGAATAGCTTCAGCACAGAAAGAGATGAAGCTCATATTGCTGTTTAGAGCAGCTTTAAATTATGCAGTGGGGAATGTGTAACTGACTTACCATGTCCTTTGTTGAAGAATACTTCAGGTTCATTCACACTCTAAACCATCGCCTGGATAACTTAACTCTCAAGTTAGGGAGTTCTAATGGCAAGCAGCGTATTCTGTACAAGGCAATATGGAAGAGTGACTACAGACAAGTCCAGAAGATCTTGACTGCTGGCTATAGTAAGATTGAAAATGATATGAAAGCACTGGAAAAAGCAGCTGCCAAAGGGGACTTGGGCATTGTGCAATTGCTATTGGATTATGGATGTATCCCAAAAGATCGAAAATCTAAGGCCTTGGACCTGGCAGTGTTGAAGGGCCACACAGATATTGCCTTGTTGTTAATAGAGTGGGGTGTTGAGTACAGGGGAAGAAACCAGTATAATGAGACCCTGCTCTATGTAGCAGCTTGTGGAAATCATGTGGCTATGATCGAAAAACTGGTTCAACTTGGGTGTGATATGAATGAGACAACCCGCACCTGGACCCCATTGCATGTCACAACCCAACGCAATCACACAGAGTCTCTCCTATGTTTGTTGCGGCATGGGGCAGACCCCAATGTGACCAATGTGGACCATCACACACCCTTAGATATGGCAGTGTGTCAGGAAAGTTTTGAAAATGTTAGATATCTCCTATTTGCTGGGGCCAAAGTAAATATTCAGCATATATACAGCTTACCAGGGGTTCAACAGGTTTTTCAAAGAAACCCAGAGATATTAATGCTTCTCAATGAGAACAGTCGACAACCTCCACCTCTCATAGAGCTTTGTAGAATTGCCATCCGCCAAGGCCTGGGCCAGCAGGTCATGTTTGTATTTCGGAGCCTTCCCCTACCAAAGATTTTACAGCAGTATATTGCTATGCTTGATATTCTTGTGAAACCAAAGGCTAGATCAAGAGCAACGTCTTGTTAGATACGCTTGTGTTAACTCTTAAATATTTGATGTCTTCGCTGCCAAAGAAAGTTTTTTGAAATGGACATATTCAGTAACCAAAAAGTGTGAGCAAAATGTATTTGTAATTTGATATTCAGTGACAGGAGGGCAGAGTGGATGGTTGTCGCAACATGTATAAGGCGGACGTAATACTGTGACACCAAAGCAATGCCCAGATCAGGTAATGGTCAACCGCTGCATAATAATTGTATAAACTTGCACTTGTATATTTTTGCCAAATCATAGCATGAGTTTAATCATTATCATATGTTACCAAAAAAATGTAATTAATTTTTTTTTAAACTAATGTGACTTGAATACAGTGGCACTTTTTTATTGTAAATGTAAATAGTACTTGCTGACTTACAGTAAAGATGAATTGCAAAGAGGTGGTGGTAGATTATTTTTAAATATAGTGGATCCTTCACACACCCCAGAAAACAGTGTAGTGCTACAACCATGGTGCACAGGCCAACAGTCCTCCAAAGTTGGACAAAATCAGACTGTCTGTGGCTATATGGGCTTCCCACTCTTGAGTTGTATTTACTTGTTTTCATTCAAGCATTTCAGAGATTTTTAACACTGTTAACCCACAAAGACCATGCAGGAATACAGCTGTATGAAACAGATGGGGTCATGTCGATACTCCCAGGCACCGTTACTCCCTCGCACCGTTACTCCCCCACACCGATACTCCCCGGCACCGATAATCCCCCTTAGAAATTTTTTGTATTATGCGCATCGATACAACCCCATATCGATAGATCCACGCACCGGTACATCCCTGCACCGATGCTTCCCGCACTGATACTCCCCCTCAGTATATCTGTAATTGTGGGGGAGTATCGGTGCGGGGAAGTATTGGTGAGGGCAGTATCGGTGCAGGGACGTATAGGGATGCAACCAAACAGATTGTCTGAATCTAGTTACTATATTTTCAAACCACCATTTTATTACAAAGATATTCTAAATATATCCAAGAAAATGTATTAACCAATAAGTAATTTATACAAGTAGTAATATGAATGTAAAGTCAATGAAAACATTTGGTTGAAGACATCTTTAGTTCTGGAGCTCACATTGACAAGTCATATTTTGTACATAAATAAGGACATGTATACCTATGATGGTGTAATTCAGATATTGTGTTGCATATTGCATAATAAAAAATTTGCTTTCGTTTATTCCATTGTCTTTTTTTTTCAGGCTGTTTTTCATATAATAGTAA
The DNA here is from genome assembly GCF_051362555.1 of Lingula anatina. NCBI lineage: Eukaryota > Metazoa > Brachiopoda > Lingulata > Lingulida > Lingulidae > Lingula > Lingula anatina. The sequence goes on along the minus strand of NC_141767.1, from coordinate 12,644,094 downwards.
TTTTCACTTCAGAAACTAAAGGCACCAGCCTTTGATATCACTTAGATAACTATTTTAGAGGGCGAACAGTGCCTTTGTTTAGAACAATGATTCAGCTAGTCAAAATTCTAATTTCAAGAGGGGCCATTGGTGGGATTTTTTTCAGAAGTCGAAGGGGGATTCAGGACCCCCTTGACACCCTCCCTAAATCCACCAAGCCGCTATAAGAAGAGGCAATCATTACAAAATGTTCAAACATGTAAAAGCAATTGCTATGATGCAAATTTTGAGAAAAAACATATTTGACAAATATTTCTGCCAAGAAGATACCATTTTTGTCTGTTGAGCACAGTTTACAGGTGGTACATGACAGAGGCAGATCCAGGAATTGAAGGGGAGGGGGGGTCAGTTTACAAATGAAAGGCCTTGGATTCGAAGCCGACCCTCGGCCCCTTGTGGTGGGGTTCGAGGCCCAATGAAATGCCCAAAAATATTTTGGTGTTTTGGAGGGCAAACAGTGCCCTTTGGAAGGTTAAAAAATATAAATCAGTCAAAATTCTAATTCCAAGAGGGGAATATTAGTGAGGTTTTTTTTCAGGAACTGAAGGGAGGGTCAGGACTCCCCTGACCCCCCCCCCAAAAAAAAAAATCCGCCAATGATATGACAGGAGAGTGAAATCCTCTCTTATGTTGTTTTCTAGGTGTTGGTTTCAAATGCGCTAGTTGCGAAGATCATGGCGGCTCCTCCCGCGAATTGTATGTGCCATCCCTAAGCATTTCTTTTGATGATCAAGAAATCAAACGTCAAGTATATATGTTTATATCAAATTGTCAAACCAGGATTTCTACTTGGATGAACGCGAATAGATCTAACATTACGCAATTAAATTCAAAGGTGCAATTTGAAGACTGCTTGAAATCAACGATGTTTCATGCGTCAGACAAAGCCTGTTATTATGCTCCACTGGTATTATAGATGCGAAGAGGCGCTGCAGCTTTCTAGGAGCTATAAAAAAACAAGATACATACGATAGTATACAATGGCGAAAAGTAAAACGGGTGATATTGATTTTTCCCTGACGGTTCCCAGGGGAGATAACAATTGTGTGCCGTGGTAAACATCTCTCTGTCAGACAATTTGAGCACGACTACTTTTTAGCCTAATCTTTTGCAACAACCTGGTTAGAAAATGGTTTTCACAGCCGCTTTCTGTTAATCTACTTTTCCACAATGCCAGCAATGCGACAAGATTTATGGAGACAGGGATTTTATTGTTTATGCCCAAAATTTGAAAATACTTTCCTTTTATATTATAGCCAAAAGTAATAGTAGACACTTAAAAGGTCTCTAAAAACCCCTTTTAAATATTTTTATTTTATGATTTTTAAAATTATATTATCATAATTATTTTGTTGTATTTTATAGATTTAAAGTAAATTTTAAAGTGAGCTAGTGTATTTTTAATTTCTAAGAATACTTTTGGTCTTATGTATGTACTGGAAACTGGAATGTGCATTAAAACTTTAACCAATGCGCTATACAAGAAATATATATCATTATTGTTTTCATATCTCCAACACGTACTTGCATGACATATAAGCCATTTGGGCGGCTTAGATATCTGTCACGCCTACTGAAGCTGCTAGGGGGTAGCCTAATTATCGTTTCAGTAAGCGTGCCAGAGATCTAAGCCACTTAAGCTGAAAGCAATTTATCGAGAAACCCCTTGGAGATGGATTGATTCTGTTAGTTCGATCTAGGTATGTGAACCCAGTCATGTCACTTGACCAAAAAGGGAAATACGCGATTTTATCACTGCTGTGATTCAATTCAATTATTTAAAGGGCCGTAGAATACTACAAAGTACTTTTTTACCTCAAAATCTCCCCAAATGACAATAAAGCAGGTAGAGCAACGGGAGAACAATGTTAGCGTTAGGTCTGAAGAAGGAAACTTACACCTTGAACTATCAAAAAGTGCCGTCTGCCATCTTTTGTTGACAAAAGGGCGTGACTGATTTACTTTTCGATTCTTCTAAGAAAAACAAATGATCAGTGGATCAAGTTGACTGACATCCTTTCCAGGCAGGGTCCATGTGAATTGTGTCACATTATCTTGGGGAGCCACGCCAGCAAGATAATTGCGTGGGTTCACTATTGTGGATCTTATAAAGAAATAAAACGGAAGTATCGATTCAGATAATTTATTTCAGATATTAAAATTCAGTGCCCTTCTTTGCAACTTGTGACATAAAATATGAAAAAGTCACAATCTACTACCTTGAAACCCCCAAGTAGTAGTGACACTATGACGTCATCAAGGTGAGCAGTTTTTAAAAGGCGGTTCATTCAAGTTGGTCGGGGAACAGTCAAATAACAGCAGGTGGGGCAACACTTTAGTTTGAGCCTTTTCAAGGGTCCGTCGTTTGGAGGGAAAGGGGTTTGCTTCCACGTTTTGCCATCTGCTATGTTCTCAGCTTGAGAGTGTCATCCAAAGGTAGGTTTTCTGTTGTTTTGGCACTCATGATGTGTCTATATCTTTAGAGAAACTACAGCTTTGAGATGTGCAGTATCATATACTATATCACAAGTGACGGTGGGAAGGGCGTGGTTATCATTGCTTTTTAGCTTCTGCAAAGGTGAAAGCAACATGTGCAAGTGACCGTTGGGCCTTCTTAAGCTTCCGTTTTGTCATGAAGTATCGTTTTGCCAAGACAATAATAAGAAATAAACTAACTACCTAACTGATATGTTTCTGATCAACATGTGCAACCTTTTGGTTATCTGATTTCAAACCCGACCTCTTCGTGGAATCTTTTCAAAGACATTCTCTATGCTTCTCTATGCAAAGGATTTTGATAACGCTACACAATCATTCAACGACAACCACGTTTTCTGAATCTAAATTTGTTAACGTCGGAGGGCCTGTTCGGCGTAGAATTATTTTTGGTCATTTTGACCTATATTTACTACAAAATTGAAACCTACCGCCATCTCTTGCTTTTACAAGCTTACTTTTTATCTCAATTGATTTCTTTTCGTTTTGAACAGTGAAGTTCAGGGCTCCGTAACTCTAAAGCATCGCGCATTGCGACCGAGCGCAAGCGTCTCGATTCCATAACTCGCCCATACTCGCCTCATATAATACACTGTAGCCTCTGTGATATCGCTATTCGAGTTAAGGGGCCCTGATTGCCTTCGCCTTTTTTATTTCATACCGCAGCAAGTTTTAATTAGTATTCTGTAGGGTTTTAGGAAAATTGGTAAATTGATTTGTAACGTTAACCATGTGCATATATTTCAGATAGAACATGGCTGGTTGGAAGCAAGTAACATTACTTTCAGCAGTCTTTTTCACTATCACGTTGGCTGGTGGTAGGTATAGAAACTAATGATATATAGTAACTTGTTTTAAAACCATGAAATAAAACGACGCGCATTCTTGACAATTCAAAGGTCATCAGGTAATGTAATGTTTGTGACGTTTCTGTGAATTGCATAAAAGTAACACTGTAACCTTTTTATTATCAGTTATAGGGTATCTGTATTTAATAGAAAGATGGAATAAAAAATTATAAATTTGACTTTTACTATTAATTTCGCAAGGTATATCTCTGAAAAAAATCTAGAAAACTTAGTGCGCGTGTAAAATTTAAAGATATCCTTCACCGTGGATTTGTTTGAAATTAAAGGTAAATAATACATAGGGAGACCAGGGCTAGTTGGACCCCGGGGGAAGTTGCCCCCCCCCCCCCCCCCCCCCCCCCCCCCCCCCCCCCCCATCAAGGTTCTTTAATAAAGTTACTTTCAGATGCTAAATTATTTCATTTGGACTCACTGCCGACGCTTTCTTAGCACTATTGGATACGGTCACTTTACAAAATGTGATAAATTCTTTTACCCCATAGTAACTTTGTCATGAATTGATGGTGGCCAACTTAACCCGGGGTCCAACTAGCCCCTGTCTCCCCTAATCCACAGGCTCTTTTTTAAAATCTGCTATCCCTTTCCAGATTTTATTGTCACGGAAATAGACAGTGGGGGGCGGGAGTTTATGCTGATGTTCATGGAAAACCGAGTCGAAAACCCGAACAGTTTTAATCTGGAGCTCTTCATCACACCGGTGGATTCCAACACCCTACCTTTACGAAATGTTAGCGTGGCACTTCATCAGATTTTTCAAAGCAGTTCCTCAAATCAAGTTGTTACATTCTCATCCAACACGGTGGGTCACATGCTCATACCAGCCGAGTTCAGAATGCCACGCGATTCGTCATTATCTAATAGAGGTGTCCATATAGAAGCCTCAGAAGATGTGGTTATTTATGGGGTTAACAAAGAGGAGTTCTCCACCGACGGGTTTTTAGCTATACCATCTGATGCCGTTGGTCAGGAATATTACACGGTGTCTTACGCCCCACCAACGTACACGTGCGAATTTGGTCTTGCTGCTTTAGAAGATGGCACCGTGGTTACGGTAACGTTTCCCCAGCGCCAAGGAACTGGACAATCCATTGGAGTCAACTTTTTAGGTCAAGTCTACACAAATGGCGACTCTTTCAATATTACAATGAACAAACATCATACTCTTCAAATTCAAAGCGGGAATCAAGCCGATTTGACTGGAACCCACATCATGTCAACGAAGAAAATATCTGTATTCAGCGGTAACGCGAGAACTAGTGTCAATGGCGTCTCTCGCGATCATCTGGTGGAACAGCTCCCACCTGTTGAATCTTGGGGTAAAAACTTCTCAATAGTTCCAATTCCGGATCGACCGACCGGAGATCTCATTAAAATTATCGGTGGTTCTGCCAATACTATTGTTGGCATAACCAACACCAGTGGTACTTTCCTCCACAATATTGCACGCGCCGGTGACTTTTATCAAACCATCATATCCGGGAATTCCTATGTCTTTGCCACCAAACCAATTTTGGTGACACAAATTGTGTACAGCCAGACGAGCAATGCTGATTTGGCCGATCCGTCCATGATCATTGTCCCGCCGATGGAGCAATATGACTCCAAGTACCAATTTTCTCTACCGCAGGCTGCGCGGGGCACTTACGTCAACCACTTTTTGGTCACCATTCGCCAAGACCAAACTGCTGGGTTGCTGATTAATGGCAAAACGCTCCAGGCGTTCGGAATAACTAGCATTGACTGGAAGCCCATTCCTGGGACACCATATATGGGGACCGACTTCAATATCCCAAGCTCGTCTGCATCGTTTGAGCTTTCTCACACTAGTGGTAGTGTAACTTTCATGGGTGTCCTGTACGGAGCAGGTGACAAAGAAAGCTATGGGTTTCCACTGGGGATGCGACTCGTGACCCTCAACCCAATAGTAAGTTTCAGAATAATTTTTAAAACATGTTTTAACCATTTTGACAGTGAAACTCAATACTTTAAATTTTCACCGGGTATCTTGAACATTTTCTTTTTATTACTTATTCTCTTAATTTTAGCCTACTACCCCAAGCCCTGTTGTCATTGTTGGTGCCACCGGACCCACAGGGCCTGCTGGAGCCACAGGGGCCGCTGGACCCACGGGACCCACAGGCCTTCAAGGTGGCCCTGGCTCTGTGGGACCTACAGGACCATCAGGTGCCGCTGGAGTTGCAGGACCAACTGGTGCAGCCGGACCCACGGGACAAAGTGGTAACCCAGGTGTACAAGGTAATTTCTGCATTCAGAGGTACTGGTACAACTGGTGGCCAGAGGCTGTTTAAGTATTTAACAGGCAATTTTTTTTCTTAAGTGCCTCTAGATAGTGTAGATTACGTATATAACGTAATTATGAAACATATAATTACATTTATGCATGTAAGCCTGATATCACATAAGTGTGATAATAGGTCTAGATATATTTTACATGTATGTATAACACAATTAGTTAAGAGGGCCTGCAAAATGTACTGAAACATTTTAGTGCTCAATAAATTATTATTATTATTATTTTTTTGTATTCATAGTGGAGATTTGCATTGTAATGTATTCTTTAGCCATAGAAAAGTGGAGGGACATCTTTGCAGATTATTCATAATGATAAGCCCAAGTAAAAAAATATTAGCTGAAGAAGAATAGTTCACTAAATAAAACCAGCAAGAATTGGTTATCAACCGCTGACAGCCATCGCTGACGTGACGGTTTGAGGCAGCCCATGGCGGATGCAATCGAACGATTCTTGAGAATTTTTGATTCTATAATTAAGTAGAAGTTCTCAGTTTTTATTTATTTAAGTGATGATAAAAATATACCAATTTTGCATGTCGGGAATAGTATTGTTGAAGGATTTCCTACTTGTAACATTCTGTAACAAAGTGTATCCGTATTTTCTTGAATCATCGTAGGAATGACTGGAAATGCTGGCCCTAAAGGTGAGAAAGGTCGGGCAGGAGCTACAGGGCCGCCTGGCCTGGCAGGGCTCAACGGAATGACTGGACCAAAGGGAATTCAAGGTAAGGAACAATTTTACAAAAACTTTTGTCTTTAATAAATAATAAAGTTTTTTTTGTGCGATGCAGCAATTTTCGCAAAATTGATTTACTCATGGAATAGTGAAGATGGTTATATTATTCTAATTCTAAATGTATGATGAATGATATAGGAATTATTTCAATTAGTTTTAAAAGCACATCCTTCGGTTTGTTATGATACACATAATTGAAGGTATTACATCGATCGGATGTTTGATTTTTCCTTCAGATACCTTTCCAAATAGATTCTCTCTACATACCCCAAAATCTCAAAGCAAAATAAATATTTCATTTATGATGAATATTCGTGTATTTTTCATATAATTTCAGGTCCAACTGGTCCTCGAGGCACTAATGGAAGGCCAGGGCCGACGGGAGCTATAGGTAATACTGGTCCAGTTGGACAAACCGGACAAACAGGGGCAGTTGGTGCTACAGGTCGTGTTGGCCAAACCGGTAAGATCCTAAGTTATACATGTTACGCCTTTGCTGAGCGTGTATAGGAGACAAATATAAATCATTTTCACCAGTGGGGAGCTCCTATGTTAATGGAACGCTTTTTTTTAACGGCGTCCTTCTTTGCTTTGTTATGCTTAGTGTGCGACTTTAAAACGGCTAACATTCTAAACTTGCCTTTTCTTGATATGTAAAATTTTGTTAGATAATAAAAATCAGAATGAAGTAAACCTTTTTAAGGCCCAAGGGGCGAAACTGGACAAGTCGGAAACACCGGCCCACGAGGTGCAAGCGGCCCTACTGGTGCTAAAGGTGATGAAGGTATAGGAATTCAAGGACGAACCGGTCCCACTGGCCAGACTGGTCTGAACGGAGTGGCTGGAAGGACTGGGCCTACTGGTGCCACAGGACAGCGGGGGCAGACTGGAGCTGTCGGTGCTCAGGGGAGAACGGGACCAACTGGATCCACCGGTGCGCGGGGTGTCGCTGGACAGACGGGTGCTGTTGGTCAGACAGGTGCGTTTTCTTTTTCTGTAAAAATTAGAATTATACTACAATCTTTTAATGGGCATAAACATAATGTTAAATAGGTGAATTATGCACCTTCAGTATTTAGGATAAAGGATTTATAGCTTGATGTAATTGAACCATTTCGAGCGCTTAACGATCTTTAGATTTTCTAATTCAAAATAAATTTCTGCCGTGCTTAAAGCATACAACCCTTGTTGTGGCATCTATCACTCAGAATAATTCATAATTGTAACATTCAGCTAGATCTTCACATTGTGTGCACTATATGTGATTGGTAATTAAATTTTCAAGCACCAGTCTTCCCAAAATATGAGGGCCCAGGTGTGGTTTCTACAAGCCGGCAGGCATCTTCCTCTATTTGTTTATTTTGTTCGGCTGTTTCCAACTCCGCTATATATATATATATATATATATATATATATATATATATATATATATATATATATATATAAGATGCAGTATTATTCAGCTCTTTAATACAAGTTTATTTATTGTAATAGGTCGCCAAGGTAATTCTGGTCCAACAGGTTCAGTCGGTGCCACTGGACCTAAAGGGGAGAGAGGTATGATTGGAGTAACGGGAGCAACTGGACAAAAAGGTGCCATTGGCCAAACAGGGTTAACAGGATTGGCAGGTGAGCTGCATAATTAGCGTCGTGAATGTGTTTATATATATTAAATGGTTTTTGTCAGGCTAGTTTTTAGAGCGAAGAACAGGATAATCATTTGAAGATTTCTTTATGTATCTGTTTTATATAAAGCGGATGTTTGATTCAATTCTCTAACTCCAATCATCTCAATAAAAGCACGCTGTTGACTTATAAGTGTTTGCACTTCGTGACCAGTGGTCCCTTCAGTGCTAAGATTTCTAAGTTTCTTTACACCTTTTAAGGTCCAACTGGCGCACAGGGTGTAACTGGGAATACCGGGCAAACCGGACCAAACGGCCCCGTTGGATCAACTGGAGCACAGGGAAACACAGGTCCGGTCGGCAGAACAGGAGCAACAGGACAAAAAGGCAACCAGGGCAGTCAAGGTGTCACTGGCCCATTTGGTAGGACTGGAGCCACAGGACCCACTGGCGCACAGGGGAGAACTGGGGAGAAAGGCCAAAAGGGGGCACAAGGTGTTTCTGGTGTGGTTGGACCCACAGGGAGCACTGGCGCACAAGGAGATGTTGGTGCATCTGGACCGACCGGGGCCGCAGGACAAAAAGGTCAAAAGGGAACACAAGGTATACAGGGCGTTAGTGGCCCTGAGGGAAGAACTGGTTCTACTGGCCATCAAGGTGCTGTAGGATCTACAGGTGCTCAAGGAAGTTCTGGACCGACTGGCCGGACTGGGAGCATGGGGTCATCAGGTCCTCAAGGACGAACCGGACAGACTGGAATAACTGGCGCTTCTGGACCTACAGGAGCAAAAGGCATGATTGGTGCGTCAGGCCCCACTGGAACTACAGGACCCAAAGGCCAAAAGGGAACTCAGGGTGTTTCTGGAATAACTGGACGGGCTGGTCCTACTGGTGCAAAAGGGGCGAAAGGGCAACAAGGAGTAAGTGGTTTAACCGGGGCCATGGGACCCACTGGAATGAGAGGACAACAAGGAGCGTCTGGTATCACAGGTTCAGCAGGTCCAACTGGTCAGAGAGGCATGCAAGGGATCCAAGGACAGACCGGTGTTCCTGGACGGACAGGGCCAGTTGGAAGCACAGGACCCATGGGTAGAGTAGGGATACAGGGGTTGACAGGATCAACAGGAGCTCAAGGTAATTCCGGGCCCACAGGACCAGTTGGACCAACAGGTGCTAAAGGTGTCCAAGGTAACTCTGGTATAACAGGAAGACTGGGACCTACTGGCCCAGATGGTCCCACAGGCAGCCAGGGGCAGAGTGGGCTAACCGGCAGAACAGGATCCACTGGACCGCAAGGTATAACTGGTAATGCTGGACCAACTGGAGCACAAGGTACAACGGGCGGTAAAGGTGTAAAGGGTGTCCCTGGATTAACGGGAAGAACGGGCGCTACAGGGCCCACTGGTGCGGTTGGTGCGACGGGCGCCCAGGGGCCTACTGGACCAATTGGACGCACAGGGGCAACAGGACCCACAGGAATGAAGGGAATGAAAGGTGAACAGGGTATATCAGGACAACGTGGACTTATTGGGCCGACTGGCGGCACTGGAGAGAAAGGAGCCAAGGGAATTAAAGGTGTAGTTGGAAACACGGGCGCTTCTGGACAGACAGGAGCTGAAGGCCCAACTGGCAGACAAGGAACGACAGGACCAGTCGGTGAGCCTTCCCTTATATATATATATATATCCCCCCTCTGTATATCTCTTATTGAACAATTCGTTATCAGATTTAAGACTGTATTGTCAGATTTGTGCAAATAATAGTAAGTATAAAAAATGATTGAATATTTCCCCTTATAGGTCCCACAGGTCAAACTGGTGCTCAAGGTGCAGTTGGGAATACTGGGCCAGTGGGTAGGACGGGTAGCACAGGACCAACAGGCGCAAACGGTCTCACAGGTGCACAGGGTCAGTCCGGTGTAACTGGCGCTACAGGCAACACTGGACCAGTTGGGAACACTGGTCAAACAGGTCCAGTAGGAGCAACCGGCGCAAGGGGTGCGAATGGCTTAACTGGATCTGTTGGCCCTACTGGTAGCACTGGGATAAGCGGCCCACATGGTCGAACAGGAGCAACGGGCCCAACCGGGCAAAAAGGAGAGCAGGGTATAAGTGGACCACATGGTCCAACTGGCCCAATTGGAAACATAGGCCCTACAGGTGCGACAGGGCCTGCTGGACGCACTGGGATTTCAGGTCCCATTGGCTTTACTGGACAAATTGGAGCTAGAGGTCCCACGGGACCCAAGGGAGAAGTTGGGGTTTCTGGAGTCCGTGGCCCTACAGGTGCTGCCGGATTAAAGGGTGATAGAGGTGTATCTGGAGCCACTGGTTCGATGGGCCCTACTGGACCTTCTGGTAATTTCTTTTGGCAATTGAACAACTTACACATTGTGCATTAGTTCCACGTACATTCATTTTGTTTCACAGACTACATTTTTTTCATTAAAAAATTGTAGCTCGAAGTGCTTTTGTGTTCATGATGATTGCAAACTACAACTGGCATTTGTTTTGTTATGACGACTTGATACCGACACTAACTGTCCTTTTGCGTTGCAGGCGAGGTTACAGAAGACACAGACGAATGTCTTGTGAACAATGGCGGTTGCTCCCAGATCTGTGTGAACACCATCGGCAGCTTTTACTGTGCTTGTCGTCAGGGATATTCCTTAACCCTAGCGGACTTAACAGTATGGCCCACAGATACAGAAGCCAGCGGGTGTGCAAGTATGTATTGTTACTTTTATGTTTGATTTTATTTATATAATCGAGTCTGGTACTAAGCAAGGACTGTATGTCTTTTGGAGAAAAATATAGAACACCCCCCCCCCCAAAAAAAAAAAAAATATATATATATATCCTGTTTTTTTTTCAGGAAATGTGTGAACCATATACAATTAAAAGAAACCAAAAGATGAAAGTTACAGTACATGTATTATAGTATTGTAAGAATTAAAACCAAAAGCAGATATTTTTCTACATACATTTTCAAATCTTGATTGTTATCGGTCTATAAGTTTTACGTGTATCAGTTAATATTTTGTTGATTTTTGTTAGGGTTCCCAACCCCAGGAAATAGGAGAAAACGAGACATCCCAGGTTAGCCCTTGATTTTTTTTCCGGTTTTTCAAGTTTTATATCAATAATATATATCACTAAAGATGAACAAAGAAGTATCGTCAATTTTTTCTTCACAAAATGACATTGAGGTATTGTTTAATAGCTTAGGCAATGTGCGATATCCAAAGTTCAGGTTTCCAGTAGCTTCTTTAGTAGATGTTTATAAGAATTAGAAATTAAGTTTTCAACCTTGAATTGGATTCCAGCTTCAATAACAATAAAGGATAGTGCAGGCACAGAATTCGCCGTTATGTTCATGGAAAATCGAGTCGACGAATATGATACAACGCTGGATCTTGAGCTTTTCATCGCCCCGGGATTCAATGCAACGCCACCTTTCACATTCAATATATCGTACCACCTCAATGGTAATTACATTGCGCAGTCAAAAGAACTCTTACCCAATAAAGTTTTAATGGTCACTATCCCATGGGCTATGAGAATGCAAGGCACCGCTTTGGATAATAAAGGAATACTGATACAGTCACAACAAGAGATCGTCGTGTACGGCGTCAACAAGCACAAGTTTTCCAATGACGGTTTCCTTGGTCTTCCAGCCAGTGTGCTGGGTTTGGAATACTACACTGTCTGCTACTCGCCAGCGACGTACGCTTGTGAGTTTGGCATAGCTGGTGTTCACGATGGGACATCTGTGAGGATAACGCTTCCTGCCAAAGCCTCTCCTCCCGTCAAAGTTGCTTACGCCGGTGTCGAGTACGGTAATGGCGGAGTCATCAATGTCACAGTAAACCGATACTCAAGTTTGGAAATCCAAAGTGCCAAGGACACCGATCTGACAGGTACCCACATTGTGTCCGACAAACCCATTGCCTTATTTAGTGGAAACATCAGGACTGTTGTTGACACTGGGATATCAAGGGACCATCTCGTTGAACAAATACCCCCCGTTCAGTCCTGGGGTAAAAATTTCGCCACCGTTCCCATTCCCCAACGAACCGTCGGGGACCACTTCAAGATTATAGCAAGCCAGGCTAATACCAAGGTAACGCTGAAGAGGTCAGCAAGTGTTGCCGCAGAGATCTACAATATAAATGACGCTGGCGGTTTCAGGACGCTAAGCATTGGCTCTTCAGAATTCACTCATATATCGTCCGACAAACCCATCCTGGTAGTGCAGTTTGTGAAAAGCCAGAGAAACCCGTCCGAACCTGCAGATCCATCCATGATTGTCGTCCCTCCAATCGAGCAGTACTCTTCACATTATCGCTTCGCCACTACATCTTCTGCAACCAGCACCAGCTACACCAACTATTTCATGATGGTCATTCCGAGGGGAAAGGAGACTGAACTACAACTAAACGGACAGACCATCCAAGCAACTTGGACTACGATAGGAGACACGGACTATGTGGGTGGTTTTGTTACTCTGCCCGCTGGCACTGAAGAGCAGGCCCAGACTCTGATTCACTCTGACTCTTCTGTTCGTTTCATGGGTATTTTGTATGGCGGTGGAGACAGGGAGAGCTATGCCTATCCCATAGGCACCAAACTTGAAATTATCAATCCGGTAAGTCGCCCTTGTTTTAGAACTAAGAAACTTTGTACCAGAATATACATGTAGCAAGTAACCCATTCACTGGTATAAAAAAAACTAATACATATAATAATACATTATAATATTAATTGTTACCGATATTTCCATAACTCTTTTTGAAAATTGCGTTATAAATTTTATTTGTTGTTGCGGTTTCATTTTCCAGCTGGGAGAGGGACCTGTAGGTAAGTTGTAATGGGAACATTTCATATTCTTGTGGCTATAGAGTCGCGGTTAATTCTATTATGAAAATTTTTCAGTTTTACGGTTTGTTTTACGTATTTGCTTAGATACTTGTGAAAAAGCGTGTAATCATGTAGCATCCGTTCTCCGTAATTATTTTTATCTTTTCTTCCGATTTGCTTCCACTTGAGTTCTTACTTTTCATGCATACGGGAAATACTGTGAAGTGATCCTGGTATAAAGTATTTTAATACGACATCCAAAACCAATATAGAAGTGCATTTCACATGTTTAAGTATCAAAGAATAAAATTGAATGAATCCGAAGTTGTATTCAATTTTTCAACAAGTGTATAGAACAAAAATCCACGGCTGTTTGAATTTTACACCGACATTTATTTTTGACCACATCTATACATTATTTAAGGAGCCTAAATGGTAACGTATGTTTAAATTTATTTATTTATTTATTTAAATTTTCATATCGCGTTCCTATATATTTTGTAGTGATTTAGTCAAAGTAAATATATGTGACGTAAGGATGTTTTTATAAATATTTTAAACTGTTACTCACGGGCTTTGCGTCATGGCTAATACTACGTCACGTATGTTCCCCAGAAAAATGTCGGAAAGCTTCATCTTGCCCAAGTACTAGTTGCTATAGGAAACGGGGTTTTTGTTGCTGACTGAAAAACACTGTGATTTTATAAAAGTTTAACACATCTGATATAATATTTGGACCGCGAATGGAAAATAGTTTAGAAAATATTTAGTGTTTATTTTACTGTCAGTAGGGTAACAAGCAAACTTTAGTCTTTCAAAAAATATGAACTGCTCCATGCAGAAGATTATCATATTTTTTACAACGTTATACTTGTAGGAGATAAATTAAAGAACAAAACCAGTGACGATTGATTTTTCAAATTGAGTTAAACGTTTCCACAGCCGGACGTTTTGCATTTGTTAAACGATGAATTATTTTTTATTATTCATGGTTACAGGAGAGTTAAAACTTTGATACAAACTATTTGAAATGGTACCATAAAATAATCAAACATAGTTTGTAATCTGTGCACTAAATATTTTTAAGAGCATGCCTGTGACCTAATTTGTACCTCTATATTGGGTTTGGGTGAAGAATGAGGCTCCATAGGTGATAGTAGTGCTCAGTGACAGTTACGTCTTATCTTTCAGTCACCTGCCACAATGACGCAAGCGGCTCCTACTGCACTTGCTTGATGGGAGATGGTACCTCGTTACCGTTTAATGGCAGTTATTGCTTAGGTAAGCAATAACAAGGTAGTGATTGTCAATTGTGAGACCCGCTAGCACCATATCGTAATCTATATAGTTTTGTTGATAAACCGCTTCACTTGTCTTTTCTCAAATCTAAATTTGGAAACGGTATCCATGCATAATTTTATTTAAAGTGCACTCGCATGCGGTATCTTTTCTGATAGGTGTAAACGTACGGTTATATGGTTTTTCATCATTTATTCTTTTGTTTATAACCACCACTTAATTTGATTAGTGTTGTAATAAAAACCGGAAAAGGAGCACCAAAACCAGTTTGAGGTTTGCCATTCTAGTCTAAGACCCCTTTCCCACAGACACACCACTGATCTACGTAGATCAACCAAACTCTGCGTGGATTCTCGCTAAGTACAATCAGCTTAACTGAAAACGCCTCCTCTTGTTTTCAACGTACTCGTATAATCACCAGCTTATCTGTATTCTACTTAAAGCCAGGAGGAGGCGACGTGTGAATGCCGCACAACATATAATGTCGTAGTACCTGTTAAAATGATTGCACTCAAACAGAATCCCCGCAGAATTTGGTCTCCACGTAGACCTACGTGTCTATGGGAATGGGGCCTAATGGTCGTTTGTCGCCCCTTGTAATATAGCCATTCTAATTATTGACGGATGACTACTTTGTATTTCTCTTAGATCAAAACGTTGACTGTGTCGCACGGGAACAAGAATACACAACGTGTGAATGCCGCACAACATATAATGTCGTAGTGCCTCTGAATATGTCAACTTGTCACAGTAAGTACCTTAAAAGTAGTTAATGCTGGACCAACCACATAAATTTGAATCGAGGAACACGTAACAGTTGATAGACACTTCCAAATTTTGGTTATGACATTTTAATGCTACTTACATACCACATTTTTTTGTTAGATGTAAACGAGTGTGCAAGGATGAATGGCGGGTGTGAACACTTTTGCAACGACACGGTAGGCAGCTATTTCTGTTCTTGTCGAGATGGATTTCAACTTAGCAGCGATATGCACGAATGCATAGCGCCACCACCACAAGCCGCGGACGTCAACGAGTGTGCAATAAACAACGGCGGCTGTTCCCACTACTGTGTCAACACAGTGGGAAGTTACTACTGCGCGTGTCCTAGCGGGTACCATCTCTCGCGTGCTAATGTTACAGTGTGGGACAACGAAACTACAGCTGACAAGTGTGAAATCGCTGCTGCGCCAACTAGGAAAAAACGATCTGCTTTTTCTGGTAAGAGAAAGGAGCCGTAACTTAAATATTAATAAACTCCGAGCAAAAAGATTATTTTAATGCGACTGTAAGAACCCATTGCACGTTTACTTTCAGGTGATTTGTCGCAAGAAATCATTCACACTAAATTTTTAACTGAGAAAATATTGACTTCCAGTGTTTTTTCACTCAAACGCCCATTTGCAGGCGTATTTTCCAAACGTACTTGATCACTCCCATAAAAATATACCATCTGTCGCGATCATAAGTTTTTTTTTCATCTCTGATTCCTGACTTTTTGAAATCTGTATATTTAGCAGATTTAATTTATGAATTGTTGTCAAATGTTCCCCAACTGTTTTGATGTACAAATATCGCACCCTCTGTGTTTAAGTAAATTTGCATTAATTATTTTCAGAAATTGTTACTTTTGTGGACAGCAGTGGGAAGGATTTTATGCTGATGTTCATGGAAAACCGCATCGAATTTCCCAAAAGGAATCCCCTTGAACTCTGGGTTACCCCCAGTAGCAAGGTCACAAATAACGTCACGGTGAACGTGAGAACTGCAATGAGTAGTGTCGTCCGTTCTATCACTGTAAGCCCTGAAACGGTGAACAAAATAGACCTTCCATATGAATTAAGAATGAGCGGAACCAGAAAGACCAACCAAGGTATTTTGGTAACGGCAAGCGATGACTTGGTTGTATACGGTATCAACAAAGAAGAATATTCCACCGATGGCTTTTTAGGTTTACCAGTCGACGCTCTCGGAGATGACTATTTTGTTGTTACATACGCTCCACCGACTACAAATTGTGAAATTGGGCTTGCCGGAGTTCACAACAACACACAGCTCACCATAATATTCCCTGACGACGCCGAACCTCCCATCTCTGTGTTTTACGAAGGCATAGAGTACTCCAATGGAAATACCCTTCAGACAACCATCAATAGATTCCAGACCATACAATTACAAAGCAACAATAAAGGAGATCTTACAGGGACATTTATTCATTCAAGCGACCCCGTTTCTGTCTTCAGTGGCAACGTGAGAACTAGCGTAGGCACAGGCGGTTCACGCGACCATCTGGTTGAGCAAATCCCACCCATTCAATCCTGGGGCAAGCGGTTTGCGACAGTGCCAATACCAGAGCGTACAATCGGTGACGTGTTTCGCATCGTATCCAGCAAGTCAAATACTCGTGTTAATATTTATAAAAATTCTGGCAACCGAGAGGAAGTCATAGCGAAAAAAGGGGGCTTTGTCGAAATGATCTTCAACTCCACGGACTACAGTTACATCACTGCCAGTGAGCCCATTTTGGTCGTTCAAATTGTTCAGAGCCAAGTAAGTTCCACTGCTTCAGAAGAGGCGGATCCTGCCATGATTCTCATCCCACCCATTGAGCAATACAGCAACAACTATCACTTCGCCACAACCTCTGCCGCCATAGGGCAATACCGAAACTTCTTCATGATCGTCATCCCTTATGCATACCGTTACAAACTTCTGTTAGACAAGAAGATCCTCTCCTCCGTACGTTGGACCGATATCCCGAACACCAACCCTCCGCTCTCTGGTGGCTATATCCAGTTGAACGATAATGTTCCCTATCACAGTCTGACCAATGTTAACCCTGAAGTGACCTTTATGGGCATTCTCTACGGAGCTGGGGATAGGGAAAGTTACGCCTATCCCATTGGCACAAGGCTAGAGATTATCAACAGGATTCCCCTTCCCGTGCAGTGTTTCCAGGACGAAGTCGGGGAGTATTGCACTTGCCCTGTCGGAAACCGCGTGTTACCATTTAATGGCACATATTGTAAAGGTAAATTGCTCATATCCTTCCCAAGCTTGCATTTTTCTTTTGGTTAATTGGGACTTTGTTAGAAACAAGCACGAATAACCGGTTCAAAATTTACACTTATTAACACAAATCCCTACGTTCGCTCCTTAGATATTTCAGAAAAATGGAGAACAGAAATGAAAATAATAATAATGAGTAGGCCTAAGAGTCTGTTTCCTCTACTTAATTCATACTTTCTTTTAGATGACACTCATTAATTAAATGTCGTTCATGGTAGCCAGTAAAGTACTTTTGTCCGTTTTATAGCAGTAGATACTATTTGTTTGAAATAATGTTAAATATTTCATGTGTTCACAGTTTCCGATGTGCATTGCTGGCACCCGGAATACCACGAGAAGTACTGTGCGTGCCATGTGGACGGGAGAATCATCCCACTTAATAAAAGCAACTGTGAAAGTAAGTCCAGATTATCGATTTGTTTGTCACGACGGATATTAAAAGAGATACCATCTTTATATATATCATGTGTGTTGACTCTAAATGTAATTGCACATTCTGTCACGTAACGAAATGACATACCCAGTAATTTAATGTCCTACTTGGCCTTACACATTTTCAATTATATTATAATTTAACCTGTTCAACATTCTTTTGTAAATGGTGTGTTCAAGTTCTCTGTTCTTGAAATATTTGAGGTTGGAAAGTTTAAGACTCATCGGTGGCGATTTTTTTAAAGATACCAATGAATGTGAGATAAACAATGGAGGCTGTGCCCACATGTGCAATGATACGGTGGGGAGCTATTTTTGTCAGTGCAAGGATGGATACATGCTGGCAGCGGACAGACACTTATGTCTGGCAGGTTTGTAGAATTTTCATTTATGATCAATTATGTACTGGTAGTACGATGAAAAAGGATTTTTTATGAGCAGAAATATGGTGGTTATATTTGACGTAGCATCAAAGGGCGGTGCACATTGAAGAGTATGAATAGCTAAGCGTCGCTTAAAATCAAAACGTGTATAACATTTATTTGAAGGTACAAAAGTAGTGAACTTTACAGGCACTTGAATGTTTGTGTGAAAAATTTGAAAATAAACTGTACTTTGTTTTTGTATCCTCAGAGGACCGCTGCGGCGTGGAAAGAGGATTGTGTCAGGTCCGTTGTGTCAACGTGTATCCGGGGTCATATAAATGCGAGTGTGATCCGGGCTACGAACTAGCACAAGATAATTTTACGTGCACAGGTAAGCGAGTCCTTGCCTACGTACAAAGTAATTACAGGTGCGTACAAAGAAGTGACCTTTGAATAGGTTTGAGGTGCCACACCCCAAAAGCTATCAGTATAAAATATTCACTGATTTATTCATGATTTCGTGTGATTTATATAGTACAAGTCTCTTAGTATAATCGCGGTGATGGTTAGAACATTGTTTACTATTTCAAAATAAAGATAATGAACTCACTCACCGTATATTGTAGCACAGGTGGAGTAGATATTACCATTATCCTTGAGTTATCAAAAGTGAACGTGGTACCTTGCTATGCTCTAAGCTGTGAATAGTAGGCCTATACTTAAATAGTTTCTGCGATTCGAAATTCGGCAATATTAGTAACAATACGCCAGGGACATTTACGTATTGCTAGCTAAGGCGGTCAAAACCAAATGCGAACTGTATTTACAAAGAGTATTGATGATAACATTGTCATAGCCAAATCTATAACAATAAATTAAGGGTGTTCAAAGCTAACGTTGGGGTATTGACAATAATATCGACGTTACCATGTTCACCATACAATGATCTAAATTTGAATTGAAATTGTACTGGATGGAATATCTTCTGTTTCAGATGTCAATGAATGCCAGCTAAGTTATCCTTGCCAGCATAAATGTAAGAACGTTGTTGGAAGTTTTAGCTGCGAGTGTGATACAAATGGTTTCAGGTTGAATGTCGATGGCAGGTCGTGTGACGGTAAGACTGACCTTTCAATAATAGCGTTTGCGTCAATTTTCGTCAAGATAGTAATTTATGGGTTTAAAATATTACGATTGTTTTTGTAGAATAGTTTTTATGTGACACCTGTTTTGACCTTGACAGTTTAAAATAGAGCAGTAAATGAAACACTTTGAGAAACACATCGCTATATACTTGATTCATATATAATATGGTTGAACAAATACGTTTTTGGTCGCCTTACACGTATTATTTTTAGTTTTATATATTTATGATCGTAACAGTAGCAAACAGTGATCCAGCCCTATGGGCTTACGAAGTCACCTATTATACAACTCTTTGGCCTTAGAAACCTCGCTGTACTTCTATGGAGCTCTGTAAAGAGCAGACGACGTCTCCCCTCACTTCAGAAAAAATAATTTTACCCAATTTTCAATTTTTCAATGAGATTATCATGGATGGAGCAAATTTTTAAGTAATACTTGTCTTCTACTCCTTAGCTACTACAGGCGTACAAAGTCCTTCTTCGATCTTCTTTACAAATCACGCTGTTGCAATACGGTACTTTTTTTAGCTGTGCAGTGATTGACCTTTCAGTTGGCTTTGGATTAAATCTTAGATAATTTTTAGTTCGGTATTTGCTTGAAATATTCTAAACCCATAGTTTAGTTTAGTTTCTTCTTCACACAAGCTCTCCTGGGGCAATGCCACAGGTATCTAAGTCAAAAAGCAAGTGGCTCAATTTATCAATCGACAAAGAATGAAAAAAACTTGGTCAGACCAATTACTGTCCCTTTCTCTTGCATGATCAGTCTCTAAGAACGATTTTGCGTAATCATTTCATTATTCATGCTTATCAACCTATTCCACGTCTTCCAAGATTTAACCAAAGGTGCACCCTTCTTTTATATTTTGTACACATCCCCCATATTACCTTCTATCACCAAGAGGTGTAAACCGGTGCAACCCAAAGAATGTTATGGCAGTTCTGTACTGAATGTTATCTAACTGCCTGTGGTCAGTATAACCCCAACCCATATCCTTGTATTTTTACTGGCACAAAAATAAAGCTTGGTTTATGTGGAATACATGTACCTTTGCAATTATAGAATCAAATGTCATACAGTGTATCTGCGACATTTGGCCTCACACCCGTAATTCTCAACATGTTTAAATTGTCTCTGACAAAGGTACGCCAAGGTATTAAAAACGTTTCATAAGTAAGAACCGACCATCCACAGTTAAATTTTATATCGGCGATGCATATTTTTTTCTCTGGTTTGCAAGCAAACTCCATCTAGAGACCATTGACTTAATCTATCAAACATCGCTTTTCAATTTTCTTTCAAAACAACTTCATCCGCATACAGTAATGCATCTACAAAGTTATTACCCGTATTAACCTTTCGAAAAGACTATTTCCTCCGCCATGTTATTTCATTGCCCTTGTTGGCTGTCATTGTGCAACCTTGATATCGAGATCAACGTGGTACATGTATTACATCTTTACTTAATTGTTTTTGTGATGGGTCCTGAGAGATTTTGAATACGGTGACACTAAACGACTTAACAGGCGATATAAGTGACAATGACAGCTTACGTCAATTGATAAATATTTTCATCGTGACCGTATGATTAAATCTCTTATTTTTAATGAATTATAATAGACGAAGCATAAAGATCTCCCCAGGGAAACATTATTAAAGGGAACAATCTGAGTAATTTTCTTTGATAAGCATTTAACAATCAATTGATCTGATCTTAAACGTAATTTTTAGGCGAGATTGGTCTTCCACTGTTATCAGGGCGCATTTAGAGTCCACTCATATAGATTTTATTTGGTAATTTACCATCTCGGCAAACTTGTCATTGCAATATGCAGAGTTTAATTTTTCTTACGAAAAATGTTTGGACAAGTCAACAATAGTTTCCGTTGCTGTAATTTAATTAAAGTTCAGGTTATGCCTTATAATTCTTTTCAAACTGACTCAGCGCATGTTTATTATTGAACTATATTGCATTTCAGATATCAATGAATGCAACGAAATTCCTGGCGTATGTGGCAACGGCACATGCGAGAACAAGTATGGAAGTTTTTATTGTTCAGATCGTACGAGTGGTGTAAGAGCTCTACCAAGTAGGCAGGGTAAGTTTGTCGTGTAACTGAACGCGCGGTTCGTGTTTTCTTGCTTATGCCCCATGTTCATGGAGGTTTATGTACAGACGGCGTCCATGCATATAGCCATCACCTGGCTGTCGGGGTCGTTTTCATGCGCTCTTCACTGCTTACGCAATGTTTTTATTTTTAACAAATTGGTATTTTAAGCATCAGTTGCATTTTCTAAATATCCGTATTAACAGTAGTGTATACTTGAAATTTAGTTGTAATTATGCAGTGAAGCATTATTAAATATTACATCAGAATCGACAAAAACATCTTTTTTGTGCAGGATCATCGTTTATGCTATCAGTAGAAAACACACGATGCATTATTTACCTCAAGTTTACCAGAGTGATTTATGGCACTAAAAACGGGTTATTTTTCTGCTTTGTCTGTATATTAGACAGTTTTTCTGCATAGGTCACCTCTTTGAAGATAAATAAGAGATGTTAAAATGAACATTTAGTTGCTCAGTGGTTTAACATTATAAGATGTGTACACCCATGATATCGTAGGAGGTTTGGTGACCATCACATTAATATTTCAGCTTCTGGGCAGATGGGAATAGATTCGACAGACCTTGGCCTGTGGCTTACCATCATTAGCGGAGGGGTGGGCGTGGCACTAATGGCCGTCCTCGTTATCGTTATAACACAATGTAGGGCAAACGCCCGAGGTAACAAGTCCGAGAGGCTGGAGGAAGGAGATCACCCAAGCACGTCAGGAGAAGTGTTCCCAAGATTTAGTCACCCAGAGCGCGAGGAAAGCAGTATTCGATATGATCAACCAACGACGGACTCGGAGTCTGGCTCTCGTCAAGCTGATTGCAGACTATGACTGTACAAACACATATTATATAATTAATAAATATATATATATCATGTCCTGTTACGTTGTTAAATACAATATCCAATATTGAAATGAATATTTATTTGTCTTTTGACACCTAAGTTGAGAATTGCTCGAATAAAAGTCCATAAAATGAAAATTAAAACCTATCCAGTTTCGAAGTACATGTAGGTTCAAAGCCTACGCTTTGATTTTTCTCATTAAAAAGCATGGAATAAATTTTTGGACTTTCACCGATTGTTGTAAAATGGATGCACATGGCCGGTGGTTAATAAAATGTACAATTTCCAGATGTGAACAGACTAATATCGGCATGTTTCGCCTTATTAGACGATAAAGACGAAAATTGGGACACGCACTGAAAGTTAATTGCACCGGTGATCTAATAGAAAATAGGAAATTGATGCCGGGAGTTCTTTATCAGCTGTGCAGAAATAACGTGGAAATTCTCACCAAGATTCGGAAAGAGAGGTAACATTATCTTCAGAGATTAATTTTGCACTGACCAAAGAATAGTCGACTTTGAGACCGCTACTCCTCTCGCCTTTAGGCGAAATGGGTTTTCATATTTTCGTTTGATTTATAAGAAGGAATATTATTTCGTGTTGCTTAATGGCTTTGGCAATTAGGAGTTTGCTGTCGGTAAGGAACTTGAGGTTTATAGGTAAAAAGTAAGCTTGAACCTAAAGTCCTTTTTTTAAAAATATCTTTAATGTAAAAACTACGAGCACTAAAAAATGACGACTAAAAGATAAAAATTGTCTTGAATGGCTAAAGATTTCTACTGCTTTGTGAAGAAATAATGCAGGTGTTTCTAATGTTAAATAAAGCAGCCTAGCACAGTAGCCTCAGAAACGGCCGCGCAATAATAATAATAAGCGATACACGAAGAAACCACAATAATCATCGATATATCTTGGTATCGTGGTATCCTAATGAGTCCGTTTGGTTTCTTGAAAGGCGATTTTTACAGCCTAATCTGATGATAAATACTCATCCTCTTAAAAAAGCGGCTGTCTTTTATCAAAACCTCTCATGCACGCATATTAGTCACTGCACGTTTATTTCCGAATATGGCCCTCGCTGTGTTGTTTTTGCAAGTGCGGCTGGATGGGTGGTTACATCGTTTAGCAAAGCAATGTGTAGCTGACATTTGGAGACACGAATATTAAACTTTGTTTGTGATAATGATGAAATATATCGTATTCTCCGAGTTATAATGAGCAACATAACATAATTAGCAGAACTTTCAAATGCATTGCGCCCGTCTCATAGCCTTACGTCAACCAACCACAGGTCGATAAAATTCAAAGTCATGCTATTCCAGAAATATTGAAGTAAAGTAGTGGAACTTATGTCTTACATTTGCGTTCAATTTCGAAGATTATATTCCATGAGAAAACGCTCTGGTACCATGTATATTCTTAACATTTCCTAATACAGTTCCAAATAACTGTAATTATAAAAAATACGCTTAGTTTTGGCTTAAGTGCAAAAAGTGCGTGACAAAGTTTGTAATTGTTTGAAAACAATCTTCAGTTTAAAACAGAAAATCGAAAAATCGCGAAAAAAAAAAAACAATGTCTCGGAATAACCCTAATTTGAAAACTTTACACTTAATTAGCTTGCTCTTGGAAAACTAGGATTTATCATCAATCCCAAGTGGGAGTCGTGGCTTTGGTGTAAAATTAGAGTACGTAAACACGTGCTATTTTATGTAAAGGTAAAACGACTGAAGAGTAGAAGGTTAGGCAATTGCACGTAACAATAGAAGAGTATAAGGGACTGAGTTTTTCAGAGATACTTGGGAACAGGATATATTGATCACGTGACAATAAATATGTACCAGCAAATATAACCATGGTTTCGATAGTCATATATATTGCAAACATGCTGATGCTTCTAATTCTCAATACAATTGAAATACATGGAATGAACAAGAGTCGTGCATTATTATTTTCTTCCATTGTCCTGTTCATCACGAATCAAATTATAAAACAAATTGAGCGATTCCCATCATCACTTGGTAGGGGCATATATATATATATATATAATATACAGGTATTTTGTACAAATTTGACGTTTAGGAAATGTCGTACTGATATATATATATATATCAGTACGACATTTCCTAAACGTCAAATTTGTACAAAATACCTGTACCTTAAAAGGATAACAATGGCAATGACATTTTACACAAACTGAACTGGTTTTATGTAGCGTGAGCTTTGTTCTCAGGGATTTCTTAGTATTCTTGAAAACCATACTCATCGCCTCTTCGTGATCATGCTCATGTTTTGTTTATTGCAAGCACCATTCTTCGAACATATCGATTTGTGTCATTTCTAATTTTCGAATAAGAGAAACGGGCTCACAAAAGATGCACATGCAATAACTATGGTGTACATGGTTATTCCATTATTCAACTACAGCCAGGTGTTGTAAATTTATATTACCATTGCACTGATTGGTTAGGTAAAAGAAATCAGCATCCTTATAGGCATGTGTCGAAAGTATTTGGAATGGTCGACACATAGATAGAATATGGCGTGTTTTTCTAAGCGTACCTCTGCGGACGCGAGAGTTCTTGAACATTCTCACACGTCCCTAAACATTCTTGTAGTTGGTGTATCTGCAACACAAATAAAGAACTAGTAATCGCTTCTAAACTGAACAATTGAACACAAAACAAACTGTTCACAAATTTAGCAATATCCCCGACAGGTTTTCAAAAAGATTCTGAAGTCTTTTTTTTTAATTGTACAAATAAATACATGCCCAGTCAATGGTTCCTATATTTGATAACTTCCTCTTTATTATTTCACTTCTCGAAATAGCAATTTAGGTGATTCGAATAATTAAATACCCTTTTGTCAAGATATAGGCCTACATGTAGGGACCGTATTTACTCCTTCCTTCCCTGACTAGTGTGTGCTAGAGATGAAAAGCGGACGAGCAGATAAAGATTAGGAGTTCACAATATTTATGAAAAAGAATATGTAAAATATTTTAACATCGAGATTAATTACGCCATTTGACAGTACTTATGGGTGTAATTTGTGTTAATTTATACAGTACGTCACGAATTAGCAATAAGCAAATCGAGAGAATGAAAATATGAAGTAGCATTCTGGTAGATAGATAAGTAAAAGTACAGCACAAATTGAATTCACGAAAAATAAGTAAGCACATGTTTACATGGTTAAGTATACATGGACCCTGTAAATAGTGGTTTGGTTGAAGAATTTGTGAAGATATGAAATGGAATCACATTACAGAATGATTCTGTGTGCTTCCGTCAGAAAACCGCATAGGTGAGTTCGATCGTACAATAACCAGGAAGGAAAAGTTAGAAATATTAGAAAGAACGGCTCATGAACTAACCGTTTACAGGGTTTATCTGGAAACCGCATGATAGCTATCGATGGTAAATTTAGGATATATTTTTCATGACCAACAATTATCAAGAGACTTAATATTATATTAGTGGAGTTTTATCTGATTGTTACCGCCTTGTGTCTTCAGCCTGGGTTGTTTCGGAACAGGTTTATCTTTATCTAGACCCTCGTGCACTTTCTCAGAGGACATAGGCTACCTCTGGAGAAACGGGTGCATGTACAGTAGAAGGGTATATTAGCATCTATAACCTCATTACATAAAACTTTAATGATAAAGAAATATTGAAATACAATCACTGATTTTAGATGCTGTGTAAAGAAACAACACTTTAACAAAAAGGAATCTAATTAAAAATCGGTTCGTCGAAACAGTTTACAAGTTTAAAAGATCCAGTTTTCCATGGAGAAGATGGATACCAAAACTCTACGTTTGAGCATAGTTTAGAAGGCTGTTAAACTTTAATACGACTACGTGAGGATAACTTTTGTTCTTTCCCAATGCCATATCTTCTCTAATAATCGCAGGAAACCGACAGCAAATTTGATGCAACTCACATCATTCTCATCCTGCTTCCCAACCATGGACTCTATAATACCAAATTGCTCCCATGGGGACCTTTGGGGCTTTCCCTGTAACCAAGATTGGCTCCATGTTTGACCTATGCACGTAGAATACCTAAGCCTGAAACCGTGGGTTCTACATTGATCCCGCATTGAATCAAAGTGTATCCATGGTAGATACTGCAAGCAAGATTTGTAATTTCTCAAATTCCTATTTGACCAGGATCACTCTGCAGCTTTATATTAACAGCGAAATCTCAAATACTTACTTCCCCAGATCGTTAATTGTGGGAAAACAGCTTTATGGACAACACATAAGTGTGTACAACATTTATTCTCACACTTGATTGCATCTAATGCAATTGCTTTTTGTCATGAAATAAAGTAGAAATTTTGCTGTTAGCAGTGTATAGCGACTTCCGTATGCTTTCATGTATCCATAGCAACATTTAAATCAAAGCATCTGCATAATATGGACATCACGCCCCATATCGACGATATCGATTATTCCATTTTTGGTTACTTTATGTTTCTTTGTTAATTTGAAAACACGAGGCGCCTCCTTGAGTCTTAACCCTGTTTTTTTCCTGCGCATGCCTGACAAATTTGCTCATATGCGACACGCCGCTGCTTATGTGCCATACTTTTGAGAATCCTGCGTTAAACACATTATGAAAATCGAAACTACCAAAACATCATCTTAATATAAGGATGGAATATACACGTCCACAAATAGGTCATTTTCGTATCGATTTGTGGAAAATTTGCTATGAAATTATACTGTCAAACTTAGAATCAAACTCAAAGGAGAAGCGTTTGCAATAGTCAAATGCAATGTGTCCGTCAGCACGGAAAGCCTACATGGCGTTTCTCAGTTCATAGTGCATACTGTCTGCATTTGGACACGTGGGAATGATTAGAGCAGTACTTCTATTCCATAAAGGTAAAGGGACAACGAAAAGATAAGGTAAGCATATCAATTACATATTTTGTCAGTTGTTGTCCTAAAGAAGGTAGACAATGCCAGTTAAAATGGACAAAAATGCAAGTTCCTTGTGTGACATGATTAAATGACAAAGTAAGAGAAGTCCATGTTTGTAAATTATACTTAAGTCTACTAGCCTGCATTACCTGACGGTGCTTGAGAAGAAATAATTATAATTTATTCTCACACTTGATTGCATCTAATGTTTCTTTTGGTCGTAATTGCTGTGCTCGTGAAGTAAATGAAAACACATCAAAAATAATATATTTCAAACATTTCACATTGTTCTTCGCTGACCTTAAATGAAGATATAAAATTACTGTTCCACGATATACGTTTGCAGTGCCCTTATAAAGTTGGTACTAATGGTTGGAAGAGCAGAAATACTGGTATCAAATTACCACAAATGAAAATACTGGGTGTAGTTAAAGGGTTATTTAAAAAAAGTTAAAAACAATGCAGTGGATTAAACGAACATTTTATTTTGCGAAATTCACAAGAAGTACCATCAAATTAATCATTGACAAAAAGTGGGGAAAATGATCTGTTTTAAATGCGTCTATTGTCATGAATTGTCTTACAGCTACCATTTAGTCTATGCACAGGTCAACTTAGCACTATTGCCGTGCTTGATGTTTTGCTTATTTCATCTAAAATAGTCAAAGACGGCGGCAACGGAACATAACCGTGATGCTGGCATCCTCACCTCTTCTGCCTACGCAGTTAAGACGTAAACGTGGAGATTTTATGATTCGTTCAGCAGTTGAAAAGGGGGAAGCTTTATATGTATGTAGATATGTAATTTTTTTTGGCACAGGTAGAAATGGAATCACATTACATGGTGAACACTTCAAACCAAAGCACAGCGCTGTTACCATACGAACATAGCTTTTGGCTCAATTTCCCAGACGCACCAAACAGCGTGAAAGTCGTCTTAGGAGTAATCGTGCTGCTCGTAGCTTTAGCCACAATAGGAGGAAATTCCTTTGTTATATGGATTTTTTGCAGGTAAGGTGAACCGATCCTTCTCGTATCAAGGTATAATTTCCAGTCAGGAGCACACATTGAGTACACACTGCTGTAGAATGCTTCCCTTCTCTAAGATTACATGTAAGATTTCACAACGTTATTGTTCTAAATAGGTGTTTTTAGAACTAAAGGGGTTCGTTCAACAACAGATTACTTTGATCATCATTCATGGCATATCATTCTTCACCGTATATAATATTCAAATGTAGCACAATGATATAATTATTATAAGTTATATTGCATCAAAAAACAAAACATAACGGTTGCTTTACAGATCGAGTATACACGTTGTCCTTAGATCAGTTATCCATTCATCCGATTCATTATCTTGTTATTCCGCGTTTCTTGACACTTTGAGTGATTCAAACGTTAAGTTTGGAACATCCAATATGGTTACCTTTATCTACTCTAAAGTTCTACAAAGACCACACAAAGATCTGAACCGAGGGTGATTAAAAAAAAAACGGTGTTATCCTCATTTTAAAATTCAATGTAAATCACAAAAGAAGGAGTAAAAACCAATAATTTTAGATAACAAATCTACACCAGATTAAAATAAAAATTGAAAAGAAAATGAACACTAATTATGTCGCAAGAAATATAGATAGACTATATGTAGTTCACATTAGAAACCGTTTTAGTATTTGGTCTCACCAATCCAACACGTTTACTACACTAACGGTAAACTGGTTTAAACCAGTCCCAGGTTCAAGAGTTATGTAACCGTCCTACCCGTAGAAGTTGTCACGTTTAGGGCAATATTAGTAAAAGTCTGTATCAAGTTATCAGTTTTATTAATGTTGTTTACACAAAGGACACAAATTTATTTTAGTAGGTCTATAGCGCTCCGTTATAAAATAACTTTTAGTCATTTTCTAAGTATAAGCCATAGTTATGTATATACCTTTTCTTGGTGAAGTAGTTATTCATAGACACATCCACTATATGTGTGGCACGCAGGGCCCCATGCGATTTTTATATAAGATATTAAAGTCACTGATAGGCCGCTCTTGCCTCTGGGCTACCTGATGTAGACCGTGTGCGAAAAATAAAAATTTGAAAGTTCTACAACAGGTTGCAGCATTTTTTACAGGATGACATAGCGACAGATCACTGTAACCACCTCAGGCCGAAAAATATCATAAAATCACAGAAGACTTTTAAACTGCCAAGGCAAGACTTCACGTAAAGCAAAATACAATCCTTCCAAAATTATTGACAAATGTTTATCAGTGCACAGGGAAGTATACCCGAAGGAACTTTATTAAGTTCAAAAAGAATAAGTATGGATACGGAGGGCTTAAGGTGCATCAAATATCAAATGTGTATCCTGTCGAAGGCCTGTATCTGGATCATTGATTTCGTAGAGACGCTGAACACTCGTATTTTATTAGACTCATTACCAAACAGCCCATCGTATTTTACACTGCTACCCGTCATCAAATTGTTTATCAAATTTCAGAAATGAAACAAACAGCGAGATTTCGTTCTTTTTCGGACTATG
The DNA here is from genome assembly GCF_051362555.1 of Lingula anatina. NCBI lineage: Eukaryota > Metazoa > Brachiopoda > Lingulata > Lingulida > Lingulidae > Lingula > Lingula anatina. Next base: position 12,614,403 of record NC_141767.1, on the reverse strand, counting down.
ACTGCTACAATAGAGCATGATGTTTGAGTCCAATTCGGTTGTCAATTAAGTGATCAAAACATCATGATTCAATGAATCAAAATTGAAAAGCGCCTACATAACGATTGGAATGAATTAAAAAAAAAAGAAAAAAACGGAGCATGAAACTTTAAAGTGCAACTAGCATATATCAATAGAGGAAAAATGAAAGAGCAAACCCTAACAACTGTCTGAGTCTGTTGATAGGGTTATGTATATTGAGGTTTTAAAAAGTATCTGTACATAATGCATTTGCGTAAGGCATTTTTGTCCAACCTTTTCATTTTTAGTGTTCAACACATACACACACGCGCGCACACGCACTCACACACCTATGGCCAAGTCCAAAAACTTGTCTCAACAAATAAATTAATTCAATGGAGTCGTTTCCTGGCTCCATAATCTCTTCACTAAACATTAACATTATTGATGTCTAGCTGTTACATGTAGAGAACATTTACGTGCGGTTCCTTGTCTTCGCCAAAGTCGCAAATCCTTTGAAAGAGCGCTAGTAAGGATTCGTATTACAGTTAGTTCTATCTCTTGTCAAGGGAACTCCATTTCTTGCACAGCATTGATAAAACCCAGTGCTTATAATCAAAGAATACACACATTAGCTTATAGATCGAACGACAAAACAGATCTACATGGTTGCCAAGTACTCGGCATAGGCCCCTATGTGCGTAGTGCCTTGTTTGTGTAGACTTGACTTAAAAAACACAAAGTTAACAGCTCCACGAAACTCATTTCTCATATTTCCATTCAAAATGTAATTTGCTATTTGTTGTCTTCGTGATGTGTTACTGTCGCATTTCAATCAATACCAATAACATTAAGCAAACAGATTTTGATTAAAAAAATCAACAAAGAACAACACAGCTGTCGTCATTATATAGTCATCAGAGAAGTAAATTAAAGAGATACTTTATGTTTTGACAGTTAGCAATTTTTCATTTCAGATCCAAGGCTCTTAGAACACCAGGGAATTTCCTCTTGGTTAATATGTCATTTAGCAATGTAATGATGTCAACGGCAGTGCCCATGGTAACAGTGGCTTCCTTTGAAGGTAGATGGCCTTATGGGAAAATAGGTGTGTAAACTGCAAGATGCGAATTTTATATGGTGTTGTGTATGAATTTTGCGTCCTTGTCAAAGTTGACATTACCACAGCAATATATGCATACCGCATATTTTAAATGAAAATATATTCTGAAGTTTACAACTGAAATCAGATCTTCAAATGTGACGAGGAAAACCACCACCATCCCACTAAACTGCTGCTGGGGCCACTCTAGCCTCTGTTGCATACTTACCGCAACTAGACCAGTACTGTGGTCACGAAATTATTGAACTATTAGTACAGAAAAGTAATATACTTTGGGGAAAATCGTGAGCTTATTTGATACAAAAAGCGTGTTGCGGCAATTATAAGTATCACTGGCAGTCTGCAGAGATACAGACTGCGGTTTTTGTCGTTCAGTTTTTTCCTCACCGTTTCTGCCTATTGAACCTTAATTATCTCATTCCACAGGTTGTGACATCCATGCAGTTATTATGGGAGGGTTTGGCCTCATGACAATCAACACGATGGCGGCCATTGCGGCAGAGAAGTACTACGCAATCGTTCGAATGTCGCAGATTCAAACGTCGTGGAAACAACTTGTGAAATATCTGATTATGGTCTGGATAAATTCTGCCCTATGGGTCCTCTTGCCGGTAGTTGGCTGGGGCCGGTACATCCTCGAAGGGCTTGGCACAGCTTGCTGTTTTGACTTTCTCACTCAAACCTCCAACAACCGCGCTTTTGTAATGGCCCTGGTGGCCGGAGGAGCCGTTTTGCCTCTCTCTGTCATTGTGTCATTCTACATCGGTATCTATGTGCACGTGCGCTCGCACTCAAACAAAATGCGTAAAATGAACGTGCAAAAGCACGATAAGAAGTTTCACCTCAGATCAGAGATCAAGATCGTGCAGATGACTTTGATTCTTTTGGTAATATACCTCATAGCGTGGACGCCATATGTAGTCGTAGCTTTAATGGGGATATTTGGTTACGAAGAGAAATTGGACCGCGTTACGTCCACAATCCCGGCCATGGTGGCAAAGGCATCTGCTTTGTACAATCCAATTGTCTACTTGTGCTATCATCGTGGGTTTCAATCTGAACTCAGGCGCATGGGAATCTGCTTGTGTATGCTGAGACGGAAATTATCTACACAATTTTCCGGCAGTGACCAAATTAGATGTGAATCTACGAGCGGTAATATTCGAAGAACTTGGATAGTAATTGATAGGTCGGCCAGTGGAGAGTATGCTTTTATTTGACTTAAATTGAGAGGGATTGAAGCAAGAAAGAAGAAAGTTCATTTTGTGCATATACTTTAGCCTAAGTATGCATTTAGGCGCTTTATCACTTCCTTCTTATAACCGATTGGATGGATTGGATGGCTTTGTGGTTAGAGTGGCCGCCTCCGGAGACACACACCAATCCTTCATAAAGCACCTGCCAAGCAGTAAAATAATCTTATTCATTTGCTGGCTTTCAGCGCCTCAAACGGTAGCTTATCATCAGCAGGGCGAAGAGAAAGTCTACACCTAGTCTGAATTAAGACCAAAAAATAGCATAATATTGTTATCTATTCTAAACCGCAATGAAACGTGAGTGCGGTATACAGTGTACAAGAACCATACTACTTTGCTTCACAAATGGACAATCAGCTTTTCTGAGACAAATTTGTTCATTTGAGAAAGCCTACACTTGACGTTCAGTGGGACCTATGACTTTCAGTTTATCATTATGTGAACTGGATACCCCTGCTTTAATGCTACAACATATAACGTTTTTAATACACAGATTACTTAAAAACATCGTAATTCCATATAATATACCCTTATACCACATAAAATAATATTTCACCATGTAATATTATAGAACCTATCCCGTAACTTGCTTATAATTAGCATAGCACCATCTCTGTTAAGTTCGAAATAGGACCACTAGCAAAGGCCAATCCCTCCCTGTTATTTGCCATTATTACAACTTGCTATATCAAGGTGGTATGACAACAGAAAAAAATAAACAATGATAATATGATCTATAATTTTCGAAATATTCCCTTATTTTAAGCAATTGGGTAGAGAGAATAACAGCCTGAAGTAAGCAAAAGTTAAGGGCTTGTGTGTTGGCGGGGTGACCATAAAAAATATCGACAGGGGCTGTATGTTTTGAAATTACATATTAATACATTTGGATAAAAGAAGTGAAGAAGCAGAGAAAAACCTGTTGTGAGTGCTGTGAGTGAAAAATTTCAAGGGGTTTTAACCCCGCCCCCCCTCCCAGCCTCAATAACGTTAGTTTTTATTCACTGAAAATAATGTTATTGAAACATTCATTCATAATATACAGGCGCAAATCGTTGCACGTATTCACGGGCTTAGGAGGGAGATCACGGGCATCATGAAAGTCTAGTGTGTACATACCCCTCCATCATTCACGCACACGTACACGTGGATAAATACTTACAATGCAATGGAAATATTTAGTGGGCGAGTTGCTGGGTCAGAAACCTTACGTGACATTTGTGTGGTTTTCAGTGCTTTTAAAATGGAAAATTCAGTTTGGGAACCTCGAATAAATATATACTGTAACTTTGAAAGTTCGTATATGCTTTTCTTTATTGATATGAAATAAAATTCCATGAAAAACGATTTCAGTCTCTAGGAGTCGAACCAGGGTCATTGCTACCCCCCCTCCCCAGTTTCTGCGTTTATGGCTTAAGATTGTCATTCCCGGATCAACTGAGCATTGAGCAATCTTCTGCGTCAATTTTCACTACAAGGGTTTCACTGAGTCAATATACGTAAATCTACTTGTTTTATTACTTGCACTGAATAGAATGAGAATTATTAGCAGATTTTCTAGTGTAAATAGTTGGAACAAAGTTGAGTCCCTTTTCGTTTTTTTTTCACTAGACCATCGTGCCTTTGAAATTAAAGTGATCTCAGCCAGGATTTTGAACGCATTTCATGTACGCTTCTTCTGTACTTATCCGAGGACAGTTAAAACTTTTAAAACGTAAAGTGAGAGAGTTTCTAAATATCAGGAAGTATAGTCAATGGAATGAATGGGGTATCTGGATTTTGAATGGGTTTTGATCTTTGGCTTTTTTCCCAAAAATTGTTACAGAGTTATGGAGAGTGTCAGAAAGGAAGATTAAAGGTTGTTTGGAGGTAAAATGCTGTTATCCCCAAGTTTACACTGGGAAAAGCCTGGCTTGGAAGGCTTTAATACTAATAGGGTCTTTTCATGAAGCAGACAATAACACAAATGCCAGAGACCAATCAACCAACTAACCAACCAATCTTCAGTCATTTTGTTGAACGCATTAGACTAATCGATCATAAACAAGATTCCAGATACATAAAAAACCTGCAGCATTGCGTTGAGAGCAATAAATACGTGTCTCTCGATCCTCTTTCTGTCACATTGTTAACGATGTTAAGACACATTTGTAAAGCAATCAGTTTTTGTTTGAAAATCACTGCCTACGTACCGTCGTTTGGAAAAGGTCAAATGCACTCTATTTCCTATTGAACAAGTTATTCAGGTTTCATCAAATAACATTTGAAACGTTCTATGCATACATGTAAATAACGGTAGTAGTTTTAGATATGAAAAATAAATTAAATTCTAGACCAAATGGAATTCAAGTCGAAGCTAAATAATATACAGCTCAAACTCTTACGCTCCGATATGACGTTCTATCCGACCAGAACACAGTACTCTTATTTCTTAATGCAGGTAATGACGTTCCTTAAAAGAACAATAGTAGTAAGTATCATTTAAAGCAATTGTATTTCATGCGCTATTCGTACTTAATTCGTAAGTATTATCACAGCAGAAATAAAAATAAGAATTAAATGGATAGTGTTCACTTTACAAACACAGTGGTCTGCATCTAAATCTCACTCAAGTATTGAGATCAAGATTTCAAGGGTTGGATTCCCTCAAATCTTAAATAAAGGCTTATTGAAATACATCAAAAGTCAACAGGTATAAATTGAAAAATGAAGTGAAGTGCACGTTCGGTGATACGGACAATCGTCTACCATTGATTTTATTAGGACAGTGATATAATTACCAGGTTTTCAAACAATACTCCTGATAATGGCCTGATCCTAATGCATTAGTCGTTGTTATTAACGGGTATATTTCATTGTTTGCCATTCACTCGAAATGAATTGAAAAATGCAATGGTCTCATTTTCAATCTCTATCATGAACAAATTGCATTATCTTTCCTTTGGCGTTAAAAAGCCCATTAGTTATTTTGCACTTGGTGGTAGACCATACAATAGAAAGGCACATACTTACTACTTGCCCGTGCTTTTGAAGGTTAATATAAAAAAAACGAGAACAGATATAAAAATTGCTGTATCATTCCAGTTTGCAACAGTTGATTCATTTGCACTTTGTGGACAGAGAGCTCAGCAGGTAGTTCATTAGGAAGCGCCACTTTGTGGTTTATGATGCTCCCACAGCTAATGTGCTAACAAGACCGACTGGAGGACAGAAAACATGTTTCTCGGAATCGTTTTAGTCGCTGATGTGTTTCTTCATATGTTGACTTTTGAGAGTCTCTTCCATGGGTGTTCAGGAGTACGAGGTTTGCTTTCACTTCTTCTAATAATATATATAAATAGAAGTTTTCTGTACCTTTCGTTTTCGATTTTAAAATTCAGTTTTAGGATTTTTTTACACATTTGGTGTTAAGTTCGATTTTATTTCAGATAAAGACGGATAAGTTATTCTTAGGGGTTTTATGTTAAAATAAATATCAGCGTTTTTGTAATTATTGAGAATACACCTTTGGCGTAATCTACATTTTTCTTTATCTTCTTTACTTGACATCGCCAGATGTGTTCAACCAGTCTGCTGAGTACCGTCTTAAAGAGGATCTACTGGCGGGATACAATAGAGACGTCAGACCAAAAATAAACGCTTCAGAGGCACTTGATATTGACGTGAGAATTAACCCAAAATCAATTGTTAGTCTGGTGAGTGCTTGATCTGGTTGGTCCAGCAAATGGTCAGCTCAAAGACACGTCACTTTATCGGACAAAATCAGACTCCAGTTTAGGGGACATTTCAGAAGTTTGCAAGTTTTTGTAGATTAAATTTTCCAAAAATGATGTGCAGAATTCTAAAGCCATGTTAATAAGTTAGATAATTATTTAATAGTTACTAATGGTTATAAGTCCTTCCACTTGTTGGAACCACGGCTGTCAATTTAGTTAATCGAATTATTGTAAAACCTCTTTGAACAATATTAATACAAGTCCCGATTTTTGCATATCAATTTCTCACAAACTATGCACTTTAATTTAAAAATGGCGTTGCCTCTGGTACACAAGAGTTTTTGCTCGTATAGCTTTACATGATACCCGCCATGCGACATTCAATAGAAAAAAAAATGCTAGTCCAAATATGAAACGCTAGGATAAGACCTTTTATAGCCTCCTAGATAATGGCCTTCTTCCATACTAACATAATTGTTAATTACTCTTAATAATCAAGATAGGGAAACATTCTACTCCATAAAGGGCACATAAGAACATTTTGAACAAGACGTGACTCAATTCATCAAGATTAATTTTTCACTGAATGTACGGTACCCTGTTTGTTATCTAAACCCACAGCATTCACCCGAACATTTGGCCTATCAAGCCGTGCAAGATTGTGGCAGTAGAAGTACGATAATAATAATATCTGTATACGAGCATCAAATGAACCCCTCGAACCATATAACCATTGCTGAAGGTGGGGATTCTTTAGCGCATGTAACAAAATCATAAGAAATTAGAATAAGTTTGGCACCTCCTGCTGAAAGGCGAAAGGCTTGCAGCTAACACATCATTGATTTTAGAAGCAGAGTTTGTATGTCTCTTCAAAGATAGGCTTAATTACCGAAGCACAAGCAAGAGAGAGAGATAGAGTGGTCGTGAACTTAGGAATGTCGATATTACTTCAAAAAAGCTGGGAGTATTGCACCTGAGCAAATTAATTGAGAACGGTTGGTTTCTTAGCACCAGAAATTTCTAATTAATATTCCATGTATATTGAAATGAAGGAATTAATGGAATGATGCAACAACGGGTTAAACTAAAAACATAGGTGACAATAGTATACATCGTGTATGGGCCTGGTGGTTTCACGTGTGTATCTTCAGGAATATTGATTGAAAACTGTAATAGAAAACGTCCGAAGAAATTTCCTTTATGCTATATTAGCATTTTAGCTTTTAAAAGTTAGGAGAAAAAATGAAGAAGTCTCTGAATGAACGACACAGATGTATAGTAGTCTTCCTGGTAATCGGGTTTCGATGGAATTGAATGAAAGCTGTTGGTCGTATGGGGAGAAGGCAATGCTTGATTGCGTCCACAAACTGACGGACAACTAGCCAGACAATTATACTGACTGAGCTACCAGATTTCAATATTCTGTATATATATACTTCATCCTTCGTTTTGTTGGAAGTATGATGATTATTATTGTTTGCCAATAATTTATTCCAGGACATCTTTGTTACAACATGCTTGTCGTTATAAGGCTGTTATCAAGAATGTAGGCATTGTTTTTTTGCAGGGGCGGATTGAGGCAGTCTTCTGGGTTTTTCGGAAGACGGTCAGATTTTCAAGTTTACATTGACATGTATCCATTTTTTAAGTCGGAAGACGGTCAGAAAATGGAAGATGGATTAACAAAGATAGTTTGGAAGACTGTCAGAAAATATCTCTAGATCCGCCCCTGTTTTGACACCTCAGACTGGCGTCCAGCTCAAAATTAAAGTATTCAATTTAGAGAAAACATTTTGACATGGCCCACCATTATTATTGTTTTGTTTTTGTAATTATCCTTGTTCATTCTTATTACATTCTCGATGGCTTTTCGTTTAATTTCCCAGGTGCATTATTTCCATTATTATTGCCGAGTCAATCAACCATGCACCTGACAGTCATCACCTAATTAAATTTTCACCGTGGGCAGAGTTTTGCTTTGTATTTTGTTTCACCTATTTGAAAATATGGACGATGAGGATTCATCCACCAGAGTTGTATCTTAAAAAGCCTTTCCTTCATATAAACACTGTGTAGGGCCTCTGTCTGCTTTACCACAAGTACATGAAAATTTTTTAAATGATAAGTCTGTTCTATCTTTTCAGGAGGTGCAAGAGCAGGTGCTCACTCTATCGGTGGTGCTGGAGGTGGTAGGTTAATGTTGTAACAATATTGTCAGTTTGGTTTCAGATCGTGCAGTATCTGAAACCAAAGCCTCCCTCCTACAGGGCGGCATAAAAGATCAAACTGATATCTTTTTTATCAAGAACATAAAAGGTGTGTTTGCTGATACAGAAATGGGCACAATATCGCATGTCTTACGTAGGCTTACTTTTATTAAATTGCCTTTCCACAATCTCGCAGATGATGTCACCGCAGCGTTATTAAAGTGTGGATGTTTCATTGTCACGTGTTGATTATTTCTTCAACATTGTATGGCTATAGAAAAAAATACTAAATAAATCTTTTCAACAATTGCGAGGAGAATACAATCGTAAAAAAAAAAAAATTAAACGTTGAACAAAAAACCAACTAAACAAACAATTTAGTAGCAGGCGTCGATAAACATAATTTAATATAACACTAATATTGATACATTATTTAAAAAGGTAGAAATGCTCGCAAATCCGGTACAGAATAGCACCTCAATATTTTCCATAAACAGAAAGTGAAAGTGTGATGCAGGCTTTATCAAAGTTAAAAGAAAAAATGTATTTCACTCATATCGATAACAATTGGATACTGAGAACATAACTTTGGAACATGGTTTATATAAAAAAAATCTTGCATAAGATTTTTTTCATTACTCGTTCTTGAAAAAGTCACCAAAATTTCATGATTTTTACCTGGTTACAGTTATGCTTGAAACCAGTTTTGATCCTTACCCTGTTACAGAAATAAATAAATAAATAAATAAATAAATAAATAAATAAAGATTTGATTTTTTTTCAACGTCTCTATTTATTTATGCTTTTAACATATAAGATGAATGGAATTTGGTTTTCACAATGAACTTTTTCTATCAAACGTATACGTCAATGATTGATTCACTGTAAGAATGAAGATCGGTGCAAATCGATATATTTACGTGATGTTATAAATGTCACTGAGAAAACCATTAGAAGAGGACATTAACCGCTGTGCAGATTACAACCGCTCTCGCCAAGGCTCCATCGAGCATTATATGATTTGAAGACCATTTTCTTATTCAGGATTGGATCACGGGTGGTTTTAAGCATAATTTGTGAACCATTAAAGACAAAATTATAAAATATCCAGTGATTATCAGGGAACATGTAAAGAATGATAATTGATGTCAAACCTTTGACGTCTTTTGTTCCAAACTCAGGCGTATTCATTTGACACAAATACTTAGTTCTAGTAAGATCTTTACTTAAGATGTTCTGCTTTAAAGGGCTAAAATATTTATGGCGAGTGGCAAGTAATGCTCGCACTGCGACTTACACTGTGCATACTTCTACTAGTAGTACATAAAAAAGAATACTTTTGATAGCGACATACTTTTTCATCTTTTTATAAAATAAATTGAATTTCAAATTCCATAAACGGCAATACACAATTCTGTTCTATTTTAGTATTGGTACGACGAATTTCTTACTTGGGATAGCAAAAACTACGATGGAATTAAATACACATCATTTTCCGGTTCCAGCATCTGGCTTCCAGAATTAATGCTCACCAGCAGGTAATTTTTGATTAAAAAGAACATACTTGCTAATTACCACCGCCAAGGAGGTTATGTTTTTACCCCTGTTTGTTTGTTTCTCTGTCTGTCTGTCATCAACATAACTCAAAAAGTTATGGACCGATTTTGATGAAACTTTCAAGAACTGTCAGAAGTGGGCCAAGGAACAGATGATTAGTTTTTGGTGGTGATCCGGATCAATAATCAATCAATAATCAATCAATAATCAAAAATAAAAAACTAAATCATTATAGAATGAAAGTTTAGGGATGAAACGACATTGGGTGGAGACTTTGCTGCCTTGGCGGAGGTCTGCGCTCTTGGAGTGCTTTTCTAGTTGCATGTATTTTTGAACGCTTCTGTTCTTAATTCCCTCTTCCGCCCCTTCTCTGTCTCTCTTTGCGGGCGCATGTTTGTGCACATGTGTGTGTGTGTGAGCAAGAGCGCGGCAACCAATCCAACTAGAGATTTCTTCTGTTTGGAAGAGTTGTGTATTGATTTCAAAATAATTTCTTTAATTTTTGATTTAATCAGCCCAGATGATGTTGCCAAAATAAACTTTCCCTTATCCAACTATCACGTCATCGTCCATGAGAACGGGTGGGCATCATATGTCCTTCACACACATTTCTCGACTACTTGCATCTTCAACGTGGTTATGTATCCGCTGGACACCCAGGTGTGCGAATTTGACGTGCGTCCACGCATCTCCTTACCCAGTCTGGTCAAGATAAAGAACCTAGAGGTAGACAACTCGCATTATGCCAATAGTTCTGAGTGGGAAATGGGCGAAACATCTTGGAATATATATGGTTTTGAAGAAACCGACACCAATACCAGTGCTTTTGATAGCAAGGACGGCATGAACATGACGTTTATAGTTAACGATGGCAAGGCAGTCATAAAGTTTAGATGGAAACGGATGGCGGGATACCATTTTGTTACCATAATTGTACCAACGGCGATAATAGCGGCCAGTACCGTTATGTGCTTCTGGTTACCACCAGATGGAGGAGAAAGAGTGTCAGTGGGCCTCACAGTGCTGCTATCCCTTATGGTGTTTCAAGAATTGGTGGCGAACTATGTCCCTGTGTCCTCTACAAACATGCCTTTGATTAGTAAGTATCCTCGGTTGTTGATCTGCTTAAAATTATGTGTTAGAAACCATCAGAAGTGATGGAAGCTGTAGAATAAAATATATTCCAGAGGCATTGAGCTTTTTTTAAATCTCGTTTGGATGTTTACAAAAACATATGTGGAAGGTTTCATCAAAAATGGTAATTTGAATCCTATCACTATCTGTTCCAGTTGTCTACATATGCATCTTAACAATCTGTACGAAGGTTTCTCTGGTATCTTCCATCATTGTCATCAACATTCAGAATCGCAGCCAACTAGGGCAACGTGTACCAAGGTGGGCGCGGCAGTTCATTTTCAATTTCTTAGCATACATATTGTGCATAAGAATCCCTGCTCACGTGCGCCGTGACCTGAAGAAACGACGCTTGAGCAAAAATCGGGTAAACAGTCAAGCCTCCACTCCTTCTCATGGCGTCAGAGAAGTCCCAAAAAGTGGAAATTCGCCAGGTTGCAGCAGAAAAATCCAAGGAAACTGTGAAACCGAAACCGTTGCAGCAAACGATGAATCAAATTTGCTCGAGACTGAGTGGATTCTTGCTGCTAAGGTCACCGATTCAGCACTGTTCTGGAATTACATCATACTACAAGGTAGCGCCATATTCTTGGTGATTGGAACGCCTCTCATTTACAAAGATTCGCCGATTGGTTCCTTTATTGATTAGTAGTAGAGGATGTTTGCTTTAGTTATGTACGAAGATAAACAAGACAGTTGGAAAGACAATTGGTTTTTGGTCCACAAAGCCCACCCATTCAATATTTAAAAGTAAAACACATCTTTTCGGCCGCCAGCTGCGATTTGCCATATCTCGTCCTATCGAGATTTTTCGATGACAATTAATAGTGCAATAAATTAATTTGCTTTCTGATTGATAAGCATTTATATGACTTAGTTATGCGGTGTTTAAAATATTTTAACTTCGGTAGTAGTAATAGTTGTAAAACTTGTTATTGTGAAAGTTTGCGTTGAATTTCGTATGGCCGAATACAAATGAAGAAATTATCTGAACATGAAATCGTAGCTTTTATTCACAACTTATATATCTTATAGCTTACATATAGTATGTGATTACGAATTATGCACACGTTAGAAATGATGGTGAGTGATCAAACGTTCCTGGAATTCGCTTAAATTTTGAGAAGTTGTCCTTCACAAATGTTCATTTTCAACGATTTCATAGTTTTCAACTACGAAGCTTTAAAAAACTGACCGGTCCCTCCCCCTTCTCTCTCTCCCCCCCCCTCCCCCGTTTTGACGTCAATTTTCTACAGGTTCTCTCTGTGGCATTATATAGCCATTTAGCTAACCTTCATGTCCAACCATAGGTTTATTACATGGTAATTACATCCGTAACTGATGCTCACGGTTTCCAAGAAGGTGTTGATCTCTAAAAATATACCTTACACTTTTTCACACCCTTGGTACATGTACATAATAACCCGTGGTTGTGACAGAGAACCGTTGACAAAATGTGTCTGTTGAGACGTCAGAAAAGTTGATGAATATGTCTGTTGAGTCGTCTTGTTGATCTTAACGCTCAAGGTACCCTGCCCAAGTGGTTCCCGGCTCAGTTTATTATTTGGCTCCCCACTATAAAACGCTGTAGCTCACCCGATTGCAATAATAATAATGATAATAATAATAAAAATTATCTCCGTTCTCATAGCGCACCGGTTCTCGAAGAACTTTACCGACTCCCAACTCGCCAGAGAATCATTTTTCAAATATGGTAGTTTATAAGGGTTAAAATCCCACAGTATGTTAGTCATTATGTTAAAGCCGGCCTCATGAAATCTCAGTGTTGGTACTAGAAACAGTAGTTCTACCGCTCACTGATGCTATGTAAGGGAATAACTGTATAAAGAGCATTCTCAGTTTATCCCGATTTTATGGAATCGGCAGCCTTAACTTTGAGTTACTGAAGCTCCTACCGATATACTTCAGATCTTAACACATTTATATTTCAATGCATTTTGACGGAATTCGCATTTTGCTTCCAGCTTAAGTTTCATAATGAATGTCTATTTTTTTAGTATTATTTGCATCTTTAATTTTAAGGTTTGGTCTTTTATTTGGATATTTTTACTTTAACTGTAAATGCCACTGCAACACATGTTAAGTGCAGTTTAAAGAAATAAAAAATAAAATTCCACCCTTTGAGTCGCAAAGCCTTTTCAGATCAAAATAAACGTAAGCCTGTGGGCAAAGATTACAGTTTATAGGGAAAACACATATGGGTGTATCCTGAAGAAATCTTTATTTTTGACTACAAAGCAGCTCACTGTGCACAAACAACGTGGGCTTCTGAAAGCTGAATAATTTTTGCACTCCTCTTCATCAAACTTAGTACCAACAGCTGTGTGATACATTGCTGAATCGAAAGGGTTTGTTTTAGCAAGGATGCTTGAATATTATCAAAAACTATCTACAGAAACAGTCACGGACCTTTTTCTAGGCACCTTCTTAAGGTAAATATTCCTTGTTACAGGGCTGGTTGGCAAAACCATCTCTTCGAAACTGTAAATTTTGTAAACAACACTGTAACAACAACTGATAGCCAATGAAGGTTTCTTGGTCTTGGCACAGAGAGGACTGGTAAAATGTCCTGCAATAAAAGCTTATTTCTTATACCATTGCAACTGTTCTATCTATGTGGTGAAGTGTAATAGCTAATATGTCAAAGGCAAGCACTGCCTTATAAATGCTTCAACTATTCAGTTCAGTCTTATCAAATATTAAAGATAGTACCCAGCTGAGCTTTCACATGACGAGGGTTCTGTACCTATTTGAAATACAGACACTCAAACCTATGCCTACTAACATACATTATATAGAATATATAAGATTACAAGAGATATAAGAATAATTGCCAGTTAATATATCAAAATATGACTATTCAAGTCATTTCATATACCACTGAAAAATCTGTAGTCCACAATATTACTTATGACATACATAAATAAATAATCTAAATGTTAATAATAAATATATAACACAACTACCTACCAGTTTCCAATTCATTTCAAATTAGATTTTAATTTTTTACATGAAATTTTGGCATATTTTAAACAACAGTAAAAATGTTTGAGTCAGATCCTGCATAAAATATAACTGAATGTGAAATATAAAAAGCGTCTTTTTTTTAATAATTAGTTTTGGTTCAAACACGTAATATATGCTGTGCAATCATATCCTGTATTTAATCTCTATTGCAGTTTAAAACAAAAGACAGTGTAGGTATCCAGCTAGTGTAAAAACAACATTTTCTCTTCTAAGCAACAAAAAATCCACTAAAAGCTATTGTGCACATGTAAAACATCTTTTTTCCTGTTGAGATAATTTATAGAAAAGATCATTTTCTCAGTGTGCAGAGAAATTAAAAATAAAATTTGTTTAAAAAACATCAACATTGGTCAAGACCATTTCAAAAGCTTCGCATCACATGTTAATGATATCTCGACTGATTCCTGAAAAAGTGCAGATATGATACCCCTCATTTCTTCACCACGGGCCAAAAAATTTGTAACATTTGCAAGGAATCTGTCAGCCTACATCACTGTCCTGTAATGCTGCTCTTTTTCACGAAAGGGGAGATCTTCACTTCTTGGTAATACTGTAGTCCAGCAATTCAGTCCAAAGATTATTTTTATTCCAATTAGCTTGAGGACACTGTCAAGTTTGCATACTTTTTGATATATAAAATCCTGAAAAAGGGTAAAGATCTGTTCTTAAAATGTGTTATTTTAGGAATGGCAGTTCTTCTTGCATTTTTCAATAAGTTAACAGCATGTGTCTTTCATATATACAATTCAGAAGCATCACCAGAGATAATTGTATGTTTAATTAAATAAACAATCAATGGAAATGTAATCTCTTTTCTTTTTACTGGAATGGTACTTATGCCTGTTCATTTAATAAAATCAAACAAGGTAAAAATTCCGTAAATTTTGCACTAACTCAATTCAAACATTCATTAACATCTGACACTGAAGTATAACCTAACTACTCACGCCATAGCTGCTCCTACTGCTGCTCCCATGACAAAGACACTAGCATGAGTGCAGAGTAGCAGCCTAAGGTTCTCCATGCTAAACAAGCCAGCCTTTCTGGGTCCTGAGCTGTGAACTGTGGCTCTTCTGCTATGCTCTGGGTGCTTAAACCGGATATGCCAGTCACTGCAGAGAAGGGAAATATATCAAATCAGCACCAACAGACTCTTGAAAGATAAAACATTACATGGTGTGGATAAAACATATGCAGGGAATTTACAAGATGAGACAACTTTCACCACATAGTATCCTTGCTCAAAATACCAATACCAATTCATTGCAAATGTAGGTCTGATGCAGACAATGTTGAAGATAAGCACAGCACAGAGACTTTGCTACTTTTTTATTGTGGCTACTGGCAAACGTGAACAAAGCAGAGGTACCCATCAAGTGCAGACCTACTGGGCCAAGTGAAAATAATGGTATTTTTTCTACCCCCTTTATAATGTCTACATTAATATCTTGGTTTCTCCAGTGGGTTAGGATGACAATGAAAAGCATTAACGAAGTTTGTAAATTAAATTTCACAAGGCTGTGTAAGGTTATACTTTTAGGTGTCAAATCTAAAAGATTGACTGTGTAATTAAACATGTCACTGATTCATTTGCCAGGTTCACTGTTACCTTGGTGGCATCACTTCAGGTCTACTGGACCAGTCCCATATCCAGTCGGCATTCTGTAGTTCTTGGTGACTCTGAAGAATGAGGATTGAAACTGAATATGTGAAAAGCTAAACATATTGTATCTAACATTGTCTTTGGATATTCTATATTTCACTTTCTCTGAGCAGATTTCTCCCAAAATAGTGATACTTATCTGAGTGACCTTAACATACTCTCTGCTCCTTTTATCTATATACACTGTATTATGCTTTCATTTCAGCTGCAAACGTAATTTAACAGTATAACAGTCACAGCTTTATGGACATTTATAATAGCCATAAGTTGTAAAATAATGGACTAAAGTGCATTAAAGAGATAACTGGAGAAAAAAAACACCATGTTTACAGACAACTTGATGTATTTCAGCACCATATGGTGCCTAATTTGAAACATAAGAGATATAACTGCCTTCTTTAGTACATCAACAACTATCTGGATTGTGGGTGTATATATCAGGTCAAAAATTCATATTTTTTTCAGTGTTCTAATGTATGTATAAAAAATACACCCATGTATTTTAGAAGAGAAATCCAGTTGAATTATCATTGAGATAACTCAAGTGTAAATTAAGAATGTAATCTATTTATGATTAATATGTCACATAGTTCTAACCTTGACCCATGTGTGGAGTTAAAAGATAAGGATATTGAACAACACAAGATACTTTGTTTTTACATACATACTGTAGTAAGTTGGTATCCAAATCAAAATATAGACACTTAAGACCTACCTCATTTGGACTTGGAGGGCCCTTGGGACTAAAATGATAAACAGACAATTTTTTAATAGTAAACTGCAAACATTTTTCACTCATACTCATAAATATTAGGAAATATCCGGACACTATTTTGAATATTCAAAGCAATAATAGAGGATGTTCAGCTAAATCATATCTTTTAACATAATTTGGAAAGGAAGACACATCAGCTGGTTAAAAAAACCCAATAAAATACTACAATTAAGCTGGCTGATCTACAGAAAGTAATTTCAGCATCTTATGCATTGGGTATTGAGTGATTTGGATGATATGCTATGTGACAAATCTATCAACACCACAGTTCCATATTTTTCATAATTAAAACTTACAATATTCAAACTGATCTTAAAAAGAATAAGGCTAGTGTCTCCTTCACATGACACTGTTGTATGTCTAGCAAATAAAATCTACAGTACCAGTAAATATAACTTTCTCACCTTCCCCGGCTAGATGATGAGCTGGTCACTCGAGATGATGCCCTGGAACCTTCCTTTTGTGCCTCAATCAACAGCTTCTCCATGTTCCCAGTATATACTGAGGTGGGCCTACCGTTTGTCTCAGACCCAGTGCCACTTCCATTCTGCTGAAAATGCAGCTCCACCCATGAGTCTGAAATATAAATCAAGAAAGAAGTTTGTACTATGATATTGAAACTAAATATTTTGATTCATTATGAAGAAGTAACAGAAGTAATTTACAAGAAAATATGTTACATTTGTTTTCTTTTCTGTCAATCAAAGCATGGAAAGACCATCTGAGGAAGAAAAAGCCCATCTGGTGTCATACCACTTTTGAGGAAGAAAAAGCCCTTTTGGTGGCATACCACTTTTAAAGATGCATAATATGATATGCATAATAACTATTAGATCTCAGTTTTCAACATGTCTGCTTAAAACTGGCATTCAGCCAACTCAAAACTCCGGGATCATTTTCTAAGCATACTTGCTTGCCCCTTCCATGCAGCATTTATGGTGTTGTTTGATAGGCATGATGGATTAACTATGGTAGTTGGCTTTCATCCTTCTCACTTCCATATAACATATTACAAAATGGAGTCCTGGGCAGACCACAAAACCACGTCTTCATACAACATCTTTGCCAAATATAACCATCTTTTGTTGATAATATAGTCATAAGCAACTTCAAAATTGATTGACCTCCACTGTTCTATGACAAAATATATCTATTCATTCAATATTGATTCTATTAGTTGTTGTGCCAAAAAAATTCTTCTAACCAAAAAGAAGGCCTTTCAGACATTACGGATTTCGGATTTTGTTCAATGTTTGGATCTAGAAGAATGTGAAACATGACAGACGAAAGTAATTTTATCCGTCTGCAGCAGCGCAATATATGCGACAGTTCAGGGACACAGACAAAAATGTGTGACCTATACCTGACCTTATAACATCTCATCAAGATAGCGAGGGTCAGGTGCGGTAACCACCTGCACGGGTAGAGATACACGGCACTGTATATATGAGTGAAAAACAACAGAATTGACAGAATGGCGAAGTTCACGACAAGAAACACGTACCATTAAATAATGGATTGTAGAAAATTTTTAACTATTTAAAATACACTGACATAATATTGTAGACGTGACACACAGTAATAAACTAGTCTGTTATTCAGGGCGTAGTATATGGACATGACTGTCAGCAGGTCTGTTCATGAACGAGGTCAATTCACTCCTGTCAGTCTCAGTGTCAAAAATGGTACACCCTGTTTTCTACCCATCTCTTTTTATGATCTTATCATCATATTGCAAAATTTATGTTTACCATTTAGAGCTTCCTCTTGACTAGACTTCGGAACCGCCGCCATTTCAAAAGCTTCCTAAAAAGCAGCAAACTATGGCCTGGAAATGCAGTACATCCAAAGTGGCACGTAAACTTTGTTGATGTTGTGAAAATGACGTAAATTATTGTTGTCACGTGGTGTAGAAGTAAGATGCAAGCCGTAAACACCGTGGCGCAGGTGCACTGACTTAAGTTAATATTGAGCAATAATTTAGAGCAAAACCCAAAGTAACCAAATTAACTGCACATTCTCCAAAACGAAAAAAATTACTGGTTTATAGTCATCAATTATTAATGAAGTAGCCTTTATATTCAAAAGAATATCATAGATGTTAGATTTTTCGCATGCTAAAAGAATGTATTCATCCGCAATATTGTCAAATTTTGTTACATTATCTTTCTAATATCAAAGCACTTTTATGGCATGTGGCTCTTTTTTCATACTTTTACCAATGAAACATGGGAGTGGACTCTCCATTTATCTCCAACTTCGAGTAATAATGGATATATACAAACAGCTGGGACTATGGTTCCTTGGCGTATGAAACTGCTTCTTGAAGGTGGTTAGGTTACAAACAAGGTGCTTGTGAATGGAGGGCTTTCGGCAGTGGTGGTGGAAAAAAGAGCTTAAATTTGGTGTATAAGCTCTTTTCAAACCAAAGGTAAATTGCATTTTGTTAGTTCTATGTCATTTATGTTAATTATTTTATAAAACAATTTAAATTCTTCTTCTTCTGTGTTGGAATGCTGATAAGTATATCGATCTGATTGATCTGTCAAATGGCAACTCAACTGTAACCCGCTGACTGTTTTGAAAAAAGTTTCTACATACTTGCAAATTTATATGGCATCTCTTTTCTTCCAGAAAATGTTTCTTCAATTTAAACATTAATATTGCCTCCAATGGTATTTTTTTCGCTGTTGTTACCAAACGATGAAACCCACTTTTCAGAAATTACCCTGTACACATACAAGAAATCGCAGGGGGAGGGGGAGCTGAATGAATGGGGCACATGGTTTTGTTTCACATGGTTTTGCATTTACTTTTTTTTGTCAAGAACCAAATGTGAATATCTGGCAAATTTTGCAGAAAAGGTCTTATATAACAGTGGCAGGCTTGAAAAGAAAAATTAACTTTTGTTTTTTATCTTCTAATTAGGATCCATCATTATCAGTTGACTTAAGGTACCAACTGTCACTGATCCACCATGGCTGCAAAACCAAAAAAGAACATTCCCAGTGGCCAAGATATGAGCAGATCCCTGTCCTCATCAATGTCCACAATGCTGTCCATTGAAACACTCACTGAACAACTGAAGCAGACCAAGTCCGACTTAGACAGAGAACGAGGAAACGTGAAACAGCTTCAGCATGAAAAAATTGCAGAGGTCAAAGCAGCTCGAGAACAAGAACAGCGCAAAGCATCCATAGCTCTGGGTGACCTGAAGACGAAACTGCACCAAGATAAACTGAAGGAATTTGATGCACTGAGGCAGACATTGATGAAAAAGTATGATCATGATATGGAAAAGGCAGTGAAACTTAAAGAAGTTGAAATTACCAGACTTGAGATAGAAAATGCCAGAATAAAAGCAATGTCTGCCTCAGATTCACCCATTAAAAGCCAATTTAAAGATCAGCTGGATAGCGAGAGGAACAAACTCCTTCAAGAAATCTCTGATCTGAAGCAGAGTAATAAACAATTAGAAGAATCACATGAGACAATATCAGAGGCTGAAAGACAGCGTCACAGTGATCTGAGAAAAACCAAAGAAGACTGTGAAATAGAAGTTGCCAAAATCAAAAGGGATTTACAGCAAGAGATCAGAAAATTGGTAGGTGCATATGTGCCTGCAGTGCACATGTTACAAACTGACTTTCCTCTGTGTATTATATTGCAGCTAATCTTTTATGAAGGAGATAAGGGCTTGAGTCACTTATAGCTGAAAAGCTTTCATGATGAGCTATTTCCCATATGTTCTGCACTTCATCAGGGGATCCCTTGTTTTTGCAATTACTTTGTAGACACTAAAACCTTTTTGCCTCGTTAGCCACAAATTAATTATTTTGAACTGATGTTCTCTTATCCTTCAATAAACAAATTAGATAAATTAACGTGAAATCAAATTCAATAATCCAAGGTGCCTACAAGAATGCCATATCCAGTTAAAAACAACCTTTTTAAAAGACAACCTTGATATTGATTATTTTATACTCCAGACGAGCAGTGTATGAAGGTTAACTATTTGCGTTGCCTATCTTCTTGAGAGCTTCTCTTGCTGAGTGATCCTGGTTATTTAGGGAGTGTGCCAGGATTGATGGATGTGTAGATGAGGGGTGTATTGTCAGGTAGTGAGATCGGTGATGATCAGATATGGGGTGCATTTACACTAGGTTGTTGGAAATCTCTCTAATTGACGTAATCCCTGACCCAGTAGTTATAATTGCAATTTATCTGCATGCAAATGGATTTTGCAATGATTTCCTCAAAATAAGTTAAATTCACACCAGATTGATTAAAGTCATCAGTGATGAAAATGAAGTCCACATAATTATTTCACATTGATCCGTCTGGATCTTATGTGAATTCACCCATGGGCAGCATGTAGATGGCTAAGCTTATTTCTATCTAAATGTTACACCTGTGGGGAACACCTGTGGGTCATACAACTTAGCGTGGCAGGTCCAGTAGTTGCAGTTAGTCAGAACCAGCAGCCTACTTTAATGATTCAAACAAGCGTAGTTAGAGTTAAAAGATCTTAAGAGAAAAAGTGAGACTTTCGGCCTGGTTGGGTTAGTGAAAAATATTATGCAAAAGAATGGTTTGAATATGGATAAGGTTACAAGTGAACAGCATTTTTTATCTGCTATGAAAGGAAAACCAGCAGGGACTGGGCATGTAGATCAATCTTGGTAAATGATTATGGAACACTACACGCATATCTATATACATCCATTTTTATAGCCATTTATATAACCACTATGATCATTTATATATTTATCTATTTATTTGTGCTCTGTTATAGTTAGTTGTTTTGTCATGGGTTGTTCCTTGTATGTGAATGTGTTTGTCAATAAAGAATCTGAATCTACAGTAAATATTCACATTGCTTGACACTAAGAATTCCTGTACCTGTTCTCTCCTTCCCACAGTGAATACTAGATTCTATTCCATTGTTCTAATCCTGGTCCACATCAGTGCAATTTCTGTTGTGCAATTAAATAAATAAAACACTTTTCTACTTTGTTTTATGACGCATGTTTAGCTCTGCATTGTCCAGAAATAGAGCTAATACAACAGCATATTCTGACATATATCTCCCTGTGTAAATACATTGTCTTGTATTGGGGTTTATCTCTCTCAATATAAATACAAACCCCCACCATGTTATCAATGCCAGAATGGAAAATCTTGCTTAATCTCAGCAGGAAGACATGGGCCTATCAATTTCAGATGTGGCATATCAGGCTTTTGTAAATAAGTGCATTTTAGGTACAAAACATTAACAGATTTTGTAATTATGATGTACAGATTTTCTTTGTTTTTTTTCCACTTATTTGGTCCATATTTGATTCATGGGGAAGTTTAAGGGTTGCTTTATTTTCATTTTTGCTTTTTATTAGACTATGTTATATTTGATACAACTGTGGAGAAACCATTATATTTTGCATAATACATGGAATTGATTGTTTTGTTGCTACAACTAAGTCATTATTTGTTTCTTGTGGGATATATGAGTGAGAAAAACACAACTTGTTTCTTCTTATTTTGTCATTACTTTCAACACATATCATGTGTGTGCAATGATACAAATAGTAAAGTTTGCAGAAGAAATTAACAAAATCTGCATATATCTAGTGTGAAAGATATACATTTCACCATGCATTTGTACTTCAGTTTATTATATAATTCACATAAAAGGTATTATTTGTTGTAAGTAAACACACTGATCAATCATATTATATTTGACACCACTGGTAGACAATTTAGTGTGCAGTATGCTATCTATTCAACCTATTCAACCATGAGGTCTTTCATTTTAATCATGACCACTTTTCTATCAAAAAGTTGCCATTGGGTTCACAGTTATTTTATCATTGCCTTTTCATAGGTTGAAGAACTGAAAACCAAAGACAAGTTGATCTCTGGGTTGGAGAAAGACCTGGGTCTTCAGACTGGTAACTATGTACGGCTGCAGTTGGAAAGGAAATCTGAAAACAGCAGTCCAAGAACACTGAGCACACCACAGCCAATGGACAGGGATTCTGAGGTAGTAATATTGTGACATATGGAATATTCATACTTTAATATATAATATATCAAATTACACTGCATTTTAAAAGTTACCTGCAGTATATTGAGTGTAACTGTGAAATTTATAAGTTGATAATTTGAACTGTGAATAAATAGATTTTATCTTGTAGATTGAACAGTGACTCTTCTGAGAAGATTGTAAAGTCATGTTTAAAGATGATTATGATGCCTGTACTTGATTAGTGAAAATATTATCCTTTGATTGTCATAGATGTCCAGTTCACTTGATGAAGGAGACAAATTAAGGAGCAAAATTGGAGACCTTAACAGCAAGATCCGTAAGCTGGAATACAAAAATGCAGAACTTGTCCAAGAAAAAGCTGAACTGGTAAGCAATGTTGCCATGTGGCCGAGTGATTTTTGTGTTGATGGATTTTGAACTCTGTTGAACAATTGTGTTGTAACTTGTAATGAGTGGATGTGTGTATGTGATCTATATAAAGTGTTTGAACCTAGAGATGTACTAGTATTGTTTAAAGATCAGTTTTATTAGAAAGGGTATAGAGGCTGTCAATCTTATATATATAAGAAACCAAACTTTAGGTACTTCACACTTAATTAATGTGCTGAATGTGGTTCTTTTAAGTTACAACTAATATGGATATGGTGAGGTAAGATCACTCCAGTTGCACATATTCTGAAGATTTTGTATTATATTTTAAGAGTTTTCACCTATAGGCACTTATATGAAATCCTAGAGTATTTTTGGTTATCTCTCAGATATATATATTCTTGTGAAATAAACCTTTCAATTTTCTTCTTTTCATTTTTGTGCTGCTCTGAACATATTTTATAAGTTCTTCCTCTGTATCACTGATGGTTGATATAAAAGCTGAAGTTCCTATGAATAACAGATACCCATGCTGTGTCTAGGCCAGTGCTTATGAAACATCAGAGGTAATGGGTATTTCATTTTCCACTAAGAGGTACTCCCTGCAAGTCTTTAGAAAGTCAGTCAAGTTAAAGACCCAACCACTCCCAGCCTTGGTGGGCTGCTTACTAGCTGGCTCCTTGTTACTTTCATGTGTTTATATTAGATGAGAAATTTCTAGTTTATCTTTGAAGGTGAAGTTTACATCAGATTTTTGCCTTTGAACTAATGCACTTACTGCAAGCATAGCAATGACTTTCAGATCATTGAGATAAAATTCTGAAGGCAAAGCATGTATGCATCCATGAATACCCTATATTTGGATCTAATAAAGGTTGCCTGAAATTTAGTGAGGAATTCACATACCCTTACATTGCCAGTCATGTTAGAAAGTAAATGAACCCCAAATCCTAGCAATATATGTAGAAGTTGGCAACACAGGCTTATTAGATAAAGGTTGAACATCCTTCAGAAATGAACTGGCATTTCTTCACAGACACTCAATATCAACAGAAAATTAGCCCTTAAACCAAGCAGTACCAAGCAGTCCCTGTCTTTCTAAATATCCCAATAAGTGCCCCAATTATATTTACAGTTATTTATAATTATCTCTGTTGATTTGGTTCTTTGATTAATTAGGTATAATGCAACTACGGAATGAATATGACAGTCTTAAAGTACAAAAAAAAAAAAAAAAAAAAAAAAAAAAAAAAATCAATTCTTCTTCCCAAATATCTGAAAAGTTAAGATAGAGGATTCTTGTTCCCAGTTTACCACTAAATGTTTTATATATGTGCATGTATTTTAGGGAAGAACAGGTAAGAAAAGAAAAGAAAGAAGTGAGAAAAATGATTATTTACTTTTATTGGTATTCCTTTGTAGAGATGGTACTAGTATGCTCATCCAAATCTGGACATGTATCAGATCTTCTGGTTATCATTCTTGTTTATTAGTCTTAACAAGCTGAAGCTCTTGATATATATATACAGGCACAGGTAGGCAGTACTTGTTGAGTTAATTATTGTAATGCAGCCTTCAAAGCCAAGTAGCACCTGTACAACAAGCACATGCTATGGCAGACAGTATAGTTATAATAGGCTTTGTTGCAGGAGGTCTTGTTTCTCCAGGTAATTTGTTTACTGCAGGGATGTAGCTGGGGTTTGTAGGTAAACAGTTAAAGTGATCCATGAATAACTCAGGGAACTGAAGCCCTGTAATTCTCATGCTTTACATATAACTAGTTTTTATCATAATTAATGAATGACGTCAGGGGAATAAAGATAGGAGCGTCAAAAAGGCATATGTAGTCTGAGATGCTTGAGAGAAGGCTCTCTGTACTGTTAATACATTTTCTGCTAATGTCAATATATAATAATAATAATAATAATAATTTATTCGAGCATTAAATGTGACAGTTACATTTGTTAGCTCTCTAAATATACAGTTCTAAGAATGATATGAAATAGAAATAAAATGATGAAAGGTATGATATGATTCTGAATAGCTTATCTTGTGATAAACCAGTCTTCATGTTCCTTAATACCTGCCAGACAGCTTGAAAGATAAAGCCCAGTGTTTTAGCAGGGATGAAGTACTTAAATATATAGCCAAATACCAAATTATGGATTCATATGATTGATCCTTAGAGAATGAAGCTTACATTAGCTTATAACTAGCTATGGACTTGGTAACAGCTGTGTATGTTCTTCACCAGCATATGGTGTCTATCCACCTGATTACCCTGAATCTCGTAAACTGTATCTCTCTTCTTGGGGTAAAGATCAGTCTGGGTGAGATAATGTGAGGCTGGAGAACTGAGTTACTGGTATATCAGCTGGTTGCTACATTACATCTTAGCTGTATTCATCATTTTACCCTCTTCCTCTTCAATATTGAACAACTATATAGCTCATGGTATTTATACATATATACAAAACTATTGGTAATAGATCATATGATACATGAAAAATTGATTAAAGGAAAATAGGATTGGTATATATTATAAATAAAGGTTGTTTCAGTATACATTAAATTTTGCTTGTAAGTACAGTTGAGATACTTAATATCTTTTTCACCTCAATATATCAGCAATCTAAGCCTCTGCCAAACAAGTTATTTTTGATGCAATGAATTAGCCATAATACATCATTGTCTCAGTAACAGAATGATAAATTTTTGTTCAGCTAATTTATCTTAATATGTGTGAGCATTGGTGGCTGGGTAAGCATATTGCACCAGGTGTCATTTTGTCACATGTTGAAAGAAACAGTTGTGGAATTTTGGAACTGGTATCATTCTTTACATCTTATGAGAAAAATGCAGAAGGCAGGTTATTTGGAAAGGTATATACATAGAAAAGAGGTTAGTTTCAAAGTACTATAATTTGGAATTTTAACATGAAAATCTCTACTTCTACTTCTAGATCAGTAAAAAAGTATGAGAAGGTATTTTATTTACATGTATTTTTATAAGAAATTTCAGTTCCATGATTATGTGTTACAGCAAAAAATAACTGCTGAAAGTGTGAAGATATCAAAATGTTGTTCCTCAGTGTTTATTTGCAGTCATCCAAATACTGATTATACATGTTGCAAATTGTTCTTTCAGCTACGGAGAATTCATGATCTGGACAAAAAATGGAAGCCACTACAGGACAGGAACAAAAAATTCCTGGAGAAAAACATGGAACTATCCTCCATTAACAGGCAACTTGAAGAAAAAATTAAGGTCCTCACAGATGACAATAACAAACTCAAGAGCCAGATGAATGTAAACAAGAGGAGGAGCCTGGCATTGTCTAAGCAGTTACTGGGGAACACTGGGGCTGGGAAAACTGGTGGGAAAATGGAAGCCTTAGAGAGCCTGCCTGCCCCTAGTGTGGAGCTGGAGGACCTGAGACAGCAGTGCTTGGAGCATACAAAACAGATCAATGCTCTCAAGCAAGCATGTACTGTAAGTATCTGTCTGGAGAGCCAAACTTTAATATCTGAATGGTATCATATACTTCTGAATATACCATTATTGAAAGCATTATCATTGTGACTTATCTATATATGTTGATAATTCAGGATTAAATGTCCTCAGTTTTGGCAAAACTGAATCCATGTGAATTTTTATTTTTGAATAAAGGTTTACAAAGTATCTAACACAGCTTTTTCAAAGGCATATCCAATTTTTCAATTAAAAATTTCTCTTGCATTAAGAAAAGTATTCATCATTTTGACATGTACCTGAAAAAAAAAGTGTTTTTTATGGTGGATAGGGTCCAACTATCACACGCTTGTAACACTATCTTTTAAGTCTGTTGTACATGTTTTGTTATAAAAGAATGTGTGGTGTTAACTGGATATGAAGTTTTTGTATCAGGTTCATGCTCAGTGATGCACAAAATTTATGGTTTTTTTTCTTGAATTCACAAGTGGATTTATCTGATACTGTATTGAAGTCCTACACAATGAATACTATTATATGTCAATCACATTTTAGTATTCAGGTGTTGCTGTGCATGTAGTTTAGTGATCATTTGTTGGTGTGCATGTAGAACTCTCTTTTGTTTCACAATTCAATGTTTTGACGGGCTTTGTGTGTTAGTTTTTGTTTTGAATCTTTATTTAAGATATTCAGAAAAAAATGGATGCTTTTAAATGTGGCATGTTGTTTTTACTTTACTTTTTAGAATGTTATTCAATGTCTTAATGTCAAACTTTTTGACCATGACATTTATTTTGGTTTTATTACTGATTGTAGGAAAAGGATCGCAAAATAGAAATCATAAAACATGCAAGACAGAGAAGCAATACATTGCGAGCACAGAACAAGGTGAGTCATTGTCAATCTCAACTCATGTTCAAAAGGAAGGAGTTAGATCCAAAGAATGACAAATTAATTCTCCTTAGACTTTTTATTAGATAGCTTACATACAGTATGCATGTTATTGGTTCAATTATCAAAAAAATTCTATAGCAGAATATTTTTGACTGCATAAAAGGTTAAAGTAATCGGTATTATAAAATAAGGAGAGAAAAAATCATGATGAATATAAATTTGAGAGACATATGGAACCTAAAATATACATTATTGTCTATTTCCAGGCTGCTGGGATAAAGGAGACCTACTATGGCTATGATGAAGACTCGTGTTCTGTGGACTCTGAATTTTCGGTGGCTTCCATTCCCCTTGACCCTCAAATAGAAGAGGAGTTTTGGGATGATGTGGGTGGACTAGCCATCTTGTTCATTGTTTATTCTGACTGAAGACAGGATATTTGGCCTGTAGAATATGTCCATAGAGTGTTGATACTAGACAAGATGTTAAGATTTAGGAATATGTATATAATTTGTAGAATACCCCAATAGTCAGGTTTCTGAAATGGTCTGTGGCATTAGCTACTGGTTTGAAACCATTGACTAGTAAATTTGGTATCAGTCTAGTAAATAAAAAAATGAGATACCTGAAAGTTACCCATCTGATTGGAATAGCAGATATTTTAGTGGTTATTTTGGATGAATTTTCCTTTAAATGTTGATTCCATTTCAAGACTAGCGAATTTTGATTCAGTCTTCACTTCTATCCCTAGACCATAGATTTCACACTAATACTAGAAATATTAACAGATGCTTATTGAAGATAAATGTATTATTTAAGAAAAAATCTCACCGTTAAGCATGCATATTAAATGGAAATTTGCTTATTTCATTAATAATGCTGAGGTTGTGTGTTTAGATTACTCGTGAGGAGTTTGAGAGAAACTACCAACGCCTGAATAAAGAACACATGGAGCTGGAGAAGGCTTATGCCTTGCTACAGAAACAGCAGGGCAGTAGCCATGTGGACCCCCAGAGGGAACACAAAGTAAGTGAATTTCTATGTTATTATGACAGAATGTGATAGCAAAGGGTATTTGGATGTAGTGATTATCTATTTTATCTCAGTACAAGTTATACTTGTAAAGAAGGTTTATTATGTGAGACTTTAATTTAGTAACAGAAGATAAAAAAATATTGAAAGAAACATTTGCCCTTTCCATAGAGTGATGTTAAAGGTTTTCAAATTCTTATTGAATGGTGGGTGAGTGTTTTCAATAAGTGATGAATGAGGATGCATCCTCACCTTGTTTTGTGTAGCTTTGTTTTATATTCTTGAGTTTTCTTTTATACGTATTTATCTTGTATTTTCAGTTAAGGACCCAGCTTGAAAATGACCTTTTGGCCTCTCAGTCAAAGATAGAAGACCTGGAAAAGATAGTTCAAGGCAGAGGAGGGGTAAGAATCAATGGGAATCAGTGGTGGATATATATTTTAGGACCAAAGCTGCACCTTGGAGGATCCCTTTGTCATTAACTGTTTTTATTGCTATGGTTTTCTTTGCTTCATCAAACCTGCTTTTACATTGGGGTAAATCACAGACATTTACAAGTTTACTAATTATTTTACAGGACAGCAGCTGGGTCCATGAAAAACAAAAAATGAATGAGGCCAGTTTGCTTCTTATGCAGAAGGTGAGGAAAATATAGGAAATTTTAAAATATAGGAAAACGGTCAATAATGATTTTTTTGTTATTAAGTAAATGAAATATGCATTTTATTCTGTAAAATAGTCTCTTCTGTACCTCCCCTCTTCAATGGCCATCTTACACTTAGCATAGATAATATTGTTCAGCTATCAAATAATAATTTGACCTTTGTTTAGAATGACTTATCATATGTTTCCTGTTTTTATACTTTTCTGCATTTGAAATGCAATACAGATTCATATTTGTGTCACTCAAAGCAATAGGAGATTGGCTGCAGGGGTATTATTAGAAGTATGGTGAACCTTGCTTGATGTGGGATTTCAAATGATATGTGTTATTATTTTGTAGATCAAAGAAGCTGAAGCCAGAAACCAACTATTGAAACATGAATTAAACGAAAGCCAAGAACAAAATGAAGTGCTGGAGTTTAGGAATTTAGAGCTTGAAGACAAGATTGAAAAAGTAAGTCTTTAATGATAATTATTATTTTTGCATATACTCATTCCTCTTTAATTTAAAAAAGGGATTTAAAATGAGATGTTCAATAACTTAAGCTTGATGAAGGTTAGTTCTCATCAATTTAATTATTTTTTTTAAATAAAAAAAATTTAACGTGATGCTTTCAAAAGGAAAAATAATTGTTAAAATTGACAAGTTGGTGTTTTTATTATTATTATTTTTTTTTTAGTACCTGTAATCCATTTGAAAATATGTATGAAAATACACATTGAATGGAAAAACTGTTTCATTTTCTTTTAGCTTATTGAAGAACTGAAGCACTCAACACCCTATCATCTCCCCCCTGTCATTACAGAGGCTGGGGTACTTACAGTACAGCATGATTCCATAGGAGTTATGGTATAGTTATGATTTATGCTTTAAAGGCATTTTCACCAGTTGATTTAATTGATTACTGTGTTAAATTAAAACGGCTAAATGATAATGTTTTTATTACACAGTTGCATTTCCTAATTTTTATCTGCGATCACATTACCAACATGCAGACTACTTGATTATAATGTGAAGCTAAGATATATTCTAGCAAAGATAACCTGCTCTTTTAATCACAACAGCTGATTTTCTAATAATTTGTTGGTTTATTTTAGGAGGTCAAAGTGGAAGAACTAAGAGAAAAAATATCTGATCTAAAATATGACCAGGTATTGATCATTTATTTAGTCACTCTACATGCATGTCTACAACCCTTTTGGGAACTGTCTTTGAGACCATTTATTTTTTATAATAAGCAGTCTAATCTTGTTAATTGCAAATCGGTTTAGATGCAAATGCCTCATGTATTATTTCTAATATACATTTGTTACCTACAACTATGGTTGTATATTCAGGATGCAGCTCTGACTCCTGAAGAAAAGCTGGTACTTATCCAGGTACAGGCTTTGTTGGATGTTACAGAGAAGGTATGAAAACTCTTTCAGTATTCTTTTAAAGATAAAGCATAAATCCAGTGAAACACAATGCCATGTTGTTTTGCATCATGTGTTCATATTGAGAAATATAGAGAAAATTTCAGGATAAAATATTGGTTTTATCACTGTACAGCTCTACTCAGATACTGTAATCATGGACACACTTTGCTTTTTTAGAAACTGAACAGCATGACAGCTGCCCAGGGCACCTTAAGATCAAGAATCAAGGAGCTTGAACAAGAAAAGGTGAGTTGAATCCAAGTGAAGTGAACATTGAGGTAAAACAAATGCTTATACATATAAAAACTGATTTGAAGTAATATACTTTCATGATGTGTCGAAATGAATTAGCCCTATTAGTGTATGAATAAACTGCTGCTTCCTGTTTGTTGTTTATTCAGGCTGATTTGCTGTCAGCTGCCACCGGGGTCTCCCCTGACATTGTACTGGAGTATGAAGAGGTCAGAAATAGCCTCATGGAGGCAGAGATGGTATGTTGTCATGCTAGAGAGATTGGTAGGAAGACTAGTGGTTCAAGAAATGTGAATAATGTCATGATTTTGTGTAAATCAGGACTTTATATATCAAAATAAAAACATGCCGCCTGGTTTGAGAAATGATGGTAAGGCAAATACAGCAACAGCAACTACATGGTCAGTTCTGAAAAGAGAATATCTAATCTCAATTTTTGTGACATATGTTAAAATATTTTCTTGAATCTCATCTCTAGAAAATTCAACAACTGGAGAAAGAGAATGAAGACCTGAAGCAAGCTGAAGCCTTGTACAAGTACACAGATGATTTCAACCAGAAGTCAGAGGCCAGATATAAGCAGGAGATAGAGAGACTGAAGAAACAGCTGGCTAGCATGTTAGAGGGCAAGGCATTTGAGTCTGAGTACCTGCAGGAGAAGGTAGAGCAATTGAAGGCTGCAGAACAGGTAGAGTACTTTGCCTTGAAAAATTAAAATTGAATATCAAACTGATTAATTGTTCCACCAACTTATAGTTGGATGGTACTCTGTATATGACCAAATTTGTAAAATTGTCAGCCAAAGCATTTATCTTCCTTATGTGTGTATATATGTCATTTAATAATTTTTGTATTGTATTTTATGTTCTCAATATCATTGTTGTTGCCTATTGTTATTGCAGAGGAATCAAGAAGTGAAAAGAGAGCTTGAAGTATTGAAGCAGAACAACTCTGAGCTTCAGGACCAATTACTCAACAAGCAGGAGGAACAATCAGAAGCTGAATGTGACAAAGACATGAACCCTATGACACAAACATTGCTGGTAGGTCATATTACAGTAGCAAATGTTGTAATTAAGTGTAGGCTTACAGTCTTAACTCATGTAGTGAGTGAACACATCGTTCATCATCATTTAGATTTTTTAAATCATTGATTAATAAACATTTAAATTATGAGTTTTATACAAATTGTGGAAAACTCCATCAGACTACTGATATCATTACTATTTATCTGCTTTTAGCACAAAATCTCAGAACTTGAAAATGCAAGGAGAGAGCTCACTGCACAAAATGAAGAACTCCAGGTGAAGATATCTGGATTCACAGAAAGATATCTGCAATATGAGCAGAATGAACAAGAACTCACTGAGAAAACAATTGTATTGGAGGAGGAGCTGGAGGCTGCAAGGGCTCTTCTTTCTGAAGATGGACCAACAAACCGTGCCAACAACAATCAGGGAGACAAGACAGAGCAAGACACAGCGCTGTCACCATCAGAAACCAAAAAATTGCAACAAGAACTCAAGATACTCAGGGACTATGCAAACAACAGAGAACAAGAGCTTCAGGAACTGCACAAAGAAAATGCATCACTGAAATCTCAGTTGGAGGAAAATGTGAAACTTCTCAGTACCAAAGAATATGACTATGATGAGGAGGCAGGCATGGAAGTTGAACATGATGATGATGACATAAGCATACCTCAAGAGCAAACCAAAGACAACCAGAAGAATTCTAGTCCTACAATCACCAAAGCACTTCTTCAAGATGAACAAGATGGAAATTCAGGTAATAAGAAACATAGTAATGGAACAGATAAAGAGGAGGAAGAAGATGAAATAAAACTCCTTCAAAAGAAAATCAGTGACCTCACCATCACACAGCTGACCTTGAAAGGTCGTATTCACGACCTTGAGACATCAGAGGCCATTCTGCGTGATACCATGGAGAAGATGGATAGAGATGAGGTTGAGCTTAGACAGCAACTCAAGGAGCTCAGAGACAGTGAACACAAAAACAAAGACAAACTGGCAGAAAGGGAGTTGACTGAGCAGGCACTGGAGGAGAAGGTAATTTTTGGGTACACCTTATTACCACAATAGGCCTTGTTTGAAATAGACTGATGATTAATATTGCAGCTAGTCATGTTGCTATTGCTAAAAAAATTGATCATTGCCAATGTTTATATTGATGAGAAGTATGGAAGATCGGTAGATTTTTTAAAAATTAAATTGTGTGTGGGTGTGTGTGTGTTTGCAGATGACATGCTTATTATCCCAGGGGTAGAAGGTTTATGAGGCATCATGAAAAAAGAAAAAGTAATTCATTCTTACTTGAAACAAAAAAGAAAACTTCTTCTTACAAATTTGCCATTTTTTCTTGCCAGGTAAAAGTTCTAGAATTAGCAGAACATAATGCTGTTGAAAAGCAGCAGGCCTTGGAAGAGGTAAATGCACGTCTGCAGGAAAAACTGGCCCAGTTTGAGGAGCTGGAGAAGGATGTCACACTTGTAGAGACCCTTAGAGATACCATCAAGAAGAAGGAGAAAAGTATCCGAAAGCTACAGGATCAGATTGTGGCCCTGGAGGACAATAATGAAATCCTGAAGGAACAACTGGAACAAATCACCCAGGGGGACACGGACAAGATCCATGTCCTTGAGGATAAAGTTCAGGAATTGCAGGAACTTAATGACAGATTAGTCAGTGGGGACACAGAAGCTCTTCAGACAAGGAGTATGGTAGATAGTGCACGAGTTAAAGAACTGGAGGCAAGTATTCAAGAGCTTGAGACATCTAAGAAGGCACTACAGGAGCAGTTGCACCAAATCTGTGAAGAGAAAGATGATAAGATTGAGAAGTTGCATGAGAGAATCCATATGCATGAAGAAAATGAAGCCAAGCTGTCAGAGACCCTTAATGAAATGGAATTCAAGGAAAAGATGATGGAGAGTAAACTGTCAATGTCTTTTGGTGGTGGAGACAGCAGCTTTGTTGTTGCACAAGAGCAGAAGTATGATAGACTTGAAAGCTTTGAATCCGATATCTCTGGACAATTTCATGATATGGAAAACCGGATACATGAACTTGAGGAAGAAGAGACAAAGTTAAAAGCAAAAATTGATGAATTAGAAAAAGCCCAAGTAAAATCAGAAGAAGAATTGAGACAAAAAGAAAAAGAAATCTCAGAATTGGGTAGCAAGGCAGAGGATTTGGAAAGCAGTTTGCAGTCCAAAATTGAGTCTTTGACCTCTGAGATAACCAGTTATGAGCAACAAGTACAAATGCTGAAAGTAGATATAGCTACTAATGAAAAAGAACACAAAGCTGAAATAGATAAACTGCACTCTACAATAGAATCTCTCAAGAGCAGTGCCAAGTTGACTGAAGATAAAGAGCTTTCTTCCAAAATTGAAGAATCTCTCATTATGAAAGAGTCTGTCTTAAAACTGGATCAAGAAAAAGCAGAACTATCAGAGATGGTTACTAAGCTTACTTCTGAGACTGAAAGTTCAAGAGCAAAAGTGCAAGAACTAGAATCCAAAGAGAAAGATGTACTTCATCAACTCCTGCAGTTGGCAAATTCTTTAGGTTTGCCATATGACACCTCTGATAGCACATGTTCAAAACTATGTGGTTCAATCACACAGGAGGTCATGACAACCAAAGAGAAACTAAGTGGACTAGAGGAAAAGCATGAAAAGCTCTCATCAGAACTAGAAGCAGAGCAAGAAAGAATGAAAGAACTGGATTTGGTTGCACAATCCTCTAGACATGAAGTCCAGTTAGAAGTAACCAAAGTTAAGCAGGCATGTAGTGATCTGCAGGAAAAACTGCATTCTTTAGAACAAACAAATATTCAACTTATAAACAAGTCCAAGGAGTTGGAAACAGAGAAAGAAGCTACAACCTCACATTACAATGAACTTCAGATGGCAGCAAAACTCTGGGAATCTGAAAAGGAAAAACTTGTACTGGATTGTAAGAAGGCAATCCAGAAAGCTGATCTTGTGGAATCTGAGAAAGAAAAACTTCAGGTTCAGATGGAGGAGATGGAAAAAGATGCCCAAACACTACGGAATAAAGATGACAGGAGGCTGAAGGAGTTGGAAAATGAAGAGAAATCTCTCCTTTCTAAGCTTTCTGCATTCCAAGACATTGAGAATGAACTAGAAGCTTTTAAGACCATATCAAAACAACAAACTCAGGAGCTGGAGAACAAGAACAGAGAACTGACGAAAGCAAAGGGAGATCTGGAAGAAGAAGTGAAGAATCTAGAGCTCAGGAACTCTGATCTTCTGCGGTCTAATTTGGAATTGAGAAAAATGACAGCTGAGCTCGAGGAAAGAATCTTAGGCTTGGAAAGCTTGAGTGAGGCACTGAATAACAAAACAGCTACAGCACTTTCTAAGGCAACACAAATGCCAGAAATTGAAGCCCAAGAGTCTGAAGTATTACAACACAGTATTACTGCAGAATCACCACAGTCACCTCATTTCAAGAAAGTTGAAACTTTGGAAGATGAAATCAGACACTTGCAAGTTCAGAACAATCAACTTCAAGAGGAACTAGCTGAAGTTACTGCCAGACTGGAACAGGAACAACAAAAACCACAAGCCCAGCACATCAGGATAAAGACAGCAGATGAAACTGCTATAGGAACCTCTACAAATCTACATAAGAAGGTCCACCAATTGGAAGTGGAAACATCAGCCAAGTCCGTGCAAATAGAAGAACTAGAGCAACATCTGACTTCACTGAGGACAGCTGTGGAGCAAGTGATCTCTGCAGCAGATGGGCAAATGAGTCTGGAAGACATAAATAAATTCTCAACACCAGTAAAGGTATGTTTTATTTCTCTCTAATCATGAGTCATGTCATAGATACCATATGTTTGGAACAATGTAATTTGCCCAAGGAACAATTGTCATGAAAGACGATTATATGTAATTTCTAAACCTGTGGGTATTAAAATCATTACATTGCATTCTAATTTTTTCACATATTAGTTGCATGTTCCTCAAGGTCTATCATAACATTAAGTCAGCTTGTTCTTGTTCACTTATTCACTACGTCTTTTACACCCATTTTCACATATTTAAAACCGAGGATATTTGTGTTGCAGGCAGCTCCTTCTAGTGGAGACTATGAGGCCAGACTGCAGGATCTGGTAAGATCAGAAGCAGACTTGAAACAGAGGCTGGCCCAAATGGAGAAGAAAGAGAAAACATATAGGTAAGGATATGATTGAGGAAATAAAATAACATAGGGACTTTTGGGTTTACTTACAATTAAGGAGCAGTTTAAAATAGTTACCAGTGATTTTAGTAATCAAGTTTATAATTAGATTTTACACAAGTGGCAAAGAAGATCTAGTGCCAGAATTGAGGTCTTTTATTTGTCACTCATCAATTTAATTAGAGGATCTTATTTTAATGCTTGCATGTTTTCAACCTAACAAAAATGAAAAAAAAAATGAAAATGTGAAATAAGAAAATTAGAAAAATCTGTATTTCATATTATAATAATAGAAAATCAGTTCCCCTCATTTCAGAGCCAGTATACAAGAAATGGAGGAAGCAGATTCAGAGTACAGAAGCCAGATCACTCAGCTGCAGGAGAGAGTTGCAACTATGGAGGCTGCTGAAGTCAGGTATGGTTAATTGTGTGTATTGAGGCAGAATATGTATAGACAAATACTGAAAATACAATCCTCACATCCCTGTTAAGTGTTAAAACTTTAAATCTATTGTTAAACAATTTGGTCTTCTGGTGAAGTCGGGCAGTCTTTTTTTCTTGTGTAAGTTACTCTGGGTGTGAACATGACAGTGTGCACACATATAAAAGGAGAACTAAAAAGTCATATTATTGTTAAGTTCACTTGCATATTTTTCCTGATCTGAATCTAGACTTGTTTAATGTTTAAAGAGATACATGATTGCACTAAAGTGTTATTCATCATAAATTGATAAGTTTTTCTCTAACATAAGGGAAGTTGTTGTAATTACAGTTCTTGTGTGCAAATGGAACCTGTTAGTAAAACAGAGTTAAGAGAAATACAGTTATGCAAGAAAGTAGGGTTTTTAATTCTTCTTGGAATTTTTTTTTTTTTTGAAACTATTTTTTTGAAACTATTTCAATAAAATACATCTAAACCAATCACTATAGTATAAGTATCTGTGGCCCAAGATTTATTTTGAACAAAACTTATGCAGATAAAACATGAAGGTGTTTGTGTGTGTGTGTGTGTGTGTGTGTGTGGGGGGGGGGGTGTGGGGGGGGGGGGGAGCAAAATGCTGTTTAGGAATACCAATATGACCATTTTGGACTGTTCAGACAAGTTGTTCATATCAATCCTACAAACCTGCGTGAGCCAGACAACATTAAGTCTGTACCAGTCTCAGCATGTTAGTTTGTTTACAGAAAAGTAGACAAAAGATGGAAGAGAACAAATACCCCAGATTTACTGAACTGGTAAGAAAAAACATTTATCTAGCTGCTTTATCATCCCTTAAAAAGTTTCTAACAAAGAAAAGAATAGGACATTGGACAGGTGTTTTGGAAAACTAAGACTGCGTGAGGTTTTCAGCGGGGTCTGTCTATTGTGTGGATAACAAATTACCAGCCAGACACGCACAATAATGATGCCATCCATCTAATGTCATGAATGACAAGATTTCAATGCTACATATAGAAAAGGGCTTGTTTTGACTGATACCTTTTTTTGGTAACAATACTTTTTTTTCATACCCTAGCTTGTTTTCTTCTGCATTACTGAAATTTTAAACCAAATGCATTCATTAAGTTATATCCTTAATACTTTACATGAATAAGTTGGGTGTAACATGCACTTTGATATATAATTGGAGAGGTTTTTAAGGTCGATCGGAGTCAAACTTGAATAGTGAAATTTTATTTTCAAAGTTATGTTTTTACTTTGGTTTACCTTTATAGCATTTTATCACTTTCTAAAATAAAGAATGCAGAAGAAAGCACCACTTATGAAAGTTGCTCTTCAAGAATTAGGGCCTCAATATATAATAGATTGAATTGATCATCTAATGTTAAATTCACAAATTCTCCTGGATTTTACATTTATATTACACTTGGTTATACCGATGGAAAATGAATGACTGAATTATACACACATGTAGGTGTGTACCTCTGGTGTGCATTATTTATTGATGTGAACTGTATTGTTTGATTACTGCAGGAATGTGGATGGTTTGTCCTTTCATCTCCCTCGGTCAAAAGTGTCCACAATAGCATGAATGCAATAAACGACCCAAACATTTCCCCGGCTCTCATTGGAAAACAGCCATAGCTTTTGTGTACAGAGGGCCTTAGCCTGTTTTCTTAGGCACGCTGCACAAAAGGTACTTTGCAATTAAGACTTGTCTGTATTGAGTCACATATACCACTGAGCCGACCTACATCTATACTGAGCAGAAGGCAACTAGCTCACAGGTTTGTGTGGCTGATAAATTGACGGGGGAATTATAATCAATGAACTTGATTGTTTGCTAATGGATGTGTATGGAATTTTGAGCTAGGTTAAAGTCAGCGAAACCTGTGTATAGAATGGAAAGATATTCTAAGTAATTTCATAAATATTGTTCATCAAGCAAGGAATTCTTATGGATTCTTACAATACAAAGCATGAGACCTGCTCATAGGTCCAAAGATGGTGGAAGAATCGAGATGACAGGTAAGTTAATTGATGTCAATTCACCTATGACGTTCAGTTAAAGTTATGTTGCTGTTCACGCAAAAGGAGGATTCAGAAGGTTAGAGTTATGTTGGTTATGTGCACAGCTGAAGTACCATTTGTCTCACCTAGTATAACAGATATATTTTGCTGCCAGAATGAATATTAATGGGTGCAGTGATGAATAACACTGCATTTGTGTGTATGACAGGCACCATTTACTTTGATAGGTAAGGTAAGGTGAGTTTGGTTAATTTGACTGAAAGATAACTAGGAAAAATTCAAGCATTACACGCAAGTACATAAAAACTTTTTTGAAACATTTTGAAAAGGGATGCTTCATATCCCGCATGTGTGGACGTGCAAATCATTCTAATAGGACTGGAAAATTAATGGGAGTTGGTGTTTTATTTACTCAGTATGATTCAAGGCCTATAATGATATACTTCAGTTAAGCTGCTTTGGAAGATCACATATAGGTGGTGCAGTTAAAATTTTGATCAAGAATTTAATATAAAGAGAAACATTTCAAGCAGGTTTATATGATATGTTTTTACCTGGCAGTTTTCACACGTTATTTGATATTACCTCACCATTGGACTGCCCGCTAGGTTTGATATAGTGTGAAAAGAGTTCAGTATTGATCTCCACTGTAAATATGATGTGCAGATAGGACAATTTATACTACTCACCTGAGTGTGTGGATAAAATGTTTATAGAAGACAGGTAGACACACGCTTAATACCTGAATGAAGAGGAGTTGCCAGTTTTGATAAGATAAAGGGTGAGGGAAATATCGAGATTGTTTGCTTTATGATTCTGAAGTTTAAAAAGGTAAATAGAAATTATACCATTATTTTCTGGATCTTTTAACTAGTGTAAAAAGGGTTGTAGAACAACATGTGGGTATTTTAATATAAGAAATACATCTCCACCCAAAGCCAGTTATTATGTAGCTATTATATATGTTATTGCTACGAAGGGTAATAATATTTAACCTAAGTGTGACATATTCTATATTTGCCTGTGAGTGAACTTTTTTGTCACATAACTTGCCTCAAATAAAGCTTTGGGGTAATTGTAATTGTTTGATGAAAAAAATTATTAATACATGGGTAAACAAGGTAAAGTAAACAGTTTCTTAGGATTAAAGACACATCAAAGATGAGCAAATTATTCAGCATTAAGTTTCAGGCCAAGCAAACTTTTAACTGGGTCAGTAACTCTGAGTCTATTGGTCGAAAGGGCCAATTAGATATAAAATTATTCTTAAAGCTGGCCCTTTTTCTCACAGTGACTGTCAGGTTTAAATTCTGAATTATGATGGATCCAGTGATTATGCAATGAGTCAAAACTTTAGGCAATTTTCCAGAGGCTGAACAAATATACTAAGTCTAACAAAGTTAACAGAAATGCTTACTCTTACATATAATATGCATTAACTGTGCAAAGAAGACGACAGGATAAAAGTTGAAATGCCTTTAAAATTTGAATTTTTTTTTTTTTTTTTGATAAATGTGTGTGATGGTTCATGTTTTTGTAGAAGTAGTATTTTTATTTCCACCTTTGGCCACCTATATTTTGATCATGAAAAAAAAATTAAATATGTAGTAAGTAGAATGGTCATGTGAGTTTCAGTTCTAGAACTCTTCTTACCCATGCAGGCCCAAGTATTGCATGTTAATTTGTTAAAATATCAGTAATCTAGGATTAGGATGACTTTTCAGGAACTCTTAAAGGAAAATATATGGCTGTGTGAGTAAATATAGTCCTGCATCAAAACCCAGAAATGGTAATTATGGATATAACCTGGAAGATATCTTAATGGTTAGTTTATATTTTGTTTCTCTGATTTCAGACTAAAGAGTAAGTTAAAGCAGACCAGGAAAGAAATACAGCGTGGGTCTGAAGCTGAGGAGAGTGACGACTTGAGCGCAGAATTTGGCCAGTCACCATCAAAGAGGTCAAAAACATCAGAAAACGCATCTCTCCATCGCCAGATCGACCAACTGAAAGAACAAATTCAGGAGCATAGATCCAAGGAGGAGGCCTTGAATGAAAAGCTTGCCAGCCTCCAAGATGGCGACGGTGCCGTCATCACAGAGCTGCAGGACAAAGTCTGGGAGTTAGAAGCGGCCAATAAAAGTCTTAAACGCAAAATTCAGCTGTTGGAAGACGATAGAGAACAAAACCCAGCAAACCTGCACCTGAGCTCTGTCACCATGTTGGATACACCAGAAGACATCTTGAAACAGAGGATACAAGAGCTGGAGAAGATGGACAGGCATCTCAGGCAGCAGGTAACACTGTTTACATTGTGTACTGAGTAGTATGTTGACTTGTTTTAAAGATCATTTTCAAAGTTAAATGCATTACGCACTGTTGCTGTTTGGAAGTAATCTTGATTACCTCTCTGGCAGTAATTTGATAATTTGTTTACAGAGAATATATTTGTGTTCTTTTCTGTTGTTAAGTATCATTTTGACCAAAAGAAAAAATGAAGAATTTATTTAAAGTAATCAAAGAATGATTTAGAATTGATTAGATGATTGATGCATTCGATTCCTGGAGTTGAATTTGAAATATGTAGTATAATAACTGATTGGGGATTTCATTAAAAGAATTGGGATCAACTTATTTGACTTTATAATTTGGGATAATATCTTCAGGTGATGGACTTGGAGCAGGACAGAGAAGAGCTTCATCAGATTGCCAGGAAAGATAAAAGTCTCATCCATGAGTTGAATGTCAGAATCAGAGAGTTGACTCTGTCAGAGAGAAGCCTTCAGGTACTTTGCACTTCAACGTTATTATAAATAAAAATGGCTAAGGCTTAAGATGTCATATCATGTCTCAGAGTTTACATGGAGAATGTTTTGGAACCACTTTTTTTCAGCAGACTTACTGATCAAATTTTCACATGTAATGCCCTGCTCCTTCTTAGATAAAATTTTGGATTCACCAGTATTACCTATTAATAGATAATTTATGGTCATGTGATGTAGCTAGCTCCATATTAGGGACATTTTCGTGAATTTACTGTTGTAGAAAAAAATTGGCAATAATTTCTTTTTCTTTGTAGCTTCAGGCTTCACGCTATGAAGACCAGGAGAACGACCTATATGCGCAAATAGACCGACTAGAGGACAGGATCTCTGATTTGGAAGATCAACTACAAGATGCCAGACATGCAGAGAAGAGATTGGCAACCAGTTTGAATGATTCCCAGTTCAGTTTGGAAGAATTTGAAAACAAGGCAGATATTCAGGCTGTCAGAATAGAAGAACTGCAGGAAGTGGAGTTGAAACTGCTGACCAGATTGCAGGAGATGGAGAAGGAGAAGATTGCGTTACAGAATAGCCGTGACAGGTTGAACATAGAATTGGAGGAGATGACTAACAGAGAGACATCACTATCAAATAAAATAAGGACACTTGAAAATGATAACATTGTGTTGGAGGGGAAAGTTGTGCAATTAGAATATGCTGACTCTGCAGCACAAGATCGTATAAAAGACCTTGAAAGGCGCAACACTGATTTAGAGAATAGGAACGAGACTGCTTTGATGAAGGTTCACCAACTTGAGGAGACAAAGGCAAATTTGAAATTTGAGGTTTCAGACTTGCAAATTCAACTTCAAGAATTTCAGCAAGAGGTGGAGAAGGCAGGAGATGTTGAAAGTTCCTTGAAAAAACAAATTGTTGCTCTACAAACGACATCCAGAAACATGCAGGATTCTCTCTCTGACACCAGTGCCCGAGAGATGGAACTGCTGAACAAACTGCAGGAACATGAACAGCATGAGGCTGTACTGAAAGAAAAGATTGTAGCTCTGGAGTCCAGTGAACTGAAACTCAAATATAAGATCCAAGAATTAGGTGCTACAGTGTCCACAGCAGAAAATAGGGTAAGTTAGTAATAACTGCATTAAAATGGATTTCTTATCATATTCTGGAAAACTAACTATCAGAATATAGTGGTCATTTTATATTTTAGTGAGACGTCATGAATGTTGATGAGGGTTTTGTATTATGACAATTAACTTTTGAATAACCATCTTCAGTAGATAGTATTTCTCCAGAGTGATCATGCAAACTAATTTTCTTGTGTTTAGTTGAAATGTTTCCTATATTGATAGGTGGGTTTTTGGTTAGTATAGCAGTTTTCAAAAAAAAAAAAATCTATACATAATTTGTTGTCTTGGTATTTTCAAGTTGATAAGGCAAGGTTGCCCCCAATGGCAAGATGTTTTTATACTAACTGGTGTTTTTGAAGTAAATGTTTTAGTTGAGCACTAAGCCAAGTTAGGTCAACAAGAACATTTACTGATATCACTTAACATTTTTTGTCTCCACTACCTTTTAACTTTCATTTTTTTTTTTACCTTTTTGTAGATGTTGAAGGGTGTGGTGGGGGGATTTTGATGTGTCAATTAATTATCAGGTTATTAATAGCATCTTGTTTCTATCTTGAAAATAATTGAACAATTCTTAGTTTTTAAAAAGTTGGGTGAATTATCAAAAGATGTAAAAAAAAAGAATAAAAGTTACTAGACTGACAGTGTTCGGTCACCAGCACCTTGGCATTTCGTGGTTGACTGTTCTTGCAGTGCAAATTGCCTTTGAAGATAATAAATTTTTATTGCAGCCTTACTTTATAGAGAATTAGCAGTATCATTTATCAGAATCTGTCTTCAGTTCCCTCATTCTGAATACTAAATGGTTGTTGACAAATTGTTGTGCATAAACATTTTATTGAAAAGTCACTTTAATTTGAATTAAACCATTCTCTAAAAGAACCACAACTACAGCCTTGCCCAGCTTGTCAGGAGCATTGAGTATGCCATTTCTTACATTATTCTCTTTAATGATATATGAGCATGGGTTCAGGGGTCACTCCTTTGAAGGTTTTTTGGTTGGGCATTATATCCTTCGGTGTACCAGTTGAAATTGATCTGTTTGAAATGATTTGTAGGTCACCTCTGCTAAGAACTTGGAGGAGGAGAACCATTTGTTACACAGGCAAATAGACGACCAGCAGAGGAAAGTGAGAAACTTGGACCAAGAAATACAGACATTAAATGAAAAATTGGTCGCATATGAGAACCCAGGGAAGTCTAATGGGTTTGTCAGGGTCCTGGCCAAAGAGCTGTCAGAGCTGAGAGCACAGAAAGCCTGGGTGGAGGAGGCAGAGAAGACTGTAACAAGGCTTGAGAAGTCTGAGGCAAGGTTGAAGGAGACTGTACAGCAGCTGAGGGAAGGAAAGGTTGGTATTTGTATGTAGTAGGGGAAGTAAGTTTGTTACCAAGTTTGTATAGGTTAAGGCTAGGTACTATGCAGGTTGCCCTTGATTTAAGTGGTAGAGGTACCCTCTGATTTAAATCAGCAAATGTATTAAACTGGTTTGTTTACTGTAGCATAAATCTCCTAGTTTTCCCATTTACTGTAACAGCTGTCTGGTTATTGAGCTTGTTTCTTTTTATACTGGTTAAAAAGAAACATCTGTAGCGGTAAGTGACAAATCATGATATGTGAACTTAAACTAACTCTTCTCAGATTACAATGGTAACCAGCCAGAACACAAATAAAAAATGTACACTTTGGTTCCTACAGTAGTGTTATTTGATGTCTTTTGAAATTGATTTGAATTGGAAAAGTACCTGTCACGGGTAGACTTAATTTTGTGATTCACTGAATGCGTCACACAACAATAAAATACAGTTAACTTAACAGCAATTTTTTTGTCCCTGCATAAAAAGTTGAAGAGCTTCAGTAGGTTCTGATAATTCACATGTTATATATGAGGTGATGTACCTGAAACATTTTAGGGTAAAAAATTAAGAAGTCATTATTTTGTAAAGAATCAACAGCAAAAAATCTTCGATTCTTGTAGGATGTGTGTGGCCACGAGGGACAACTGAAGGACCTTAAGGATGAAGTGAACAGGTTGAAAGCTTTAGAAAAGGTAAAGTAATGGATCTCTCATGTTGAGAGAATTGTTAAACGAAAATGTTTTTATGCATATCAAATTTCATGTTCTTGGGTTGAAAATGGGATTGAAGTTTTTTACACATTCAATTTTATCCCTATATATTTGATTTATGTGTCCTTTAACCACATTCAGCT
Source organism: Lingula anatina (assembly GCF_051362555.1). NCBI lineage: Eukaryota > Metazoa > Brachiopoda > Lingulata > Lingulida > Lingulidae > Lingula > Lingula anatina. The sequence continues at coordinate 12,569,946 of NC_141767.1, read as the reverse complement.
AACTGTTAAAAAATATAATTCAGCATAAAAAAATGATAAAAAAGGGGAAATTGTTAAGAAAGATATGTTGTCCTTGAAATACCAGCTTTCACTTTTGGACCAAGATGAAAACTTGGGAGTTGTGCCAAGGTCTAAAAGGCAATTGCCTGTAACAAGGCCCTTTTCCTCTGTAATTTGAGAAGTATTCCTACATGTGACTACATGTAACAAGTGCCTATTATTCTTGCAATATTACACTTATTGATTGGTGCCAGTTAATTAACCCTCATTAATTATGTAAAAGCTCCATGCACTGCTGCCTTCCCTAGGCTTGCTGTGTGCTCTATACACTTGTATATAATAACAGATAAACTCAGAACTGTGAACATTGATTACTGACCAATACTGAGGAAGTAACCTCAGCTTTAGTGGGGAATTATAGATGTACTTAGATATTCTTATATTGCTATGAGAAAAAAGAACTCTTATCCAACAATCAAAATGATTTTGACTCCAGCAGCAAATGTGAAATGAATAAGAGCACAAGCCATTTTATGTGATATATCATCATGTCCACATCTTGAATGGATTTAAGAAAGACTGATTTCATATCAACTGGTGGATGATTTTAGCTCATGCAAAAATTTGCTCTGCCCAAATGCTTTTGACATCTGTTCACTATGTCAGTGAATAGTGAGGGGTGAAGATCGAGCTATTTCTTTGTGGTAATTTCCCTTCTTTCCAATATATATCAACACAAGTATTAGTATACATTTGAAATAATGGAAGACACCATTTATCATTATATCATTATACATTAGTTGTGGTTGTGAACTCAAATGCTCACTCTTTGTTCAGAAAAAAATTTAGTCATATAAAAGGATGTTTCTTTATACATAGTACTTCATATTAACTGTATTTATGCACATGCTTCTTTATAACATTATTATATACATCTTATATTATGTTTTTCATTAATTTTCCTTGCATGTCTATAACATAATTACTCTGAAAAATGCTCTGCAGTAATAAGTAACAGCATGATTTTGTTTGGTTTGTGTCCTTTCCAGGAGACCAGTTCATTGCACAGAGTTTTGTTAGCTAATCACAAGGTAGTGGTTGTATTGGGTGCACATTGTGTTACTTATTGTAGTGGCTGTAGTAATGTTGTCAGTGTGGTGTTGGAGTAGACTGAAGTAGTTTAGGCTTAGAAGTTAGACGAGTTAAGTAGTAGAAGAGTAGCAAGATTGAGTTTGATAGGTTTTAATAGCTGTGGTGGTGGTAGTAAATTAGTGAGAATAATGTGTGTGAACATGTGAGTGTAAATATCTTCTAGCACTTCTAGAACTTTAAATGCTTTCTGAAAAATATGCTGTCTGCAATTATTCCTCCTTTCTGTCATTTTACATGTAGTCTAGATGAATCTGTTGGCATTTGGTGCGGATTATTCTATATGACCTATCAAAATTATTGCCACAGTGTATTTCAGGCACTGTGTGGGTTGAAGACAGCTCTGTTCACACAACTGTGACATTTGCTGTGAACTTCACTATTGTCTTGTGTGTAGAGTGTTACCTAGTAATAGTGTTCTATACATGAACTGTGTGATGACTGCAGTAGATCCACCAGCAGTCAGCAAGGTGTATGTGATATTCACCAGTGTGGAGGAGGAGGAGTGGTTGTCACATACACCAAATTACTAATGAGTGGTTTCTGTATTCTACCATGGTCAATGTCTAGAGCAAAGGAGCCAGGTGAAGTGTAGCTCATATTTGTTTTTAGCATCCACTTTGGCATAAAATAGCTGCTGTAACTGGTGGATTTTTACTTGTATCTTTCGAACACATTCCCATCCCCTCTGTTGCTCTGATTGTGCTACCTTGAGCACAAGCCTGGCCGTAGTTTGTATTATGGTAATATGTATATTAGAGTGCATTTCCATAGATTTTTAGATCGATCTATCCCGTGGGGAGTCTCACTAGATTGTTGTCAGCCTGACCGCCTTAAATGTCTGTCCCGCCTACCAAAAGCTGTAAGGGGGTTACAATTAACTTTTGGGCGCGCCCGGCTCTCGGAACCTGACAGCAATTTAGCATGAACCCCTAAGGAGTTAGGTTGATCTGGATAGATCGATCTAAATCTATGGGAACCCAGTCTTAGTCTACTATACAAGGTGTAGTGTGAGTTTGTTAAATAAAGCTTTTGTCTAGCATGTACATTTGTAGTATAGGTACAGTTTTCATGCACTCTAACTTAATAATTTATATACCTATATATCAGCTTCAAACAAATATTCTGGGCTCACTGTCTCATATACTTGATTTTAACCAAAAAGCTAGCAAATTCTTCTTAGATGGATTGAAATTTTTATCAACACTGTGGCAAATTGACTCTTTCTTTGCCACAATAAAATATACCTGGCGTTTTTGTTAGAGTTGATAAGCTGAGCCTAGAACGTGAGCCTAGACGTGATCTTGTCCCTGTTTAAATAAATTTGACAGATTTGGCTTCTGACTATTTGAAGTCTTAAGACTTTGCATGTCTATAATATTTTGTTTGTTAACCATATTGATGTTTATTTTTATTTTTTGTCAATTGTAGGCTTATGACATGCTCCAGGATAATTACAGCAAACTGAGAGAAAATTTCACAATATTATATCAAGGTGTCAAGGTAATTTCCTTTTTTATAATTAACTACTCAAATGATTTTCTTCTGATTCATGTTGATGAATATTTAACTACATTTAAACACTTTTATAATTACAACTTTCACATTACAATTACCCATGACAGTTTTATTTTAAATCCTGATTAAAGATTGAAAGTGTTATATGGTGTAAATTTTAAAAAAATTGTTTATTTTGATGACTGTAATATACATCTGTATATATGATTGGCCTGCCAGGGTTGGGTAAGTCATGGGTGATGCTGCACTGTATGCTTCCCACATAATAAACTACTGGAGGTGATGTCCTCTGATAGGAAAATCACTTTTGTGTTGCACATTATATAAAGGTTTTTTGCTTGTACAGTTACAGTATGTTAATCACATCCTTTGAGTCCTCATCACTATAAATAGGTACTGTACAAAAAGCAAAGGAAACTACAGAATATAATGTACATTTTAATGGCAATGAGATGATGATAGAAATGAAATATTCTTTATGACTGCTGTTTCAAAGGTTAGATCCAGTGTGAGTGTCAATTTCATTTCCATCATTATCTATATATTATACAACTAGATGAATCAAAACATTCACTTTGATATTTGAGGGCACTGTTCATCCATTAAAAGTGATAATTATATCTGGCAGAATACTATAAGTGAATAAGAGCTAAATTTAATGGGTGAAACTAAATTTTGAAACTGCCCAGTATGGCCCCAAGTTAACTGATATTTTCTATAAACCATGAGATGGGGGAAAACTCACATTGCCAACATTAACAAAGTTTTAAGATGATATTTTGTTTTTAGAAAAATAAATTGTTGACTACTTTCTCTTTTCAGTCAGGAGATGTTAAACTGGAAAATATAACATTACCACCAGACATCCAATCACCAGATAGTAACTTAACTCCAAGAAGTCAAGCCATCGTGGACTTTGTAGACCAGCTTCCATTAGAAGACGTCCCGCTGCTGTCTGCAGTGGCTCCATCTATGAGCTCTCCAGCAGGACCAGGAGTCATTGAAGAAATGGAGTGGAAACAAATTGAAAATACAAACAAGTCTTCCACCTCTAAACTGGCTGAGCTTAGCGACCTGTGGGGCCATATTGAGAAGACCACAGCAGTGAGTTCTGCACCCAGTGAAAGTGGCCCAGCCCCTGCAGTGCCTTCCAGTAAACCCCCAGTTATACCAGGGAAAGCAACACATGCTGATGGAAGTGTTATTGAGGATTCATTTTATCTTCCAAGTACTCAGGTCCCAGAGGGAGATGTTGACAGTGCAGATGAAGCTCCCAGTTTGGCTGAGGACATCCCACTGTCAGGACGGGTACCACCACCTTTACCCAAGTCCAAACCTCCCTCACCACCCACCTCTGGTGTGACTGGCTCTGTGTCTACACCAGCCACACCACCTAAAGGTAGGTCTTGGTTTTCAAACCATGTCATTTTGATCATTTTGAAATAAGCACATAATGGCATATGCAGCAGCTTGTGTTGTAAACTCCCCATGGGGTTAAAATCAGTTTCAGGATTGAATGGGATCATATAGACCAAAAAAAAAAATAAAAATAAAAAATAAAAAAAATAAAATTAAGGTCAGCCAATCTTGTTATGTAAGAATATCTCCTTTTGAACCCAACCTTTATTTTAAATTATACCTTACTGTTTTCATCCAGGTTACAGACCACCAGTACCTCCTAAACCTCCCACTCCCTCCTGGCTGAAGCGTAGGTCCCACATAGACCAGCTGAACCCTGACGTGATCCTCCTGGAGAGAGTCCATGCCAAGGAGATCAAAGACTGGGAGACTAAAGTGGAGGGGTTGGAGAGGAAACTGAAGGTGAGGAGATAAACTTTGTCCTGGGGAAATTTTTCTGCCTATTTTGCCTTTCACAGTGTCTTAATAAAAAGGCTGTTGAGTCTTCTCACTGATATTTGTTTCATATTTTTTCCCTACTTTCCTTAAAGATTTTTTACCATCAAAGAATCAGATGTGGATTCTTTCCATTCATTACCTCCTCAACCATGCATTGCTGCAATTGATAAAAGTGCCTACATGTTGGCACTGAATAAGTTTCTTATCTCTGTTGCTATATCATCATGAAGTTACTGAAATTATGTAAAATGTTTTGTGCTTGTTTTGTAGAACCAAGAGAGTGAACTGAGTCTGTTCAAGGATAGTTTGCCTGCGTCTGGTGCCAAAGGTGCTAGTGATCTGGCCATGTGGAAGGCCAAGGTAAGTTCTTTACTGTTATTGCAATCCAAGTTTATTTTAGTTGAGTGGACCACCATCTTGCCACTTGTTCTGTATGTGCATTGAGTTGCATGTTTCTTAAATTTTGTAAATGGTGCCTAGTAATTATCCAGTAGTATTTTTATTGAACCTCTCTTATTTTGATGAGAGTATACCTGTATGAATATTTTATCATTATTTGTAGTTGAGAGACAGGGAGAGACAGCTTGAAGTCAAAGAGAAAATTGTAAAAGACCAGAGGGATCAGATCTTGAAACTGGAAAAAGAACTTGCGGAAAAGAGAAGAGAACTGACCTTTGCCCAAGAAGAAATTTCTCGCCTGGACAGACTTGTTCGCTCAAAGGTAGGTCATTGAAAAATGTTAAAAGTTCCTTTGTCACAAAACAGTGTTTTTTTCCAGTGAAACATCTAGGTCATGGAATGTTATATTGATTCAATTTTGATGAAACACTATTAGCAAATTCACTTATCATTTGAAAGTTGTAATTGTAACAGTGTTTAAATGTAGTTAAATATGAAAATAACAAGTAATGTTAAGGGTATATTTTTAAACTGAAGATCTAGAAACATTTATCATGATGACTTAAAATTATTTTGTAAACTCCAGAACCTAGTTGGTCCAGACAGCCCCCTGCCTAGTCTCCACAGGATGCAGAGAGAGCGGCTAGCAGACACAGGAAGAACGTCAGAGAAGAACATGCTGGACTGGCTGGAGACAAGCAGGGAGGAACACCAACTCAAGAAAGAGCTGCAGAACAAAGAACAGGAGCTTTTCTCAAAGGTAGCAGCCCATTGATTTTGGTTGTGTTTTATAGGCAGTACACCCACCTTATCATGTAATGTGAATTTATAAGTTAAAGTGAAATTATTTTCTTTTCAAATATTATATCGTTTAGAAATATTGTCTAGTATTTTGCAAATATGTTCAGTTGAATACCTAAATTTGAAAATATGATGCCTTAGATATTTTAGATTCTATCTGCATTGCCTTGGTGCTACTATTCTCAACTTTCACAACAATTTCAATTTATTCATTCAGAATATTGAAATAGACCAACTGAATAAGAAACTCAAAGACAAACAAGAAAAGGTTGAGCGTCTCGAGGCTGAGATGAAGCAGCACAAGACACCAGAAAAGTCTGGTCTGAAGTCTCGGGAAGCCTCGCCTCCAGATGGGTCATTGTCTGCTAAGATTAGTCCCAGTAGAACGGAAGAAGATGGGCAGAGTGTCACTGCACAAGCTCAGTTAGAAGCAGAACAAAAAGAACTGAGAATACGACTCAATAACACTTTAGAGGAGTTAAGAGATAAGGTATAATATTAAATCTGTTTGGATTTCTTTTAGGAAATGACCCTGTTGTCAATCTATATTATGAAAATAATTGTTTATAAGAAAATAGGTTTCTTTGATTACTTGATTGTTTGTATCAAAACCAACTACTAAAATAAATTAAGATGCCAGCTCACATGGTATTTGAACGATAATTATGTTCTTAGTGATATTTATTGTTCATAACAGAAAGAAGAGCTATCCAAAGCCAACAATACCATGACACCTTTGAAAGCCAAAGTTACAAGATTGGCCAAAAAATGCAAGCAGAAGGTAGGGCATTAGATTTTATTTGACATGTGGAATTTGCATTTGCATGTTATTTATATTCATGAGTTAATGTAGGTTTTGAATGCATAAAATGTAAATCCTAAATGCATTTGTCACTTGTAATGTTGTATGGCCTGATTGCTGCATTTTCTATGCACATCTGTTTGATATGCACTTGAATGCAGTTACCCCTGTTTAACTGCATATAGACTGATAAAAATAAACTGTGATTGAGAAGGTTTCCTAGTGAATTAACATCTTGCATTCCTTTCAAAATAATAACCCCTGTAGTGTTTTGCCACCTAAAGACACTGCATGTAAATAGCTAGTGTGATGAGTTCTATATTTGATTAGGACAACCTTCTGCATCGAGCTGCTAAAGACATGAGTAATTGTGGAATGCATGGCCGCCTTGTTTCCAAGATAGAGCATGAGCTGGAAACTTCAAGTAATGGCAGTGATAGACGTTCTTCAGAGAAGGTGAGATGCAGTTGGGTTATTCCAAAAAAAAAAAAAAAAGTCACTCTGAGCCATGTCATTGATGTACACTTTTTTGTCATTTGCATACATTCTGCCATACCCCATTATTCAGGCTGTTTTATACTGTAGTGTGAAAGGAAATTAACAATAATTAAAAATGATATAAGACAGTTCTGCAAATGTGACATAGAGTGTGTGCTCATTTTTTTTTGTGTGTAAAGACACAGTTTGACTTTGTTGATACCCTCGGCATCCTTAAGATAACTGACAGTTTATAGTTTTACTTGATGGAATGCAACAAAGTTGAGTTTTGTTTGATAGAAGAGAATAATTAATTGTATTGTATATCTACCATGTAGAGGTCTTGAAATGCATGTTTCACTTAATTTTCACTTAAGATTAAAGTTTTTCACATTTATTAACAGTGAAAATCTTTGGGGCCATTTTTTTTATTTAGACGATTTATTTATTGAAATGAATTTTATCAAATTTGCCTGTGATATTTTGCATTGTACTGTATCATGCCTTTAAAAGTTCTACTTGTACTAGACACCCTGAATTAAATACTAATGGTACATTTCAGTTTTCAAGCTGCAGCTCCAGTCCACCAAAAAAGGCAAAAAAGTCCAACACCAAGAATGACAGCCATGACCACCAGACAACAGATGACCAGACTGAGATGGACAGTATGGTGTGGTCACTGGATGACCATTCTGACCACTCGGGAGAAACATCAGTGGCCACAGCTAGTGACTTTGATGACCTACCTTACACCACGAGAGTGAAATCAAAGCACGGCCAGCTGAATAATGAAAGAATAAAGAGACATCCAACAGAACCGCACCAGAGGACATCAGAGAAAAAGAGAAAATCAAAACATGGCAAGCAAAAGCCACACGGAGGTGAAGACACAGATTTGTTTAGAGCAGTTTCTGACTACAGACCTGAACTTTTTTCACAAAGCAGGCATCCAAATTTAGAATTGCCACTTAAAGAGGGGGAGCTAGTGCAGGTGCTAGGTATGAGGAAAAATTAAATAAAATTATTTGCAGTTTTATATTATTTAGAGAAACTGTTGCCAAGTAATTATATTTAATATATTGTGTTTGAAAAGTGGAACAACCTAGAAAAAATGTATTAAAATTTTAATTTTTTACCTGACTTAATTCTATTTATAGTTTGAAGTGGATATAGTTGTTTGCTAAGCAAATTGGCCAAATTATTAATATCCTATGCTTTAGGCCCACCAGACCAGGATGGTTATTATGAGACAAGGCTTGGAGGACGTGTTGGGCTGGTCCCTGCTTCCTATCTCCAGCCAGTCTATACTGAGAGAACTGTGGATGACACCAGGAGAGAGAGGAGCAGGCCAGGGGAACTGGTATGTGAACCACTGGGAGATCCAATGGGGACCAGTTTTTCTACCTATCAAACCACCTTTAAAGCAATTAACCATGAAATTTAAAGCAATAGTTTAGAATCTTTTAAACAAATATAATTGTGTTTCAGTTATTGCAAATATTAAATAGGAAAATAGATAATTCTTCAAATACTTTTATATTGAATTTTTGTAGAATTGATACACAAGGAGAGTATAAAATGGCACTTTGCTATATAACCTAGTGTATGAAAATACATAAAGCAGCTTGGCATGTGGGACTGTTACATCACATTGGAAAGATTTAAGCCCTGAACATCATCATCATCATCATCATGATCTATATCCCTGTAATGTGTTTTTGTGCTTGCTTCAGGCATTGCCGTCTCACCTTGACACAAGTCCTGAGCAGATCCTGGGGATGCATAGTGCCTTAGAACAAGCCTTCCACCCAGGACCTTACCCCATTGGCCACGGGTTTGAGACAGGAGACAACATGGTGGAGCAGCAACTGCCAGTCAACCTGGCTCTATCACTGAGCCAAAGCTTACAGTTGCCTCCCCCTTCCATCATGAACCAAAACATGTCTCCTTTCAACCAGTTACAACCACAACAACAGCAGACTGCCAATGGGCAGTCATCTTTGGGGAATTATTTGCAAACAGTGCCATCAAATGATTTAGTTTCTCCAAATGGTGCAAGCCTGAGAAATGGACTGGGCCATGTGGATCAGCAGCAGGCTTACAGTGGTCTTTCTGGTTCAAACTTTCCATTGAATTCAAACAACACTGATAGAAGATCTAATAACTCTTACCACCCAACCACTAGATCTAGAGTCAGCCAGAGGACTGCAGGTATGGTATATTGATTTTTCCCCTTTTTAAGTTTTGTAATTGTATTTGTTCTCTATCTTATCTGATATCAGTATTTCCTTCTGAACCTAAGATCCTTAAACGATCTGTGAAAATCCTGGTTAAGATACTTTTAACATAAATTATCAAAGAAAACAAAAATTAATGTCATGAGAACATTGGAGAATTATCTCTAAAATGGTGAAGTTAAGCCTAAAACAATGAACTAATTGTTCCTTCCAGGTAATCCTGATCCTCCCAGTCAGTTCTCTATGGAACAAATTCTCAGTGACCTCAGTGTTCTGCTGAGCTGGCAGCCTCCTGAGATGGATGAGTTTGGAAGAAACAATGACTCCATAGTCAAAGGATACAAGGTAGATCTAAATATCAGAATATCTTTCTTGAAGAGTCTTTATGTCATTAATTTGGAGTCTTTTTGACTCAGATTCTTTTAAATAAATGATATATTAAATTTGAATATTATATTTTTAAAAAGTATTAAATCCATGAATGAAACATTTTTCAACTCTTTTTGGGTTAGATTTTTTAATGCATACCGTTTTGTTGTGAATCCATGAAAACCTATTGTTCTCATTATATTCTTTAAAAATATATATACATAAATATATATGTTATTGTATTGTAGATTCTTGTCAATGGTCGTGAGGCAGAGGTGGTCAGGAGTCCACATCAGTGCAAGGTGCTTATAGAGAACCAGAACTTGCGCCGACCAGTGCAGTTCAGCATACAAACTCTGGCAGAGAATGGACGCATGTCTGCCACCACTGATCTCATGCTTGGGGAGTTTCCTCGTGCAGCATCTCGTAATAGTATGCCACCACACTCAGCCACTGAGGAGGATGGGGACGTGGATGATGACGATGATGTAGCCTCGTTTGTGTCTAATGATGATCATTACAGGAAAGGAGAGAGAAGAATTGTAAGTGTCTTGGTACAGAAATGGTGTTTATAGGAAGAGATTGATGTCTTTCAAGCACATCTCACAAATACTGTTTTACAACAAAAAAATCTACATAAACTTAGAGTCCACTGTATATATAATTATGACTTTTAGTATGCTCCTTCACTGCTGCTTTCACATGTCAACTCTTCTTTGTCTTTTATAAACATCATAATCAAGTGAAGAAATATAAATAAGTGTAATAGCATATTAATTTTGTTTGATATTTGCTTCAGTTTGTAGCTGTATATGACTACATACCTTCTCGGCAGTCCCCAAACAAAGTCTCTGCATATGAATTGGTCATTAAGGCAGGGGATGTTATTACAACATTTGGTCTCCAAAGAGCCGATGGTTTCTTCTTTGCTGAGGTAGGTTGTGGGTGCAGGTTTGTGAAGAATACTCACAGGGCCACATATATATAGCCATTTGTATGGAAATCAGCATAAAGATTAAAGAATTTATTCAACACATAGCAAATACATGACTGTTTAAAATTATAATTTTTGTCTTCAAAGATGCCAAAATGATGTGAAATAATTTACTATAGATGCTGTCTGCTTCCAGGTAAATGGCAGGAGAGGTTTAGTACCTGCAAGCTTCATTGAGGAATTTAGCGCAATTCAAAAATCAAATTCTAATTTGGTCAGCAGGAAAGCTGGTAAATTGTCCAGTCACAAAAACAGTGAGCATTCTTCTTCTGAGCAGAGTAACGTGTCTACAGGAAGTAGGTCTAAGGGACAACCAAAGAGGATGGAGAAATACAAGGATACACGGTTGTAGAGTGTATCCTTGTATTAAAAATGATATCAGACAAGAGAGGTGCAAAACTGAGACTATAAAGACTATGACAAAGCATCAGGGAGTGATTTGTCAGTTTCAATGAGATGTCTTGTACATTCGTGGATCAGTCATTGAACTTCATTTTCGCAGTGTTGATTTAGCAGAAAATATGATATACATATATACCTTAATGAGACTACCTAGATTTTGCTCAAATTTGCACAAGGTGAAATGTTCCCAATGTCAGGTTGACAACCCTTAATGAAATGAGATGTGGATTATCCATTCTCATTTTTTATATAATGGCAGATCTTATTTTAAAAAAATGCCTTTTGAGATTGGAGATCAAAACACAGGGTTAGATTATGAGAGATTATGGTAAATTGTTTTTGAGATTGGATGCCAAGGATAAGGGCTCATACAATGTATCATATTGACAATTGGTCAGTTATTTGGGGAGCAAGAATTCAGGGTCAATCAATTTTATTTACCAAGGATGAAGGGTTAACCCAAATTGGTGCTGAAAATTAGGTATTAATGTTGTCTTCAGCTCTATTGCATATCTCTTTGTTGTATATAGAATTAGGATTTGTAATCTAGGATTGATGCTCTAGGCAGTTATTTATTATCTAGTGTTATATATTTTTTACTTCATGTGTAAATTTATGTTGATATTTATATGCAAAGCAAGCATTTCTGGCCAGATTTGATGGCAAACGGTTTTGTCTCATAAATTACAAGTTTTAAGTGAGCCAAGAACACACTATTTATTTATCATGTTATGGTTTAATATACTGATATCAGATTTTTATTGTTACTTTGTATAAAGCCTTTTACTAGCTCTTCTTACATGGAAGGTTTATCTGCACACTATAAAAGTTGTCACAATCAAGATCTAAATCGAACTTTTGCTAAGATATGTTCATATATTTGTAGGGTAGCTTTATCTGCATTGACACCCTCTAGCATGTTCCCATCCGTCCTATCATTCTTACGAATTTTTTTAAATACCATTTTTACAATCAACACTGCCATTATTTTCATACATTTCCTCCATAAGCTACCATTGTGTTACCATACATGTTATGGTTCAGGATTTATTTCTAGGCTCACCCAGTTGGGATCTATGAGTTGTGAGAATATTTATATTTTTTATTACCTTTGGTTATTTTTCAAAGTTATTGACATTGCATAAACAATAAAGTCAAGCTATGTTGCTTTTTAACCAACTTTGGCTCGAGTCCATAGATAAGTAAATCACGCACATCAAATAAAAATAATTATCTATTATTTTATTTTCTAAAAGCAATCTATATTTTACCAATATGGTGACATGAGGTATATACAAATGAGAGTGACAAGAATAATGTCAGTTTCTTTTCAATTTACCATCTGTTATGATTTTCTTTTTTAAATTCAGAGCAAATGCAACTCTTTATAGAGGTTACATGGTCAAAAAACTAACAGAGATCAACTATGGAAATTACTGGAAGAATTCAATAACTGAAGTTGTTGCTTCTAAAAAAAATTAAATTACACTCATTTCAATACAAAAAAATAAATAAATAAATAAATAAATAAAAGATTTCAATATATTGGTAAACAATTTCCATTCTTTACAGCATTACTCAATATATCACATATTCACTACAGTACACACAAGTTCATACATATTCCTTGGCTACCCGTTCAGATCCAGCTTGCAGTAGACAAGATTCAGATTCTACACAGGAATATCCTAGCCTGTGCACGTGCATTATAATTGTGTCTCCTCACAAATCTGCACTCATCTTGGTGTGAGATTGGGCTACTCTTACTGTGAGCAGGGTCACCCGCAGCCCCTTCCGTGTCAGTGGAATATTTGCTCTATCCAATCTGATATATCATCTACAGAGTTGGAAAAATTTTTGCTATAACCTAGATACTCCATGGAAAAGTTTTTCATTCAGTGTGCACACCTAAAGGTGTTGGTGCTTCATCAATTCTTGCACGCTTGGTGGTGGCCTTCTTTTTACTTGTCTTGTCGTCTTTACTTGAGGAAGTACCACTTTTGTGAGGCTGGTTTTGAACATAGCGTGTCACTGTGGAGACGCCATCAACAAACCGGGTTTTGAACAGGACATTGGCGTTGTTGAACATACCATCTTTAAGTGAGACTATAATGAACTGTAAGTAAAAGAATTACAATGTTACACAAATTTGAAGATGTGAACATTACCTAAAATGTGCAAAATCACAGTTTCTTAAGATACTGCTGGTAGACTGCTTTTACTGAAGGTATTGTAAAGGTACCCTTCATATTTAAGATATTACGTGCAAATGATTTGAAAATAAAACTGTAAAACATTTTTTGAAAACCACAAGAACAAAGTAGAACATCTAATCACTTCAGTTCAAGTTTGTGTTACCTGTGAGTGTTTGAAGTGGGTCCTCAGCATCTGTCCAATGTTCTGTGTGTGACTGGAGTCAAGAGCAGCGTCCACCTCGTCTAGAATGTACAGCGGGGCTGGCTTGAACAACAGCAGTGACAAGATCAGGGACAGGGCTACCAGAGACCTGGAATTATAAACCAGAGAGATATGTTCAAGTATGAAGGCAATTCTTTGGGGGTAAGGTTTGTATATTGGCATCACGTGTCAAAACCATACAAGTATCAGATTTATATAAAATGACACCAAAACTCTTACAATTTCTATATTAAACATGACCGTTTTCTTTCACAAATGAATGCTTTGATGTTGCCATCAAGGCTGACATAAAATATCAAAAGTTTTGTATATATCAAACATAATGATGCATTAAAAAAAGTCCAGCACAGACCTCTGTCCTCCACTGAGTTCTGTGAGGGACTCCTTCCACTGACATTTCTCTCCAAATGCCACTTTCACCTCTAGACCGTCCAGAACACCCAGCCCTTCAGGTGGCGCCAGCTTGGCCTTGGCTCCCACCAGCAGCGTGGAGAAGATGGAACCAAAGTCCTGGAAGACATAGGCAGTTCAGATATGATACGTAAACTAAACATCTACATCAAGTTGTATCCATAAAAGAAAATAATTGAAAGATATGCACATAAATGACTCTGAATCTCATGTTTGAAACACACACAAAAAGTTTCACAAATACAAAATTTTTCCTACAAATCTCAATAAAAGTAAGCTGTATTTCTTTATACAATTCATACATCAACTGTTTGCATAAAATTTAAAAACTAACTGGATGCCCATCATCAGAGTGATTTACAAACAACCAACATACTTTGTTAACTTGTTCATACGCTTTCTTCAGGGCTTCATTTTTCTTCTCATCCAGTTCAGCTATAACAGCAGCAATCTTGGCCTTGTCATTGAGAACCATCTTTCTTTTCTTGATCAGGTCATTGTACTGAGCAAGGAAATACATAAGAAACATCAAAATACTCTGAAGTACAGTATATTGCACAAAACCCCGAATCTGTAAAGCGATAGTGTAAAGCGATTTTTCAAGTCTGAATGAAACCAGTAATATGTTAACTGACAAGTATATTTCTTAACATTAGGCAAAAAAGCCCCAAGCAAAATGGAGATCCCCATGTAATTTGGGCACTCAGTGATCACTTATGTCAGATGCAGTTTATCAGGTTTAAAAAAGCAGTCTTTTACTAAATCCATGCAGGGCAGGAAGCATGCTACGGTGCACTGCCATATGCTTTTTCTCTAAATTTTAAGCAAGACTAGTGAAGTAATTTAAATAATCTATTCCTATAATAGTCAATCTGGTTAAATAGCTAGTAACTGATCTGATGGCATCAGTAACAGTCACTTCTTCACTTGCCTGTTCTTCTGCTTTCCCCAGCATATTCATGGCCCTCATGTTCACATTCTTGGAGAGCTTATCCTTGGTCTCCTGCAGTTTCTGGATCCTACGGCCAGCCTCTTTGGGGTCATTTGCCTTGAAGTCATAAGCTGTGTTTGCCTGCCCAAAATATTTCTTCTCGTCGGCAATCCATTCATACTGCTGCAGCATTTGTTCGACCTGTGATCAAGAAAGAGATTAGCACCAAAACATACATTGGATTTATCTCAACATTGAACAATACAATGGCAGCAGAAACCAACATAAGAGAGCAAACAACCTCAGATCTGTGAATACAATTCCTAAGAAGTACATTTCACAGATTAGGCATTTGACACTTTCTCTGTGCACTTTCACATTAAAACATAGTTTATCACCTAATCACACAGTAATTTCAAACAGAAACAACAAAACTGAACTTTTTTCTTCCAATGCTTATGATAAATTTGACCCAAGGACTCACCAGTTTAGCTGCATCTTTGGATTCCCTGTTGTGCTTGGCAATCTTGTGTTCCATCTCCTGCATCTTCAGCTGTGTGGCGTTGGTCTCCTTCTGCAGGTTTTTCTGCTCTGTGTGTTTGGCACTTATCTCCTTGTTTCTAGCCTTCAACAGTTCCTTCTGCTTGTTCACCTCGGCCTGGGCTTCCTTAACTGCAGCCTAAAATAATAATAATAAAATAAAAAACATGAATGTAAATCCACGGGTTAAAGTGATTTGCTTAATGGCCAAAGTTACCTTGTAAGACAGTTAAATAATCTCACAATATTAAAAGCTAAACCTCATTCCTAGACCTAAAGCAGTATCAGCTTTTCCCCTCGTTCTTTTTATCTGGCCTAGGCCTATTTCTCACCTTATGCTGTGCAGCAACTTCTTGTAACTGTTCTAGTTGCTCCTCAATTCCTTTGATGGCTTCGTCCACTGCCTTCAGTTGGTCTTCATATCCAGCTATTTCCTTCTCCAGTTCTTCACACTCCAGCTTTAAGCTGTCATGATCCTGAAAATAAGGCAAGTTTTATATTTTAGGCTCTATCCTTAACAGCTCTTTTTCTTCTTTCTATTTTCTATAATGGACATATATCCAACTTCTAGAATTATGCACTAGACTGTGATGATAATCCCTTTGTAATCTTTCTCATTGCGCTAACCTTGTCCCAATCTAAAGAAACTCAGGCATAGAGGGAAATAAGGTTGTGCTGTGTCTCTGCAAAAGTAATTAATAAGAGGAAAAGATAATTATAATTACGTATTTACCAATAATACTAAGGATACATCCCCTCACATCATTCTATATGTACCTGCTGTTTTTCCTTCAGTTTTTTGCTAGACTCTTCTGCATTTTTCTTGGCCTTCTCAAGAGCCTTTTCTGATTCTTTCAATTCCTTTTCCCTAATAGACTTGGCATTCTTGATCTTGTCCTCAAGTTCTTTCACCTTTTTTGTGGCTTTGTCCTGGGTTTCTTTGGCCTTCTTCAACGTGGCCTCTTGTTCATCTATCAATTCAATATAAAATCAGAATACAATATTTACCCAACATCTCATTTTCTCTTTTACTAAATAGAATAGTAGACATATCTTTAAAGCATACATGAGTTGCTGAATACAATGTGAAGTATTAATATATACAAGTTTATATATAGCAAGCAGAAGACAACTCCATCTAACTAAGAATATAATATATTTAAACAATAATGTACCAATGGAGCTCTGGAGAGCATTGATATCCTCTAGCTGCTGATGATGTGTTCCCTGTTCCAGTCTTGCTTTGACCAGTTCAGCCTCATGAACCTTGAGGTCATATTGCTGCTTTAGTTTCTGATATCTGGAACAAATGCAATTGTTCATGTCAGAAACAAGAAATAAACTTGAACTTAACTTGGATAAGGGTAATTTTGCAGGATCAGGAACTGAAGAACCTAATAAAAACAACATATTTCGGTCCTCCCAACCCGATCCCCATTATTAATACAATATGCAATTTACATTCTAAACTATTTTCATATAAAAAGGATAAGAGAATCCCTGCTGTGAATATTATCAGATAAGATGGCACTTCTTAATTTCTTAACTTCTTTATGACACAAAGAAATTTCAGGCCCTGTCAATTCCAAAATGCATCTGTATATTTGCACAGGAAATCAAACTTACTGATCAGCAACTTTAGCAAGTGACTGCAACTCTTTCTCCACAGCATCCAGCTCCTTCTCTTTGGTGGCCAGTATGCCAGCTGCCTCCTGGATCTCCTGAAGCTTCACCAGGATAGAACTAGTCTGGGCACGGGCACCTGGGGGAGAATTTATCATTTTTTACCTGGTACACTTAAAGACAATGAAAACTTATTTGAACAAAAAAAAAAAAAATAAATAAAAAAATCATAGAAGTGCATAGACTGGCAGCACTGCCTTTAAAACACATCTCAGGAGTAAAACTTTTGTCTCAAATGATAAATAAGTATAACTCATAAATTTTAAAAGTATAAATATGGCCCAGTTTAAAATTCATTTAAAAAACTTCAATTACATCAATATTCACCTTGCCATTTCATAACCTTGTTCATTTTGGGAGAATCTTTATCCCATCAGACCACTCACCTCCAGTCAGCAATCCAGATGGATCAAAAGAGTCTCCATCCAAGGTGACAGACTTTTTCAGCACCTTTTCATCATACGTGACCTTCTTGGCTGTGTTCATGTCAGTGCAGACAAAGGCAGAGCCAAACACAAACTCCATAGCCTTCTGGAGATCCTTCTCATAGCCAACCAGGGACAGGGCAGTGTGAACATTGTCTTTGCCAACCTAGATTTAACATATTCTACATGTAATAACCATATTAAAATAATAATAATAATAATAATAATAATAATAATAATAATAATAATAATAATAAAACAAATCTTACAATGTTTCACTGAAGGAGTTCTGCAGTTTGAAATATTCCAACTTTAAAAATACACAATGTTTTCCAAAGAAATATATATGCACATTGCACAGTCACCCAGGAAAAATAAGTTTAGCATTGGTTTCCTTAAAAGTTTCATATCCCTTGTTTTTTTTTTTCTGGCACTGAAACTATCAGCCAGCACTTACCAGCTCCTCAGCTCTTTTGATGGTTGGAGCATCAATGCTCCTGGCAGAAATCTTGTTGAGTGGAATGATGGTGTAGCGCATCTTTAACTCTCCCTTCTGTAACAGCTTCTTCCCTGTCTGTTCTGTGTCAACTACAATGTTGTAAAGCTGGAACACAGTGATGAACCTTTACTATGCAGAATAGTATTGAATCATAGTTCCCAATGGACCCTGAACACTTAAAAATCACTACTGTGCTTATACTTCTCATAAACAAACCACATGAATATTTTCAAGTTCCCTGCACTGTAAAGTGACTTTTTGACTTTTTAAAGACAACAAACAGTTTTTAACAACTAAAGCAGCATTTTTCATATAAAAAAATTTCACCTTTCCTCCTGCAGTAACCTCTAGAGCAGTTGCCGTGCTGACATCTGGCACCTTTACTAGCTTGCAGACAAGACCATGCACCTTGGACCTGTCAAAGTTCTTCTCAGGGTCTTTGTATTCGAACTGAAGTCTTGGGAATCTGCATAATAAAAATTAATTAAATACCTCACTTAAAATATCTTATTGAAAAATGATAGTGTATATAACCAGGGACCATATCCTTCAAGTTCAATTAAGCCACTGATGCTATACAAATATAGCCTCCTGGGTAACTTTAAAGGGATAATAACTCTTCGTATGAAATCTAATATATTCTGTTTTACCACAAAAACGGCAGTTATAGCTATTATTTTGATATCTGAGCTTTTCTTTAGACCACGTGACCTCCATTGATGGCTATACTCTGCTAAAATCTCTTAAGAGATTTTAACAAAAAAAAACAAACTTTTTAGAAAAAAACCAGGGACTAACTTTGAATGTAAAAATGGATTCATTAACCATTGGTAAGTATGGGAAAATTGTTGTTTACTCCAGGAAAATTCATTTTTTGGCCGAATCGAAGAGTTATTATCCCTTTAAGATCAGAAATAATGAAAATACACTGATGAGACTTTTTTTAGTTTGAATCCCATATTGTCAACACCTACTTGGATTCCAGAGAGTCAACCTTCTGTCTAAGTGACTGGACCTCTTTGGTCAAGTCCCTTCTTCTTTTTTGCAGGTCCTCTTCTTTGTTCTCCTCAAAACCAAGCTTTTTCAGCTCTGCCTGAAAGACCAGGAGATAAGGTAAGCATAACATGCATCCATCATTATTATTTCTCATAATTCACTACATTATGCAATTTTAGGTTGAATTTAATGGTCTTTGGGGAATGTTTCTTTGTGTGTATTACAGTGCCCTAGGGAGAGACATAGGCACTATAGGCAAGCGAAACTGAATAATTTTTCTTACGGAACATTGAAGAAAACTTGCATTCATTTGGAAATTGTTAATCTTTCCCCTTACTTCCAATTTCTGTAGGTTTTTCTCTAGTGCATCATATGCATCTTTGTCCTTCTTGTAGCCTTGCTCAGTCTTCTTCAATTCTGCTTGCTTCTTCTTGATTTCCTGCTGGTTGTGCTTCAGTCTGAAATTTAGAAGAAAATACATAGATATATACATATTAAGAATTTTCAGGCACTTTTTTTGTAATCTCGGCTTTCAGATTTACACACAACATACTAGACTAATGGAATCTGAACAAGCTTATGGTCCATGAAGCATAGCCATATCTGAATAGGATAAAGAAAATGCACAAGCTCTCTACAAACAAAACTCATAAACTAATTATTAACCACTAGGACAATTTCAGTCAAATACAAAGTTTGAGAGGAGACTTACTTCATCTGTGCTTGTTTTGTTTCTGTGTCTGCATTGCTGATGTCATTCTTGGCGGCTGAAAGTCAGAATTAAGATCATCTACTTTACTCCATGGTGTAGAAATATCTAACCAGCAGTTAAAGGACAAACCATAGAACTTATTAAAACATCAGCTTGTGCGGTCATTTTCTGGACTCCCACTTGACTGAAAGTTTCATATAATGCTATGCCTAACCTTAAGCTCACAAAGAACATACATGGTTTATAGGAAGGCTGAGGAGTAAAAATGTTCACTTAATCAGATATATGTTTTGTCTGAAACTATTACCCATGAGCTGGTCAGCCAGAGTGGCAGCCTCTCCTTCATCATTACTGGACAGTCCAGCACTGACTGCATGGAAGTGTTTCTGTGCTGCAACTATGGCCTCCTCATCATCCTTGCTTTGCTGCAGCAGCCTGGAGTAGGTCTCATTAAACTTCTCTAGCTCTTTCTGCTTGGACTTGAGGACTTTCACATCCTGATAAAAATCAGAAAATATTTAAGTTTCAATATACCTCTTTGGTGAAAATATATCTCAAATATACTGCTCCTTGCCATTTAAAGAAAAAATGTTTTTACATATGGCAGTCCATTGAAAGCACATCTTTTCTGCAACAAAAACATTCCCTGAGAACACCAAGTACCTCATCATGCTGCTTAGATGTCTCTTTCTTCTTCTTCTGCTCTGCCTTCAGTGCCTCTTTCTTGTGATCCAGGGCACTCTGGGCCTTAGCCTCCACCTTCTGTCTCTCACTCAGCTCTGTCTCTAGCTCCTCCATTTTACCACCAGACTCCTTAATAAAGAACAATTACAGTGCTTTGGTGCCACTTATTCTTTATGTTTTTACAAATAAACTCAGGAAAAAAAACAAAAAAAAAACAGCAAAATGATTTAAAATTAAATTAAATGCTCCTCTACTTTCAAAACCAAAATGTAGTGGGGTTTGTCATTTTTTGGAAAAATGAAAATAATGAGAAAAGCTTTCCATGTGTCTAATACATAGATCATTCAAGAGGGCAGGTCCATTTATAAACCCAAACAGAATTAGATGGACTTCACAGTGAATGTATGTCCCATGTTTATATTTTAACATAACTGTGTACTAGTCCAAATGTAGGAACCATATACTGACCTCATCCCTTTTCTTTTCCAGTTCAGCTATCTCTTTATTTAGGCCCTCCACAGTCTCTTCAATCTGAAAGAATTAAATATGTGGTACATGATCAAATTCACAAGATCTTCTTATCAAATTTCTCATGTTCCACCCATTTTCACTTATCACTGGTACATTTGATGAGCCATAAAGTAACTTGTCTTTAAATGCAGAAACATCCACATACTGGAAACAGGAGTTTTCATGTTGAAAATGCATACAGTTGCATTTTTCATACTGGCATGTCATGTGTCCAATTCATATAGCTCACCTCCTTTAATCTATCAGTGAATTTCTGCATGGCTTCTTGCATCTCAGCTAGCTGTTCAACTGAACTCTGCTTTGTCTCCTACAAATTTAAAAGATTACATATGTTTTTGTCCTAATGTTTTTATATAAAGAAAAAACACTTTGAAAATGTTGATTTTTTTCCTATCAAACATACATTATTTGATTATTAATTTTGTAAGCAAATGAAATGTAAACCAAAGAAAGAGGAGTTTTACTTCAATGATTTCCAAGAAGACCACTAAGTTTACCTCAGCACACACAAACTTGTAGGCTATATAAAGTTTGTTTAGGTGTTCCAGCTCACGGATAACCTTCTGGTACTCCAGGTAAGACGATCTCTCTTCTTTCAACTTGGTCAGGGTCGGGGTAATCTCTTCAGCTAAGATCTAGAACAAAAGCTAACCTCAAGTTCCTACTGTATAAGCTGTACCATATTCACAACAGCAAGTAAAAACTAATAAGCTGAGAAAAGTGTATTCCCTCCTCACACACACACAAAATAAATAAATAAAAATTAATAATCTCTTCTTAAAATACTGAAAATAATAAAAACTTCATCTGCTTTTATTTTTTATTCTGTGACTTACAGTGTCAATTTCTTTTAGTTTAGCATCCTTCTTTTCAATGGTTCTCTGAGCTGATTCCTTCTTGCTCTCATACAGTCTGGTCCCAGCTGCTTCTTCTATCATTGAGAGAATCTGAATAGGGATTAAATATGTTATCTTACAAAGAGATCAGAATATCTGTTTGAAACATTGTAGCAAACAAATATTTAAATACATGCACTTACCCTGAAGAACCCAGTCTCAAAATGTAGTACACACCAAGTTTAAAAAATGGGCTTTATACTATATAGTTTTTAACACAAGTTAGGCTGACATATACTGCATCACTGCACTAACTAGATGGTTTTTAATTTAATAGTATTGCATATGAGTTTCTAACACTGGTAACCTTCTACAACAGTCTTACCTCTGGTGGTTTCATGTTTAAAACTTTGGTGATCCTCCCTTGCATGATGAGGAAATGTGGGTTGTTGACGTTGAGCTGCACAGAGCGAAACAAGTCCTGGACTCTGATGTTATTTGCATTGCTGCCATTGATCAGATATTTATTACGCCCACCAACCACAACCTGCATAAGTTTTAAGGAATATAGAAAGAGCAAATTCTAAAATACGTTACTTATTTTCATCAAAAAGAATGACAACTATGTTAAAATGATTGAATTCCGTCTGCTTTTGCTCATTAATATGAATATAACATATTTTCTAAGAAAAAAAGTGTTGCATTAGGCAAAAGTATTTCACTACAGCATAGGCCAAAGCAGAAGAAACAAACCTGTCTAGTCACAGTCAATTCATCATACTGCTCATATCCAAGCGGACTTTGTTTTTTGTCACTGTTGTCAAAGATGATACTGACAGTAGCTTTGGTCACTCCTGCCTGACCATTTTTATAAACCAGTTCTTGAAGATTTGTGGCCCGGACCTGACAAAAGATAAATTGTCATAACAGTATATAAAAAATAAATTACTAAACAAGTAGTGTATGTCATGATCAAGCAGATATTTCATTTAAAGCCACTTTCACTACTAGTCATGACATGCCTTAAAATTTGATGCACTTGTCCTTCCAAGTTTTAGTAGTCTGAAGGTTTGATATTGTACATCTCTATGCAATTACTAGTATTTCTTTAGCAAATGAAGTGTTCCCTAAATTTTATGAATCTGACATTAATTGATTAGACTGCCGAACTGAAGAAGCTATAGTATTACCATATCCCTGAATAAGTTTGTAATGCAATAACCTGGCAATAACAGTTACTACACATTGTACAAACTGGGTATAGAGTGATGTCAAAAGATTTCACGAGGAGTAGAAGTGAACTGACAACAGTATAATATGCCGGTAGGGTGGAAAAAAATCCAGTTGGACTTATATTAAAACACACTGCTCTTCCAAATTTACAATCAAATAATTATTTTAAATTTATTTACCTGATCAAGTTTAGAAATTCCAAGTACAAAGCAAATGGAATCCAAAATGTTTGACTTTCCACTTCCATTCAAACCAGTGATGGCATTGAACTGCTCATCAAAGCCGGTGATTTCTGTACGCTGAGCGTAAGATTTAAACCCGTCTAACACGACTGATTTGATAAACATTATTTACGATTGAATGCAGTGTATATCAAAACAATTTATAAATAAATTCCATTAGATTATGTTTGTAAACAACAGTTTCTCGAAACACCAAGTCCAAAATGTGGCGCCGAAAGATTCAGTTGGCTATTGATGCGCATGCGTGTATTTAAAATTACCCATAATTCTTTTGCACAATGGAAAGAAAATTGCAACCGATGTAACAACACGCGACCTGCGAATGGAACAGGCGTTTATTTGCTACCCGTTCCATCTACAAAAAAGTACAATTTAGTGTTGCAGTGATGTGATGACAATTTCACCATCGACTTCGAAGAATATCAACGGTAAGAAATTATTTGAACATAATAATTTCAGGCGAAAGTACACTGACACGGTTCTAGAATACGGTGGATTTACATGCCTGTCTTTCCTTTTCAGTGAAAGTCCTAGTTTAAATAACGTTAAATTTTTCGCAATTTCCTCAGTGTATTCTCTCAAGGATGTCTATATTATGACACGATATAACGGTTAATGTAGTTAACATCTAAGAAGCTAATTTTTTTTATATCAAGACACAAACTCGTTTTGTTAATACTTGTACTTAGAATGACAAATATTTCTGACAGAATTTTAAAGTTGCAATTAGATATCAAGTTAGGAGAGAAACTGATTGAAACAATCTTTAAGTAAAGATAATCTTTGGTATATTCAAAATAAAGTTTCATTCAGTATTACTGATATTTCTATGAAGTTATTTGGATGTAAGAAATTAATTTCTCTTTTAGATGTCGGTTGCATTCAGCAGCAATGATGCTGATGTTATTCATAGAAATGTTGAGATAAACTTGAAGTCTAAAAAGCCCACAGCTCCAGATCATTTGAATACTGTTTATGAAATACAGAGAAGTGCAGAATGGATAAAGAAAAATAAGTTCAAGAAGGTATGAAATCAATAAATGCTCATATGAATTTGGTTAAGACTGAGTCGATATTTTATTCATTTAACTGTACATAGAGTATAATATAAATCATTATTTCTAGTACTCTCATAGTTTAAGATTTATTATCATGATGATGTAGTAATAATCATATTCTTGTATTTTTTACTGTTAGTTTTGAAGAACTAAAGCTTATAGTAACTTCTAAAAATTATGTTATATTACAGGTTGCACTGCAATTTCCAGATGACTTACTGCTGGATTCCACAAATGTCGCCAAGTGTTTGGAAATTGAGACTGGAGAAAGGGTCTTCATTTTAGGAGATACTTCATATGGAAGGTATGATTAGTTGAGGAAGTGCCAGTGCATGCATGTGTTTATTTTGCACTGCTGAACCCCTGAAATGAAGTATTACTTGGACAACACATTTTTATGGTGTGATATACAATGTATGCTCCCCTTTTAATTTTTACAGTAAAACTTTCTCACATTATGTATTCATATTTTTTTTCTTTCTTTCCAGTTGTTGTGTGGATGAGGTTGCAGCTCAGCACTATAGTGCAGACAGTGTTATCCACTATGGAAGGGCTTGCCTCAGTCCAGTCACAAGGTATCCTGTGCTATATGTATTTGGTAGAAAGGATATTGATGTCCAGTACTGCTGTGAACAGTTTCAGAAACTCTTCCCTGACAAGACACAACATGTGTTAGTGTTGTATGATGTCGTGTATAGTCATGCTATTGGTGAGTGACTGCTTCTTAAGCTCTTACTTAATATTAAATGGATGTTGCATGTAAGAATTGTATTTTTGTTAAAAAAGTCTATGTATTGGGCTCTTGAAGACCAATCTAGTCAGTTCATGAATTCATACTGTTTTCCCCTTTGAAATAGTGCCTTGGCATCTTAAGTTACTATTTCCAATGTGTTTTAGTTAAGCAGTGTTTATCAATTAATGTGTCCATTTTTCCCTAGGTGACCTAAAGTCAAGACTGCAAGGTTCTTATTGCAATGTCCTGATATCTGAACTCAATACCACAGAAAAAACTGGTGAAGGTGTATCCAATGTTCAGGCAAACTCCAACACTCAAGAGTTGTTTGGAAGAACAGTCATCATTCCAATAGAGAAAACTATAAAGGATTACAAAGTTTTTTATATTGGTGCTGAAAGTTTTGCTTTGACTAATTTTATAATGACATTAAATCAGTGCACATTTTACTCATACAATCCAGAGACTAGGACAGATAGGGGGGAGAGTTTGAGTGTCAACAGGGCCATTATGAAAAGATACTACATGATAGAAAAAGCAAAGGATGCCAAAATTGTTGGAATTGTAGCTGGCACTCTAGGAATTGCAGATTATTTAACAGTCATATCAAGGTTGAAAGAGATTACGAAAAAGGCAGGAAAGAAAACGTACACATTTGTTATGGGAAAATTGAATCCTGCAAAGATGGCCAACTTCATGGAGATTGATGTGTTTGTCCTGGTGGCCTGTCCTGAGAACAGCTTACTGGACTCCTCAGAGTTCTACAAGCCCATAGTGACGCCATTTGAGATGGAAATTGCTTGCAATCAAGCAAGAGAATGGACAGGAGAATACATAACAGATTTTAGGAAATTGCTACCAGGTAAAAGTTTTGGAAATTAATTTATCAAGTAATTTGCACAAAAGAACTGCTTTTATATGCTAGGTATTATAAGAAAATCAATCAAAATCCGAGTTCTTAAAATTAAGTTAATTAACATCTGTACACTACTTCAAAAACTTTTGGTTAAGAGGTTGCCATTGATATTTAAACAGGTTCCACACATTTTGTTGAGCTGTCAGAAGCATCCCAACAGCAGGAAGTCTCCTTGTTGACTGGTGCCATGAGGAGCATAGGAACTGATGACACAGCAGACGACAGTGAGGCTTCAAGTACAGCAGTCATGAAGAGAGATGATGCACTGACTGTAGCCAATGCCTCAACTGCAGGTAACTAGTTTATGCCTCATCCTGGAAGGGGTACGAGGGGATCTGCTAAAGGTTTTTTTTTTTCTTTTAATTTATATAATTTATAGCAGTATTCAATATGCTTTGGTACCATTCTTAACTTTCAAATAGTATCATGATGTTAACAATGCTTTGTCTTTCTGAGCAGGGAAATTTAAACAATAAATAGTAGTCTTCAATATGCTTTTGTACCATTCTTAACTTTCGAATAGTAGCATGATTTTAACAATGCTTTTTCTTTCTGAGCAGGGGATTTTTTGGCATCCCGCTCTTGGCAGGGACTAGAGCAGAACTTGGGGCAAACTCCAGTGACTAAAGCAGTAGAAGGGATTAAAGGAATTGCATCAGGATACACACATGAACAGAAAACAGAAAAACAGCTGAATGAGAAATTGGATCTAGACTTTTAATATATGTGTGGATATTTAAATGCATCATGGAAGCTTGCAAAAAGGCAAATGTGAAAAAAAAGCTGTTTATTCATATTTTCAGCACATATGTTTACAACATAGAAAATATTTTTAATGTGTTGTGTGCAATAGGCATGGAAAGATATCCCTACATTTACTACAACTAAGCACTTTAAAAGGAATGTGGTTACTTGGAACGTGCTATAGCATGAAAAATGTCTCTAAATAGAGCCAGCTGTTCAAACTCTAACATTAACCATTAAATTTTTGTTTTGGTTCAAGTTGTACAATTTATGTACAACACAGGCTAAATTACCAACAATTCACCAATATGAGAGAAGAGTTTCATTAGCTCTGTATGTATCAATTTAAATTATTGTTTTTCTTTTTATCAAGAGCTTATAAAATGATTAGGGGCAATTGACCTGGATTTTCATTCCAGGTGAAATGACCCTAGTCATTTACTCCCTGATGATGGTGACTGACAGTCACAGAAATATTGGAGGTAAAACCTACATATTTTATAAGCTCTTGATAGAAAGAAAAACAATAATTTAAATTCACCAATAGTTTTGCCTTTCATCATTTACAGTAGTAGGATGTAGCCAAGAATGAGGAATTTTCAGTGAACAAAAATAATCTGACAGCAAATGAAGCTCTGTGCCATACAATTTTGTGACATTTTTAAAGGATGCATTTTAAAATAAACACTATTCATACAAAAGCTAAAGCTGTAAGTCTTTTATTAGTTCTTCTGCTCTATCACAGTTCCATCCTTTGCCTTTCAATGGTCCTTTCACAGCATTAATATAGAGCTGTAATGCATTTTGTCCTATTTCTCTTGCTCTGAATTGATCACTTTCATTAGATGTATGGTTCTGGGAAAATTCTGCATACCAGTGACACATCTCTCCAGCATACATCAGGGCTAATAAATGAGTGTCACTAAATATTCCTGAAATGGTAGGAAATGTGCAAAGAAGACATCTTAAAAATATCACAATACGATATATTTTTATTGAATTTCCATATTTAAACCACATTAAAAAAAAAAGCTGCCCACTATAAACAATGAGCATTCCTGCATACTTCTTTTTGAAATTAAAATTTTAAAGTGGTATTTATTCAAAATTACAATAATATAGTATTACAGTAATATACCACGGTCTCTATCCCTTTCACTGCATATTATTCATGTGAAAAATCAAAGACCTTACCTTTGCTTAATAGCTCCATAGTGTCATTATCATTAAATACTACATTAGCACCATTTTCCACTGGAGCACGGACTCTAAGCATAGACTGCAGATAGCCAACTCCTTTTTTCACATTCTAAAACAAACGCACCAAATAGCATTTAAGCATTATCAAAGAGATATCAAAATGTGGATAATAAAGTATTTTCATAATTAAACATAACAAGGTAGTGAATGTTCCTTCATCAAGGCTGCTATGTTTTGGATCCTGTGGTAAGTGTAATCAAACTGGTGCAAAGACGCTGCGAACTTCCTACCTTTAGAAATGTGTCTCCATTCTTCTCTCTGCGGTCTTTTTCTTCATTAATTGTAAAACAATACATGTATAAAAGTGCACCTTTTCTCCAATATATGCATTCTGTCAGTTCTTCTCCTAATATTGCAGCTATCTAAAAGTTAAGGAAAACATTTTTCAAATTATCTAAAACAGTTTTGCCATTCTTTTCAAAGAAAAATGCAAAGTTGCAAACAATATCTTAAGTCTACATATTATCATTACAACAATCCTAACATCTTTTATAATTTCATTACTATTGTAAGAAGCAGAATTATTTTGCTTTTACCTCTTCAGCATTCCTGTTATGAAGATCCACAGTTTGTAGAGCACCATCTAGCTCTCCTGAAATTTGAATTTAGTCAATCTTCATTAAATGGAAGTAAAGCCACTGAAATAGTAAAAGCCCACATACTGGATTTAGTTTCACCTTGTCACACAAATTGATACAATTAAGAAACACAATGCCCTACCAAATGTTGAAGTATTTATCATATGTATGCATGTACTGGTAGTTCAAACTATAAAGATCAAAATCCAGAAAAGAGATCATTCTTTTGGTATTTAAAGTTATGCTTGATATATACTAAAATTTATATTTGAAATAAACCTAAAATGTCCTGGAGTCTGGCTTCAGCTGTTACAGCTGGAAAGTCTTCATCGACAAGCTTGCTTTCTTTATAAAATGTATAATCCAGTACAGCCTAGGAATATAATAACAAAACAACAATTGTTAATTGCAAAAGCAGGTCTCGTGATATTATCCACACGAAAGTAGAACTTTGCAGATCAGTTATTTTTATGATTTGAGACAAGGGATATTATATTTCTTGTCCACCTGTTAAAGTATTCCCACTGCCCCTATATATATAACCTCCACAACTAAATGCAGTATATATTGCTTAAAATGCATAATTACGGAAATCAATACTTGTACCTACTTGAGTATAATTTTGAAGAAGCACATTGTAATCTTCGCTTCCAGCATCAATTCCTTGCAAACCCTGACCGCACTTTTCTTTTGCTTTTTGCAAAAATATATCACCTAAAAATGATTCAGATTCTTTATTGACAAACACCTTCACATAAAGGTACAATACTAGTAACTATAACATAGAACAGACAAATAAATAGATAAATAAATATATAAATATAGATTAGCATATGGTTGACATCAATGGCTATACAAATGGATACGTATGTCGCATTTCATAATCACTTTACCAGGTTTGATCTAAACGCCCAGTCTCTGCTGACAGCGCACAACGGGTCACACACTGGTATCATGATCTGGTTTGGACATGCGCAGAAAGACTTACTCTCTTCTCCATGCATTTCTGTACAAATATGAGGAGGGGCGCAATCACGTCCATTTCTTTTGTACTCATGATGTGTATAAACATATCCGGGGGAGATAGGGCATTCGTATTACAGAGGAAACTTATATTTTCGAAGAAGGTTGCCCGTAATTCTTTATAAGCCTCGCATTTCATAATAAAATGCACTTCATCTTCAACCTCTCCGGAATTACAGATTTGACATAATCTTAGATGGGGCGGGGTTGGGGGTTTACTGTACCTCCCCTTCTCGATATGGAGTAAGTGAGCGCTGATTCTTAGTTTACAAAACATAGCCCTCCGCGCTTTATCAAAGGTCAGCGCATAATTTTCGGTCTTAAAATCCTTCTTGAATTTTGTATATGTTCTCAGTTTGCTACTTTCCTTAATTGCCTCCCCCCACTGAAGGTCATACACTTTCTCGAGAGAGACTCGGGTATTTTTTGTTGAGACATTATTCAGTTTGGCTAATGGTCTATCCCAACACTCAACTTCACCACTAAGTTGGAGTATTTGTTTTATTCCAAGGGACCAGGCACCACCTTTACTTTCAAATCTGTCTGAGTCAAGGGCTAAGGTGGCCAGGGATTCTTTACCCATAAAGTTAAGCTTATTGAGGTGAAACCAGTATTTTGTTGCCAGGGCAAGCATATGAATCAACACTGGGTAGCTTCCTAATTCGCCTCTGGCTGCTAGATTAGATGCCTTCCTGTGGACCCCCAGGATTGTTTTACAGGCTTTAATGTGGACATCTTCAGCAGGTGGTCTGTCACACATTTCCAGGAGGTTATTCATGCTAGACTTAAAATGTAACATGTAACATTCATCGTCATCACCATAATAAATTCAACGAATCCAACCACCCTCCCAAGATCTACATTTGCAACTGCTATTCTGAGCGATACGCTTAAAGATATAACTACAGTAGCTTAAAAATAAAAAACTAAGTTTACCTTGGGATTCAGAGTACAACTTGTCAATCTTTTGACTAAGAACTTGGAAGGTTTCTTTCAATCCCGATGCATTCCCTAGCAGCCGCGCTTCGGTATTGCACTCCGCCATTTTGAACAAGTCACATGATGAAATTTGTTCGACTAAATACAAGATGGATTGTCCTTTACATGGAATAAAATAGATGATATTATTGTTGTAATTTTGAGTTTTTCGCAAAACAGTTTGGAAGAAATAATCCTTTTTTAGATATAAACCCCTAATCATTATCACCGTATCAGCAACTACTAGATTAGATTTCAATCTTAATCGCTTTTATCACATATTTCGGGTTAATCTCAAGCAAACTCTCAAAAAATGGCGCCCTCCATGCGGCGGGAGGATGGAATGTGAAAGCTATTAATTAAGGTGCTTTGTTCGATTGCAGTTGTTTCTTTCGGTGAGTTTTACGCTTATATATTAATTTAACAATGAAAGAAAGTATGTGATGGCTGATTATCACCAATCTGCCTTTGAAAATATTGAAAACCCGCGTGACGACACAGTGACAGTCGTTGTCACACTTGTAGATCTCTGTTCTGTAGAAATATTCATCTTAATTGTCATCTTGTCCAGAACGTGTAAGTGACCCAAAAATGGGGTTTGTGACCTCAATTAAACTAGCCACTCTTTATTTCTGTTGATGAATTTTTTCTAAGTGAATCCAATGGTTCTTCAGACTCGGTGTCTGTTTTAAAAATTATGCACTTTTGCAGTACATTGTCCTTAATCAAGCACACGTGTAACTTGTATCTATTTTCCTCAATTTCCGCCCAAGGTACAAGTAAGTGCCTAGTATGTCAGACCGAAAATAGGCAAATTTTTATATGATTGAATAAATGATAGAAAGACTGGCCTCAATCTTTCTCCAGTCTTGAATTGCAGTGAGTGCAATTAAGATATTAATGGAGGATGTAGAACTGACATCTCTCAACCTCACTGTATGACATCACTTGTGAATTACAAAGTAAGAACAGCCATTTGGTTGATAAATTTCAATTTTCAATCTTTTTTTCTTTCAGATTGCAGGTCTTAAAATTTTGAGCATTTCTGCTTGAAAGCAACATGTCCTCATCATTTCTGGGTAATCAAACCTTGTCTCAAGCCAGCCTGGCTGATGCAGTGGAATCAGCTGCTGGCATAGTTGACAGACAACTACTAGCAGATAAAAGACATGGTGATCTCACAGACTTACTCAAAGTGCAATCTCACAGTAAGTATAGTGCTTTTTAAAAGATTCTTTTGTTGGTGATAATTGAGTTTTTGAATATTGGATTATATTTATCAATTGAAATGTTCAGTTCAAATTAAATGCTGTTATTGTTTTTATTATCCAGAAAGATGGTTGTGAATTTAGCTAGTGTAAACATCACAGCCATTTTCTTTTTCAGTTTATAAGGTATCATGATACTGCTTTTTATTTGAATTTAAAATCTTCATTTCTATATTTTCTAGAACTGCCTACAGCTAGTGGGTTAAATGACTATGACTATCCAAGCATCACAGATACCAGAGCTGGTCTCGTTTCACTTCCTGAACTTAGCACAGTCAAAAGAATTCCTTTGCCTCCTGAGCTGGTGGAACAGTTTGGACGTATCCTTCAGTTGAATCTAAAGCTTTACATGTGTTTCTATGCTCAGCTTATGAATTAGCATATTAAAATACCATCATACAATTCCTAATTATGAACACTGAAAGATTGGACTTTAACCTGAGCAAAATCTATAATATTA
The DNA here is from genome assembly GCF_051362555.1 of Lingula anatina. NCBI lineage: Eukaryota > Metazoa > Brachiopoda > Lingulata > Lingulida > Lingulidae > Lingula > Lingula anatina. Next base: position 12,537,782 of record NC_141767.1, on the reverse strand, counting down.
TTGTCAACTTTTAATTTAAGCAAACTTAGAGAATACCTCATATATATTATGAAAAATAACTATGTTACTTTGCTATAAACTTAAGGTGTAAATGTTAAAAGCTTAGGCTGGTTTTCCTTAACATTCCCCCAGATATGCAGTGTAACTGTATGATGGGTCTGTTCCCAGAAATCAGCAGAGCCTGGCTGTCCATAGACAGTGATATATTTGTATGGAACTATGAACATGGGTAAGTTACTTAAGTTCTCTATAACAGATATGTATTTGAATAAAAACTTTCATTTTTTATCTTTTCCTACTTCGAAGGAGATCATAATATGAGGTTTTTGTCAGTCACAGATGCAATTTTTATATTTCAAACCATAATTGTGACACTGTTTGTTACAGGGGTGATCTTGCCTATTTTGATGGTTTGAATGAAACCATTCTCAGTGCAGGTCTTGTTAAACCAAAGCCAGGTAAGGAAGTGCTGAATTCAGGGAGTTTGTTGTGTTTGTGTAAACAGCAGATTAAATTGAATCTGACATTCCACCTGAGAAGATATAATTCACTTGTATCTCAGAGATGTAAACAGGATGTAAACAAAAAAAATCAATACATATTTGAGATACCCTTCATTGCAAATAATCTATTTGATGTTTCTCACAGGAATATTCCAGCCTCACATCCACTACCTCCTGTGTCTGACCACACCAGTGGATATTGTCCTTCTTGGGGTCAGTTTTTCAAGTCCACATCTAGGTGAGTATATCCTTACCGTACATAGTAAATCTTTATTGATATAAGTTTGTGAAACTATAATTTTTTATTAATTTTTATTCATTTATTTATTTGTGGAAAAAGTTTTTTATATATTATAGTATGTGAAAAAGTGTGAATAAGTATTGATTATTTGATGGTAAAAGTATGATACATTGAAAAAACCTTTCAGTTAAGTCCATTAAATGTGTTTACTCCAGATGCACTTTTTTTTTTACTGGAAATTTTCCCACTGATTGATTGATTCTTTCAATTCACAGAGACTTTGTGATAGCAATAGACTTCCATTTGGGTTTCTTTGATATAAACTGTGACATGAATTAATTCCAGATCCAATCACAGACCCAGGTTTTGGGGAGATGCACCTCCTCCCTGATCCTCTGTTTACTGTTCCCACAGATAACACCTACATCCTGAGTATCTCTGGCACAGAGAGTGGAAGGATCTTCATGACAGGAAAAGATGGCTGTCTCTATGAATTGGCATACCAGGTATTTTTAAGCTTGCTACTTCAAAGCATATTGATGATAATAATAATAAACATAAATGTTTGTATGACATGCATTTTAGTTAGATTATGCCTCGCAACATTTTCATCACATTTTAAGGTGAAATGGTTTGAACTGTATTTAGAATTCAAAGTGGTTTAGCAACTTGAAGTTCTTTTTGCATGGACATTTTCTGATGTATATCTTGTGTTTTGTCTTTCCATTATTCAGGCTGAGGATGGCTGGTTCAGTCGAAGATGCAGGAAGATCAACCATTCTACAAGCTCTCTGTCCTTCCTGGTGCCATCATTTTTAAACTTCTCATTTGCTGAAGATGGTGAGTTGATGAGTTGACCCATTGTATTGACCTTAGAAATATCTTAAGCCTTTGGTAATATTATGTTAGCAAGAGATGCCATGCTGCATGTTCCTTGTCCATTTATGTGGGCTTTTTTATTCATTTATTTTTTATTTGAATTTGAATTTTTATCAATTTATTTATTTGTGGAAAAAGGATTTTATATATTATAGTGTGTGAAAAATTGATTATTTGAAGGTAAAGATATGGTACAGTGAAAAAACTTTTCAGTTAATTCCATTAATTTGTTTATTCCAGATCCACTTATCCAAATCAGTATAGATGAGAGCAGACATATTCTATATACAAGATCAGAAAAAGGCACTATTCAGGTCAGAGAAAGTTAACGATGTCAGCTTAATGAATTTTTTAAATTTCAATACTGTATTGTGAGTAATTTTTAGTAAACATTTTTTATTGAAACAACATTGTTTTTATGGGAAGAAACCATGAACTTGGGATATTTTTGCAGGTGTTTGACTTGGGAGAGGATGGCCAGGGAATGAGCAGAGTTGCTGCAATCACACAGACAACTATTTTACAGAATGCTGCCTTAGTAGCTAGGTAAGTGGAAGATTTTTTTCACCCATTTCCTCCTGTCAGCCTATGAGAGGAAGATAAAGTGTCATTAGCCATATTAAAATAATCTGTTTTTATAGACCTAACTTAGCCCATGCAAAAGTATACTGATCATAATTGGAAATATTTTCAATGCAGTGTTTAGTCTGTAGCATGGATTTTCTAATATGAGGCATTTTTTTTCTCCCATTTATTTCAGAACAATTGATCGTTCAAATTTTAAACCTATAATCCACATAGCAGCTGTCACAAGAAATGAGTCAACAAATGTCCATCTAATTGCTGTCACACATACAGGTAGAGTTTGGATCTGCTTTGTTCTTTGTCACTAAGTAATTAATTTTTTATGGCAACAGCATCATTATCACAAATATATGGATGAATTGCAGTATATTGTATCTAATGTATATTGACATTAATTTATTGTCATGTTACTTCATGATACTTCTGTTATATTAGTTTATCTGATTTTATTTTTCACTTTTATGCTTTTGACAAATCACGATCACATAAAGAAATATTTGTATTGAAAATTTCAGGTGTAAGGTTGTATTTCACTACCTGTTACTTTGGTGAGACACGTAGTCGCCCAAGTATGCTTTCACTCCTTCATGTACGCCTGCCTCCTGGATTTTCTGCCATTTCTACACAGCAAAGACCAACAAACTCTCACATGGCACATTATAAAAGAGGTTAGATTTTGTGTTTTTGCAAAGGAAAGAAAACATTTGTAGTTAATGCATACTTGATTTTAATATCAAAATAATCATGTTAAAATATTGAGATAAGGTAAAATTTACGTATTTATTCATATTGCCATTCTCACTGTTAACATATTTTGTTGCTACTTAGAAGTCATTTTATTAAATGTCATCTAGTAATTTGTTCACAACCACTTTCAAGCCACTGTTGTTTATCAATGTATAACATTTTATTCCCAATATGTGATGGTTGAATATAAGATGACAACTTTTCCAATAGGAACCCTTCTCCTGGCAGCCTCCCAGTCTGAGGATAATGACCTGTTGTGGGCCCTCAGTCCAGACACCTTTCCTTTCCAATCCCAGCTGATGGAAACTACTGCCTCTGCCCCTATAGATGGCAGGACCTGGGCTATATGTGAGGTCCCCCTCCCCCTGTATGGACTAGGGGTACCCAGTGATCCCCTGGGTATGCCTACCATTGACCCCCCTCTGGTGGTCACACAACACATGGAACCTGTGAGGAGATTTGTGCTGCTAACTGCTCAGGTATAGTTAAGATGTATGGGTGAAACTTTTCAGGATTATGCCTGGTTTCAGGATTTTTGGTGCTCATTTTGATAGAGCTATTTTTTACATGGTTTAAATGCAATGAGACATTGCAACCTAGGTTTTCAGGATTTTCAGTTTTTACAGCTTTCACCCATGAATCTGTGATGTATAGGGAATGATATTAAAGAGAATTATATTTCAATGATTCTACAGATTATTTATTTGTCAGGAATCATATTATGAGATTTTATCATTTTATGGCTAGTTTTGGTTTCAAGGTTCAGTAAAGATGTATGAAATTATTTTGATGATGGTAAGCCTGCAGTGAGCATAAATTATTTCATAAGAAAAATGCAGTTGGAATTTCTTCTCTATTTCTTATACTTTGTTAAATACAAACTAGATACAAAAATGAGCTCTACTGATTTTCTTTGATTACTTAGGGAAGCCATCTAATGAACAAGCTACGTCCAGTTGACCAGTTGAGACAGCTGTTGTTAAATAACAATGGACCAGACTCTGAAGAAGTCAAGGCTTTCTTTAAACTACACAGGGTAAGCAGTTTAACAATCGCAACACTTGGATGAAAATCCATATTATATTTTGTATGTAGCTTTTTGTGCTATCTAAAAATGCTTTATGAATATTTTAACCTTTTCCCAATATTTCCAGGCTGACCAGGCTTGTGCTACATGCCTCATCTTAGCCTGCTCCAAGCTTGCTGTTGACAAACAGGTAGGATTTATGAAACTTTGTTTAGAGACAAGAATATTTACTTGGTACAAGAAGTCAAAATGAGAAAACCAATGATATGTATATTTTAAATCCTTATCAGAATATATCTGAAATAATCAAAATATTGCTTTGCAGTTGTTAATACAAAGGATATAGATGTGTTCATGATAAATAGATCATAATGACTTCTTTGATGGCATAATTTTTCTACAGTGCATATTTAATTATTTATTTATTTATTTATTTATTTATTTATTTATTTATTTATTTATTTATTTATTTATTTTTGTAAATATAAAATGTTGTTTACTACTAGGTTGCAGACTGGGCTGCAAGGGCATTTTTCCTGTATGGGGGAGAAGCCCAATGCAGCCTAGGGGGAAATCCACCACCAAGCAATATAGGACCCACTTTCCATGGCAACACTAGCACTTTAGGTTAGTATAAGCTAGTACCTTATATAGTAGTTGTAAAGTAGTTTCAAAGGGCCTTTTCAGCTCATGACATTTTGCATTCATTATGCTATTATCATTGTTATTTGTAGTTAGAAAGGTTAATTCATTGTGACTCCCCTTTAGTCTTGCTTTTTTTAGTTAGATTGGTTAATTCATTGGGTCTCCCATGTAGTGTTGCTTTTTAGAATGATGCAACACCATGCATTTTTTGTCATAATCCAGTGATTTTTTTCTTCTAGCTTTGAATGTCAAAATGAATTATGAGAATTTAACCAAATATTTGCACTACATATTAAACCTTATGTGTGTATGTTGCACAATAAATGGTTTGTTTGAGCTTTTACCATGCTGTGTTAACAGGCACTAGTGGCTTTGCTTCCCCAGGCCCCGGACAGACAAGCTTTAGTGGTTTCACAACTCCTGCACCAGGTAGGCATGCATGCTGCTGTGTATGTGTGGCTAATACACTTATTGATCATCTTTACAGTGCTTGAAGTTTAGAAACTCTTTCATGGCAACAAACTCTGCAGCTTTGTTTGCAGTTTCAACAAAATCAATGTGCTTCTGATTTATAGAAAAACCCGAAAGCAGATTTTTAAAAATGCCTTGTGCTAATTCATGATCTTTTTGTCTTACCTAGGGATGCACCCTAATCAGATGTCTACACCTATCACAAGTGGTTTTGGTCAACAACCACAACAACAGCAACAACAACAACAGCAGCAGTCAACATTCACCAGTGGCTTGGCTCATGAAATGATGTTCTCTGGTAAACATGATGGCCTGTGTCTATATGTGGGGAGAATTGTACGGTAAGATTCCATAAAAAGTGACTTGGCATTTCTCAATCCTGTAAAATTGGGTGCAATGAATTATTCTTTTGGTTGTAGTATGGGTTTATCCCCATGATTCAGTGCCTTGAATAAATCAGTGTATATGTATATGAACTGATAGCAAGGTCTGCATGAAATCTTTGAAAGATGTAGTAGTCAGATGTGTGCCGTTTTCTCAAAAAAGAAAAATTTTGATGGCATATATATATATTTAACAGTTTTTTAAATTATTTCTGGGTTCTTTTTTGCAGACCCCTCTGGGACTATAGGGTAGTCAACACTTTCACAGTTCAAGGCAAGCAAGGACAGAAAGAAATTGTAAGTGTTATTTGGTTGTCTCATTAAACACTAGAATTCACAAAAAAAGTAGTGTGTTCGACAATGTCAGACATGTAATGAATAGTTTAATATTACCCCTGCAATGTGAGCCTTTTATTATATGTTTATGTCGTTAATACAAAATAAAAGGTCTACGTCTTATACTATAGATAAGTTATGTTCCTATCTTCCAGATTGGCAGTCGCCTGAGCAGTGAAGACCTGGGTTGGTTTACGGAGCAGTTGTCAGATCTAAATGATTTCATCCAGGCACATTCACAATTCACCATTCCCGTCATGACAGACAGGTAAATTTTATTTGAAAAGAGAAAAATTCCAGTTTCTTCCAGTGAATAGCAAGTTGGTGTCAGTTATTTATATAGAGTTTGTTAATAAAAATGTAATGAAAATGAGTTAAAACAATTTTTTCTTAATTTTTAAAGATTGAATTTTCAGTTGCTTTTACAACTGAGAATCCACAATGTGTATCTTGCTGTGAAGCATCTAGTATGCTTCTAAAAGATTATGAATATGCTTTAAAGTTGCATTTTTTTAAAGAAATGATATAATGAATTCCTTTATGGTGCATTACGTAAAAAATAATAGTGTCTCACAAAATATCTAGAATAATTTGGTGTGTTTCCATTACAGCATGACCCCAGGGTTCACTCCAAGGGGTACCCTCCCCAGACCTGATGGTGCCATGGATGAGCAGGCCAGGCGCAGGTATCAAGGTGAGAATATGTGCATCATATATGGTTAAATGGATTTTATGTTTAAAATATCATTCTCAATTTAGGGCATTAAACTGAAATATGAAATGTGTGTTCAGTACTGCAGCAGCCACCCTGAGCTTCAGAGATAACTTGACACTAACCTCTTCACTATTAGCCTATCTTCATCGTGTCAAGTTACCTCTGACGAAAATAGTTTGACCTAGTTTATATAAGCCAATCGAATCCATGTTTCAAAATTTTTCACCAAAGTTTGGTGAAAACGCTGATTGGTTGACCGTCAATCGGCAATCCTCGGCTGATTCCGCAAGCTCCATACTAACAACATAGTTATTGTCGAGTGCGGAGACATCCGAGTAGTTCCGAGTGCATAACCGTACACAAAGAAAGCATGGAGTATATCGGAATTGAAACCAGAGCAGTTTGATGCCCTGCATAATTATCTACTGAGGGATGATGTATTTTGCGTGCTGCCCACAGGTTACGGCAAGTCCCTGATATTCAGCCTTATCTTTGATTGGTCCGGATTTGAACAAAGCGCGCTTTGACTCGTTCGCGTTCATTGGCTAGATCGTTCAATGAGTCATTGAGTGCGGGCTTTAAATTTGATTGGCGGGCGGCGGAGGCAATCGAATGTGGTCAGAGATAACTTGACACGATGAAGATAGGCTAATAGTGAAGAGGTTAGTGTCAAGTTATCTCTGAAGCTCAGGGTGGCAGCAGCATATGTGATTTACCATTTCAGAGTTATAGTGTTTTCTCCTAGTCGTATGTACTGGCATAAGAATAGTACTAAATGAGTCAGTCTGGCTTCTTGGTTAACCCAGTTGACTACCACATACATGGCTACCGTTTGTATGTTCAGAATCTTTTTCAATAAGTTCAAAAAGTTTTTTTCATTGACCTTTCTGTATTATGAAAATGCATTGTGCCACTAAGGGGACACTGAGTCCATATAAAAACCTTTTTGCTGTGTTTAGCTGAGCTGCAGACTCAAGAGAAGATCTCCACACAGCAGATGGAGCAGCTGATTGAGAGGATGTGTGAAGTCCTGGGGCTGTGGAAGATAGTGTGTGACCACCAGTTCCATGTGGTAGCAGGAGAATTAACACAAGTAGGGCTTTTATGAATTTCTTTTTTTTTTTTTTTTTTTTTTTTTTTGCAGTATATTTGTTGATTTTTTTCAATTGGTGTTATGATTGTATTTCAAGGTAAAGGAAGGAAGGATTGTTGACTACTAAGTTCTACAAACCATCAAGAACATGCAGGAGACAGATTTAACTTTTTTAGATTTAGAAATTTAAGAACTAATTTCAAAATATATATTGTTTCTCTGTCCACAGGACCAACAAAACCAGCTCAGGAGCATGACTTTTAAAAATTTTGTAGTACATGGGAAAGAGGTGAGTTCAGGGTGATTTGATCGGTTGTTACTGGGCTTAGAGTTTCTATTTTCACCAAGGCACATGTGTTATCATTGTGCCATCATCTTGCACCTCGGTGTTATTCTGGATTATTTAAAAATAACTGTTTGGCCTTGGCCTAGATAGCCAAGTGGTGATGTTGATGTGCTAATTACAATTTTCAGATCTGTTGTGCACTCATCAGCTGCTTAATCAAGCGTTACCTAGGAGACAATGCTACCACGGATGCAATCAGCAGTAAGCTCAGAGAAGTGTGTCCATCTTTGTACAGTACAGAAGATGCTGTAGCATCCAAGGTAAGTTGAAGCAGATACTCAAGGTGATCTTTGCAGAAAAGTAATGTAATTTTCATTTAATAAAGAACAAATGCTATTTTGCAAAGTGTGTATAAATATGTTTTGATTGAAAATTAGCTCTTTAACTGCATCATTCATGACATTTTACATTGTGATAAGTTTGGAATTTTCAGAAATACAGCGCCTATGCTATTATCACTAAGATTATGAATTGATAACTTCATAACGTGAGAGGCATATTTTTCACTAACATTTTGTGTTCTTAAGGCAAATGAGCTACTTCAGTCAGCAAAAATCACTCAGAACAAGTATGAAAGAGATCGCTTGCTCAGAGAAGCTCTCCTGATGTATAAACAGATCCCACAGCAGTTGGACTTGCCTGTAGTGTGTGGACAGCTGAGCAGTGTAAGGTATGTTTGGACTTGCCTGTAGTCACAGAATGAGGTGAATATGAACTTTGTAGTAGCTAATGCCCAGATTTTGAATTGGCTGTTGATATAAGGCATAAAACCCCAGTACAGTCTATGACTGATAATTGTCCATATTGATATCATACCCTCATACTCGGTATGGTCACAACCTGGTGTGTTTACTGAGTAAGGACATCAAACTTTTAAAACAATGAACTCAGATTAAGATCTCCTTTATCCAGATATTGTTTTTTGACTTGAATGATTTGTTAGTTATATTTTATATTTCTATCATTAGGTACTATGATGGTATAGTGGACTTGTGTCTGACGGCTGCCAGTAAGAGGGACCCCCAGGGACTAGCACTTCATCACTATAAGAATGGTGCCCAGCCAGAGGACACACAGGGGTGGCAGGCTTTCAGTCTAAGGTGATGCTAAATTGAATTTTCTGAATTTCACATTTTCATCTTATAACATGTTTAAATACTGAAAGTGGATTAGTTTGCAGAAGAAACCTTTCATACATCTTCAAAAGATCAATTTCATCTTGCAAACTATAAAAATTAATTGCAATGTTGATATTTGTTTACAGGATGGACTGCTACAGGTGCATTACAGAGATGCTGAGTTACTTGTTGTCAACCAGTATGTCCCACCCCCAGGCCCCAAGTGTCCCCAGATCTCCCGGCCCCCCTCCAGCCCCTGACCCTCACAGGCTGACCAACACAGAGGCAGAGCAATATGTAAGGAGAAAGTTTAGATAAGAAACTGCAGTGCTTTCATAATTTTTACAAATTAGCAATTTAGTATCTGCCTTTATCATTTCACTGTATTGTTATTGTTAGTTAAAACTAAACATATAGACAAGCATAATGGGGGTGGTGCCTTTTGGTCAGTAGGATATGCCCATACACATAATGCTACTCTATTTCATACTTCCAGACTGAGCAGGTATTCAAATTGTGCCTGAAATCAGAAGATGAAGTGTTCCATGTTGCATTATATGAGTGGCTCATAGCTGAGAATCTTACAGAGAAATTATTAGAGGTATGTGATCAAATATAGTTCAGATAAAAGGACAACTGAGATATATAGAATAAATATAATTATCGAATGTTTATGGACTTAAACGAAGAATGTGCGCAAGTTTACAGGGAATTTTCAAAATTATTTTCAGATTCTGTTATTATTTGGGTTTTACTTTGTGACACCAAAGACTGTTCAAAATTACAGCTTTCTGTTCCTCTCTTTCCCACGCCAGGTTCAATCCCCTTTCTTGGAGACTTACTTAAAGCAGACAGCCAACTACCAGCCAGACAACCTGGACACCCTGGATCTCCTGTGGAAATACTATGAGAAAACACGCAACTTTACTGCAGCTGCCAGGATACAAGCCAAGCTGGCAGAGAGAAGAGGGTGGGTGTGACATTTTTACCCATTTTTTTAAAGATGTATTGTTATTTGTCAATATGCCAACATATTAAAAGCATGTTTAGCTTATTACTTTTGAAAGCAAAGAAAATAATTAGTCCAGGAAATTGGTGAAAAATTGTGCATTTTTTACCTACAAGCATGAAATTTGGCACACTTATGGACAATGAAATTCTAAGCAAATTTGGATATATGGGCATGTCTGAAAATTCCAAAATGGCCGTCAAATCCAATATGGCCACCAAAATACCTTTTCAAATTAAAACTTCAAGTACATAGTCTTCTAATGACTTGAAATATCATATAAAGGTTAGAAAACACCATGGTATGAATCCTTCAGGTGTATCAAATCCAAAATGGCCACCAAAAGTAAAAAAGCAGACCATTTATTCAAGATATCCATTTGAATGGGGAATTCATCAAGCACTTAAAACTACAAGCATAAAATTTGGCAGGTTTGTGGAAAATGAAATTCTGAGCAAGTTTGGATGTATGGGCATATCCGAAAATTTAAAAATGGCCTTCAAATCCAAGATGGCCTCCAAAAATACGGCTTCTAATTAAAACTTCAAGTATATAGTCTTTTAAGGGCGTAAATATCATACAAAGGTTAAAAAACACCACGGTATGAATTCAGAATCAATATGTGCTTTTTTAGGTGTATTAAATCCAAAATGGCCGCCAATAGTAAAAAGTATCTACTAATCCAAGATATCCAGCAGAGTGGTTAATTCATCAAAAACTACAAGCATGGCATTTGTTACAGTTGTAAAACAGGATTCCAAGCACTTTTGGATGTATGAGCATGTCTAAAAATTTCAATATATGGCCCCCAAATCCAATATAGCCGACACAAATACCCGTTCAAATTAAAACTTCAAGTATATATAATCCTATAATAACTTAAGATAACATTTTATGGTTAGAAAAGACTATGGTATGCATGAAGTATCAATATTTTATTCTTTAAATGTATAGAAATCCAAAATGGCCTCCAAAAATAAGAAAAACAGGCCACTCACAGCAGCAGTATGGTGAATTCATCATGCACTTGGCTCAATTGTACAGAACAGGAATCTAAGCAATTTGTTATATAGGGACATGTCTGAATATTCTAATATGGCCACTAAAACCCTTTTAAAGTAAAAAAAGACTACTATATAATCTGACTGACAACAGTCTTTACTCTTTTTTGGTTTTTCGCTCCTTTAGTTACATTTAGACACAAATGACCATAAAAAATGGACTAGGACTCCTTTTGGTCTAGTTGTGACACCACATGCAGCAATTCTATTAATGTCAAGGATATGAAAATGTCAAGGTATTTTCACAAATAAGTTTCAAATTAACGAATGTTATTTTATCAAGTAAGTGTTGCACATTTTATGGGCGGTCAACCTTTTACTTTAGTAAATGGACAATATCTCAACAGAGGATAAAAGCTAACTACACCGAAATTTCTACTTATTTGGTTAAATAATTTTCATTCATTAATGTGTGCCTAGCTTTACTAGTAGTTGTGTTTCCATCAGCTTTCCCAGTATTTCCTTAAAGCTACAGCACCTACATGTAATCCACTTTCCCCAACAAAATACCAAGAGGCATTGGTCGTTTTTAACACCAGAAAGCATCAGTTTACATGCATGAGGGTCAATAGGAATATGAAAGTGTGGTAGGGCATATTAGTAGATGTAGGTTACTAGTGTGAACCCTTATAGGACCATTCTTCCAATGCTTCTGACTCCCCTCATAGCAACTGCACACATAACTACAAACAGATGTGGTAGGAGCTACCTGGTAGATTTTGTTAGCTGGGTAAGTGAATACTCCTCATGGCTTCATTCTGGATTGTCCCACAGAGACAATGATGCTGGAAATCTCATGAATTTTTACCTTTCAAAGTCCATATTGCACTAATTTCTTGGTGTAATGCTCAGAATACACCGTTTTTTGAAGTTTTGTATGTATTAACAGTCTGGAGGATTTTAATTCTTTTATTTTCATGTTCAGTTTTTTGAAAGTATAGGTTTGTAACTAAACAAGTTGCCAAATGATCAAATGAAAACCAAAGTTTGGCGCCTATCAGTGCTTCTTTTTTAGTGCACGAAGTGTGAAGCCTGCAATGCAACTCTTGGATACAACACGTATCAACACCTGCCCTCTGTTTGGGGTACGGGGTACAGGTATTTCTTTGCTCATAAATTTCCACTAAATTCTCGGTAGCCATTACTGCGAATGTACTAAAGCCAATTTTTTATATAAGAAGCTTTTCTAATTTACTTTTGAAGCACACGATAACATCATAACATTATCGAGTGCAAATGTGCCCCGCTTTTTAGTACTTTACCAATGAAAAACACCAAATTGTGAGACCTGTATGTTTGATTAGCTGTCATTTTTGTTATATTTATGAGCATTTGATGAAGCGCCATGCACTGATCTAGCTGAAGAATCATAACCAACAGACAAAATTGGTACACCCGAAGTTTTTTATATTTGCCTCTTTAAGGCTAAGTAATTCTGGTGTTTCTTTCATATTTTATGGATTTTGCACGATACTTTTTTTCTTAGAAAGGGGGAGTCACTCATGAGTGCCATATAAGAAGATTGGGAATTGATCTAAATGAGAATCCAGAGCAAAGAGTCAAACTACTTATGTTGGTTTATCAAAAGAAGGACTGTTTTCAGTACATAATAAATGTATCATGCTTGATGGTTTTTTAAAAACTCTGTAGAATAGCTCCTGCACAGGTAGGAATATGCTGATTATACAGGTAGTTTGCAAAGCCCACATGCCTATTCACGAGTGATTACAATTCAATAGTTGTGGTCTGCTGACTTTTGGAGGCCATTTTGGAATTTTAAAACCTTAAGTGGCAGATACTGATACTTCATACATACAATGGTATTTTCTAACCATTAAATGATATTTTTATAAAAGACTATACAAATAACTTTCACCTTGAAAGGGTATTTTGGGGGCAATATTGAAATTGGCTGCCATATTGGAATTTTCAGACATGCCCCTATATCCAACGTTGCTTAGAATCATGTTCTACATAACTGTGCCAATTTTTATGCTTGTAATTGTAAGTGCTTGATGATTTTACAAAACTGCTGCATATTTTGCGTAATTAAACTGCTTATTTTACTTTTGGAGGCCATTTTGGAATTCTATACACCTGTAGAAGCGGATATTGATAATTCATTCATAGCATGATATTTTCCAGCTATAAAATGATATTTTAAACCATTTTAGGACTATATATTAGATGTTTTAATTTAAAAGAGTATTTGTGGCGGCCATATTGGATTTGGAGGACATACTGGAATATTCAGACATGCCCATATATCCAAAAAAGCTTAGAATTTCATTATCTACAACTGTGGCAAATTTCATGCTTGTAGATAAAAAACGCACAATTCACCCTTTTTTCTGCACCAATTTCTTGGACTAAATTGAAGCAGCAGAACCAAAACAAAATCCATTATACGTAAACCACCATTTTTATATTGCAGGACGGACATTCCTCTCCCACAGAGACTGGAATACTTGTCACGTGCAATCATGTGTGCTAAGAGCTCCAGCATGCGCACCAGCTCTGCAAATGAGGGCGAGTTTTTGCATGAGCTTGAAGAGAAGATGGAGGTGGCCAGGATACAACTGCAGGTGTTGGAGATGGTTTCCAAGTTGCCATCACATCACACTGAGGACAGCGTCTCCAGGCTGAACTCTGAACTCATGGACATTACAACAGTGAGTATGGTCTCCAGATATGTGCAGCATATAACTTCTAGCCCAATACAGTTACTGTTTTCTTTAGTGGGGTTTTTCTAACTTGGTCTGATGCCATTTACAAAAAGTAGTGATTCATTTTTTTTTCATTGACAAATTAAAAATATTTAATTCCTTTTAACCCCAGCCAATAACAATACTGTTGTTTTCTATTCCAGCTTTATGGAGAGTTTGCAGAGCCATATGGTCTGGCTGAGTGTAAGCTAGCCATTGTCCATTGTGCTGGACATTATGACCCAACACTGGTGGAGTCCCTGTGGCAGGACATTGTGGATAAAGGTAGAGTTATACAATAGGACAGGACGTATCTCCTTAATTAAATTGAAGTGGGTGTGTTGAATGTTATGTCAAGTCCATTTTCTTTTTTAATCGAGAAATTGTGAGATAGTGAAAAATATTAAGAAACCTGATTTGGTATTAGAGTTACCTACATTCATATACTTTTTTTTTTTTTTTCAGAATTTGAACACAGTCTGGCGTCTGCGCCTCAGACACGCATGGCCACTATAAGCAAGAAATTGGTGATACTTGGAAAGTTGTATGGTGCAACAGAAAGATACTTTCCATTAGGTATGGCTGTTTATAACATATTGCTGCTATATTCATGTCCACAATGTTTATTTTGACATTTTGATTGTGGTTTAATAATAATAATAATAATAATAATTAAATTGACGAAGCAGTGTAATAAAATTAAGACATTTTTGAAGAATCCTCCTTTTGAAAGTGGCAGTAAACTTTTTCTGTAATTGTTTTTTTGTACAGCTTTCCTGGTGAAATATTTGGAGAAGAAGAGCTGCGAGTATAGCTTTGACTCCAAGTGGGTGTTTACCACCTTACAGCAGATAGGTGTGTCCATGCCAAAGCTGCAAGAGGTTTATGACCGACTCTTCAAGTCAAAAGTAAGATATAAAACAGATTTCCACACTGTACTCTGTAAAATGCTGCAGTTATTGAGATATTATGTATATATATATATTACCAGGTTAGCATTTGATTTATGAAATGCATTCAAATCTTACAAACTTCATGTGTTATTGTGAGGTAAATGATGTTTTTCATATGATCAAATCTTATATATACTAATCCTTTAAGTTTCTGGAATTCTTCTTGTTATATGACTTCCTCTAGAGATAGAGCTTTGATACAGAAATTAATTTCATTGACCTTTTAAGGACCCCTACTGGCAGGCCATGAGGAAACCACTGCATCTGTTGACTGTGCTACGATGCCTGGTGGAAAGCTATACAGATGCACCAAACACTGTGCCAGCATATGAGAGGTAAGAGAAGCGTGGATGTTTTCCTCCACCCTGGACTGTGCATTGCACTTGAGACAAAATATAGACTACAAATTTCTGTAAATACAAACTTTCAGTCCATTCAGGTGACATTTTTCAGTCACGTGTAGTAATATTTTCAGATTCCATCCACATTCACAAACATGGCTAAAATATTGCACACGAGGTGAATTTTAATCTGATCAAGCAAAAATCATTGAGTCATAGTTAGATGAAAAGGGCAGTTTTCAAGGTAGGTATGTTTTGTTCTTTGTTGAATAATAAGACATTCTGTTGTAGTTTTTATTCATTTTTATTTCTTCAGGCGTGCCTTCACCACCACCTGCCTGGACAATGTGGCGGCCTACCTGGTTGAGTTACAGTCCATTGTTGGGGGAGACACCACAGTGAGGACTCTTATTGCAGAATTCAAAGGGGTCCAGGCAAAACTAGAAAGACTACAATGTTAAATCTATTGTTCATAATATCTATGGAAAATGAAACTATTTAAATTGTAAACAGAGATCAGAGAACTGGGAAACAACAATAGTGATTGTATTACCAGGGTTAAAGCAAAATCAACAAATATTATGGTTTTTCTATCATTCACAATAGAAATGCTCCCAAAACCAGGAAGTTGATTGTCAAGAATGCTTAGAACATGTGAAGTACATGGTTTGGCCTCCCTGCTGTGAATATACAGAGAATGGATCTGTGTGTTACACACAGCCACTGTGATGATTTTGGAAAATGTCGATGTTGAACAAATTGGCTAGTGTTTCCAGACATTTCT
This sequence comes from Lingula anatina, assembly GCF_051362555.1. Classification (NCBI taxonomy): domain Eukaryota; kingdom Metazoa; phylum Brachiopoda; class Lingulata; order Lingulida; family Lingulidae; genus Lingula; species Lingula anatina. The sequence continues at coordinate 12,521,840 of NC_141767.1, read as the reverse complement.
GGTATTGTATGCAAGGTAGCATAATTGGAAACAATGATACTAAACATTCATTTCTCCATCTTTATGAGTATACTTAAACTGTCTATAAATTGACAATGAGATGCTTTTCTAAATGTAATTCTTAATGGCAAAATCAAGTGTTTTGTTTTATTTTTCTAGATTGAAAAGCTTATGAAATTCAGCAATATCCAAGCTTTAACAAATGATATGTACTTTTGTTGTATTGTATAATTTCACATAATAACTTCTTATTAAGGAGTTTAAACGCTGGAGCAAATTCTGTAAACTGAATACAAAGTTTACAAAATGTCAATAAAAATTATTTTGTATATCTTTCATTAGTGTTGTTTTGTTGTAGCTATAATATACATCACTTAAGCCATTAAGAAATGCATGCTAGTATAAATGTGTAAAATTGTATGATGAAATTAAACTTATAATAATAAGAAAAATAAATTAACATTTTAGATAAAATGGGATGATCACTGGAGAGTTGATAGAATATTTGGAGAAAACAAATGGAAATTCATCTTTACAATACAGAGAGGCATCCCATCCATGCCACAACAAATACAAGGACTAGTTTCTATTCACAAACATTAATTCAAAAATTCTTCAAGGCTATTGGCTCAATTTTAGAGCCACAAAGTAATCTTTCGAGATTTTTTTCTGCAATATCCATTTGGTAAGGGTAAGTTGGGTCAATTCATGTTAAATAACAAGGATTAGGATTGACTGAGTGGTCTGCAGTGTTGGCAGACTTCTCTTCAGTCAGATCTGAACTTTTAACCCCTGGTCTTGGTAATCCCAAAGGTGTGGGCCTTGAAAGTGTTACATTTGAAGTTTCCAATCCAGAAACAGTCGTGTTTGAAGGGTCTGATAGTGAAAATGTTCTAATAACTGGGACAAATCCTGGCACTTTTTGTGCTCTTTGACATGTGTGCATATGTCTTTTAAGTGACCCTTTCCATTTGAAAGCCCTGCCACACAGCTGACAAATACACTTGGGAGTTTTATGCTTCAAAAGATGTTGTCTCAAGTTCTGCATTCCTGGAAATTGTTTCCCACAAACATTGCAGTTGAAATTTTTCTTTGAACTCGGGGACCACAACTGTGTGCACTGCGCTTGGTGTTGCTGTAGATCTTTCACCGTCTTGTAACTTTGACCACATTTGGTGCACAAAAACTGACTCCTATTGACCCCTGACAGAGTATTCTCGGTAACAGGTTTTTGACCCATTTTGTAAGGCAATCCTCTGCTTTCCTTTACAGCAGCAACATTGGAGACATTTGGCAATGCATGTTTTTCAGCAATATATCTCCTGGTCCCAGAGGTCCTAAACATGACAAGTCAAATTCAAACCATTTTGTAGACTGTATTTTGATTTTTACAACAACAGAATCTGCTAATCAAGCTAACCAAATGTCAGTTAAAACAAGTAATAAACTGCCAATGCTTAAGTCATGAACTAATTTCTAAAGCTGTTTTTGTCATCTTTATGCAATTTTGAGTACTTACATTCCATTGCCTGAAGTCTGTGAACGCCATAACTGGGTTGGCTGGCCTCGATGTCCCTTTAGGAAATATTACACAACATAAATTTCAAATTTCTCTCAAACGTATTATATTTCAGACAAAAAAGCATTACCGTGTGAAAGTAATGCCTTTTCTTCCCTCAATTCTAATAAAAGATTAACTGGCAGATGGAGCTGTTAGAGACAATCATATTTTAGGCCTGTCAAAATAAGCAATTTATCATAAATAGAGGATACTTTTGTTGAAGTCTATTTAGAATAAACTAATCAAACAAAATGAGAGCCTGTAAAAAGCTTTAAGCTGTTAATATATGAATAGCTGTGAAACAAAAGGAAAATATTTGTTTGAGACCAATAATGTGACAAGATATTTAGTTTGCAAATCAAAACATGTCTAATTTCAGATTATATTGTATTTTTATTTCTATAATAATCATTGTAAGAGCTGTATACACAATCTAAATAGAGTGTAAAAATCTACCAACCTACTATCTACATAATACATGATAAAATATTGAGGTATTTGCTTTCACATTCTCACCTAATGTATTTCAATAAAACTTAAATTTGATCATTCTTATGGAATTTTGTTCTACATAAATAGCATGCGAAGACTGATGTTTCCCCATGTTCAGTATTGTGCACACCAGAAACAGCTGCTGTACATGCTTGTATCATGTTGTCCATGCTTTTATTATATTACACAAGATTTACTTTTATTTCAAGTATTCCATGTAAGTGTTTTGGTGAACTTTTATATTTATGTTTCTTTGCTACAAAATATATAAGAATTAACCAAGCCTAAGCAGAACTGTAAGATATGGTGATGCCATAAAACTACAATATAAATTTTCTAACATGAGCAGACCCACAAACATAACTCCATGACAGGTTTGGGTAGGGACAGGGGGCGGAGGATGACATGAAATTCCTTATTGATGAAACTAGTAAATAAATATAATTTACATAACAAACAACATTTAATATATCCAATAATTGCAATCCACTTTTTCACTGTTGCAACAACTTCAGGTGTATCAGATCATGTTCCACCTTGCTACTTTCAGTATAGTATCCATGACAGATATCACATCGTATAGGTGTTATCTTATGGACAGCCTCAATGTGTCTCCGTAGATTAGAAGTTTTACTGAACTTCAGAGTGCCACAAATGGAGCACAGATAGGCAGGATTGCTCTTGTGGTATGCTTGTATGTGTCTCTCCAAGGACTGTTTATACACAAAAGATTTGTTACAAATGTCACAAGTGGGTAGTTTGCCTTTGTGTATTTTCATATGTTCTAGCAGAGAAGTGTGCTTTTGGAAGATCTTTCCACAGGATTTGCACGAGTATTGCATGCCAAGATAAGACATGGTAAAACTGGTTTTCTTGCCAGTAGGATATTTCTGTAAGGCGAATTTCTTCTTTTCCTTATGAAATAATGTAGAAAATTGATTGAAAGAAAAAAGGCTCCATTCCACAAATATTTATCTTTTTTATTTTTAATGTAATAAAATATGAAGTAAACATGCTTTTAAAAGAAAATTGATTTTTTTTCTGCATTCATTCTCACCAGTGTTAATGCATCACTTTGCCAATTGCAATTATTATCAGAAAAACATACAAAATTAGAAAAATTCAAGGTTTCAATTGTTGGAGGCAGTTTTACAAACCCTTGTTCTGAAATTCTTGTCATACAGGAAAAAGGGCTGGTCTAAATTCCAAGCAGGCCAATTCTCTTTCATGTGACAAGATTGTGAGAATCTGAAGCTCAAGGTAATTATTTTTTCTCCCCTAACATGAAATTTAGTTATTCGAAGGCAAGTGGCCTATGCATGTTATTAATTAAACTTGTATTTATAGCTATCATGTTTAGTCACAAAGGGTTATTTCTTGTCAAAATGGCAGGAAGTGAGAATGCCCAAAGAACAGTTATATTATGGCCTACCAATATTCCTCCAAATCTAGTAATTGGTTGAGCAAGTGACTCTTCTGTCTAAGGACTTGGTAAATCTACATTTTCATTCACAGGGGCCTGTGATATGTCTACAATAATAGGGCCATGAATCACGTCTGGAGTCACTAAGCCTTCACCTGTCAAATGATCAGCTCTCTCTGCCATCAAGTTTCCTGTTAAACTTTTTCTATCATTTTTATCACCACTACATTTATGATCCCTCAATCCATCTTCAGTGAAATAGCCATGACAACCTTGGCATTGGATAGCCTTCATTTTATGGACTCCTTCAATGTGACGGCGCATGTTGCACTTGCTGTATTTGACAGCTTTGCATATGGTGCATGTGTACGCAGGGTTACTGTTATGACAGGCGTCAGTGTGTCTTTGCAGTGATAGCTTGTACACAAATGCCTTGTTGCAGATGGTGCAGACAAAATCCTTTCCAGCACTGTGTATCTTCTTGTGACGCTGTAACAAGATGTCACTTTGGAACCCCTTTCCACACACCAGACAAAAGTGCATCCCATGAAGTCTCATGCGTGCTGGCGAATCTCCAGGCCATGGGCTTCTCAACTTTGGGTGGGTATGTTTGCCCTTGTTAAGGGAATAATAAATATGTCTTCATGTGTTAGAAAGCTACCAGCAAAATAATGGAGATTCCGCATTGAGTATAATTATACAAATTTTATAAACTGGCTATCCAGAGCATTTTGATATATTTAAATAATTTTTCTGGTTCAGAAATGATAATTACTTTTCCAGTTTTTTTATATAGCTAACTAATACACACAAACTATACAACTTTCTTTTCATTTAAAGATTTTGTATAAATTAATTTACTGTTTTCTTTCATCTTCTCACCAGTGTCATTTGGAAACCTTGCCACATGGAGGAATTTTTTTAACACATATATAAATTTTTCTACAGGCTGATAAAAGTTCATCTACACTGATAGCTATTTACATTACAAAGTTACGCTTAAAAAACTGTAGATAAAAGTTACTAAATCTTTGTATGCTGCCCACTCCACCACATTAAGTTCCTCACTGCCAAAATGTAGCAGTAGATATCTTGTAATATGTCTTTTCTAAGTCTTACCTTGTAATATGTAAATATATTTTTGTTTCAGGTACATACTGCAATATACTGTCAACAACATCAACTATCATTAGAAAATAGCAGCAAGAAATATAGGGCCATGATTTTCGAAGGTTCCATGTTGGTACCTCAACCCTCATGCACCATTTACATTTAAGCATTTAATGTGAAATCATGATGAAAATTCTTTGTGCTGCATGGCCATATGAATCCTCAAAGTTGATCTGGTGAAGTATACTTGGCAGACATTACATCTGACAGCCTCTTTTCTGTGGACTGTTTCTATGTGATCCTTTATCACATCTGGAGAAGACAGCACATTCCCACAGATACAACAAACACATTCCTGGTTGCTTTGGTGATTGCGTTCTACATGCCTAAGCAAGGACTGTTTATACACAAACTGTTTGTTACACAGGAGACACTCATATAAATTCCCTTTATGAACTCGTAAGTGTGCCCTCAGTGCAAAACTACTTGAAAATGACATATCACAGTACTGACAGGAAGATTTTGTTTCTCTCTGTAGATGTTTCTTCCTGGACCTCATCAGGGGGTGACTGACAGTTCTCTTGAAGAAAAGAAAGCAAAAGTGCTTGTCAAAATATTCACAACTTGACTTAAACCTTCACATTCAGCTGCCCCATCGGGTTCCTGATGTCATGCCATGTTTGTCATTAGTATCCCATATAACAAAATAAAATGTTATGAAAATATATTTCCTTTAGTAAGGGATGTGTTTCATTGTCATTCACCTCTCTTTAAGGTGTTTTAAAATTTTCTCAGTTAACTGCTTTGCTCCATTTCCTTGCTTATTCTCACGAGTGGTTGCCAGAACACTAACCTGTAGAAAAACTCCCCTCATTTTTTCATTGAACTCTTTGCAAATCTTGTCGAGTTATAAAACCTAACATAAAATGGAATGTTAAATAACCGTGTACAGATTAATTACATGGATAAATATTTTCATTAATGATCAGTGTTCCTCCTTTTTCCAGATACACATTTTAAGTCTGCTGATCCAGTTTGTGTAAACTTTTGATATGAGCTTTAACCATGTATGGAGAGGCAAATGATTTGTTGCAAAAGGAGCACATGTATGCCGGATTTGAATTATGCTTTGCCTCAAAATGCCTATGTAACGAAATCTTGTAGCCAAAGCTCTTGTTGCAGATCTCACACGAATACATTTTAGATTTATGAGCAACTCGCATATGCCGTTGCAAGCTAACCTGTGTGGTAAAGGTGGCATTGCAAGCATTACAGCATAAACTATCCTTGTGGTACAAGTTCAAGTGTTTAGTCAGTCCTTTTCCAGATGTAAAACTTTGATTGCACACCTTGCACTGGACTTGCCTGGAACTACCCTTGTCACACAAATGTTCTTTTTGGTGAGCTGTCAGAGACAAACTGTGTAGAAATGTTCTACCACACGTGCCACACTGGTATTTACTCCTTCCTTTCTCTGCTGCAACACTTGGCGTCACACGCTGTAGTTTTGACAATGTATTTGTCACTCTCCTTGGTGAAATAACTAAGTTTCTTCCTTTCTTTAAAAAATAAAACAGAAAAGGCTCTATGTCATAACAGATTTGCCCCCATACAAAATATGCAGGCTTAAACCATTTTTACCACAAGCATGTCATTTTTTGTCATAAATATGTATGTATGCACAATACTATGGATTTCCTTCTTGGCCAGTCTGTGAAAGGCTGTTTTCATTTTTCAGTCAAAAATTTTGGAGGACTCAACACTGGTGAGAATAAGAAAGCAAACAAAGGAACTGACTATAGAATATATATTAAACATTATATAATACAGTTGTAAGTATATTAGTGGTAATATACTAAAAAATAATAATTTAATAAAATTGTCCCCCTTGAGATACTAGTATATTAACATAAAGGGATAACAACTCCTCGTATGAAATCTATATTTCAAAATAAACACATCGTAAACAACTCATAGAAATATAACATATTCTATTTTACCACAAAAATGGCAGTTTTAGCAATAAACCTGAAATCTGTGCTTGCCATCTGACCACTTGACCTCCATAGATGGCTAAAAAAACAAACTTTTTAGAAAAAAAAAACATTGACTAACTTTGAATGTAGAAATGGATTCATTAACCATTGGTAAGCATGGGAAAATTGGCCAAAATGAACAGTTGCTATCCCTTTATGTGATGTACAACAAGACTAACATTTAACAAATTAACAATGTTGTATACCTTACTATACTATAAGCATACTAATACAAGGCTCGACATCAAAACTTTTGACAGTCAGTTTTTACAGATGGCAATGACAAAATTTTTACACTGTTTTACTTTGTCCACCTTTTTCTTTTTGTCTCCCAAAAGTATCTGAACAGCAATTTCATTTTGGATGTCTTCTTTTGCTCAACAAGAAATGAATTACTTGAATATAAAATCATTATTTAACATTCAGTTGTATGCGTATACCCCTAACCATTGCTCAATTTTTACTAAAAAAGCAAATAGAAATATAAAACTTTATGGGAAAAACAAAAAATAATATGTTTTAACATTTAGTTTTAAAAATCATTATTTAAAAAATATAAAGTTTTTTTTAAAATTAAAGGTATTCAGTCTTTCCAATAAATGAGATAAATCCCACTAAAAAAAGTGTCTAGCCTATTCTATAATGTGCTTAACACTATACAGAAGAAAGCCCTTCCCTTCATATCAGTCAATTTGTTTTCTTATAGGCAGATTCTTCCACAAATATTCTAGCAAGTAGTTCTTTGCTGCTTTGACTAAGCTCATCAAAGGGACGTTTCTTGAAAACTTTGACCCGCCCTCTCGTCTCTACAGTACCAAATCCCAGCTCAGACACCTTCATCAGATATTCAACTGCCGACTCAGTCTTGTACTTGTTTTTGCAGCCAGGTGTTTGCATAGGTGGCATAAGATGTCTCTGTGCCACACAAGAGGCGCTAAGCTCTTGTAACCCATAAGTTAACAAAGACCTCAAATTGCGCTTGTGTTTGGTAGTGAGATGGTCAAGAGGATTGACCAGAGGTCTTGGGCTTCCAGCTGAACTACCCTGCAGTGTCCTGGGGGCGAACTTCTGACCTAGCATCATATCTGAATGATGTTTGACTTTCTTTTCTAAAATCTTGGCTTTCAACTGCTTAACCTTCTCTGCTCGTGCATAATCTAAAGGCCTGACAGGACTATGATGTACCTGTTAAAGAAGTGAAGTGGCAAATTTACTCATAATGAGAGCTGAGTTTTTGATCTTTCATTTAAGTTAACAATCTTAGTGTTATGTATATCAACAGTTAATATCCTAATTTTGCCAGATTTAAAATTTCTTTTTTTTAATGACACCATTTTAAAAATAAAATGTTGGCCATATACTAGTAAATATGTACTTATTATTTCTAGCTTCAGAATAATTCTGTAGAACTTCAAGCATGTCTTATCTCTGAAGAAACAACTGTCAAATATCATAATCCAAAGCCCGGGGAGAAGCAAGGCACAAGGGGGATGATTTCTGTGAGACTCTCTCATAAAAAGATTTTGTCTTGAGCTGAACTATGGCCTAGGCCCATATATTGTCAGCATTAAAGGATGCTAAGAACAAACCCCAGTGACAAAATCTTCTACCTTAAGCAGTCAATCTCTCTTAAAAGAGTCACTACCAAGCTCTTGTAGTGGATAACAATTTGTTTGTATAATTAAATTACAACTACACAGTAACAGGTTTGAATGACTAACTTGGCACCTTATAGTGTGGAAGAAAGGCCAACTCGTTCATGTACACCTTTTCCATTTACCACATTATTCCTTTATAACTTCAAATATTCCTGAAATATCATCATTTACTATTATGAAATATATTCTCACTCAATGAACAATCAAAAGTTTTATGTCGAACCCTGTCAAAATATAACTAAAATACAAATGATAACTCTTACCTGCTGCATCCTTGCCATCTTTCTGTGAAGAAACATTTGCCCTGGTGTGGTTGGGGGAGGTGGCACGTTAGAACCCACTTGAGAAGTTGAAGGTTGAACTAACTGTTCTGTGTTTGACATACTTGTGATGGTGGATGGTGCATTCAAATGCACTTGTGATAAGCTATAAGGGTATATCTGCGAAGGCTGAGAGGAGCTGGGCTCTCCTGCAACAGAGGGCTCAATTGTGACTTCAGCTACATTTTTCGACCTCCTTGATATCATATCTTCATCTTTCACTACAATTATGTCATCATCCTCTTCTTCAGCTGTGTTTGAGTTGACACCTGTATTTGGCAGCTGTCTTGGTTGCACGCTGGTAGTCTGAGAAACATTTTGAGATGCTGAGATTTCCTTTGAATTTCTATACTGTGTGTTTCTGAACAAGTTCACGGCATCTGGACCAGATGTTGGAGTCACAAGTCTCTCATTTGAATGAGTGACATTTGGCGATTGTTTTTCAAAACTACCACGTGAGGTTACTGTTCCAACATTACTCGGCTGTTGTTGTGATGGTGCAGGCTGTTGCTGCTGAGATTCCTGTTCTGGCGCCTGAAAGACTTTAAGAACCTGGGCAATCTGGGCCACAAATCTGCCATCTTTAAATGTTATCTCCAAATTGGATAGTTCAAAGTTAACAAAGTGCTCCTTTTCACTCTTCACTTCTATGGTATGCTGGAATTCACCTGAAACAACATTATCATAGCTTGATATAAGCATTATAAAAAACAACTTATTATGAAGAAATGTCATTACACAAAAACTTCATTCTTGTATGAAATTTTGTCCAGATACTCCAAAGAGAAAAGAAAGAAGAGGAACAGTTTCAACAGGCAATGATGTCAAAATTTTCAACCAATTAACCTATGGTCCATTAAAAAAACTTTGTTTGGCGTTAAACTACTTATAATGAAATTTTTTCAGTAATAAAAGACATCCTTGAACTTAAAAGCATTTACAAAAATTGATAACTGCAAAGGTTTTTAGTAGAAGTAGTTTGGAATAATAATAAAAATAAAAATAAGCTTACTAAATTATTTACCTTCATTATTGGTTGCTATAAACTTGGCAAGCTCTCTTTCTCGCAGAGCAGCACAAGTCTGGACAAGCTCTGCAGGCAACTTTAGATCAAATCTAGAGATCTTCAACATTCTGATGCCACTCTTTCCCAATCTTAAATAAAAATGTGTATTGTAGTTTGGGCATGTGCTATGAAAGCAACTGGTAAGAGGTTAAAGCATAAGAGATAAGGGACTCATTCTTGGTAATACTTTTTTATCATTTTTAATTTCTAAATGACATAAATTTATGTTGCCAAAAACAATCTCATTTTTCACCATCTGACAAAGCTTGCCATCTGTCAACCATCTTGATACAGTTTTGAAATGCAAGCAATCCAGAAATCAGTCCCTGAAGTGATGGCAGAGTGTGGACAAAGGACTTTTCAATATTTCCAAATTATTAGTAGCACAGAGCTGAGGAAAATACTGTTTACTTTAAGAAACTGCCCTACTGTTCATAAATGTATACATCAAAGGTATATGTTCTGGATTTTTTTGCAAAATTGAACTTTCCCCTAACAAACAAACAAACAAAAAATTATCCTTTTCACAATTCAGTACTTGACTTGTTCTTGCACATGGATTTTCATGTTTTCTACCATTTTAATTAAAAATTTATTTGCAAATAATTCCCATAATACTGGAATTAATATAAGAATATGCTTACTAATTTTCTGATATTTTTACAATAACGTTTAGTGCTATCTGAATAATGGGATTACAGCAAATATTCATCCTTGCAATAGCCTTTAGAAGCTCTCATAATATTTGAATGGGCATGAAGTTTTTGACAAAAGCTTTTTGAAAAAATTAGTATATGAATTGCGAAACTATTTTATTTAAATGGCGGAGACATTGCTCTAATTCACCACAGAATATACAGAGTAATTTAGAAATTAGAAACACTGAAATTGAAAATCAAAGACTTATAGGGTGCAGAAATACCAAAATATCGACATTGGGTATTTTCATTTGAGGGGTTTCTGCGTTTTAAAAGGTCTAAATTGGGAATGATAAGTAGCTTCGGGGGATATGTATAGACACAGAAAATACTGTACGACTTGGGGACATTTTTAAATGCGGACAGGATACATGCCAGAAAATTCACAAACAAACAGACTCAGCACTCGTCTTCCAGTGCATAATGAAAAAGAAACTCTTACCTGTAAAATGACGTTTTATATTACTGGTGAATGCTGCACTTAAACCATATAAAAGCTAAGAGAGAACAAAGGAATTTGGAAAATATACGAAAGCTGTAGGACACCAACCAAAATACTAGCTTTCGATGCTAAACAAAGAACCAAGACAAGCCACCTAAACAACACGAGTTGATTTTCCAAGTTGTTGTAGAGCCACTTCCTGCATAAGTTGTTGTTCTTTAGAAAGAAGCACATTCAATTAAAAGTACTTAGAACTGGGGAAATAAGGACCAGAAATGACTGTAGCACTTCTTAATGTTGAAAAGGAAAACTGAACAATAGGCCTGTCGTAACATGAAGTTTTTAAAACTATTCAAAAATAATCAAATATGCAATTTATACTTAAATCAGAAAAGTTCAAAATGGAATGACTTACTAGCAAATCATAAAATTATTACCAACATTGATCAAAACATAATAATAATAATTATTATTTCTAAATAACCCATAATTGAAAAAATGACGATTTTCTCGAATATAGGTCCAGGATTGACGTCTCCCCGGCCGGGCCATCCGTCCCAACTGTAACTACATGTAGGTGTACTCAGTGAGCGTTGTAAATGAAATATAGGCATTGTGTTACAGACCTGATCATGGTTAAATTTTTAATGAAAGCTCTCGGGCAAAATATTTGTGCAAAATCAGCTTCCTCTAATCATGAGACTGATTAATTTTTTTTGCGTCAAAACAAAAAGAGATTTGTGATTGAAAATGATTATATGATTTAAACAAGCTATCTAATAATGACTCTTGAAAAGCATTGCTTGAAAATCATGAGGTATTGTAGAATTCTTCTTACACCTTTTTATTTGATTTATGGAAATATGCATCTTTTCTTAGTCGTCCTTTCATAATTCAATCGTTATTTATTCTCTTATTGACGTTACGTTAGACTGTTGTGCATGTCTCACGAAGTTTGTGACGTCACAAATCTGCACGACGACCGTAGTCTGGAAACCGAAAATTTCGTTTTTCAACAAAACAGATATATAGTAAACCAAAGCAGTTTATAGATTCTATGGATATTTACGATTATATGGATAAGCAAAGCCATGACATCTGAGGTAAATCGATAATGAAACAATTTTGCTTTAAGTTTTCACTATTGGCCGTATGTGCGTAGGCTCACGTCCTTAATTTATTATTATTATTATTATTATTATTATTATTATTATTATTATTATTATTATTATTATTTATGTGTGTTGGCGCACGCGCGTGCGCGCGTGTATGTGTGTGTGAGAGAGAATGTAATGTAGCAAAAATAAGTTAGATGTGTGCAAACAACAAAAGTTATCTGATGTTCTGCACTTGTCTGGCATATCTTGTAAAATATTCTTCTTCAGGGCACATGTGAATAAACCAATGAATAGGATGTGGTAATGCGTTTCTCTCAATTTGTGTTAATAGAGGACCAACATGAGTAGGTGATTGTTTGTAGATTTTCGACTAAGGACAAGAAGTGTCCAGATATGGAATCACATTTTAAAGACAGGACTTGTGGAATTGCTGTAGTTAAAACCATCTTATCTATCAACTTTAAACAGTGTCTCAAAGGGGTCTGTTACGTGATTTCCAATTAAAGGAAATAACATTTACATTATTGGCAGATGTGATAATAAAGCATGCAGTCGATGACTTGCTTGATTAATACGATTCTACGAAATCCTGCGTTAATTGGGATTATCTAGGTGAGAGAGCGACGTCTAGAAATTACCGAAAAATCTTATAATCCAATATCTTATATCCTTTATCCCACAATATGAGTAGAGAAGCCAGTAGCTGTGTCAGTTCACCCGCAAAAAAAAACTAAGTATAAACTGACGGTTCAAAAAATGAGATGCACCGTTCTCAGAATGTCCTAAGAAGTACCTGAATACAGTAAAAATTGCGTCACAATAAGAGAATAAAACTAAACTAAATTCCATAGGTTCTCAGGTAGATGTTGGGAAACCTGGGCTATATTTGGACCCCGGGGTAAGTTGGCCTCTCAACGAAAAGGTAACTGCATGTACGAGGTAAAAAATGATCACATTTTGTAAAGGGATCGTATCCAATAATGCTCAGAAAGTGTCGGTCATATAAAGGTTTTATCGGTGAATCCAAATGAAAGATTTCTGCATCTAAAAGTAAATTTATGAAATAGATTTTTAAATAAGGTTGTGATCGAATATAGTATATGTACAGAGCATCAAACTAAAGTTTCACAGAAATGCATCATCGTAGTTCATTCTAGCACCAAAAATGGCTGCAACCCTTTAAAATAAAAATGTGCACCTGGGGCTAGTTGGCCCCTTTAACTCGGAGCAAATTGGACCCTCATATAGACCACAATCCTTTGCGCGCAACACAGCTATAGACCGTTGTTAACGCAAAGTCATTGGTTTATTTTAAGTAATATCAGTTGAGGATTGAAACTGTCAGTTTTTAATGGAAGTTTATTATTCTTTATCATTCATTATAAGCCTACTTTATACCATTATTAAATTATTCTTAAATAAAAATATGATGCACAGATATTTGGGTTCTTGCAACACATATGTATGTAACGTACAGAAACCTTAATATATTTGCCTTTGAACTACTTATTCAGCAAAGACTTTAAAAATCAATTTAACAAAAAAAAAAATGTGTGAAAATGTATTTCATGGGGTTTACATGGGATACTAATTGCATTTAATTTTAGTCTGCCAACTTGCCCCTCACGTCAGATGCGTTTTTTGTCAAATTGTGGGCCGTCTGGCATTATATTTGCAAAATAATGACGTTGCATATGTAGGTAATATAAGTTCATGGAGCTTGCTTTAAACCCGTTTTTATTGCTCTAACTCATTCCCAGTTGGCTCTACAGGGTAAAAAGTGTCTCCTGGGCCAAAGCAGACTAAAATATCATGTTGTGGCAACAACAGAGGTAAACCTCTGTCTTTTCTGCTCCTCTCTGAGGACTAGGGTTAAATTTTTAGGCAATTTCCTTTAGTCTACTTTGTAAGCATGTACTGGTTTCTAAATGCATTTTCCTTGCTTTTAATTTTTAAGAAATCCATAATTTTAAACGCTGTTGATTTTTATGTAGTTTGATAGAAGATAAGTTTTTTTTTTTTTGGTTTTTCGTTTTTGGACAATTAACCAATTAATAGATTACCCTTTAATTTATTGAATTTTATATGTTTCGTCTAGAAAAATCTGATTCCTTAGTTTTAACATTTCGTTAACACCCTTTTGCACCTTAGACGATATTCTTATGGTAATGGGCCGCACTACTTTGAATCTCATCTATCAGTTGGAAAAAAAAGACCACTGTCTTCAATAACACCTTTCTTATTGTTGAAACCAATGTGATATTGTTGTATTCGTCAAGTGAAAGGTGTGTGTGACGTCACAAGACAAAAAAACCTAGTATCTATGACAACTGTTGTGCTGTTACCAGTATATATCCAGTAAATATCAGTGGAATCAGATTCAGAAATCTTTTAACTTATATGAAATAGATTAAGAACATTCACGCCATCATGCCGTCAACGGTAGGTGACAAATACATGTACACGTAGTCTTTGAAACAGAAAATAATAAACATGTATATCAGCCGTATAGCTAAATCTAGGGATGGTCTACATGTATGCGTTTAATGGCTATCTCTTCTACTTTCTGAACTTAAAGAAATATCATTTTGCTTTGTCTAAAATCAAAGTCAATCTGTTTTGCAGAAGTCTAGAAACAGACCCCCCTCTGTTTGGCAGAGAGTTAGAAATGCACTCACTATATTCACTCACCTGTTCGTGTGTGGAAGTGGTAAGTTGAACATTTCACTTTTCAATATGCATTATTAAGAATTCATAATTTACACCTAGAAATTGTGGAAATTGATATTAAATTCGAGGGTGTTAAACGGAAGTACCGTGAGATGTTAGAAACCTTGATTTTAGTGACATTTAGTGATCCTTAGGATGTAAAATAAAATCAAGGCATTCAATATCTCAGCACTTGTGTCATATCCAATGGGCACTTTTGACACGAATAAAGCCTAGATAAGTAGTCCTGATTCCACATATTATTTTGAGTGTGACTCTTGTCTTTACTTGCAAAACATGCAAAATAATGATAATAAATAAACAGAAAATGACAAAGCAAACCTACTAATAAGGTTACTTCCGTTTACCCCCTTAAAATACGTAGGGTATAAGTGTTAATCGACAGAGATGTCCAAAAAGTTTCCTGTCAGGAAACATACTGCATTAGATTCGAGTTTGCAGCTTTAAGACCCAAGGCACAGAAGACAGTGAAGAACATTTAGGAATAGGGAGGAATTAAAAAGAATTTGATTTTATAGCCAGGAAAAAATTAAGGATTGTGTTGAAACAATGTCTGTGGCTTTTTCAGTAAAGACAAGTGATTCTATCAGAACTAAATCCCGAAGGGAGAGAAGGAAGAACTATGAAGATAAGGTAAGAGCTGACTGTCAGTTATTACAACTTTTTTCCCTCCCTTTTTTCATCTTGAATAACTTTTTGGTAATTTGTATTGCATCATGCAATCTTCTATTTTATAGATTTCACATCTGTAATTCTGTTTAAAATTATTTTTATTATTTTCATTTTTTCTTTCCTTTGTACAATTTAGTCTCTTCATTCCTCTGAACAACGCATAAGAGATGGTGATAAAGAAGTAAACGCTAAAACCAATGAAGGTACTGTAAGTTGAAACAAGCTTATAGTTAAGACCATATATGTGTTATATAAAATACACGCACGAACGCATGCACATATATGAAAAACGCAGTATTTCTCAAGTACAAATACTCATCTGTCAACAAGCTTATGGAAATATGAAACGATTTAAGTTGGAAAAAGAGGGACCAAATTTACCCCCCCCCCAACCTCCCAAACGCGCAAACACAACAAACATTTACTAGGTTTTGTGGTAATGTTGCGCCTTTACTGATAAGTATGCATTGTGATTACAGATTTGGTGTCTCAAATACAGAGCATTCCCATCAAAGACGAAAGAGACTCTCGCAGTCTTGTTGTGGAAGATGTTCCAAAGTTTCTTCCGTTGACATGCCTCGACTTTTTACGACGGGGCTTCTTCTCGACGCGCCTCCTGCTGGGGGAAGGCAGGTTTGGGAAGGTGTTTCTGGGAAAAGAAAACACATCCGGTTCACTTGTGGCGATAAAGGTATTCAAGAAGGCAACAGAGTTCGAATGCGCCGTAAGGGAGACACGCATACTGGCAGCTCTCAGTGAAACTGGAATAGTGCCGAAATTCTTTGGGCTCGTGGACTTAAGCAATGTAAGGTTTGGATGGATGAGAGGACACCTGAATGTAGGTGCGGTGGTTCAGTTTGTAGGGGACACAATGAAGCAGAGAACCATCACTCTCTATTCCGCTATCACAGCTTCACGAAGACAACCTGTGAACGTGCGCAACATGCTCCACTGGGCCAGATTGATGCAAAAACTAGCAGTTAAATTAGCTAAACTGCACAAACTGGGACTGTGCTTCAATGATTTGCATCTTAAGAACATAGTTCTCACCGGTGCAATTCAGCAAGATCCAGATGTGTATCTTGTGGACGTTGGAAAAGTGAGCTTTTCTAACTCCCAACATGCTTACAGGTATTATGTAATTCCCCGTCTGAGGCAACTGTACAAGCGTCGATTTCCGCAACACGGTCCAGAAATATGGGAGGGACAGAAGTTTTCTACCAAGTCAGACGTTTACAGTTTCGGGTTCATCCTGAAATGTGCTAAGCTGGGAAAGCTTCTCGGTGTCACCAACCTGATGGAAGGTTGTCTGGCAGCGGTCCCTCGCGAGCGTCCAACGATGGGCGAAGTTGTGGAAAAGTTGAATCAGCGTGTGCGTGCTCTAGAGATGATGGAAAGGATAGAAAGATTTGAAAGTCAATTTTAAGACTCACCGTGATGTGTTACATTGACCATTTTAAAGATCAGCGTGAATCAAATAAGTTTTGATGTTGATAATGTAAGACAATGACAGTTGCGTAAAGGATTGATATGTGGATCAGTATTATTTTATTTCATGTCATTTTTTCAATCTCTCTTTCTGTCTACTGATGCTTTTAAGCATCAGTTTGAAAAAACATTCCAAGTTTGACAAATTATAAAGCATTAATTTCACTTGTATATGTTATTCAACCACACTATATGCCTCTCTTGGCTACTGTATTACTACGAAATTCTTATACACGTATATTAAGTTAGATCTCAGGTTTTATTTCGGCTTGATAATCTAACGATACCTGCTCAATACCATAACGAAAACTGTACATTTTCTTGTTTGTATTAATTGAAAGTAGTGAACATAACCCGTGCATTGTATACAAGACCCGTGTGCCGCTTCAACATAGAAAGGATGTACATACAATATATACATGTACCTAAATAAACTTAATAAATCTTTAATTAGTTATTAAAAGTGAATCAAAGTCAAAGGTTTTTAATCTTAAATCTTCTCTTTTTAACAATATTAATTGTACGTACTTCTGCTTTAGAAGCAACCTTGCATTTTACCTTTGCATTTGAAAATACAAGAAATGCAGTGAACTACTGTATACTGTATACGGAACTTACATGTACCTATTTGCAAATATAAAAAAATTCTGAAAATTTAACAACTTTCTCTTTTTTAATTCCGTTGAGAAAAATACCGGCCACACGTTCTAAATTTCTCTTTTTACTGTCGCTTGTATTTCGCCAGTCTCTATCTCCATGACGCGAATGGCTTGAAAGTTAAGGTAAAAGAGTTGAAATTTTCAGGAAAATAAAACGTTTCCAGTATATAAAAGTCGAACACTCATTGTCGGCAAATTCAAACACAAGAAAAATCATCGATGTCAAAAGTTGCAGCTTTTCCCCCCGTTCTAAAACCCAACGATATTTTATCAAAAACGTCGTGGGACTTATTTCGCAAGCAACATGCATATGTCAGTTACGAAACTTTTTTTCATTGACTGGCTGTGCTAGGTGAGACTATGTTGCTGAATGTGTTTCTTGCTGATGACAATAGCTCGCTTTTCTCCCATCGCTGAACATACAGTAAATTATTTCATTACATACAGCCTTTTAAGCAACTCCCTCGACTCCAAACTTTACAAGATAATTTCGCAATTTTCCAGATTTAAAAGCTATTAAGCCCCCTAGTGAAATCTGACGTGTTGTTATGAAAATCACGAAAATCATATCTATACAAGTGACTAATGAAAATTTATTACAGGGACACAAAGTTAATTACATTAGATATAAAATTTCCAGACACCATCAGAACAAATAGAGACTAACGTGGGTTTAATTGGATAAAAAGTGCATCTATAAAATGTAATACAATTTTAGGGGCAGGGAATAATGCACCGTTTGTTCTTTTTAATGTAATTATGTCTTTTATTAACCGTGTGTATAGAGGATATTAGTTGGATTTTCTTTAAAATATGGAAACGATAATAGCAAATATCTAGGCTAGGTTAATCGGTAATTGAGCCAGCCTTCAAGATGATGGATGAGAAGAGCTTGGGATAGATCACTAAGCAAAGAACTGGAATCTGTGAATGGAAATTGATGTGACTAATTGATGGCGTGATGGCAACATTCATCCTTTTAGTGGATCAGTGTTTAAGTGCGTTTAGGTATTGTTTGTGTTATTAATTCAGTGCATGTCTCGCTCTCGCGTGACTTGGCGGGTTGTGCTGCCACATGTGTGCGGGAAGATATGGAGAGCTAGTGAGGGGGAACTGATAGGGAACTGATGGAACAATCCATTTATACAAGAGGCACACCACACAAAGAAAAAATAATGAGCGCGGAAGAGGTTTTGCAAATTATAAACGCCCCATTAAGTTGTTCAATAATGATAAAACGTTTTGATTATTCTATACGGCTTTTAGTGACCTCTCAATATTATGCACCCGTTATTTTGTTTGTTTTTCTTCGTTGTCCTCCCACTCTCACTCTCTTTCTCTCTCTCTCTCCTGCCAAATTTACCCGTCAGTTAATTAACTCACCACGCTAATTTATAATTACTGATCAAGCCTAACCAAACAACTTGGGAAGGCGTCAATAAATTTGCTCTATTAATTGTTTTAATTTGCCATTAGGACGTGTTAGCTCCCCGCATGGGGGGAGGTCGAGATTTGTGCTGAGAATACTAGTTAGTGAGAGTGGACTGGCATGCTCTCTACCCTCTTTACACAGGCAAAAGTAGGCCTACAATCAAAAGAACGGGAACAGAGTTTAGTGCAAGTTATTTTTATAATTACTATCAACGCGTTTTAAAATGATCTAAGTGCTCTTTTTATCCATTAGACATGATATCAGTACAATGTAGTTCACACAACCTAGGCATTTTAAGGAACATGAACTTTTGTTTTTTGCCTTTGATCTAATCTTCTTAGTAACTCCATACATTATTAATTTAAAAGAGGATAAGAATTACTATTTTTGCGTGACCGGCTTGCAAGTCGACGGTGAATGTTTATTATTTTAAGTTTTACCAATTGTAATGTATTTCTAAGGTTAAGGGCGCTAATTGGTTGGAAAAAACCTTCAAAATATAACGTTACATTTGTCTTTTTGAATATGTACGTTTTATACAAGATAATCTATCCAAACTGTGGCACGCAAGTTACTCTATAAAACATGAAAAAAATTTTGGAAAGTTTTAAATAAAAGACCCGTTGTTTTTGAACAAATATTCCTTGCGGATTTTTTCTTTACCAGTTTTTTTCTTTTTCTTTTGCTAAGCCAATATATTTTATCTTATACACCTGCCCCTGAAAATACACCGAGCAAAAATATGTTAATGTAGGCCCTAAGTAGCACAACGAACAACAAAATTCACTTTGTATGATTTTATATAGGCCTATATATATAGATAACTTATGCTAATAAATTTTTAAGTATTGCGTTGGACGTTTATATACATTGTATTTGCCCAATGTACATAAGAATATGATGAATCAACATTTAAACTTGAGTCCTGAGTAATCTAACCTGTACATTGTCAGAGGATAGTAATTACTTATAAAGACAGTACATTGTTTTATAGGTTACGAAATTTTACAGGTGACGCAATTTATGAAGCTCTACTTTTTCATCACTTGATCAACCCTCATGTGCTGTACTGCAGGAATAGTTTTTGTCGTCATTACAAACTAACCCAATAATTTCTTTTCACAGTTTGTCAACCATTTAAGCATAATCTGATGTTTTCTTTTTATTGAAAGATTGGATTTGCAATTTTAAAAATACATCGTATGGACTTAAGCATTCGGTCAGATTATCTTTGAAATCAAATTTGATTGCATCGTATTGTTAAAAAACACAGGTAAAACCACATAGTTTTAGATTCTTTTAAATTTAAAAATACGTGATCAACCGACAAAACTATTGAAATACACTGATTTGAAAATATACATTTCAAAGCAGTAAAATAAATAGAACCACTTATCTTCCGTCTTAAATAATACTGTGTAGAACAAACCCCTGCAAAAGCGGCAACGCGTTATATTCTGGAATAGTAATGAACATTCTTGGCCGGTCACTGGAGAAAAAAACGAAGCTGAGGTGGTCTTTTTTAACTCGACAATGATCTACCTGTCTCACCTCCCCTTGAGTGCGAGCACGTGCCCTGGCACCAGGCTCTGCATAGAATTAGGAAAATTGTGTGGTCTCTTTGCAGTTTCGACTAAGGTGATTTTTGTTGGGGTTCTTGTTATGACATCGTTGAAAGATTGTTGATACCTTACCTCGTATTCTGGCTTAGGTCATGTTTACCAGATATTCAATGTAAAATTGCATTTCGTAAGATTAATTATATTATATTATATTGTGATCTTGTATTAATATCATCAATATTCAGATGTACACAAGAAAATCATGTTACCTCAAATCTCAGAATGGTAGTTTATCAGTTCTCTTCTTTTAAGTTAGAAAACCTTGATATTCAACTGAGAGCACATCTACACGCTACTGTATATCATGCCCTGAGACGATAAAAAACACGGTTAATGTGTGATCGCTGTGGTTCTAAGCGTTTGTTTGTTAGAAAACTGCCCGCATTCATAATCTAAGTATGATGCGTTTGTTTGCTGAATTCTGTAGAATATGCGAACAGAGGGTGAAGCGAATTTAGCATGAAGTTAATTTAGAGTAAATTAATATATATATGCACAAACAAATGATAAAGGGGAAATTAATAAATGCGTTACATTATATAAATATTGACACTATTGCTACTTATACGCATTACACACAAGGCAGTGTAATGGAAAACACCAAGATTTCAGCAAGACTGCCAATTTGCGTTAAATTCTTGATGACACTGTGGTATTTTTATTCTCGCCTAAGTTTATAATTCGTCGCCGATAATCTTCCTTAAAAATGTCTTGAAAATATCTTTCGTTCATCAGAAAGCAGAGTAATACGCTCTCGATTCCCAGGTACGTTTACACTTTGGCAAGACCTTTCGTTCACCGATGGCAGTCCTCGGGTGAAATTGTTTGACTGACTTGTCTAAAAAGAGTGTTGCTGAAATTGATTACTCTCTTTTTTTGCAATCAAAACCTATTCCATTATGCGGTGATCCGTTGCTTGCAGGAAAAACAATTGTCTTTCAGTTGTAACTGAAGGTAGCTTTAATAGCGTGCTAATTGACTGCCTGTGAGGCAAACTTTGGTCGATTTTAAAGACGCCTTCAGTAAAACTAACGTAAACAAAGTGAAAGAGGTGGAGGGGGGGGGGCGTTGGTAGGCTTGAAAGGGGAATGAAAGGTGCATAGTTTGCTGTGTTTCTAAAAATCTTACTTGGTATCGAAATATTGTCTGTAACATTTTAGAAAGATGTGATTGCTCTCTCCGCTTTCCCCGAATATGCAGGTGTTTAATATATTTCCATTCCCGGCTTTTAGCCCTAGCAATTGCCAGTTCTCTTGCAGTGAACCCTCATATCGATAATGCAGGGAAAATATAGAGTGACTAATCGTTCTCGGTGTACTACCAATACTTGTTGAACCCTGGGCTTGCAAATCAAGCCTCACATGTTGTGCCGTACTGCCAAATTACTATTAGTCAGGATATATTATAAATGACGAGGAAAACAACTAAAAAATCTTATTGTTTTAATTTAAGGGCAATCGTAAAGAGAATGCAAACATGCAGTTTCAAAAGAAAATACTCAGCAGTCCTAACATTGACTGATAAAAAGTCTGCACCATAAAAAATCAAACCAAAATGCGTGTAGGATTATTTCCAACTTCTAAGAATAAGAACTGCTTTTGAAAAGATGGTAGATAAAAACAAAGAGTTAAATTGACAAACATATAGTTATCAATTTAAACTGGGGTAGGTTAGGTCAAGGAGACGGTGCATCTGATGTACCTCCTTGGTTTAGTGTTGATACGCATATTTCATTTGTTTGCGACAATTTAACTGTATATTTCTTAAAGAAAATTACTAACATTAATTTAAAGTATACAGAGACACTACTATTGATTCCGTGCACAGTAGGAAGAATTTTATCAAGGCTTCACAGTCGCCTCAATCATGCATGATTGGTGCGTACGTAAATTTCGATTCTAGTTTTCTTGTTCCATCTCCGGTTGCCAGTCCACTAATTGCAGCCTTCCGGAATTTGACTTCCGCTGTTTATGCGACGACATCGACTTTTCCTTAGTGAGGTGTTCGATACTCCATTTGGACTCGTGTTAATTAAAACAGTTAATTTATCAATACTGCAACCTAAATTTCCCGTCATTTTCAGTAAAGTGTCTGCATTAAACCCCGACTTTGTCAATTCTTGTATTGTGCTAATTTTAGATGAGTATATTTGCTCATTGCGCTTCGTCTCACGAAATGTGCGGAAAAAGCAGAATGACTTTAACAAAACTGTGACCGTAATGTTGAAGTGATTGTTTTTATTACAAAACAACTGTACACGAGATTCATTTGGCATTCAATTGAGTGTCGCCGGCTAATTGGCAGAGAGGCACCAATGACGTCGCGTGAATAGTTAATAGACCGAGGCCGATCTAGATCAAACATTAAAGACAACGCTAGCCAAAGTGAAAGGGAAATTAATTAACCAAAACACACACCATTAAAATCTCGATGACGGAAGAGCCTGCGACACAAATAGTTACAATTCCTCCCAATACAAAAATCAAAATCCATGCGGCAACATAAGCAGAATCTCAGAATGGGAACGTGCTCAGCCTGACCGAAACCAGGAAACACTCTTGGAAATCTGAATACTCTCAAGTTGATCCGAAGACTGACAGGATGCAGTCCCTGCATCCGGTAATTTGACGTGAGTGCCCCCATTTTGATACCTATATATTTATCTTGTAAAGTCTTTTCATTGAAACACGAATAAACATTGATTTTTATAATAAAAGAAAGGAGTCTGATAATAAAAGTTTTTATATATGAAAGAAAAGTATTTTTGTGTATTTCTAGAAATGCCAACGTTTAACATTTTTTGTCATGAAATGGAGCGTATGAATAATAGGAAATATCAAAAGTGCAAAAAGGATGATTCACCAGCAAAACTTTTTTGTTCCGTTTAAAAATGCGAGTTACACATGTGCGAAAAAGGCACCATAAACAATAAATTCCCATTAAGAATATTACACATCAATCAACAGCAACCAATTAAGGTCGTTTGTGTTTTCCTTCATAACTGAACACGAAAGCAGCCTTTCACATGTATGGTGTAATCATATCAATTTATTTACACATTGATAATAAAAAATCACTTTGGTGGGAATGTTTCGCGAGGCACAAGTAGTATCAAGTTAAATTCCAAGTACATTAAGTGTAATATTTCACCACGAGTATTGATTGTACAATTCTCTGCCGCTAAACAAGATCAACTGTAACAGACACAAATCAGCGCGAAAACAATTTCATCAATACATCCAAGTAATTTGGAACGCAATCTAGTCATAATATATTGCACGCTGTAAACCGTCATTTTGTACAATACATTAACACAAGGTTCGATATCACCATTGACTAAATCCTACGAAATAAACCGCATCCGTTATAACAACTTAAGGAAATTTGATCACCAATCTCAAACAAAATCATACAATAGAAATACAGCAAGTCTATGTGGGCTTCCCCTCGCTAATTACGCGATGACTGACTCGCTTCTATGAATAAATTACACCAAAACGCATCATATACTATCAAATACACTCTAATGGACGTTGATGGTGCGGGATCGGTTTCTGGGGAAACAAAGCGTTCGCAGCGATGTGAAGAGCGGCTGAAATGAATTCTGATGATTGCCGTGTAACTTTAGCTGAAATTAATAGAGTTTTTATAGCGGCGGACGACTCGCCTTCAATCCAACGCTTCCTGTTCGAATATGCTGGCTGTGGAATAATGTCGAACAAATGACGGGTAATCAACAACGCTGTGTGCTCCCTTACAGTGGTAATGGTGCATTGTAGATTTCATCGCCGGCAGATTTCTTAATTTCCTTTACTTATGTTCCGCTCCCTTGACGCTATTAGCGCCGTCGCACATTTTCCTTTCCCAGCAGTTCGCGACGCCCGCATAAGCTTGCCGCCGAATGTCGTTTCATTTTTGGTCTTTAACTTGGCATGTGAATGATCAGTGGCAAACAAAGTTTTCCCCTGTAGTGTGCATTTTTTCCTTTTCTTATCTTTATTGTTGTTATTTTGTGATAAGTTTTTGGCATATTCTGGGCGCAGCTTTATTGACAGTTTTGAGTGCACCTTGTAATACAGAAAAAAAAGAACAAAGAATTTGTGCCACTCTCAGTGAACTAAAGGTGATTTTGGCATTGGCATAGGAGAGCGTGCTAGAGCACGAGCACACGTGCGTGCAAAATTTCGGGAAGGACCCGAGTGCTGGCGTCTTGGCAAACCCACTGGAGAACACGCGAACAGATCTGCGAGTGGGGATCTCCAAATGATATTTTCAATTTCGGGGGATTTTCCTTATTGTCTTCATACAGTTTTCAGTTGATTCGTCTCAGCTTTCCATTTATTCAGATGGTGTTCATGTGAAATCTTTTGTTTTTTGGTGGGAGATGACGGCCGATCGTCGTCTGTGCTCGGTCTTTTGGCATTAAAGTCTTTATGAGTGTCATGGTTAGCTTTAGCTTTGTGTTCCAGTGTGCGTTGCTGGTGCTGCTGTAGCTGTTGTAATTGTTGTTGATGGAGAATATGTTCCTCATCACCGTCCTCTTCCTCCTCCTCTTCTTCCTCCTCTTCATCTTCGTCGTCCGAAGCACCAGGGGGTTTGCCTGGAGACGGGGCGGTGTCACCTTCTTCCGCCTTCATACGTTTGTACTTTGTGCGCCTGTTCTGGAACCACACTTTGACCTAGAGGAAAAAAATAATGGCCCTCTTAATACAAGTTCAAATAACTATCATTATTTATCCCAAACTTTGTTTGTTCGTAAAATAATGTACACTAACGACTAGCCTAACAATAAAGATAAGATAAGAAATATCACATTTTTTATTTCAAACATTTAAATATTCTGACAGGATCATGAAAAAGAAAAATGTAATGTAAGGATTTACAACAAGAATGGCGCGTGGTTAATTGCCTATAATAGTTTTGAAAACTCTATGCCCTTCATCTCGATCGCAGGCTATTAATGAATTGTTCAACTCCACTGAAAGACAATTACAAGCTAAAAAACAATGGACAGGAATTCAAGACAACTTCGGAAGTTGTCCCAAATAACTAAAGGTATCAAACTACCTGGCCTCAAGCCTCAGTAGTAGATGTCAGGTGCGTATTAATTGACATAAAACTGAAATTACGGTGTAATGAAGGAGCAGATGAAAGAGGAATATTCGGAGTTTCTCTTTTGAAGTTGCATAATGACGAGTCTAATGGCGTGTGAAGCCTCTGCGGCTATGTACCGTGCGGCACTTTGTTTTATTCGGTCTCCTTACTGTGAGAAAAAAAAAGCAAACCCTATTTCAACGCAAATACATGCACCATGCTTGTTTTTTGGTTGTGTTTTCATATCATGGGTAAAAAACTTTTTTTATTTCTGCCTTTTTTCGTTCCTTTCCCAGCAAATACCAAACCATGACTTTGCAGACTGAATACACGGCAATAGCAAAGGTAAGGCCTCATCATTATTTTAATTTTTCATTCAAAAAGATTTCGTTTAACGGAAACATTTAATGGAAGGCAGGTTAAAATGAAAACTATACTAAAATATTTAATGTAAGATCTTAATTTAAAAGATTGAAAACAGTGGCTTTAATTTGTCGTATTCCATGCTGTTCGGTAGAATGTTTTCTAATATTCAGTTGCAACAGCACGCATGCAGGCTTGCTGAGCCAGCTAAATACCACTTTTTTATTCAGTAATTAGGACACATTTTGTCGTACCCTCACTGTATGTTTGCTATATGTATTATTAAGCTTCATATAACGGCAATAATTGCCTTTGATGCCAAGAAAAAAAATAAAATCACTTTGATGTGAGTTTTATTTACCCGTTTGTCGTAAAATTCAAACGTCCCGATTTGTACAGAATAAATTTGTTGTTCGTGTGGTTCATTGCATTTTTTTCTCAGTCTGTCAGTTATTGAATCAACAAAGTCATCTCAATATCTGCCGTTGATTGAAACAAAAGTCATTCGGTCAATGCAAGTAACCGACACTCCTGCCGCAACACGCTAATGGGAGACGTTCGGACTTGCAAATGAACGTTTCAATTCACTCACTTTATTTCGAAAGTCGTCTGTTTAGCGGTATTTAAATATAATCTACATTCTAACAGCTGCAATTACACGAAGAGACCAACAGTGAATTGAATAGTTAAATAGGCGACACCATGCGATGCGGGTATTTGGCCTGTCTTTCGTGCTTATTCGTCTCTTTTATCGCGTTAAAACAGTGATGTTTTAATGACAACAGTCCTTTTTATTCCGATGAGTTATTACGCCGTTGCATGTATAGGCTACCCTTCGTATCTTGAAACAGTTTGAAACCAAATAGAGTTCATCCATCGTGAGAACGCTATTGAATACAGACAACTGTCATCGCACTAGAAGCTAAATGATTTCTAAATAACAATATACATTGTTTGAAAACTAAAACCAAATATAGTTGATGACTGCAATATGTTCACGAGCTGTTCGCGGTGAAAGCCTATCAAGAGCTCTACCAGTACTCTTGAGAATAGGGAAATAAATACAGCGATAAAAAACAAGTAAATAATGACCATATTTCACAGAGTAGTAAAAACATCGACTAATGAAAAAGAAGTAGGTATTTAACAAAATAACACGTCGGCTGATTTTATTTAAAAATTCAAATTGCGAAAGTGAAACCGTAAGTCAAAGCTAAACCGTTCTCCATTTGAATAGTCAACGACACAAAACTGAATGTGGAAAATAAGAGACAAATGTACCCATGACTTCCACTTAAGATGAGAATCTATTTTTGCGTGCTAAATCATCATCATCAGGAAAAAAATCCAGCTGTTGCGAAAGCTACAGCTGTTTAGGGCCGGCATACGACATAATATTACATAATTTACAATCACATATCTCATTAAAACTAATAATTGCATGGTAATTCTAGTCCGGGTCACCCATCTATATTTCAGTTTCTGTTCTTTTTACTCTAGTACAGAACTGATTTGATTGGAGACAAGATGTCGTCTTTCCGGCGACATTTCCCCAAATTGAATAGTAATAAAATGATAATAATTTAATGAATGGTATATTTGGTAGATGAGTATTTGGAAAACATCAGTAGTTAAATTTTGGAAATTCTATAATAGAAGAAATAATCCAACTTGAAGCTTATGCTTGATTAGAAAAATCACAAAAAATAACACACAAAAAATACCTTGTTTCAACGTTAAATTATCTCAATCGTTTTATATTGTACCCTCGCTATACAAAACAAACGGTACAGGCAACTATTTAGTTGATCATTATTTCTACGGGCTACATTAGCGTTAGTTAAAAGCATTATTTTTCCTCCACTGACATCAAAATAGTGGCTCTTTATTTTATTGAAAGCTGCCATCATTATTCTAATGCAGTGTTTTCAAAAGATCCAAACAATTATGTATTTTATGGGTAGTACAATTGAAAAGAAATGATGAAAAAACTCAAACTGAAATGAACACCATTAGGTTCATAGCATATGGTTTATTGAGTTTTTCAAAAAAAAAAAAAAAAAAAAAAAAAAACGCCCCTCTAACAACACAAAAGATGCGCTACTATAACATCATCGTCAATTCTCTACTCTAAGTTGCTTTTGATCAGCCTTTTGTATCGATGTATCCATAACAGCATATCCATAAATCGGCGCGGATCCGTAAAGTGGTGTGTTATCTCTATTACCCAGTCTGGAGAGGTTCTTGACAGTACCAGTGAGCTCTCTGATAGATGCGTGATTACACGTTAATAACCTAGATCATGCCACCCTCAAATAGAATATAAAAGCTGAGAATTAAACCCCAGTGTCACTGATTGTAGTCATCAAAATATTAGTAGCGCTTTTATCACACAACTCTAAGTGCTGATTAGCCTTGCTTTGTATTTTAGTTATTGATTTTCCTCCTCGTTTCGGCTTACTGAAAAGTGCATTCTTGATTTTATAATATTTGGAATAAACTTAGTTATGGTATGAGGTTATATAATGTTTTGTGATACTATAAAATATACAGCGATAAAAATGTTTATTGTCAGAATAATCTTAACTCTGCATAATCTTTGCCAAATTGAAATAAATATTCGATAAAGTTAACTCATCTAGTAGTTTACGTGATAATTTTATGTCTTGGATTGAAATTTTAAGGTCCTTGGTAATGTTTGTCCACACCTTGAAGTAAAATGTCATTAAAAATCCAGTTAACATAAAAACCAAGGTGAAATAGAGAAAAACATTTCTGTTTATATCTACGCAGTGTTTCGTTTTTTAGTTTCAGTTACTCTATGTACTACTGCGCTGTGAAAAGTTAACGTTGTCTATTGTGGACCATAAACCAATCTACTGAGTGTAGTTTGT
Source organism: Lingula anatina (assembly GCF_051362555.1). NCBI lineage: Eukaryota > Metazoa > Brachiopoda > Lingulata > Lingulida > Lingulidae > Lingula > Lingula anatina. The sequence goes on along the minus strand of NC_141767.1, from coordinate 12,492,962 downwards.
GTTTAAAAAGATTTTAATGGATAAATTAAAGAGCTGCGCAAGTTAATTTCAAAGAAGCATTTAACACCTGCCGCTAGCAATTGAACAATAGCCGTCAAATAACATGGCTGATAGAGCTTAAAGAACAGCATATTCCGACACATTTGCGGGTTATTATTCATATAAGTTTTTAATTTCGTGCTTTGTTACTTTTTGTGCATTTTTTTAAAATTAAGTATTTCCCATAAGGGTGGGATCTTTATCAATATTAATATTAAGGTTTTCTTACGAAAAACGTTTAGCTGAATTACTGAAAACACAGCTCCAAATATGCACCCCTGACAAGCCATTGCCGTACAGTGGTGACCTCATGCGGTCTAAATTTTACTCGTGTCTGTCAGTCAGTTTATTTTCAGTATTCATTTTGAAAACTACTAAAACTTTTATCTAAAAGCAAAACAAATATCCTATTTTATTTTCACTTAGATCCGTTTGTTGTCAAATGGGGGATTGGATTTAAAAAAGAAAACTCGGTCAATTTTGTCCACAGTATGTGCCTGCTGTTTTTCATCTTTATGTTTTTATTTTATTATTATTTCATGTAAAAAACACAAACTAGTACTTACCTGTGTTTCTGATAGATTTAGGCTAGCTGCCAGCTCTTTCCTCTCCTGTCCCACCACGTAATGGTTCTTTTCAAAAGCATGCTCAAGTCGCAGAAGCTGTGACGGGGAAAACGCTGTCCGGATTCGCTTTGGTTTGCGGAAGGGCTGAAGTAGTAAACTTGTCTCGGGACCTAAAATGTACAGGAAATCTGTCCATAAAAATGAAGTTAAATACAATGGGATGTATAATGAGTTGTTTTGTGCGTGATAAAGTTATATATTCACTTCTTGTATTTGTGTTTTTATACTGAATATTTCAACTATGAAAAATTAAGTTTATTTCAATGATATACATCATGCATTTCTTCCTAACATGGAATCTTGTTTATGTTTGTGATATTTTTATTCTGAAATAAACATACTTATCTTACATTAACTAAGCATGAGTAAAATTAAAATTTTTGCATAAAAAGGCTACATTTTATGAGGATAGAACTTAAAAAGGGAGAAAGAAAAATAACACTCTGTTGTTATGGTGATGATCATTTTCAGCAGCTACTTCAATTTAGGTACTCAAACAAAAATTGATTAAATTAGGAAATCTGCCTTGATTGCATTTAATATATTTATCGTTTTGAAATTACTGACTTCCGCATCGAGGCACTGAGTATACTCGACAGCTTTCGGCCATGAATATGATCTTCTTCAGAGGCGGGAAGATCGAAGAACAACAGACTCTTCAACTCCTATTGTGGTCAATAAAGTCTTTAAGTATTGTTCAAGTAGTGAAATACGCGTGTATTTAATTTATCAAATGCTATTAGATTTGTTTGTCTATAAACAAGTTAGTGGGAATATGGTAATCCAATTACGTTCGTAAATAATTGTGGTATATTTACACGCGCCTAGCTGCATTGTCAGCGCTGATTTTCCTAAGTCAGCGAGTCTAAGCTGGAAATCAATTGCATAAAGACTTCAAGACTCTCGTTTTTGTGAGCAGCGCATAAAACTGTATTAACTTAGTTCTTAGGATCTACCCGCTGTTATACAAGTTCCCCAGTGCCTCCCCAGTCTTTGTTGCATCACCATTACGTAAATTATGATTGAATTTTAAGAAAATTATTGACGCCTTTTTCAAAGATCTCCAAAGGAAAATATATTCATTTTCTTGTGGGACACCTCGCAATTATTTAACAAAACAATATAACAAACTAATAAACAGCACGAAAGCTGAGATGAAGCTTGACAGCAACTAATTTGCGTATGATTTCATCTTTTATTCATTATTTTATTTCATTTGTTCAATTCCATTCCTTTTTTTATCTTATTTTAAATATTTTGAATTTTGTAAAATATTCTGCTGGTTTCGTCTCTTACGTATAAATCGTCATAAGAGTGTGCAAATTCCGAGTTCATATTAATAATGTGCAGAAGAGAAACAAATCTGGCAGACTGTTTCTTGTAAATTACTTGCGATGACTGAAAGTCATGAACTAAAGCTTCCATCTGATGCCCTTTTAGTCACTACACTTGCACTGTTAATTGTAGTAAATTACCATCTTATTCACGTGACAAATCTTATTTTTTAACGCAGTTTGCACTGTGCCAGAAGACATTTGTGACGTAAAATTGACTTTAATTTTAGAAAAAAAGGCTAGGCGGTACTGGGTAATACATGCAGCAGCATATGAAAATAATATACGTTTATTACCAGGAGACATTCAAAAGAATTGTTCATAAACATTATTCTTTTGATATATTAATTGCACCATTTTGCTTTCTATCGAGGCTTCGCGCTCAAATAATTCTATGAGGAATATGAGACGTGATTCGAAAAAAGTGGCAAATTAGTAAACAAGAGTAAAATCGCGAATAATTGGGAGAGTTTTTGGTTTGACTTCTAATATAAAAGGCAAAAGGAAGCAAAAATTTATTGTCACCAAAGAGGGTCTCAATATCTAGATAAAAACCTCAAATCACAAAAATATATTTGCTTTTTATGTGGACGATGAAAATTGTGCGATGTAAAAATGTCTTTTAACAGTCTGTCAAAGCAGTAAAAGGCTCATTCGTTTTCCTTTGTATTTTATTTTTACAACCAGTGCTGCTGGCGCCCGGGGCAAACACCAAGTGGCGATCATAGCTCAGCCTGAGGTTTATCTCGACAGTAATAAAATTTTATTTTAGTTGTTTTATCATCAATTCCGCGCCTAAAAGCGACTATTAACTGCATAATACTCCGTCGATCGAAGGCAATTAGTGACTTAAGTGTGACAGTCATAATCGAGACAGCCTTTTTTCCCCGTAATTTTTCTAAGTGTACACTAAGCATTCACTTGTTAACCCATTTTGCTTTGGTGATGTATGAATATTTTAATCATTAGGAAGCCCTGACCAGCACTGACTCACATTTCACCCCGTGCTTTCAAACAGAACACGTCCGATTATTAGCTGATAATTTGTTTTAATCTTCGGGCGAGAGAGTCAATTTTTGGTCATCATATAGACATTAAAATTTTGACGAAACTGGACAGCTATTGTGATTCGACATTACTGTGGTAATTTTCGAGCCCGGATCCCTTCCAGCCAACCCACCTGCAAATCTGTGTGCCAGATATCCGCCATGCCTAGACATCAGCCAAGGATAGAAAGGGAACGGTTCTCGCTGTGGATTGCCAAGGAGCATTGGGTGAAGCGGGGCCGGAGAGGCGTGTGCGGGGAGGGCAGCTGCAGCCACTGCCGCGTGGTGAAGAGCCCCCGCGAACGCCGGGTGGCTAGCCATTCCAAAATGTCCTAATCCAAACCCTGCCTCTGCGAGGAAGGCCTGGGGATCATACAATCCTTTCATTCCGAGTAAAGTGCTGGATGACGTTACGGGATGAAAGCTGCTGCCGAGTCCTAGGCCGTCTCTGTTTGACAGGACGGCCTCGCTGGACGATGTAGGCGTGTGTGCGGCTCTCGCCTCCTTTCCCATCAAGGAGTCTATGCTAAAACCATTGGGTCTCTTTGCTTGAGGTACAACTGGATGCATCGTCACTGTTTCCAAATAGGCTATGAATCTTTATAAACACCAGGAGTAGAGTCCTACTCGGGTAAAAATCCGTAATAAATCTCAGGCTCTTTTTTTCACTCCGTCACTGACTCTCCATCGGGTCTCTAACTCCCTAGGTCTCTAGGACTGTGGCAATGATCGCAGGCCGTGAGGTCTATTTGTGCTGTTAACGCCGTGTGATAGGCTAATTACCTAAATTATTACACTATCATTGAACAGTATGTTTACTTACACCTCTTCTGTGCCATGATTGGTCGGCGTCGACCTCGGGGTCATTAAAGCTAGAAGCTGATTGGTCGGAAATTTGATCTTTCGCCTCAGGATAGTCGTGTTGCTGGAAAAAGTATGTTCGAAGATGTAGTTAATGTTTCATACATACACATTTGTTCAATTATTGATGGCCGCTGTTTTTCGAAAGAAGCAATAAATGGCAACAGATTTTTCATCACTAACTTGACTTTGTTTAATCACCGGTGTAGCTCAATTAATGGATAAATCATGTCTGCGAATATGATGACTGTTTATCGGGCGTGAATAAAACAATAGGCAGTGGTAATTAAAGTAAATGGCAAGATAATTAAGGTGGCTAATTGCTCAGGCAACATCATCGAAAGTTGACATGAAAAAGAGTAAAAGTAACGTCAATCTTCACGGACAGTTGAACAGAATTGCATTTAGTTGCAGTGCCTTTCAATACAAATTCGATTAAAGGCACTGTTTATTTAGGATGATTTATTTTCCTGATCAGTAAAAGGGTGTCGTATGAAGTGGCTTACGAACACAACACTTCTTAATACAACAGAAACGCTCTTACAAAACGGTGTGAAGCAAGAAAGCAACTTAATCCGCACGAATGGGACGATATCAATGGGGTTAGCCAACTTAGATGGATACAAGTTGAATAGAATAACAACAACTTGCTACGCCCCGCTTCACTCTTGAATCCCGGCTTCCCTTTGCTAACCACTGATAGCTATGTGATATTATTAACGGTGAGATAATGGAGAAAATAGCCGTGACTGATAAAACGGGTGTTTAGGAGGGGGGACTAAAATGGCGGGAGGAGCTGAATCCAATGCCATTATGAAACTGACGAGGTTGACAATGATCTATTGCTGGTCGTAATGAAGGCTCAACAAGCCAAGCCGAGACACTTGACACAAAGAAGTTTAGCAAACCACAGTGATCACCTTATCATTATCTTTTGTTAAAAATCAGGGGTAATTATGCTCCATCAGTCTTCGAGTTAAACAGACCTGCGCTCAAGTTTGTCAGGTGTCAAGACGACAGTCATTTCGGACAGATTCATTTACCGCGGTGACGGAGTACAGACTCACCGAGTTAAACGCTGGGGATAGTTAACCAGCGGAAATGAAGTTTCGGGCTATTGAAGTAAGGACAAAAATCTGAAATTACACACTTAATTACGGGAGATAGAAAGTGTAATTATGTGTGAGAAAATGGTCGGTTGATACACAATTTACTGATCTATACGCGTTAATATGTGCGTGTTTGTGTACGGGAAATGGATACAACTTCTTAAGGTACTTATAACTGTTTGGGTAACCTATTAACTCTTGACCAAGTGGGGAATAGTCAGTGCACAACACTGCTGTCCATTTTGATCGCATATTTTCTCTAGGTGCCATTGTGTCCACTAAATCAAAGATGAAATAAAATGAAGAGAACGTATTAAAGAAAGGCGTTGTGAAAGAAAGAAAGAAAGAAAGAAACGGGAAAACTAAATAGCGGTTGGGGTGCAATGTTGATAAAAGCCAATTTGAAATGGGGCAGACAGCAAAAGAAGAGTGCATTCCCTGGAAAGTAATTTTCGAACTTAGTCCCAAAAACCATTAATCATTTAAGATAGCATTTAAAATACCAGTTTTACATATAATCCCAGTATCATGGAATAGTCATTATGTATAAAACATAACATACGATACAAATGAGAGCGATGGGGAGGCCATCAAAACCTGAAACATAAAGCACTCTCGGGCAAAGACTGCTTCTGAACATTTATGTTGACCTGGCGAATTTTTTGTTGGTGTCTCATCCTCATACGACTAGCCTGTCGAACGGAGTCCATACAGAAATATGCGCACAAAAGTACCTTGTGGCAGTGCGCGTTTCGTGCCGTGCTCAAGGGTGCTGCATTGCTAACGTATAATTAGCGCTCATTAGCAATCTGACTAGGAAAACATATTGAGGACCTTATGATACAGGAACTAAAGAGAACCTCCGCAACAGACGCTGATAGACTTAGATTTTTTTGTGATTAAAAATAACGAAGTCCACATTGGGTTATTATTTTTGTGACTTTAATATCATGGATGAATTGATGATTCTGTAACAGTGTCTGTTAAATTAGTAATACAGCACCCGTATTTTAAAAGACAAGTCGAACCAATAAACAGTGGTATGGATTTTAAGAACATTTGTTTTAATTAACGAGGTTTACTGCTAATAGTTACAACGCTTTTTCTTTCTTCTAACTTAATTCATTTGTCATGTTTAAGTCAATACACGTTATTTGCATTGCCGTATCAGGGTTTGTTACAGACGCAATTTTTTTTAAAGATCAATGCTGCTATTACAGGACAAGTATGTGTTAAGGGTCTCATAACCTCAAAACCCCATCAACAATGTTCCGGACGAAAAAGAGCACCAGAATAATACAGCAACGATCCAAATCGAGCTCACGCCGTCCACATTGAGCTCTTCGCAAGCTAACGTCACTTTACAAATTTCCCCTCTGCTTTGCATAATTCGAAGTCAATTACCGCTGCGTGGCATTGTTTGTCTTGCAAACACTTGTAATCACACAGCTATTAAACCTTAATTAATGGACACGATCTCACGGGATACAAGATGGAGTTTTAATCAATTCTTATGCGCCTCCAGGGTCCGCTAAACAAGCGTAAAATAATGATGAGCGATTGATAGAGTCTGATGCCTTTAAAAGAAGCTTTTTAATTTAGAAAAGATAGTCATTAACGCTTAATGGAGATGATAAAGAGGTCGATAAAGCGACGAGGGAAGGATGGTGGAAGATTGTGATTTATTACTGCCTCTGCTTCCTCTGAGGCACGCTCTTGTTTTTTGACAGTGAGTTACCTGCTCCTGTTTAATGGGTGGGTTATGAAATATGATAGCGGTAAGATGCATTTAAGAATGAATATTTCATAAAATGCAGTTTCGTTATTAACGATTTTTCAAATCGTTTTCACCCTATGGAAACTTGAATACCCTGTGTTGACCCCAAAGCTTTTATCACAAAATAAAAAAATAATGATAAAGCCACATTTCATTAAACCTAGCTTCTAACAGTTTTGAATATGTATATTTGGATACATTTATTCATACTATTTTTAGCCTACATTCTTATTTTTATTAGGTTGTGATTAATAGTTTGGTCTTATTGATATATTAAAGTAATCAGACTCTTCGAGATGTTTGCTATGTAAAATAGAGCTTTTAAACCTAAATATATGAAACCTCAAAGGAGAAGGGAAGTCAACTAAACCAATTCGTTGTTTTTTCTATATTAGTTGATATAAAGTTAAAGCGGGTTGGGTTTTATATCTACATGAAAGCGAATGCAGCGTGGCATAAAAGAAAATGGAGAAACAATATTTGTGAATGTTAGCATAATTGAACAAAAATCAAGCCCTCACTTTCAAGTAAGCCTCAACATAACGCATACCATTTTGTGCGATATCAAAGCTTATTATCATATTTTTTTCTTCCTTTTTTTTCAAAGCGCAAACAAGCCGCCAAAGTGGTGCGGTATGGTCTGGGTTTTATCATCGCTTCATCTAAACAGGCTGTAAATACAACCCGAGTGGACAATAAAGCGATAGTGTCTGCGGTGCAATATGGGTGGCTGACTGCTTAATTGGTTAATGAGATGATAATCTGATAACGACCACCGTTACCCGTCTGCTCTCTCTACTTGTAACAGTAATGTATCAGATCCCGTGGTAATACATTAATGCTGATATTGATACTAAGTGGAAAGACTGATAAGTGCTTCGCAAAGCTGTTTTGTCGGATTTCTGATTTTGTTTTAAACACGAAAGAGGAGTTCAAGGATGCAGTAGGGGGATAACAGACACAATGGAATCCTCTAAACTTTTAACAGTTTTTTTTAAATACTCCATATTTATAAGACAATAATCTAATTTTTACATAAAAAAAACTACATCTCTTATCTGAAAGCAATAACTTTCCTTAAAGTTATTTCCAATCAAGGTGTCTTTGGAACACATCCTATTGTTCGGAAAATACCTAATCTCATAACGATAATATGTTATATAATTTCTGCAAATATAAACGAATGAAGTATGCACCGACGCTTCAAAACCCCCTATTCATCATCACGCCTTTTAACAAGTGCAAGGGGGACGCGTGCGGGTCAAGTAACAATTCGAGGGGCGGCATCGTTTCTAATATTTCTGTAAATACGGGACAATATTTACTTAAACAAGAGAGAAAGGTAAAATAAACTTTTACTATTTGATTTTTGCCGGTATCACAAAAATGTTATTCCAAGGTGTTCGGCGTAAAAGGAAACAGTATCCACATCGCTTCCTAATACACAAACTTTCTCTAATGGTGGGGGCCTAACGCGAGCGGTTTCCATTAATTTCTCTATTCAGGACAAAAGAATTCTTTTCAAATAGCTCTCAATGCCTCAATTGGCCTGGAAAATTAGATTTATTCTGACACTGTTAATACTGGTTAAAAGATCGATCTTTTGACGGGAAAATATAAATACAAGTCGTATTAATAGAGGTGCTGAACAATTTAACTCAGGTTTAAAGGGGACTGTTGAGAAAGTGGACACCATGTTTCTTTACCCAACCGCCGAGCAATTATTTTATGATCATTGATCGGTAAATTAAATAGTCTGGCCCAAACTGATTGAGGAACATTACAAAACCAGTCAGGCGAGGAAAATGGGCGAACAATCCTGACCGATAAAGCACAAGGACCGCAGAATGACCGACCATTGAATTAAACACATTAGGGCGAAATCAATACGCAAGTTTACAAATGTTTAGAGAAGAAAGTGAAATTACAAGTTGCCGTTCTGTCGCTCTCTACCTACAGCAGGTACAACAAAACCAGGAACAATCGGAAGGAAGGGTCAACTTTCACAGGTGTGGCTTACAGGCCTGTGATTTCTCAAGACACATGAAATAAACGTCTTGGCGAAATGTCCTTTCTCTACTCACCGCAACTCCCCCCCCCCCCCCAAAAAAAAAAAAAAAAAAAGATGACAACGGTGAATTTAACCGGGTTATCTGAACATTTGACAGGTTATGAGTATATGTGGCATTTGAAAAAATGACATAAGAAAAATGCCCGACAGACAAAGCTCCTAAATTGAAGTTCTCGTTAAAAATAAATAATCAATTCCAAAATACTATTTTATGTAAATGAATTTATTTGTTACAGGAATATTTGTTACAAAATTTCCTCAAACAAACAGAACTTTCAAAGCGTAGATTTTGTTTATTCATTTATTCTGAAAGTCAGACAAGAAAATCGTTTTTATCAGCGAAAAGAAAAAATATACATATTTATATATATATATTTTTGCTAATCATTTCATTTTTGGTCCAAGAAATCGTTCCTGTAGCAGATATTCAGTAGTTGAAGGACATCTTTTCCCTATCCTATCTTATCCCATCACGCTCTTGATATGACACCTGAATGGCAAGCCATAGTACGCGTCCCCTGTCGTTTTAATTTCCTCGTCATTACTGTTTGAAAACAGTGTATTATCGATATTTGAGCCAGGGCGATAAGCATTTAATGATTTACAACTTGCTAATTCTTACAGTGATTAGAGGCAATTTTCCAGGCTTTCCGTACAGTGGTTATTGTTGTGGTTGTAAGCGATCTGCTCCTCTCACGCAACCCGCCTGTTGGGAAGTGAATGACTCTGTAGAGTGATGACTATCATTTAAGTATCAAATGAATCGCCTCTCTGTTTACAGAAGAATGGAGGATCAATTTAGACCGGGCCGAGACGAATTTCGGAAATACATCTGGTAGTAAGCACAGCATGCTCTCAGATCGAAGGCAGATCGCTTTTCACATCGCATGCAATTTTTTACCTGTCAAATTGGGATGGGTCGCAGTTGTCACACTGTTGTCAAGGCGACAGCGCCTTGTGACAAGACGTCTTCTTACAAAAGCCTTCGTACCTCGTCATAACCCTTCTAGTAAAGAAAACTTAATATGGAATTAAATACTAGAAAAAAGGGGCAGATAAAATAAAATAATCTAGATTTTTTTTAAAATCGCAACTGTATCCACTCTCTCCAATAACTAGGAGAGTTCAAGCTGCGTGGATCAACTATTGGGCGGCCTCGGAGTTAGATCGCGGCGATAGGAAGGGAACGGCCGACGCGGGCACCGGGGAGCAGACGTGTTAAACACTTGATTTTGCACTTTTGATAAGGAAACTCATTACCAGTAGTTTGAAAGAGGCTTTTTGAGTTTTCGTACTATGACAAGGAGCCACTGAAAGTATAAAATTTAACTGCTGTACATTTTATTATGCCCTAAATGCCGCACTACAACAACCGGTGAATTGAAGATTTATCTGATAATTACTGTAAACATTTTTTTCTAGATGTTCAATACGTCTTACAACTTACCATATGAATTCACTGGTAAAAAAATCTGTCAACAAAAAAACTAACAAAAATGTTCTTTAATGTGTAAGGTATTTGAATAAAGGTTATTCCACATCGTTTACTAGTGTAAAAACAATGGTCAGGTAACAAGTGACACTTGTTTACAAAAAAAAAAAAAAAAAAAAAAAAAAAAAAAAAAAAAAAAAACATGCTTCGATCTTCAAATACCAAACTAGAAATCACAAAAGAAAAGTTATTTAATTTTGGTTTCTCAAACATATAACGTGTGCTTTTTCTCATTTGTAATCAAGGTGTAGTTGCCAAAGTTTAAAATGTACTTATGCGAGGGCAAACATATGCTCGCCGTTCGCCATTACACATGTACATGAAGCATCTGCAAAATACGTTTCAACCGTTTTTTTATTTTAATATTAAATTTTATATATTTTATATTAAGTCTAGCATTGTTCAAGTAACCACAACCACACCTGCAAGGTCAGCCGTGTTGAAGAAGGTGCACACACATTATGAAACAAAGTATATTAGTGACGTGGGGAACAATTCAAGGTATATAATAAGTACAAATTTCGTCTAGCCCATATCACCAACCGCTTTCAAAACCATACAATGTTATTGCGCAATGAACAAACGTTCTCCTCTGTCTCGTCCGCCCATCTGTTCTGCCGGACCAGATTGCGTGGACCTTTTTTGTCAAAAGGCTAAGAGTACGTCTCGCACCACACCGGAAACACCTGAAATTAAGTGAAACGTTACCTGTGTCTCACTGTTTAAAAGGAAACATGTACAAAAGGCACAGACTTTCAATGTAATGCCTGACCCGGGCATAACTTGCTGGTCTAACCACTGTTTCTGACAAAGAATTTTTCGTCTCAATAAAACTGGTAGATGGTGTAAACATTTATGATAGAATAAAACATTTTACATAGTTTTGACTTATAATATATTCGATAAAACCACAGGAGAAATAATTAGCACGATCATAATCGTCATCATCATCATTGGAATATTATAATTATCCGCATCTATTTCGCCATCAGGTATAATATAAAGCTACAGTAAAAAATGCTTGAATATAGGACTTGCGCCCAGAACAGTGGGGAATAAAAGGAAAACAAAAACATTGCACCAATATCACAAGAATAAAAAAAAGGAAAATTAATATAATAATGGACTTAATGAAGCTCGTGGGGTTCTTTAAAACAACATACAGAAAGAAATTAAAAACAGTCTCCGTCAGCAGTGCCCTACCCTTATTTCTATGAGTAACTCTTCTCCACGCCGCAGATAGTCGTAAACTGCACCTCAAAACATCTCTGTCAAAGATAGTTGTAAAAAAGGCAAATGGCAACTCAATGTCTTTTTTACTCGCTCTATAGAAAATGACACATCCAGTGTGTAATCGGTTAAGAACTTCACTTTCACGCGAAAAAGAAAGACAGGAAAAAGACATATAGTGGCGTTTATCTAATGCAACGTAAAGATAATGTCAAAACTCCTTGACCCCGGCCAGGCAGTCAAGAAAACAAGTCCCCCGCTGGGAAGGTTAATTCTGAAAAGTGTCACAGGCCACGAGTAATTTACGGTAATTTATCAAATCCTCTCCATGACAAACTCGACAGAAAGGGTCGTCTTTTTTAAACACAACACCAGCCTTAGCCTAAGGAGTTGTTAGTGGGTATTGCTAAGCGGTTAGTAATATGCGTGGTAATTAAGGGAATTAAGTAAAGAGGGCCTTCTTTTTGTGGCTTAGGTTTGCCGAGGGCGGGATGCGGTGGTGATGTGTCTTGGAGCGATGCAGGTGTGCACACTGTGGATGTGATGGTATGACACCTTGACTCGCATCAAAGGAACGCTGTGACACTGCCACCGAGAAGGAAGTCTTGGGAAGCACGACTAGAAGGCGGTTAATTGCTCGGCTGCAAGTTGCGCTTCTTGAGTGCTTGTTGTTATTGCTTCCGTCGTTAGCCTATTGAACTGCAGGTGTTGGGCTTCTTTGATTCGCCTGTATGTCACAGACCGTGTCTTGCCTACCAACAACTTTAGGCATAAGACTGTCCGGTCTTCTATTTTAAGTCATCAGCTACATCGAAAAAGAATTAAGCTAGAGTAAGTTATTTTTTAACCGAAGAAAATTTATGGTTGTGTTTATCATTCTTGTCTCAATTAATTTTATGCACGTTTCATTTTTTAAAAACTAATTTCTGAGTCAAATACATTTGGTCACCACTTAATAAGGGGATAGTGTTTGGGTGAAAATGCACATGAACCATTTCTATCTTGTCGAAGATAGACATTTATTTTTACACAGGTATAATAACAGGTAAAATAACAGTTTGGCATGTAAAAAGTGCACGGATCGTCTTTAAACATGACTTTTTGATAGCGACACCATATGATCTTGTCCCACTGCTTTCTTAACATACGCATTTCCGTATACCAGAGCCAGTGCCACGTTCAAGCTTGGTGAGTTCTTATTCAAAACCATCCCTTAGGAAAACATCAAATATCTGCGCTTACATCTCTCTCTGAAGCAAAGGCCGGTGTTATGTTATCCTAAATACACTTTCCATTGTGATAATTTGTTAATACGTTACTTGATCTCCGTTTTGACTTTATTGTGCTCCGTGCGCGGGTCCCCAGGCTTATATGCGGCGTGAAATGGGATTTTTGTTAGCACTCCGACACCTTACTTGAAAGGAAGAAAATTGGATTTATGCCCTTTTAGCTAAAGAGAGGCCCAACTATCAATCGCCAGATTGAATTTACGCCTAACCGAATTTCACGGCTCGTAAAAGATAGCGTAGGAGTCGCAGCATGAAAAAATAAAGTTTTGCACACCGATTCAATCTTGAAATACGTAAAAGCGCGCTTGTTGTTAATTGACGAAAACGAGAGATTATGATCACCCAGCATCACAAGAACGAACGGAAGACAATAATAAACGTGTATCTGACATCATATCTTGGGGTCCGCAATAATAATGATGTAACATTTTCTTGAATGAGCCGGGTGTTTATGATGCTTTAGTTCTGCGTCGCGACCTCTGCCTTTTGCCCGTAACCGTATTAGCGGCTTCGATACGTTCTTTAACTCGCCAGCAGGTGAGTCCACATTGTTAATAAACAAACTTAGATAACTTCTTTCAATAACCCCCCATAACGCTGGGTACTTGACTGATTCTAAAATACGATAAGTATTTATTATAACTTTTGGCCTTTTTGTTGTAGAGACGGCTGGCAAAATGCTATCGAGAGAGTCAAAAATTGAAAAGCCTGCTCATTATTCATACAAATGCAATCATTTTCATCTATGTAATCTGAATGAAAGATGCTACTCTCAAAAAGATTAATTGAATTATTTTAAAATAATTTTTTATAAAGAAAAAAAAACACAAAGAGGTGGACTGGGTATTCTGAAAGACATTTTAGCTTGAAACATATAAAGAGGTGGCTAATCTTCCCAAGAATTGGCGCTAAAGAGCCAGGAATCGATATATTTTACCTCGTGGGTGGGCGCCAGACATTTTCAAAAACTCATTTTCCTCTTGTCAGCCGGGTGGCGAAAAAGACTGGCAAGCAAAAGCACACCGTGAAATTAAGGAGCTCGACAAAAAGCAAAATCTTCGATAAAAACTCATGGTGGCAGGCAGCTCTCACAGACAGAAAACGCTCGCTCTCATACTTAGCGTTGATTTAAATGTAATTAACATTAATTGTTTTTCGCGTCCGTGGCAGCAAAATCTATAGCGTAAACAATACAAACATCACTGAGATCTGGAGAGGACCAGTCAGCAGGCTTGGCAGTCTACCACGGCCGATAGGAGAAGCGTTACCAGAAGTGCCGCCTCAGTTTACCTCGGTTCTTGACACGTATCGCACCTTTCATATACTCCGCAACTTATGACTCTCTGGTAATGCCATTGCGCCCCGCATCATTTCTGCGCTAAAAACTTGCCCCCGACTTCAAAAACAATCAGGTAAAGCATCCAACTTTTTCAATAGAGCACGTCGTGGGAATGAAAATTGGGGATATCTATGAAGGTTTTTCTTTCACCCTTGAAACAGAAGTCAAACTCAAGTTGTTCAATAAAACACAAACTGGCGTGTAATAGGAACACCACGTCGAGCAGGCTCGGATCTCGAAGCAAAGTGAAGGCGTTTATACAATCGGTTCAGGTCAAGAGCCTTTTTTTTCTTTTTTGTACTTAGGACAAATTAGCATTTCATTTTTTCCTATATCTTTGCTTTCGTGAATAATATTTTCGAAACAAATTATTTTCTCTTAACCAGTGTCCTAATGATGTATCTCAAAAATCGTCTGCTTGACTTCGATCACACAACTTCCGCGCATTATAAATCTCAACTTGGAAATATGATATGGCTATATGAAATATCCTTTTTTACCCACGGTGGTTTTCAACACACAATTAGCTGTTTCAAAACAGGTACAATTGGCCTAAGTAGCTCGACCTTCAAACTGAAATGTTTTATAATGTGTGTCTGGAAGCGTTCTTTTGCTGTGGGGCCGAAGTTGCAAAGAATGCCGCCTCGTCCTGGAGCTTGCACGCGCAACTAGAGATAGGTGCCGAAATAGCCCCTAAACTATGCGCGCGTTTGATGTTGTTAATGCTCCGAGCGTTAAAAGAGCATTAAGCGAAACATCTATAACTTGCTTGAAATTCATATTTATGGTCGGATATCATTACTAAGTTAACTGCTTACAAATGAGTTGTTCTCTTTTTTCCGTGTCACTGTGAAAAAAAGTTATTATATTGATTCAACAGTTTTAATTTAAAAAACAATCCATTTTCTTTTGGCGCTGGTACATGTAGCGATTCTCGACGTAGTTTCTGACACATAAAAGCTCCAAACAAATTTTTAAAACGAATAAAACCAAGGAATACAATAAATTCAATTTCAAAATACATATGTATATAATTGATTCAAGTAACATATCAAAAGACAAGTCAGGTAGCAATAAGTAACATAATGCAATTAATTAGACTTTTTGTGGTTAAAAATGATACTCCCCTGAAATGACAACTTTCAAAATCATTTGGAATTGTCATGTGGTCAGTTTTCCACAGGTTGGCAACCAACTATCTATCGGACAGACGATTTTGTACCCGTCAGCCTGTTACTTCGGTACACTTCTTAAAATAACTGACAGTAATGAACGATTAGACATTAGTAATTATTTTGGCCATCCCAATATAATTTAATACCGCTTCAGTATCAGTAACGGTGACAGCTGTGAAGAAATGGACGATAAAATATATTTAGTCCAATAATGTAGTTACCCGTTATGTGTATGGGAGTGTGAAAACTGAAAATTATCTTATACTTATACAAGTATAATGCACTGTGTTCACTTTATTTATACAATGATTACAATCCCTTAGATACAAAACAGAATTTTCTTCTTTTCCGTTCATTAAAATTTTCTTTTCGTAAAAATTTGTATATTTTACGTCAAAGGTAATTTGATCTCTTAAAAAGCTTTCATACAGGTGCAGATAATATTTTAATAAAAATGCTGCTGCATTATTTCCCCAGGACTGTTTCTTTAAATCAAAATCCGTTGAAATTTGAAATTTTCTGTTTGAATTTTTTCAACTTTATCTTTCTAAGTCTAATTCTTAAAGTTACAAAGCATTTATTAGTCAGGTATTTTTTAAAGCATCAGCGTGGCTATTGGTAAAGGAAGGAGAAGAATATTAGCTACCACGAGTAGAGTAAAATACACACATCAGTGTTTAACAATGTACACCCAAATGTTATATACCGGCAGCTGTTCACCATTCGTACATTAAGTTACGCTGGGTTTATATGTGTGTGTGTGTGTGTGTGTGTGTGTGTGTGTGTGCGATAATTCCTGATGACAAAATAAATGTATAGAACATGCTTAAATCGCCAAGAAAAAAATCGTAACGCTTATACACAAGTTGAGAATCGAATTTAGAATTAAAAATGGACTTTTTTCATCAAACCTACTGACCAGTGCGTCGTGAAAACTTTTTATCGATGAGTATGTTATACTCTTAGATACATTTTGTTTATACACACAAACCAACGAATACCGTGTCCATCCTTAGGGAAACATATTCAACGCAGGACGTAAGAAAGAGCGCCTATGTACATTTTGCGCTTAACCTCTACAAAAGAGTATGGGTCAGAAGAAAGGCTAGGTTATTATGGGGTAATTAATAAACTTTAAAAAAAAGAGAAAAAGAGGAGTGTTAATCATATTTCTTCCCGATTCCCGGCCAGCCGGCGCAGGTTCCATCTGTTGACACGATGCTAATGACATTCATTACTGAGAAACATTAACAATCCGTGTCCTTGTGGTACAACGCGCAGGCTTCTTCTGCCACCTTCTTCGCTCATTTTGATGTTGGATAGTATGTTGAACAACAAAAGAGAGATAATGAACAATTAACCGCAGTCATTAACGCCAAGCTGAGACGCTGCTGCAAGCAGAAGATGCTGTTAATGAAGTGCCGATCTTATTTTAGCCTCTCAGTGACCCGATGTAATTATTCTGCTGCATTTTTGAAACGATGGAAGCGAGTCGAATGGCCATAACAATAATTCTTATGAAGCAAAAAAGTTACACCTTTTTACCAAATTTACAGTCATTTTTCAAACTACCTTGTGATTAGTTTACGTTAAACATGGGTGTTTGTGTAAGCAAAGACATTTGTAGGGTCCAAAACACGGAGCCTACGGATTTGATGATCAGTGTTTAATATAGAAGGCTGATAGCGTGACTAAAGTGATGCATTCTGAAACTGACAACAATTAACTTAAGAGATTATAATTACCATAACATTTAAGGGAATTATAGATGTACTTTAAAGAAATATCTAAACCAAAAGATTTGACGTAAATTTCATGATCTTTGTTACTCAATCAGTTTTATAAACTAAAGAAAAAGAGCAAGGATACATTTACCCCAAATTATGCTCGTGTTTTCGTTATCATTTTTAGAAACGTTTTTCTTTTTTCATAACATAATTCTAAATATGCACATGACACAATTTTTACTGTCACGCTTATTTACCGCCTTTCTCTTGGGAATATTTTTTTTTAGACGCTAGAACTCGCCATAAGCTTGTTTGCACAGTTAACTGGCGGTCTCTCACACTTACATACACAGCAATGATACTCACAAATAAACAATGGCCACCTACAAGACGCGTGTTGTTCATAATAATATTGACACTTTTCCTCATAATTGCAGAAAAAGAACCGAATTTATTTTCTACCGGCTCAATAAATATTTACGCCTCCTTTTTCTAAAGTCTCAAACAAAACACAAAACAACAAGCGTGGTTCTTAAACAAACAACTTTGTAATTAACACACCATAAAAACTTCCTACAGCAGGCTTCTCCTTTTCCAGTATCCTTTCAGTCTAACTACACAAGTTTACCTTTCAAGTTAAAAAATAAGGAAAAAATGAAAATTAAGAAGAAAAAAATGAAACCAAATGGCTTGCAGGAGATTTTATGGTATTCTAATGCTCATAATAGCTTGACAGCTTTTCAAGATAAGTGAAAGAATTTTTTTCTTTCTGCTGTAACCGGGAGGGCAGAGAGGGAAATCCCCCAAGGTGTCTCACTAATGGTATCTAACCTTCCTTTCACCTCCTATCTTTATCACCTTAAGTGAGATCGATTAGTCAAAGTCTCAATAGAAAGTCTGACATGAGAACAATATTAAAAACATCTTACTTACAGCCACGAGGCATAATTATGGTCAAAAATAAAATTTTATTGGAGAAACACACACCAAATTATTTCTTGCTTGTAGGCGTTTGCTATATGCGTGTGACACAAGCAGTTCCCTTGTAAAATTATTTGAAAGTAAAATGCTGGCCCATGAAAACTATGAAAATAGTGACCAGCTCAGCATGATGCAAATCGCCACATTAAACAGAAATTTAAACAGAAATGCAACGCTGAAAACTCATGTAGTTTTTAAAACTTTCGCAGTTATCACATCTTTTGAAAAGTAATATTTTAGTTGGCAAGAGTAAAATTCACTGAAGGTGCTTTTTAACTGACAATGGAAAATCATAATTTCCTGATATGTCATTGTGTTTTCAGCACCGTAGAAATATATCAGTAGGTCATGAAATCGTCATTACGGAGAAAAAACGTAGCAGGAAAATATATCTACGGCACCCTGCATTTGCAAGTTCAACAGGAGCCGCGAACATCATTGCTACTGTTGCATACCATGCTACATTTCTGAAAAGAAAAATGATATACCCATTGTAAAACGGCGAAATCCGGGGTGAGCAATGGAAACCATAACTATTTTATAGCGACATACTCCCCGCTTAAGGACAGGAGCTCATGCCAGAAATTCTTGCAGCCACGTTGACAGGTAGTAATGAGAGGAGATCAGTATGTTAATTGACACACCTTGCAAAGGACACACGGCGTTATTGCTTAGGAAACAGCAATCTAATACCGCTTGCACAACTTTACATTGCTATGGAATGTAAACCATGGAAACTGCGGGAGGTTAATTGAAATAGTATCCATTGGGTATATATTCTACTGAAATTGTCAAATTGTGTTATCATTGAATAGCTATTTGGATGTAAGTCCGTTAAATATGCTGAAATGATATGCAGTTATCTGCCGGGCTATCTTTATCAAGGAAATAAAGTGTGAGGTTGAAATACACTTTTTGTAGGATTGAATACAAAGTAAACAGAATTAAGCGATAACTTTATATTTTCAACATATTTCTGAGAAGGTAAAAACAACATTAAATACTGCATTTGGATGTTCTTAGAAATCCTTCTTTTATAAAATTGTTGTAAGTGCTGTGGTAAATGCTGTCAATAGTGTTGTATAATATATGTAGCTGACAGAATATTTAACAGCACAGTACACATTTTACATTTATGACAGCTGTGGGGATATGTAAGTGATCTGGCATACTATAAACTGCATAAATATAACAAGGTATGTCAATATCTTATACATCATTCAATAGTAAATTTCAATACAAAATTGTTACATAAATATACTGTATGTACCGAAGTGCACAGATATACAGTCAATTTAAATCAACATATCAAAATAATTTGCCTATAAATTTTCAAAGCTAATAAGCAGTGGTGTTACTGTTATTAAAAAATCATTTTAATATTTAAAAAAATCTAATAATGTCAATTCTCATTTCTTGGAAATTTTGAACATCATAATTAGTCTTTCTATCAACTTTGTATACACATTTATGATTCTTAAATATTTCATTATATTCACTTGTGTAATGCTGGTCTTTTCCACCTGGTTCATGAAAAAACAAGCTTGCTGAGAGGATCAAATCACAGTCCTTTGTTATAGTACACCACTGGCTCAGAGGTAGCTTCTTGAAGTTTGGCTTCAAGATCTTTTGTTGAAATCTAAAAAAATAAATAAATAAAATAAATACACATAAGAAAATACAGTAAACATTAATTCTGTCCTTTCAGTAATTTTCTATGACAAGCACAAAACATGCTTTTCATGCACAGTATTTATGCTAAAAATGAAAGGTAAGAGCAACAGGCAAACTATGAATCTAATGAAATAATCTAAATCAGTATAATTTTTGACATTAATTCTCAGTTTCAAATGGTTACAATCAGTGCCCAGCTGTGCTGTTATCTCATCATCTGAGAGGTTTCTTTGGATCAAATCTTTTCTGTTAAGTGTTGATTACTACAACCTTTCACATGTCATTGAAATCATATTTATTTATGGCGGGGCTCATTCTTCAACCCCTGACCCTAGATTTTTGACCTCACAAACATTTTTGCACCTACAGACGATAATATTGTTTTCTTCACTATTCCCCTAAGTATATGATAACATCACCATCTCATATTAAATTTATTTTATGATGAATCGATCAATGGATAATTTTTCTGAATACAAAAATATGTGTGGCATGTGATGTCTCTCGGGTTGAGAAAGTTTCTTAAATACAAGCAGGTTCCCCCAGTCTTGTAAGTGATCCCCACCAGCTATCAATGACTGTGGACTATCTCTTCCACTCCACAAACCATCACCTTTATCTGTAATTACACTCCGCGGACAAAAAGAGGCAATTTTTCTGCCACTGAAGCTGTTCATCCATCCATTAATGTACACCGCATGAGAGGGCTTCCTTAAATAAGCCATCTCAATCTTTTTCAAATTTACTCTGATCAGCCCTGCCCCTACAAATGATTAGTCTCTCCTTGCCATGGCTATGTCAGTTTTTCTTTTATAAAGATAGCACCCGAATCATCAGATCGCTGAACAGACAAATATTATAAAGAAATTTTATCCATAGTTGCCGCCTATCATTTTGGTCCTGCCACCTCTTGATGGAGGACCTTCAATGATCACATGGGGGAGGTACAAGCACTTAATTGTTAACAGTGCCATTAATCACTGTATATTGATCACATTCAGATTGGTAATAGGACTACCAAGTTTGGTATGGAGAAGGATATGCTACACTTTCATACCAAGGCCCACAGCTTAGTTTGGATTGAAAAAGAACCTTGTGTTGTTCTCTCTTTAATGTTTAAATGGGAAAAAAGTAATACCAGCTGCTTGTAGAAATTTAATATCAGAGGTGTAAAGTTTTGTATTGTTTCAATAAGTGAAACATGTAATCTATGTAAGAACTTATAAAGTAAAAGGGATACGAGTGAGGTAGATATTTATCTGCTATACCATGACACATGTCAAGTAGTCAGTATTAATACAAGGTACCACTGTTCTCCTAATACTGCAATTAAAGCACCTTTTTAAAATGTAATTTCTAAAGCACTTTTTTTCAAATTCTCTTTGGGAAAAATATAATGATAATAGCACACCAATCCACATAAACAATCCATCATTTTAATTTACAGAATAGACATTAATCTTGTAGTGCTACAGCTGGTCACAAAACATGGTAACCTAAGAAAAGGAAACTATTAGATTTTTCATCTGATTAAGTCAATATGCCACCTTAATGACGTGTCAAAATCTTCGTTTTCATTCAAGATATCACTATTCTGATCCATAACACTTCCTACAGGTCACTTTGACAAACTATCAGTGTGTTCAAAGGTTTTCAACAATTACTACCCAATCTCATTACATTATCCTGGGCCCAAAGAAAGTGAAAATCAATTCATATAGAAGAATAAGATCAGTGATAAAGATGATATGCCTGCACAGGCATGAAATGAATAGGTTAAATGATTTTTGAAGCACTCTACCATATTTTTGGAGAATGTCTCATCAATAAGAAACTTTCTGAGTCAGACCATGCCTTTTTTGTATTAACACAAGTGGGTTGGTAGGATACTTTGTTTTTTCACTTAATCACAAAGTTACAAAGAAAAAGATCAGCCTGAAACCATAATTAAGTTGAAATTTCTTTTTAAGGAATGAAAACCACAACCAACTGAATTCCCAATAAAATTTCTACTTGTCAACAAAAGCAAAACTACTCGTGATTTGATATCTGGTAGAAGGAATTCCCAAAATTGTATCAAAAATTATAACAATTAATTAAGTATCAAAGGCACAAATTTGTAGCTAATGTCAGTTGTTGTTGACTGCTGTTCTGACATTACAAAATGGCCACGCACAAGACTTGTGCAACCTTTCAATTTATGATCAGGTTGCCACTAGAGTTTCTGGTTTTTATTCCTATTAATAAAGTCATAAAGGTGATTCGGGCATCAATATTGCCCTTTAATATTTGCTCAAAATGTGGGGGACTGTTTAGATAAACATGCTGGACTCAATAACAATTTTTGTGATTTCATTCCTATTGTCCTCGCCTTTAATGATCTTTCATACAGTTTTTATTTTGTTTCGATCATTTTCATTTAACTGCAGACCCCTTCTTACCAAGGTGCACACTTGATCCTAACAAGAGCTTAGAGTGGAGGTTAAAGGTATATTTTAACAGACCATGTTTGATCGTTTGTTTACAATATTTAAGGATTCGGTGTCGGCTTTAATGCTATTGTTATATGGTTAAAGTATCTATTGATGCTTGCAATGTCGCGCATGCAGGAATTATTTGCGCAAGTACACTGAGGTGTTAATCACAACATCATCTTTTCAAACACACCAGTCAAAATGTTAATACCCCTACCCCCATGAAAGAAAATAATATGCTTAAATTACACACACCACACAAGAGGGTCAAATTAGTCGAAAGATATCAAAAACATCGACTTAATAGAATGCCTTCCCATTCCAGAGGAAAAATGAATCAAAAAATATTAAAATAATATTTACAAAATTATGGCTAAGGTTTGTTGAACAATAATGTAATGGTACACCCTGCAAATGATTAAAAGCCTTGTAATACCAAAAGGTACAATGAGGCCTGTGCTGCTAAAAGCCAATAGTAGTCCTAATAACATCATGTACAAAGGACTTTGGCGAGAAATCTCTTTACACTCATGCCTGAGTGAGCTAACTGTTTGGGCGTTCTCGTGCTTGGAATTGTCATATGAGCCGAGTATATAATTTTAATTGAGATACATCAAGGGTCGACCGATTCAACCTCACGTTTTTCTACATGAACAATGCTAAGTTGAATGTCCAAAATTTACACAGCACACAGCATTTGGTTACACTGTATTTATTTGAAATTAGAAATGAGATTGGGTATTTTGGATAGAAAGTCAAACAACCAGAAGCATTTCGAACAATTGCATCAAGAGCTGGAAGGCAGGGCAAGTACTTTATTCACACCTATAGGGCACGAATGATTTCAATCGTACCCCTGCAACTCCACCATAGCTGTAGGCTTGCCCACAGAAATCTGCGCCCAAGACCGCAGCTCTTTCTGTTCTACCTCAATACCCTTGAAAATGGCTTCTCTTGTTTCTTATTTTGTATATGTTTTCTTTAATAAAACATCAATGTGGGTGATCTCCATACCATCCCCAGTATACATGACTTTAGGAACATGATTCCATAATAATGACTTAAAATTATCACATCGCCTTGCTTTTCTTGACAAATTCCATTTTTCATCATCAACTTGAAAGAAATAAAGGTGGTTATTTAGCATCAATAAGTAGAGAAATGGGACTTTAACAGGGGCCATTTTAAGTGACAGTCTGAAACTCTCTACCATATATGTGATAAGTAGAATACCATTAATAACCCACCAAGTACCTATTTGAATCATATCACTGGGTAATGTTCAAAAGGTCATTTTAAAAATCACCCCAGACCTGTTGTCATCCAGGCAACAAAGGGGGTGTGTTATTCATTGGCTAGAAACTACCAATTTAATATATCAGTGGTGGAGACTATCGAAATAAAGAGAGAAGTTGTTACATAAGGCCTCATCCTGTTGGATTGACAAGATGAAATCATGTAAAACCCCATATAATCAATGGATTCTTGATCTAAGTTAATCTACACTTGTTACCAGTATTCATCCATTGAACATTTTTGGTTGACATTCAGACCATGCAAATTACTACTGTAAAATCACCCCATTCATAAACTGACCAAAATCAAAAACAAAAATAGTGCATTGCATTTAAAATGATAGTGAACTGAGTTATTAGAGAGATATAAATGAATGATGCAATTAAAAAACATAGGAAACAAATTTCAACCGTACGATGAATTTGACACAATTTTGACATCATCTCCACAGACATGAAGATCATTTGCACACATCAGTCTTGACCCTATTCTATCTTTTAAAAAATTCTAAAAGTTGATTACTGATAATACGTTTATAAACACGCACCTGGTATTTCCAAAACAACCATCAACTTTGATATCTTACTGAAATGTGAGATCATAAGTAAAGAATTTTGCTGAAACATAATATGAAAAATATCATTAAGTCCATGCTTAATTCACCTTATCCTATCCTCGTTACACCTGCAAACCTACACCTAAAATACCATTAACATAAGAATAAAACCCCTGGCTTACAAATAAAAATAGCTTAAACATTTTCATATGACAGCAAGAAAAAAAGGACTGGTAATATAACTTACACAATACGTCAAAAGAAACCTGTTTTTCTTAAAATTAAAATTATTTTTAGCTGTTTATCCAACATTAATACACGGAAAGATCTAATACATTACAAATCTGGACTAATGTTCCCTTTACTTCACAAAGACCTTGAAACAAGACTCACGTAATGGGGAGTTTGATGGATACATGACAGTTACCAGTAAAGTCACATATGTCCATGTAACAAATGGACAATCATAACAATCTTTTAGGCAATCAATTAACAAGGCTCTGACATGCGGATCATTTGTAACTCCTTTGTCTAAAGGCACACCTTGTTTCTTACAAGATCATCAGTGTTAGTTACAGTGATCATTTTGAACAGCCCACAAAACACACTGCGACACTGCATCTGCTTCTGCCTTTCTGCTCATACAATGTGCGCCTCTCTATTTTTTTCTAATGCAGGATGTTTAATTCCATATTAATCACTTCAGAATGCAGTTATGAGATCTTGTTACCAGCCCCGTTCCTTCAGTATCATTAATCATTCAAAACAAGGGGACAGTTGTTTTTGTCAAAGTAGCGGCCAACATATGCTGGAGACAGAGATGGGACAAAGACCTTTTAGCACTGAAATATTGCTATCATGGCTGCTACAATGAAAATTAGCAAGATGCTTGTTGTTATACAAAGTTGTTATGTAAGTTTTAGACATGTCCTCTGCTGTTCAATATACAAGGGAAACAAGCTGTGTGAATCCCCCATTTCTCAGGAAAAAAAAAATGAAATGAAAATTTACTCTGAAGAACCAGTGCATATTGCCTGCGTAGCGTTTTTTAAAAAAATTAACACCATAGAGTCAATAACATTTATAATTAGTCCTATTAGTTTCAATTCCTCAAGAAAAAGAAAAAAACAAGATACCATTAAAATGATTTGTTAATTTTATAAAGCAGATTTTTAAAATGTCCAACGCTTCCAATAACAATTTCTCAAATACTTTTAAATGCAATATAATAATATTATTTTACTGCTTATTACTCCTCAATATTGGTTTTGGAAAGTAAAAGTTAGTACTTAATGGCTTTATTATTAATATCAGCTACATGCAAAAAAGTCTGAGATTGCTATGCTAAAAATTTTGGCAGTTTTTAGTCTCTTCAGTGATGGCCTCCGTCCTGACTATGGCAGACTTTTTGCACATAATAATTATATCTTCCTAAAATATGCCGCCCATCACATACATGCACCATTGAGGTGGTAGAAGAATATCTTGAGCAAGTTGTGCCAACATGGGTGTGGCAAACTGAACTGTTTTCAATACTTCTTTAAATTACACCTTGCAGACTTTTTAAAATGTAAATCAAACTTATATAAAGTTCATCAAGCATTTCTGTAATTTTTTATGTTAATAAGGAGTCAATAGTGTGTATAAATTGAAAAAGCATATAGTGCAGATGACTCTGAAGTGAAAATGCTTTTTCCAAACACAAGTACAGCTGATCTGCCATCTAGTGGTCACATTCTAAACCAAAACACAATGCACCACTTCTTTGGAGTTACAATTATTGGGTTACAGTATTGGGAAAACTGGCAAAAAATTCACTTGAAAAATAAACTGAAATATTCTTCAATGCACATTTATTTTTTACTATAATTTTCACAGAATACAATGAAATGGAAACCCCTCCACCCACAATCAATTCTAAACTCTGATTTGTGTTACAACCGTAGTCGATAAATAATGACATTTTGTTTGGATTAAATTTCAGTCTCCTTTCAGATTATTTTCTAAAAAGATAGGATATTTACCTAAATTTGATCCACCATATGATATAGATTTGCCTGCAAATAATGAGCCATATCCGTTTTCAGACAAAATTTTCTATGACCCCAGACCACTTGTGTCACCATCAAAATGTCCCCTATGACAAATGCTATCATTTAAACATGCCATCAACTACGATGGAACAAAATTAATATGCCACTTAAGAATCTGATAGCTGTTATTTTGTAGAGAAGGTGAGGGAGACTCTGAATTGCAAACCTTTTTGCCATCACCCCAGCTTTGTTCAGCAGAAATTACCCATGGCGTAGAGATTTCCACTTTGCAGGTGCGAGGGGCTGATAAAGACGTAACCTGACACAGCTCAAGAAATGAGGCAAAACACGAACAAAAAGATCCACATTCGTGCAGGATGCATTGACTCAACTAACTAGCTATAATTTATAAATCAAACCTTTCAATGTAACAGTTTTGCCTTGAAAAAAATCTGACTCGCCTAACTACTTCCTGTCTAATTCAAACAACATTGCTGAATTAGGGACTAGTTGAAGTGTCAATATGATATCACAGAACATGTAATTTGCTAAATTCCTGTTCTGTGACTGGACCTTGACAATCTGGAAGAGAAATGATCACAAAACTTCAAATATTTATTGGAAACATTTTGCTTCCTATGACATATTTTGGTGGGTTGTGGGGGATGTATCACAGCTAATGTTCTACATATATTTTCCTTTAAGGTATGTTTCATGTCATTATGATAATGGAAAAACCACTGAAGCAGCTTTTACCAATTCAGACAGTTATATAGCATGAAAATGAATTTTCCTTGAAACTTCCTCCATTTTCTCATGAATACCAAGGCACAAAAATCAGTTGAAAAAATAGATATTATATGATAGGCTTTTCTTTGTTTAAATAAAATAGAAGCTTCTTGTTTTTCATCTCGATTTTTTTTTTTTTTTGCCATTTCTGTGCTACAAGTGGAAGTTATACTATAAAATCTGGTTAAAAGTGTAGAGATTAAAAGTGCTTTATTTCAGCTAGGAGAGGTTTGTAATGGGGACTCATTTTTGTAATATGCTACTTTCTGTTTTCTTTACTGTTTGTCCCAAAGGCCAATTATGCTCGTCCTAGATACATAACAACTTTTTTTAAATATGTTGTGTTTCTACACAATTTGGAAAGATCAGCTCACACAGCATATATCTATTTATCATGGAAAAAGTCAAGTCATATTGTCATGACATTTAGACTTTGATAACTCAAAAATCATTCATGATAACTCAATAAATTTCACTTTATCCCAAAGTTTTTTTTAATAGCCATGTGGTGACCAAATAGAAATCATAGTCCAAGAATACAATGCCTGAAAGAGGTACAAAGGAGTTTTGCATGTAATCTCTTGAAAAAGGTGACCAATGGGTCTTCCTCTCCATACCCAGGCTGCTCTCAGTCTTTTATCAATCATAATTTATACTTTAACATCTACTGCAGATAAATTCACCTACACTACTGAAATGTTGTCATTTTATTTGCCGTCAGTGACAATACAAACATCATGCATTTTCTCATCTTAACAGGCCCTGAAGTTGTTACTCTGGATTAACAATGTGGTGTTCTAATTCCAACCTGGATTATTTAGGCTTGTTTAGACTATTCTAATATGGACCTATACGGTAAGTTGTCTTATACTGATAGAAGATCAATAACAGGATAGAGTGCGTGGCAGTATGGGAGAAGGCCATCTTCCAAGAGATTATAAATAGCTCCATTTTGGCACTGCTCATTGGACTATATTTGTTTTAATTTAATGCCACTAAACTGTAATGAAAGTTAAAACATTTATATCATATCATGAAGGTGTATTATTTGGATTTTCACTGTTTGATAATAATAAACTATCTTTGAGAAATTAAAACTAAAAGATTGGGATTACTTTTACCTTTCACCTGACATACATTTAAACAAAAATGGGGTCGAAGCAGTTAAAAAAATATTAGTAAAACTATAGTTAAATATGCTTTGTACTCCTTTTTATGTTAAGAGTGTGTGTGTGTGCACATGCACGTGCATGTGAGTGCACAGGTGCACCATGCATACACATGCACAGAATAGTAATGTCCATAGTGAACAAGTACCAAGTATCACAGAGTGCATTTTCATCAACAAAATTCCTTTTAAGAAACTTCAGTACCTTGGAGGTAAATTATTGCCCTAAACACAAAAACACTGTTAGCAACAGTAAACTATATCATTAAGCAGATACTAAGAATGACCATTACCTTTGACCAATAATCACTGACCATTGTCCGATCCAGCTTGACTACATCACCACTAGGTGAGAAGACTGTAATCACTGTCACTACTGTAATTATTGTCCTAAATACACAGCAGTCATAAACTCCAGCCCCCTGTCTACAATAGTAAGGCAATTGTTAAAGGTTGTACAATCCCTGCATTTAACCCTACTTAAGAAGGTGATATAGAAAACATGGTATTAAGGGCTATTAGACAGTTATTCAATGACAATTGAAAACTTCAAGTTTTGTGGGAAAGAATAGAAATCAATCTTCTGCCCTGCCTGCTTGTTGGGTAAGGGGTATGTGTGTGTCACTGGGAAATGTGACTAATGTGGTTGTGGGCTGGGGCTGAATACTGCACACTATGTCCTCTTTGACCTCTGAGACAAGTTTCTGAGGATCATTGTAATGCAATAATCTTCTCATTCTTTGAAAAAAATTTGGGTTGTTCACTCATGGTAAACTATCATTTATGTCCGTAAGTTGTTACTCATTTTCATGCAAACATTGGCAATGTAAAAAAAATCCACATGAGCCACAAAAAGAATCATTGCATAATTAAAATGAGGAACTACAAGAGGATAAGGGATACAGAAAAAAATTAAACTGTATGCTTTTAAGCAAAATCCTTATCTGTCATTAATTTTCTAATGTTGAAAGTCACACTGTTTTAATAGATTTAAAAAGGAAATGTGCCAAAATAAAATTTTAAGAGTTTTTGATGAAGCATACTTTTTGTAGGAACCAAAAGTCTTATACATATGGACACTTTTAGCTTTAAATATTTCTTTTTTAATGCACATATCAATCTCCATATTATTGAACAAGAAGTCTTTCATATAATTTTGATATATCTTAACTGAACTTAAGCAAGCAGGTAAAGGGAATCTTTAAATGACAGTTTTCAAACAGATGAAAACAAGAATTCTGTATTAGTTTTCAAGCACCAACCTTCATTCTGTCTCTTCGATACCACAGAAACTCACACACAGTTTTTTACCTAACAAACGCAGAGATATTCCTGATGAGTATGAACCCATTCACCTGTATGTGAACATTGCATAACCAGTGATCATGTTGATGAGGTAACCCTGGGGGAGTGAGTGACAGTAATAGGCCAAGAGCCACCTTCACCTGTTCTAGGGAAATAAGACCTTTTATACAGGTGATGGAAAGTGACATCCAGAGTCAGTAATAAACTTCAGAGACATTTAAATAACCCATAGTTACAATGTCTGATACAAGGTCTGATGGCCATTCAGGATTCTTCAATCTGGCACCTCCCAGTACATAAATGAACATTTTTAACAATAAGTGAGCACATATAAAGATATGTAAGATATGTGTTTATCTCATCAATCTGCTCCTGTGTGATATTAATAAAACAACGAATTCTTGCAAAAAAAAAAAGTAGAATTCAATATTTAACTGAAGTAAGTGTTATTACTGAAAAATTATTTATGAAAAATAAAACAAATCAGATGTAAAATGAAACAGTATTGATCATCAAAACTAATTTTAAAAATTCCTCATCCTCATCAAAAAGTTTTCCTGTGAATGTTACAAAACCATCATCAGTTGATGAAGAGATGAAACATCAATAAGTGTAAAACTGTCACAGCTTAGTCATAATCTACCAGTAAATAAGCAGCCTTAACTCTATAGTTCAAAGACCAAATCAGGCCAAACATGCACACTGAGGTGACCAAATTATCATATCCTGGCAATTATGTATAAACCACAGCAAAGATTGAATGCTCTAATTTCATTTCATTAAGTTGACCAGACTTGTACCATGATGGAACAGGGAAATTAACATGAAGTACATAGATGTACCATCATGGATGTTATCTTTTGTACTGAACAAGAGAAATTTAATCAATGCAATGTATGTACCAGTATGCAAGTATTAATGTATTTATGCTAGATTTAGCAACATGGGCTACCTCACATATACATGTATCACAAGAGGTCATCATCAACCTGTACTGGATATGGATAATTAACTGGGATGAAACAGTATATGTCAATGTATGTTCAAACAAATCTAATTACTGATTCAAACAAATCTAATTACTGATATAAAACAACCCATCTATTTCTCACAGTTTTCCTTTTTAAAATAGCACCTGTAGCATACCTTCTGTCTATTTCTTTCTTTTTTTTTTTTTTTTTTTTTTTGAATCAATATTCATGGTTGTTTTTTAAGTCTAAATTACTTATGTGGATCAAGCAAAACTGATAGAGGTAAACCTGATTCTGTCATAATTTGGAGTCACAGTGCATCAATTTATACATCATGTATGGATCAAGTATCAGTGATTACCACCAGCGTCACTCATGACACTGCAAGTTACACAAGCCTGACAATAATGTTATGGCAGTTCATCATGCATTTGGATATCATAACTGCATCATAATTGCTTAATGTGCTGAAAATTAATACTTCATGCCAGAATTCATGACAAATAAACTCATAATTTCTAAAGGATAAAAACCTTTTTTCATTCATAATACCTCCTGGTATGCAGTTTTAAGAAAAAAGACAGCAACAATAAACTGGTTAAAAGAGAAGATGTTTTCCTGCAACAAGGTCGATTATGGTGACGAAAAAAAATAAGTTCAATGATCAATCAAAATTAAGCTATCAAATTTATTTGTGTTTTTCACGACAATTACCCTTATTTTATTCCACTTTGATGGTAAGCATGAACTGACTATAAGCACAGCAGGTGTGGGACTTCTCATACTTAAAGAATAAATACCAACATTAACTATCCACTCCACTGTCATTGATATGTTTCTCTTGTCAAATAGGAGGGTTTTCATGGGGAAATTTAACTGTCAGTACTACAAAAGTTAAATAGACAGCAGATATTCTGCTACAACAAGTAGCTCTGACTTATTATAATGACGCATGCTTTCAAATACAACACCATGGTGACAAATTTTTCTTTCTTTATTTGTTTTGTGACCAGATATTACTTTTTTGGAATTTCTCAAGTTATGATGATGGAACTTTATTGTCATTTTTTCCTCAATAATTAAATACAACATATGATGTACAGTAATCTTTAGGATAGCGGTGTTTGAGGTTCAAGTTTTCAAGTCTAATTTCAGAAATGAACCAAACAACATTCATCCATGTTCTCTTTCAGTGTTCTCCAAGCTATGCCCAGTAGATTATAAAGTCTTCCCTAACTCATATATGAAAAGTCAAATTATTTGATATGGTATCATGTCAATCTTCTTGTGTTCAAACTAAATGATATTATAAAGTCTTCAAGATGTGCACTCATTAAAGAAAATACAACACATTTATGAAGTAAAAAAAATCAGTTAACATTCTGCGTATTTTAGAAAGCAGTTAATACTTTTAAAAATGTGTTGTGTGAAATATGAAATAAAGTGTAGCTGTAGCAACCTGTGAAAAAATTTTATACATGCAAACATCCTGTAAAAACTAACATGTCAGTTTACTGAGACCTCCTCATGAAACCCCATGGCACAAAAATATATAAAAAACCTTTTTTTGTCATTTCCAGTGCTCTGTTGCTCCTGATAATGACACATAATGGGGTGTAATGGAGAGCAATCCAGTGTTGCTGCATGCAACGATGACAAGCCTTTAAAAACTTCATCATCTCTGACTGGAATTGCCTCATTCCCCATTCATTCCCGGCTAATGGTGTGAGAAGCACCCATTCTTTTCTTCATTAAATGGTAAAAAAATCCTGTCAGCATTTAACACGACTGTAGAATTGATGAGGATATTAATGGCAACCTCGTGTTATCGCAGCTTTTCACAAAAACTGGCAAAGTCTCCCTTGTCACTGTAACAATTGCCAGCCTCCAGTGATTGGATGTATAGTATTGGTTTAATGGGCTATGGTTTACTGTTCACCACAATGACACTAACAATACAGAGAGTTTCAACTTGCTGTGTGTTTATGGGCACATGTTTGTTTGAACAACTATATTTTTGTCTATCCTTATCCAGTTACAGAGATGCCATTATGCCAAGAATTAAGACATTTCGAAACACAAATTCTGAAAAAGATGGTGTAAATGAGCTGAGTAGCTAGGTTACAATGCCCTTCTAGAATGGAAGTCATATGATTATCACATTTTTAAAGGGCACTTTTCCCTTCTATTCTTTTTATACCTTTATTCAATGGCATAAGCTTTCTTTTCCTTTTTCATATTAGTGTTTTTTTATTTTAGATTATAGTGTTTTTTTCACACCTGACCAAAAAATGTTTGTAGTTCAATTTCTATCATTTCATTACAAATATTAAGGGTCAGTTAGACTATTCAACTGAAATGGGCACATTTTGGCCTACATTTGACCACAAAAATAAGAGATTGATTTACCTGGGAAAACTGTGGGAACAAGGCAATGGCAACAGGCAAGGCAAATCCAAAACAGGCAGTTACTACTGCAGCATGAATGGGTAAGTGAAATCTTGGACGAGTCTGGAGAAACTTAGTCCTGAAATAAAATAAATTAAATTGTTAACTACTGAAACGACTGGACAGTTGATTACTGTACTTTCAATGCATATGCAATGCTGATTATAAACTGAATAAAACTTTTCTATAAAGAATATAGAATTCTGCTCTAGCATGCCATAGTTTTGAGAATTACATTTAATTTTAATATCTTCACTGTCAATGTATGGCATAAACATGTCAATGAGTTACCAAAATAAAATTTATTCTAGAGAAAAGAAGCTACTATTTTAATCATCACCAGATAAAAAAACAAAGTAAAAGATTCATATCAAACAATGTTAACACTGAGTTAAAGGACTTGAAACATCCTGTTATCTGCATAAGGTTGATGTTCTGCAAAATGTCAGTTTAAAGACTTTGGGCACCTTAAAAGCAGATAAAACTGGGGGTTATTGCCATCTATAAAATAGGACACAGTCCTCCAGGCCACAGACGCCTCCTCATGATAAAGTGAATAGACCTTTTGAACAACAGACCAAGTGCATTTTTTCCAGTAACCGTGGAACTGAATAATGGATTACAAAAACCAATCAAAAATATGGAAAAAAGGTTTGTAGTTTGTAATATTAATTTTGAAAATTTGACTTCAACCACCTTATTAAAATCAAATTTCTGCTTTGTCAGATTAGTGTGTGTTAAATTGAATTTATCTTTGGTAATGTGATATACAACATCACTCTCAAAATCCACCTAAATTGTCCACCATACTATTAAAATATGACAATAATGAAGAGGTCCACAGCCATGGACATGTCAAACAAACCTTAGATATATTAGATTGCTCTTTCACAGACACAAGCAACATCTTACACAATGAGACAAGTTTTTTTCATGCACATCAAATAGAAGTAAAGTCCCCAAAGCAACACACTTTTCATGATAATGATTATTTTTCCTATTCAATCTATATACTAAAGATATCCTAAAGCTAACTTATCTGTGAAAAATTACCATGTACCTTTTCCACTTAATTTTCTTGTTCAATTTGAAAACATGTTTCCAGGCTAATTTACTTTTTCAGAAATTACAATGTCTCTTCTCCTTCTATGCTTTCTTGTATATTTTGATACAATGTCCTCGAGATAAAAAATGTCTGAAATTATCATGTTTCTTTTTTTATATTCACTTTTCTCGTACATTTTGATGCTATATCTCAGAGTTAATTTTTTGTAGCAAATTGCCCGCGATTCAAGCCGACTTTTCCCCTCCAGCAGCAACACCTGTGTGTTTGACAACTTGTACTTAATCATGGTGAAAATAAAACACCATGTTTATGAAAGGGATACTGACTTTTATTATTTTTTTCTTATTTCAATGGGAAAAACTAATGGTGATGTCGAGGCATATTTGAAAGGGAAAATAGTTTTGTGATAGAGTGCCTAAGGAAGTTCAATAGAAAAAAATGTTGCTATCATAATAAGACCCTTTTTCTTACAAATTCTTTTGTGAAATTCAAAAGCACACCTATTTATCAAGTAATTTGGAATCCTAACCACTTGATAATAAGATGGCTTATTTCCACTATGGCTGTGACAGGTTCAAGAAGTAGTGTTCTAAAGTGGACAAGCAGAAAATCTTTTTGACAAACATTTTGACAAGGAACAACCCAAATATTTGCAGGGAACACAGGTAAAGTTGAAATTATAGACTCGTCCCCTTGTCACCAATGTCATCCTAAGTTATATCTTTATTACATCATTTCATCTGAGAAAAATTATATCAATTTATGAATGAACCATAGGGATTTTTTAAAATGCTGCTCAAATCAAAATTTTTTTCTATATTTCACACTACCTGCCTCTTTATATTATCTATCATTGAATACTCGATGTTAAATCACTCACTTTTCTAACTGTGTCATAACAACAGGTGGTATAATGAGGATAGGGGCAGGTAACACAGCCCTTGTCATAGCCGTCTCAAGGAGGGCCTGGAAATATTCAATTTCATAAATCACAATAGAAATAAAATTTCAAAACTTATCACTTAACCACTATGCATCATAAACCTTGTTCTTGCTGCCTGAAGGAGGACCTGAAAATATCACATTTTTATTATTAAGAAAAAGCAAAATAGAAATAAGAATTAAAAAAAAATAACTTAACAGGTTATCAGGCTTGGATATGACTATCTCAAAGAAGATATAATGGCATTTTCTTTAACAAGAGTAATAAAATAAAATCAAAAATAGTTAAAATTATAGTTTGATTAAAAATTAAACTGTTCTTGGACAGTTGTCTCATATAGAGCCTGAAACTAGAATATCTGACAAAATAACACAAATATTCCAAAACTTAACCAAAATAACACAAAAACTTCACATACCTATTAATCAACAGGTAACAGAGTCATATGGATGTTTATACATACAATGAAAAATTCTAGTTTTATGGGGTCAGACATACTACATAAATGATAGATAGATACATCTATAGAGATAGATAGATAGATAGATAGAAAATATACATGTAAAAACCCTACTATAACGATTATAAAAAAAAAAGAATAAAGCTGTTT
Source organism: Lingula anatina (assembly GCF_051362555.1). Lineage (NCBI taxonomy): Eukaryota > Metazoa > Brachiopoda > Lingulata > Lingulida > Lingulidae > Lingula > Lingula anatina. The sequence goes on along the minus strand of NC_141767.1, from coordinate 12,457,533 downwards.
CCAGGCCAATCAGATATTAATCACTTATGGTCACCACATTATTGAAGGGATTTTTCTATAAATAGGAGGTTTAGACATGTTCCTTCATTACATTGTGTCTGATAAGACAGGCTCACAGCACATGTATCACTGACTACTTGGACACAAGCACACAACAACTATCAACATATACAGAAGATATCAAATAGTCTACTGACCCTTATACTAAAAGACAATCACTCCTGTTCCAGTTATGTTGAATTGGCTACCTGTGTAAGCATGCAAACTTTTAGTGTTTGTACATACAGAATTTTATGAGCTTACACCCTCCTACTTGAATATACTGGCTTCACATTATACACCTCCATGCAAACTCCATTCAGTTGAACATCTTAAAACTTGTAGCATGACCGATTATCTGATGATAATTCCTACAAAATAGCAGCCTGAACCAAATGAAACTACTTTCCAATATATCTAAGGAAGATTGAACAAAATTCAAAACAGAACTAAAGACATATCTTTTTCAGTGATATAACTCTTTAAAAAATCCAATCTGTTATTATGCTAAAGGACAGTCTATTCCATGCCCTTTATATTTACATATATCTGAGGTTTCTTTATGCATGAACATCTTTTTATTTTGAGATAAGCTTTAAAACAAATATATCATTATTTTATAATAATATTAATTAACAGTCAGGTTGCCTAATGACCAGTATGTGTTCATGTTTTTCATACCTTAATCTGTGAGAAATAGCATGGGCCATGATAACAAATTATGTTCTACGAGAGTTTTGAATTAACATTCTCTTAATCTCTGACCTCCTTTTTTCCTCCAGACAATATCACTGAAATCACTGAAAAGATAACCACTTTTTCTCTTGAATAACTCCTTAGACCAGCCTAACACCTACAACAGTTAAGATACAGTTATATTCAATTGTTATTCACTATCTTATAAACCATGAATTCTTGCCAGACTAGGATTACATTACCTACAGCCTGGTGTGGCCTGGAAGCACTCAAATATCCCAACGCTCCATGACTTTACCAGGAACATAGCATCAAATGGAGATAAACAATAACATCCCTTGTTCTTTCTGACCTTGTCTTTAAAGCTTGCAAAATTGATATTTTTGTGGTTGGTAAAAGAAATAAGATATAACCAAGATGTATATAACTTCACATGATGACATAAGTTTCATAAGTGTTTATATTATTCATAAAAAAAGATAGCAGGGTTCTCACGTGGCTTTTCATTTCATAAAAGAGATCAAAGAAAAAATGAACAGTATTAACACCAGCATCTACCTGTCCCTAAAAAAGCACTAACAATTTAACAATGGCTAATAAAATAAGATCAAAGGAAAGGGGAAGTTAGTTGCATGTAGCAACAAAACATCAAAGCTAATCCCCATATTATGAGCTAATTAAACTATCAATTAAAACTTTAATGAGCTATAAGTTGTTCTCATTTGAATGCATGAGTTTTAATGACAGTGAGAAAGACAGAACACATGGTAAAACAAACAAATAAAATACACTCTAGATTCAAAGTGTGTCATTTAATGTATTTTTATTGTGATACATGAGGAAAGAAAAGATGGAATTCTGTACCATATGTTACAACACTAAGGACTAACTTCCACCTATCATTTGTCAAAATATATTATTATTCAGAAAACATAATATTCTTAATTATTCAATATTAAAAGAATGAGCAAAATAATAGTATTTACTATCTGTACCATTGTCAAAATAAAAGCATATATTAATAAAATATTATACTTGGTTGCTATAGGGGTAATCAATATTCAGTCGCAGGTGAGCTATATAGGGGCACATGTTCATTATGGCATATTTTAAACAAACTTCAAAAACATAAGATGTTTAGGGAATTTAGTTTAAAGTTATTTCTGAAGAAATCACATAAAATATAATGTTTCTTCTTTAGTGAAATCCACTCTTCTCCTGCAGCAAATAAATTGTTTCTAAAAAATATAAATTCAAGCAATACAGCTGTTTAAAATAGCTGAAAACATAAAAATTCATTTTTATTTTCAGGTAGTCTGTGACACTGCGTTCAGTTGGAATATAAATGGAATTGCTCCTTTTTTAATTTCAAACTATTTTTCAACTTAAACCTACAGTATTATTTCTAAATGATATACTACCTTCTTGGCAGCAATCTGAGATGTTCCTACTATCCTCCCTTCCTTGTCCATAACTTCAATACCTTCAGAAAGTTCATTATTTCTCATACAAATGACATTGCATACACTGGCAGTGGCTGGAGGAGAAATATACAACAGGTAAAGTATAACCAAGATCAACAAACATGCTTATGGTGAAAACTTATGATTAAATTTTTCACTGCCTTGCTTTAACAAAGTGCAATGAACATCAATGAAATCTGTCCTAAAAGAGGTGCAACCTGGTACCTGTAACAATTGGTTGGGCAATGATGTCGTCTTCTCTATCACAATTGATGAATATTGCCATCATTTAACCCAGACTAAAGCAAAATCACTCCCGGTTTACAGTGGACTTGCTCCAATGGGACAATGTACTGGTACATTTTAAAGCCAGGTATACATCATGTGGAGTTTTTCCCTTTATTACCCAAACTCTTTTTTTAAATACTATCTAATAGTATCTAATCATATGTCTGGATTCAAATGTATTTGTGCATTGCCCATCTCTTACTACCATGATAAAAAAATGGTGTTTAAAAAACCTTTATACTTAACCATCTTAACATTAATAGAGTGCATTTTTATTACGAGCATAAATAATGTCACCTTGACATCAAATCTCTATACTTAAAATATATATATATATCGATATACTCACCAACTGCTGGAAAAGGTACAAATCTCTGGATGAGGAGTTTCATGGAAGGTGTCAGTGCATTTGCTCTTTTGATCATCACTCCTAGACTTACCTGTGTAAGATTTTTAGCTAAATTTATATTTTTCTAAAATAACAGATTAACAACATTTATGCTTAAAAGGGAAAATAGAACAATAAATTCTATTTCAATCCAAAAAGATGTTAAAGGGATCTAAGTATTTCTTAAGTAGAGAAGGTCAAGTTAATCAGTAACACGTATATGGTGGTATTTGCATGATGACATATTCTATATCTATATCTTACCGCTATTCTATATCTTACCGCTATTGTAACTGCACTACCCACAGCTGCACCATATCCTAGTAAGAACCGACTTATCGGTGTTGGCTGAAAAAGAAACAAACTTTTTAGCTAATTATAATGTATGTTTTTAGATAACTTAAGAAGAGAAAAAATTGAATCTGGATTGGATCTTACTAAAAATGAGTAACACTAAGTTTCGACCTTCTTGCCATTTGCTCTTCTTTTCTCTTCTCTTCACAACTAGATGAATCAAAACATTCACTTTGGTATGTTTTGAGACATCTGCCTCGTCTAAAAAAATCTTTTAATTGTTCTTCCAGTTACAGCATGAGTCTTCCACCGTATGCTACATACAATATATTATATCGAGGGGCAGCCAAGATATAATCAGCACTTGTGACATCTCATACAATGGAAGATAAGTTGTTGTAATGAATTTATTCCATGGCTGGTGCTTCAAACAATAGGATGATTGCACTCATATTTCACTCAGAATGCAGTGAAGCACATTAAAAATACAGTAAGTGAAATACAAGTGTAATTATCTTTTTTTTTTCTAAGTGCCAGCAGTGGGATAAAAACATTTTACTGGAACTTATCAAAATGTGAGTTAACTGATTCGTTTTACTTCACTACCCCATCATTGTGTCACAAATTGTTCTTAGATTAAACCAGTTCACCCATTTTATCATTCTCTTCAAAACTATACAAGTTTGCCAGCATTCCAATTCTAAATATGCTAAGTTATGTTGTTTATTGTGTGTGTAACTAGCCACTGCAATCAATAAACACAACAGATTGTTCTCAGTGAGCATGGATAGACAGAACTGCACAAAGAATGCATAAATAAGTTAAGCTGCTGATTCTGTTATATATCAGAAACAATATTCAGGCTGTTCTGTATGAACAACTCACAACTTTTATATTCAATATGCCATTTACAAAACAGAAAACTTTATTACTACTGATAATAATTAAATAATGATTTATAAGATAAGGACCTAGCATGATGTAATGCTCCATCAAATGTGTGCTATTTGGTGAAGAGCATGACCTGGTTTTATCCAAGAAGTTTGACTTAGCCTTCATCCATCCCACATCTAAAAGGGATTTACCCCTTTAACAGCCTAGCCACAGCCTATATTTGTTGTCTTACCTTCGTGGCATTTCTGTTAGAGTAGTTAACACAGGCATTATGACTCTGATTCAGCCACTGCCAGAAGATGGTGGCTTTAATGGTGGGATTGGGAAGGAGAAGACCAACAACCTGAATGATAAATAATATTTATTATCTTCAACTTAATATGCTGATATTCTAGAATATCTAGTATCACCAGTACAAACAGACAACTGTAAATCTTATATGCTATTTTCCAAGAATGTATTAAAAGATCTATGTTATACATTCTTTTCTTTACCAGTACCTTCATCCTCATTCAAAAAATATAGTTTTCTACTGGAACTGACACTTTAGCAGTGATGTCTGTGTATATAAAACTCATCTTTGGTGAACATAATTCAATGTTAAAAAAATAATGCAGCAAATTATACACGGTACTCAATCTTTTCAATGCTGGAAAATTGTGACTTTTACAGATACTGTAAATTTTAAGTCATAATTTCTTAAAATTAGAACGTACATATCTAGTGGTAGCAACAAAATTAATATAGTTCTATTCTATGCAATAAAAGCACCACAAGTGCTATACAGAAATACCATTTTTGTGATTATAAAATTCTATGTTTAAAAGTTTGATAATTTTGGCTCATTGCAAAGATTGAGTAATTTCCATACTTTTGGGGACTTACAATTGGGGATCCAAAAGGAACAAAACCTACAAACACAGAATATGACAACAAAACAGTCTAAGAATGTGAAATAAACAGCTAATTCAAATGTGTTAATAATGTTATAACTAAGTAAGATAAAAATGAATTAGTTTTATTCACAAAAATATATTAAACCTTCCCAAAACTAAGAACAAAAAACAATAATGTTATGAAAAGATTATCAAAATCAGTACCATAATTAAAACAGATAATAGTATAGTATTAAGTCCTTATGAACCATACCAGACATCCTAAATGGCATGAATATTTTTTCACCAGTATCAGGATGGATAATTGCCTACAAAAATAAGAAAATGTACAAATAAAAACAACAAATTGTACACATTGTCTTAGATGAACTTAAAAAATTAGTTTATTCCAAACAGTTAAACTTTTTAATTTCATTGTTTATTTTTTAGATATCTATATTTTTATTGAAAAAAAACTCTGTAATGTTTTCTTATCTTTTCTGTATATAACCCATGTGTTTCAAAGACATTAAGCATCAGTTTTATTTCATATTTACTCATTTTTATTCACTATTTTTTAATTTATAAAATGTTTTCTGTCTAATTCATAATCCATGTACCTGCTTTATCTTTTGTGCTTCCCATAACTCTTTGTTTGAAATACTAGGAGGTAGCTTGCCATTTTGAAAGTCCTGCAGCAACTGACAACTTTCCTTTAAACGTTGCTATAAAAAAGCATAAAACATGATTATAAGAATAACATCCCATAATATTCACATCAAACAGTTCAATGGCAAAGTAATTGGAAACCAGAATGTTTGATTATATGGCAACATGCTGACAATATATAAGGTAAAGTATTTTTATTAATATATTTATTATCACACACACACACACTGCAACAATTTCCATGCACATTACTGATGCACCCATACTACGTACATACACATTCCACACATATTAGAGATCAATGGGTAAATATCCATACTCCATCATATGATGGTTTGTGGATACAAAAGAAAATATGAGCACATACATTCATATACGCGTATGACAAGCTATTTTGGCTTAACCAGAAAAAAAGAGCATGCATTTACATAATAATTACCAAGGTACATTTACTAGTACATGTACATTAATTGCCAAACTTCTCAAACGTGTCAACATACAAAAAATATCTACAGAGAATTTCACTACAAGATGTATACATATGATAAACACAGTATAATAGTTAAGAAAATACTTAATTACCAGTGACCATACTTAAATACCTTTAAGGTAAAGTAAATGCATTTTATTTTATACTGTATATTATCAGAATTAAGAGTCTAAAAGCACAGTATGAACAATACTTACATTTGATGTAAATAGGGTCTTTGGATCAACAACATCTAGAAAGTGACGCAGTCTTCCAGAGAATGTGTTCTGGTAAATCAAGTTTTGAAACAAATGTAGAAAATACATTAATATGATAAATGTGTGTTTAAAATTATTGTAGGGTGGGTTGGGTTATTAATGCAAAATTTATTTAAAAATTTTTAAAACTATATAGCATTTTAGATATTTAACCTTAATGTCAGGTGCAGTTTCGTGAAACCATCATTCGAAGTTGCATTCCTCGGTTATCTTTATTTCGTATCAGCAAAAGCTCTAAATAGTTAGTTATCAGCACTCGAACAGGTTGAAAGTGACAATACGCTTGATTTATCCGGTGGAAGAACACCGAGGATTATTCTGTTTCGAGCATTTCTATAAGGCAAATATCCTATTAGATTTTCCTTAAGAATTATTCCAATCACCCACTAGGTAAAGCATTCATTACCTGGTCAAACCTTGATTCATTTAGTCGAAATGGTGGAAAACCATCCGAGTCTAGCTGCAAGTTCGCTCCCGACGTCGCCATGATAGTTCTGCTGACCTAGACCTCTAACACAACGAGGCTGAACGTGACCTGGAAGGACAACTAACACACGTAACTTGTGAGTTATGAACGTGCGTGCGCAGTCAAGTGCACCTGTACATTAAATTGTCTTGAGCCATTATAATAAATATATTTCAATTTCCACAGGTTTATCTACAATTTAGGCTATTTTTTAAAAGGTGGAATTTTGATATGGGCTTATTAAAAGTGAAGTAGCTAGGCCATTTCGAAACGCTTGGATTTCAATAACATCCTGCAAAACTTAAATAATTGGTAGGCATGCCGATAAATCAGTAGGCCTATTCGATGTGCAAAAATATTAGGCTGCTGTAAAACCTTTTTAAGTTGTTGATTATCATATTCTACCCTCGTACTAACATGTCGGTGCGATTTCATTTATCCAGGAAATTCAATGCTTATTACATTGCCTGAATACTGTCATTTCTCCAGTGTCATTAGAGGTGAACATCACGATCATTGTGATTACTTCTTCATCCATACACACTAAACTATCAGCAAAACTATCTAGGGTCTATTACGGGATAACGTGAAATGGGAAATTACTTTTCAGTCTTACGTTATGTGACCTTGTTTTTACATTAGATGAGTTTTGGGTTGGATTTTCTTCTCTCAATCTCACACTAAACAAAGACCCTTCCCACGGACCAGTATAATCGGGTTTGGTAGTTTGTTTTTGAAGATAAGCCTACGCGGCAATAATGTTGTAAATTCTGTGCCGGAATTATCGTATTTTAGTTAAATTTCATGACCTCATTTGAAATCTTGACCTTTTTTGTTTCCTGGAACCAAACGTACAGCACATAGGTGAACACATACCAATAGTTTTCACCTTTTCGCAAATGCGTAATTTGTCTGTTAACATTTAAAGAGTAGACAGGCTTCCTATAGGCCCTATTAATCATGATTAAATGACTGTTTTCAGTAAAATTCATAACAACGCTATTCTTCGCGTGGAATATAAGATAATGTAAGTTAAAGGTCATCCATGATTTCTTAGTTGCATTTTTTTTTTAATAACTATATGTGGCATTTTTTCTTTGTTTCTTATTATTACGCATCATTATTACTATCTGCAGAGTGATCAACAGAGAACAGATATGAGGATGTTTTTCATCACGACTTTATACGTTTTAAGGAAGATGATAGTTCGCCATGTTATTTCTTGTTTACCAGAAGTAAATTTAAAAAAAATAGGCGCAGCTGTTTATTTTTAATTTTCAGATCAGAGACATTGTTTTTAATTACTGTGATTCGCACAGACTGTACATTGTAAGTTTATCCTTTTTTACCATGCCCAGGGGTTCACATTTCTGTACAATCCGGTCTGTGCATTGTGTTATCTGAAAGTAAAGTAAAGCGACATGTGGAAAATAAATATCAACAGAAAAATAACACATTCAAATAAGATTTCGTACGGTCATTAAAGCCTGAAAGGCATGAACGAATATTTTACGTGGCCAAGCGTCGGCCTTACGCCCTATAGTAGCTCATCCTGCATTGTGCCACATGTAGAGCCACATCAATAGTGCCCCGTCCCCCTTCGTTCATACAATTAAAATGATTGGAATATACAAAGAATGTTTTTTAAATGAAGAAATTAATGAAAGAATATGGGTCTACATACTTCGAATGCAATGGTGGAGTCGAGATGTAACAGGTGGATTGCTTATATTTTTTCGACCTTTCTGTAATAAGGTCTGCATTTGGCCATGCTCATGATGACTTCTTCCTTCAGTTTTGCCAAATTTCTGCAATGTACCCCCTGCCAGTGCATGTGGTGTCATTAAGTGTAAGTGTCACAGGCCATCAATGCCAAGGTGTCAATCAAATTCAACTAGTTGTCATGGAATACATTCCATAGTTAAACATTAAGTGAAATCAGATACCAGTTTATTCACCAGCAACACTTTAGAAAACCCACGCTTCATGTTCTCTGTGCCTCTGCAATAGACTGTTCTCATGTTCATTTTCTACATGATAGAGTAACCCGAATAATCATTCCTCCCCCAATTCCACACAGGTAATTGAAAACAAACTTTGACAAAATTAGAATATTCCTTTCCTTGTGTAGCAAGATGAAATTAAACGCATTCATTGAAATCATGACTACACCACATAGCTCAATTTGAACGGAATCTTATCGAAAACATCTGCAAATAAATTTGTACAGGTAAAGAGCATTCGGTTAATTTGACAATGTTAGTTCGAGGGGGGATTCTATTGAGGAGCTCATTGGGGCGTGGACAACGATACGATTGCAACTGGATTAAGCTACTTAATAGGATATTTAATATTTGTTACAGGGAAGGAAGGATGAAAGGAAGCGTATGCTTACTACACAAACAAGACTGCATGTTGCAGTTAGTGCAGGTGATAGGTGCGAATGTTTACCATTCGCGAACAAACAGAGGCCATATTTTTGCTTAAATTAAGAAAACGTGAATTTCTATAATCCAGCGAAATGGAGAACCTCCATTGCAGATCCAACATATCAGCAAAGATAGTGCAACTGGTTTTAAATTTACTGTCAGCTGTAAATGAACGTTTCTGTTAAATAAATGAAATTATGTTCTTATTTTGACAATAATTATCGTGTGCCAGTGTTCTTCAGTAAGTAGGCCTGCGCCTTGCCTCCTTCACAAATGAGATAATGTGATTTCAATTACTGTCAATCAAAATTCCAATTTCCATCCCCTTCTTTACTATTGTCGTCGTTAATATTCTGCTACTTACATGAATGAGGGTTATTAAATACGACCGTGGACTGGGTCCCGTATTCACCGCCCATTAGCCCCGAAGGCAGATTTCTATTGGCCAACAGCGCACTAATTGCATGATGATTGGCAGCTTCGCTATATAAATGAGTTCCAATCACGTTTTTGTAGTAGTTCGTGTTCCACAAACGGTGCCTAAACTACAGTTTTTAACAACTATATATTTAAAACTGTCACAATCAGGATGCAGAGTCCACTGAACGGTCTCCAGCAGAACCCAATGTTTCAGATGGCCCTGGCCAATGCATTCCCCGCTGGTTTCAACGTCCTAGGCCAGCCGCAACTGCACCCCGCTTTCCTGCACTCACCGTACGCGGCCAACCAGCTCAGCTACCGCCCCAGCAAGACCAGCAAGTCCTTCATGATTGACGCCATCCTAGGACGAAATGGGGAGAAAGAAAACACCAAACCACAGCCTGAGCTCACAGTGGACAGTGTCCATCCGTATAGCTTGGCTACAAGTGTGATCCCAAACTTAAACAACGGTCTTCGACAGGTTTTGAATACGCCAAAAGGTGGGTTGATAAATTTGCACTTTATATTTAGTTGTTTATTATTTTTTTTTTCAAGTAGATAAATCATTTTCGTAAGTGTAAAGTGAACAGTTAACTGGTCCTATATCTTTACTCGTGCACCTGATTTTTTATTTGGAAAATTCCGCACAAACTGCATTATACAGAAAATTTTTTTGAAAAATAAAGATAAAATCAAATCTGGCTATTAAGTTTCTTAAAAGTTGCAATACTCGGCAAAGTAGTATTACCATGATGTACTAAAGTGACGGGTATGTTTTTGTCATCCCGGCACATTTTAAAAACGCATTTGTTTGAGTTTTACAAAATGACAACAAACCGCACATGGCAACAGGAAAAAGCAACGAGGTCAAAGGCAAAACCACAGGTGCAAAGATCAATGTATTTATTGTAATGATTCCCGACTTGAATAATTAATGATCCCATCTTGTGCAGTATGGAGTTCATCAGCTCTAAAAGAGGATTTATCTAAACTAATAAACCCCAGCATCTAATGGTGGTCCATTGATTGGTTTAAAAAAATACACAATAGTCCCGAGAATGGTTTTACTCCCCTACCTGTGTTCAATCGATGGATTTACTACAGGCATCTACCCCCACTGAGAAAAAATCGAAAATAACCATTCTGGCCTTTTCTATGGCCGATTGACAAAATTGGCCCCAGATCTATTAGTCGTAATACTTGAATTGAAATCGTCATTACTCAATTTGACATAATTGCTAATGAAGTCCTTCGGGCTTCATTAACCAAGACGACTTTTTCTCTGATCCTTTTGGTCTAATTGATTTAAGGTGATTACAAAGGAGTTAGTAGTTGTTACTTATGAACGTCCCTTGTCCTATTCTAGGTAAATTGGAGCCGAAAAAACTGTCCGCCACTCCTGGTTGGAGACAGAGTAAGTCCAAGCGTGTCCGAACCATCTTTACGCCTGAGCAGCTGGAGCGTTTGGAAGCAGAATTCGAGAAACAGCAGTACATGGTCGGCTCCGAGAGGTCCTACCTTGCGGGCACCCTCGACCTAAGCGAGGCGCAGGTGAAGGTGTGGTTCCAGAACCGCCGCATCAAATGGAGGAAACAAAGTCTAGAGAAGCAACAACAGAGACTGAGACAGCTAGATCTCCTGCACAGCGAAGAGTCTGGCTGTGAATCTGAAGACGACGACAACGCCAGCATTGGAACTTCCAGCGACTTTGGCAGTGAGGCTGGCAGCGATCACTAAAGCCCCTTCATTTCCACTCTCGCAGCGCCTAAGAGCCACCGTAGACAACCTTTAAAAAAAGACATTAGCGTTCTTTACTGACGAGCATAAACTCCCAAAGTGCCAAAAATAATGCCACCTAGTTGAACTGATGGTATAAGGACCAATACAAAGCGGGAATTGATATTCTTTTGGTGAGTTTACTACAGTTTTTATTATCAAATGTTTTTCGAAGATGAGAATGTAATGTTTATTTGTATAGTAATTTCAATGTCGATGTAATTTCAATTTATGTAATGTCACATTTTTATGTCGTGATAATAAAAACATTTTCACTGGCATTATCTGTTGGATTTAAAACAAAATTTTCTTACCAAGTGTTTCTTCGCTCTTTTCAGACATTCTGGTGTTTTGGTCACAGTGTCTACATGCATGCAATGACGGCCGCCTATCCTGCCATTCTTGGAATAAAAAATCAGTTCAAGAACACTTGTAAAGCGCAGAACTTTATTCGATACGTAATGATCATGATCTGATGAATAACTCACATGAATCTGACACTGATATCATACGACAAGAGCAGAGATTAAGGATTTCAAAACAACTGCACCAACCATGTCAACCAAGATAAACTAAAAAATTGGATGGATTTGACTTTTATGCGTTTTCATCCATGTGCTTAACGTCTGTTTTAGCAATTAACAAAATAGTTATGATGCTCATTGATGACTTGTCATGACAGATTATTTTGACGCTTTTCAAACAGTTTCATCAATTGGTTATTTAGGCAACTTTAGCTTTGCTATAATGTTATTTTCAACTGTTTGAATATTGTTATCATATCAGCACTGTTTTTTATTATTGTTGAAATTGTCATAATTTTTAACTAATTTTTACGTAAGGAAGTTAACTTTCTGAAAAGTAACAAAATCACTAGTTTTCTTCCATTGAATATCCATGTTAAATATAGTTTGTTATACTTTAAATCAATCATAATGCGACATTCTATGTTTAAATAAAAAACAAAAATTCAAATAAATTAAGGAAATTAGTTTGTGGTCGTAAATGGAACCTCGCTTTCTACTTTTAATTTTACTTTTAATTATTACAGACTGCTCTCCTCTTAAGTGTTTTTATTGGTCTCCTTCATTTGTATATTGGTTTTCGATACATATAAAATACCAAATAGCTCCCCCGCGGATAGCTAAAAGAAAAGTCGTTAAAGACAATAGAAGAAAGTTATCGATGTATCGTAATAGAGTCCCCCACGTTTTAATCACTATTAATATTTGCTGTTCTAATGATCATCTGGTGTAGATTAACGGTGCATTACTTTATAACCATTGAAACGGAATTGATTCATCCATATATTTCCTCTGAGTTCGATGATTTTTTTTTTTTTTTTTTTTTTTTTTTTTTTTTTTGTGAGATCACTATACTTGACGACTTCTATTTGGCATGTTATCGTGCAGTTCGTTATTGTTTATGGTGCCTCGTGCATGACTAATCGCGATAGTTCACACAATCAAGAATTTTTCTAGAAAAGAAAAAAAGGCTGTTTAATATGTGCATTTACTATACTTTTTAGTTTCGCTGTTTTCTTACAACATATCACAAAACGATATCAGTGAGAGTTTACTGAGATTAAACGTTCAGGTCATGTGTCAACTTTAGGGCTGAAAATGTTTTCTTTACTATAAAATCTGCATTAGTCATTACGCCCAGACTTAAAATTTTGTGAAATCTTGAAAAAAACTGCTTTCGGAAACCTCACATCTTAAGGATTTTTAAGTAAACAGTCGGTATCAAACTCAATACCCGGGCTATCATTTCCTGCTCGTGTGGTTTTCTATTTCCTGTTGACTAATTAGGAAAAATACATCCGCTTTTTACTGACTAGGAGCATACAACAGGTATCTGCGTCAGTCCCCTGCAGAGGGAGGGGTGGCCATGTCCACGGGTGGTACAGTGAGATATTTTGGATAATCGATCCCCGATAGTATACAGTGTATACCGCTGCCACACGCGGAGTCGGTCTTGTTGTGCTACGTCAAACTGGACCATGGATACCTTCGATTGCCTCGCTGTCTTGCTTTTACAATGCCCTGTCACATGCTGGAATTACAATAATACACGTTTGTTTTGACAATGCCTACCTTGTTTTTCAGTTAAAGAAACAAGAGGTGGGGTAAGGGCAAAATTCACCCGTTTTCGTTACCTATGTGCAGCATATTGCAGGAGACTTGTTTTGTTGGGTTGAGGGCCGATACTGTACGTGATATGGCTTTGTTTACCCATTTTACCCGAGATGAGTTCGATAATTGGCACCTCACGATTGTATTCGTTAACTGGTTTAATTTCCTTCGTTTTATTTACAGCATTGGAGAGAAAACTTGTTGACGACAATCTTATTGAAAGGTTAACGGACGAAGAAAAGCAGCGTTTCGACCAATATTTAATTATGCATATATACAAAGCAGAAATTATGTTGTTTACGTCGTAATGTGCGACGGGGAATAAATGGATCAATGTTTAATTTGACAAGATTAAATGACAAGGGCAATATCCGGGTATTTCTGCATTGTTCGTAAGCCTAAAAGCAATTTTAATAAGCTCATTTCAAACGATCAGAGAGTTAAATTGATCTGTTTTTTCCGGATTTGAATCAAAATTATGGCAAAAATACATTGCTCTTTCATAGGCTTGGTAGTTTGAGAAACTGGAATGTTACAACACCTTTATCTGTGCGTCTGTTTTTATTTATTTTTTCTTTTTTTCTTTTTCTGATTTGAATCAAATTTGTAGGAAAAAAAGTCAAACCATATATCTAGAACAATATTGTGGTGCGGAAAGGGACGAGTATCTTAATGATCAAAACTGTAATGGAGATGTCAATATTAACCTTTCCCATATTTAATGTTTTTCTTCAATTTTCTGTTCCCCTTTATGTGGTTTTGTATTTGATGGAATGAATTGATCCACCAGTTCTCTATCACTTTGATGTCGAATTATCTTGTTCACCATTTTTGACATTAAATTAACAACGAGTTCATTATTCAGTTCTTCACATAAATATATGAAAAAAAACATACTACGTTTGATCAATACTAATGCACTTTAAGGAACAGTGTTGAAATCAACAACAAGGGCCTACTAAAGACAACGCCATACAAGCTGCCATACAAAAGGAAAACAAAATTATTAGTTAATTAACATGTTAATTTTCATTTTATAACAAGTAGGGTCGATGTCACTCAAAGAGTTTTACCCCCCTGGTATGGAGGTAATATTTAACCGAGTGAATTCTGCATTGATCACAACTCTAATGGACTCCTGCTAATCATAATTAATTTTTGTGTAGATATTAGGGCGGGATCAACGGCTAAATGGTTATTGATAAGTGTTTTAGGGGCAATAATTCTTGTTCGCCCCCTACGGTGCACTCCCTTTTCCAGGACGCCGACACCCCCCCTCTCCCCCTCTCTCTCCCTCTCTCGTTTCTCTCTCTCTCTCTCTCTTTCTCTCTCTCTCTCTCTGTCTCTCTCTCTGTCAGCTGTCTTTTGCGGGTGAAGATAGCGCTTTGTATGGAACATTGGTAAAAAATAGCCCAGTTTTGAGTTAGTAACTAACTGAAGTGAAATTTAATAACCTTTCACTAATGAGTATGATGCGTTGTCCAAAATATTAATTGTCGTTAAAATTATAAAAAATAAACTGTGTAGTTTGAACGTAAATACTTAACAAATAACTTTATTGCCTTTAAAAAAAGTACTCCCAATTATCTGTGAAATATGAACATCCTAAATATCTTGTGTTTCTCGGTGTGTCAAACATATAAACACGATATATTCAATTTTGACATGTAATTGTCCATGACTTAATAGTGAACATGTGTTCAAACCCACCAAATTAGAGTATTATATTTTCTTAATTTCTGACATTATTATCTCAACCAATTAAAGAAATAATGAACACAAAGCCATCATCATTACTTGCTATTTTCAAATGTAATTGTACAAAAACAATAAACACGAGCTACAAATGAGCCCTCTCGATCAATCTATCGAACTAAACAACGCACGCCACGATCAGAATCTCCCCCAAGGAGTCACTCTCTTTGTTCTACTGTTGATAATTACCCCTGTCCTATTGTATTTCGTTTGATATCTCAATTGACGCGCTCAGTGGTGTGTGATCGCCCATTGTCCAGGGCTAATTAAGACTGACCAGTCACGGCTCCTGCTGACCCCGACCAAAGGTCCGAGCACTACGATGCAGTGGATGATGCCGTTATCAATATTACCGCTTTTGACCTGCACCGTTCTGATTAATTAAAACATGTTAAATGAAGCGGAGTAATTTCTTACAAAGAGTGATGACGACCGAAAGGTTGCAGGGTTTAGTAATCTTCTCTTGAACGCAAATGTTTTCGTACCCAATTTATATTGGTCTTCCGCGCCGTTCAAAAACTTTGTTTGAAATAAAAAATGTTAATCTGATAATTTGAATCAATCAGTTTTCTTTACATAACTGCCAATTTCCAATCTAACAAAATTTCATAAATTAACAAATTAATAATCTAATCTGTATTTGGACATTATCATCCTAATTTAATCACCGAGAAGCCTCTCTCTCTTTTTCTCTCTCTCTCTCTCTCCGTATTTTTCAATATAAAATGCTGTTGCTATAAGTATTTGTTCTTTATTTTGTGCACACCATTGGTCTAGCATCCTTAATAGCTAATAACTCGACCAATTTTTGCCTGAGAAAATTCATTTCATTAATCATTCAACCGAATCTTTTTTATTTTATTACTATCCCATAATTGCGAAGCACCGCGAGGAACCATACCGCTATTTTCTCAGTGTCATTAAAACACAATGCCATTTCATAAACCAAATCTGCGTGGATTACAAAGATGAAATCTCTGATGATAGGATCTAATCGACATTCACCAATACATCACCTAGAAACTCATGTCATTGGCAGGCCTGTTGTCTTTTACAATGAACCTGTATATTGCTTCGTTGGCTGTGGAGAAAGGGAAGGTTAAAGGACACACATGTCAGGGCAACGTGCAGCAACTTAATTAAATAATTAAGGTTACGCACTTAAAATGCGGCACCTTTCCATGACCACACCTGATAAACAAAAATCCACTGACATTTTTACTCGTCATTTATATGAGTTAATAAATACGTTCAAAAAACAATTTAGTAGGGCCCGTTTATATTTCACAGTTAGTTCGTCCTATCTTTTTCGTGATATTTTGGCAGATTTTGATTGATTAATGTTAACCCTTTTTAACATCTTCGTATCTTCGTAAATTTTAAGATTTCTATTAATAATTATTGGTATTATTCATGTTGAGCTTTGCACTATTTTTTTATGTAAAACACTTCCATCATTTTCTTTTTATAGTTCAAAATTATATTGTGAACCACTTTTATTTATTTATTTTGCTCCTTCTCGACACTGGTCTGCGTCATACCAAGGGAGCATTTCAAATAAAAGTTTCTATGCTATTTTTTTTCATTGCATAAGTTCCATTTTATGCGTAAAGTGCATTTTCGAATTATGAAATTTAAGTTGAAAAAAAGCGTGTATGCAGGTTCTTCTAGCGATATGAAAAGATTAATTCTTAAAATACCACGCCAAATTACGGTCTAGCATGCATGTTTCGTTGGGTGGAATGGTGCAACTTTTACCCGAACAGTTATACGTTGTTTAAGCAAAAGTACCATCCACCCGAAAAGAAAATGAAGTAAGAAGCTATTCATTCATGCGACGTGGCATCTACGATCTAAACGCTCATATGTTTATGGAGCCATATTAAAACCCTTCCAAGTTAAACCATAGCAAGTTCTTTACCTAACCCCCACCGCAGTCCTTACCCTGTCATTAGACACTATTTAATGCAAACAGTATTATTTGTCTTCAGTCAAGAGTCAAGTGGTCGTTAGTTAATGGGAAAAAGCGTGATCAATTAGAAGAGATTTAGCTACTAAGACGTTTTAATGAGCGGATTACGTTAAACGTACCTGAAATCGATAGATCAAAGGCGGATGCCGCAAAGCTCCAGCGCAACACGCTGAATTTCAAAATCTCAGGGAGTTTTTCGTCTTACTAAAAAAAGACTTACCTTTCATTTTAATATTTATATCAAGATGCCATATAACTGTATATATTTTTATCTAAAATATTTAATTTCTCTATAAAAGAACCAGTAAGAAATGGATAAAACTGACAAACATTTGATGCCTGGTTATTAATATCTATTCACGGATCGATAAAACATTTTACAAAACTAAAACCCAAATGCAAGGGAAAACAAAACAATGAAAACGATATTTAAGTTTAATGATATTTAAGACAATAGCAACAAACAAAAAGAAGCCAAAGTTTAACATTTCTCTCATCCTAATATATATTTTAACATAATTTTAGTGTATTCGGTGTATATCCCCTCAGATGTAAACTGGGGTACAAACGGTCACATACAAAAGACAGAGATAATTAGGTTGTTCTCTCATTTTTCTGTAGTTACCCATGAAATGGTCTGTTATTCTACTAACCGGATAACAGAAAGTCAAGTAGCATTAGTTGGTCTCGACGACACATCGGCGGCTAACGGTTTAGATATTTCTGAATTAGGCACATCAGTCATTTACTTATAATGGACAAATACGGATCAACCACTCGGCTTCATTTGATCGCATATCAAGATAAACAGCTTTTGCTTATTTTCAATATTTGTGGTAAAAGATCTGCAACAGTTTAAGCCGCTACTTAGCGCCAAATACCTCTCTTTAAAGAAATACTCTTACATCATTGTTAAGTTTTAATGTTTACCTTAACCTCTTCAATGGCATTGTGCTTATGGGTTTACCTGTACTCCAATCACTTTAATCACTGGCCGTTCACATCAGTGCTTCCATTATTTCTTCGGCATAAGTTGCTAAAGGCCAGGAAGCAGCCTCTTCACAAACCACGGTGACGGATTTGGACCGTGATTTCAACGCTCCCGGCGGCTCCCATTTAACCTTCCCTGCGGAAAAACAACTTTTGCTTACTTTCAATATTTGTGAGAAACTGTTACAATTGCGGGCACACCCACCCCGGTGACTGGCGTTACTGCGGTCCCGCCTTCAACCAAAAAGAGATAATTGTTGCATTAAACAATGGAGGAAATACACAATCTGTTTGCGATTAATTTCAAAATAGTTGTGATATCGAAAACCACAGGAACGTGATAAAGGGGCCGATGGTGTTTGTGCCCCTTGCACTAATAAACATCACAAATGTTCGTTGCAAGGTGCTCTGTCGCCACATAATAGTATTATGCACCTGATGCCTCCCCGCACATAGGGTCCCCACTTCTTTTATTAAACAAAAACGGTTAGCCGGAGTTTGTGTAAAATCCTAGAGAAAAAAATACTAAAAATATCCGCCAAATATTCTGTCCGTAATGCATATTCCTCTTTGTTTCACTTTGCGAAAATGAATTCATATAGTTTATTTCAGGACCCACCAAACTAGGTTTAATATATTGAAGCATAAAAGTCACCATGATATCTGCTCTCTTTACCTTTGCATGTCACTGAAATTTGGGGATTTTAATTTACACAGAAGGGAGGGAGGTTTTAAAAAATAAAAGATATATTGAATTTTTCAAATCGGATAGAAACCGTCTTGATATTTTCATATTACAGGGGAAATATAAATGACAATCGGCATTACTCAAAAGTAAGGAGAATGTGATTTTTTGGTAAAGGAAATCAATTTTTAATTTTAAACAGCTTAGATATATTATGCTCAATTTTTCCGAATTACTATACAAAAACCATTAATTCGCAAGTTCCCGTGTGTTTACAATGGAAAAATACTCGTATAACAGAGAAATGTAGACATTCGTAATTGATTTTACCGATACTATACTATAATGTATATTTGTAATGGATGAGTAATGTGGGGTTAATATCAGGCTTTTAGTATAGAGAACACCAAGATAATTGTTTTTCATATATTATTTCCCTCGTACAAACACCGACTAGTGGGTCTACTAATAGGAATACGTTCTCAATGATATTGTTGATAGAAATATTTTTTTAAAAAGTCCAGTTATTAAAGTCACTAAATGCTCGGAAGTCAATAACAGGATATCCTTAATAGATAGTAGTAAAAACCTATAACTGATTTAGACAACAATGACTTTAATAACAGGGAAACGAAAATCATTGAAGTTTTTTACTAGTTCCGTGTATTTCTGATCAGATTTAAATTCTAAACAGTCCTGTTTTCCTTTTTTATTTATTCTCAGCTAAGATCTAATATATTCCGTTTATTAGATCTTAGTTCTCAGTAAACCCGGGCCGTCAGGTTTAATCTATGGTACATCTGCTTTCAATTACTAAATTAATTCCAGTAACTTAAATATTCAAAGATTAATAAACGTGATATATATATATATATATATATATATATATATATATATATATATATATATATATATGCATTGTAAAATGGTACAAATATATTTTCATCGATATTAACAAAATTAAAATGTTCATTGGTTAAAAAATAGTTTTTTTTCATAGCAAACCGAACTTCTAGAGAACCAAACAAATACGACACATGAATCGTAATCTAAAATCAATTTCGCCCAACAGACGCTGTTTTTAGTTTTATGTAATTTTCCAACCACGAGAGTCCCATGTCGTCTCTGGCAAAATGTAAAATCACTGACTGCTGGCATGATTTCTCCTGGCTATTCAAGCTATTTATACTACCGTCTAATATTCGTTGTTTTCAATCAACTTTACAATCATTGCAGCCCAATGTTGTCTCCGACATGTTGATGAAATCACTGACTGGTAGCGTGTTTTCGCCTCGCGGCGTACTCAGCAAACCGCCGCGTGTCGCGCATTGTTTTGACAAGCCTCTTTTAAATTGGACTAGCTTTTATTGAGCACGGAAAATTAATTCATTTCATCCACAGAAAGGGAGAAGAAATGAACATGTCTAGATGTAAGCGAGTTTGTATATCAAGGTGCCTAATAGGTGCATTGCTTGTTATGCCAGGTGCATAACTATGGCCCAAACGTCAATTTCACTTTAATAACCTTTTGATTTCCAGTCGACTGTGCAAAATGATATTCTGAGCGTTCTTATATGAAGCGACCCGGTAGATATTTACCACTCATTTTCATTCGCGACAGGGCTCCTATTTCTTGTTGATAAATACACGTTAGATTTCGCTCAATATCCTTTAATCTTATTAAGGCATACAATGAAGCATTAAGGCTCCTGTTTTCTTCTAGCGTGTGTATTATTAAATTATCATAGCCTCCATAATGGAGTGACTTTGATAAATTTAAGGTAAATATTATGGTTCTATTTACGACGAGAGGGGGTAAACATTGAATGTTACAAATTATTTCCTTCTAATTCTTTTACCAATTAAATGATGTATTATATTCCCCGGGCCTTTAGGGGAGTTAGTCGACGAGGACAGCCAGCTGTTCTACGAGGACAAGGAATCAAGCCTACGGTTCAGTAATTATCATCATTATCGTTCTCTCTTTCCTGTCATACAAAGATTTAGTGGATAGAGGTATTCAATAAACCCAGACCCTTTATCACATCGATGGCAATGGTCGTAGGAGTAGTGAAATGAGAAGTAAAATTAATGGTGATTCCGAGCAGTTTGAGACGTACGCATATCGATTGCGAACTTCAGGAAAAAAATTAACAAGAAAATGAGAAGAAAATGACATAATCACATAGTGAGGACCTGAAATGATTTATCTCCGATAGACAAATGGATTTCTGGTGCCAGTTCACGTACGCCCTTATTTCGTATATGTTGACTATTGAATTTCTGTTCCTTAGTGGAATTCTTTTGAATCAACTAACAATTTATTTAATCCAATAACAACAGATATTTAATACATCATATAACCTACTAAAACTTATGACGCATTAACAAAACATCCCGAGTCACCTTACCGCTGAATGGCAAATAATGTCACATTGAGACAGCAGCCTGTGAAATACTGAAGCGATGTACCAAAAATTATAGTACAATAGAAAAAACTAATATTTTTAGATTTTCCACCGATCTCTAAATTTATTAATAATGGGCACCAGATTGAAAAGAATTGAAAGCCTATTAAAACACTTCAGTCTGAAAAACGCAATAAAATAATCAATTTACTACATGTATGTATTCTCTTATGCCATACTTCAATTTATATCAACACGGAAATTGTGCCTGAAATTAAGGGATTCGATTCGATTAAATATTCTTTTTCCATTTCTGTCATTTGTAGATCATCTAAACAGCACTGTTCAACGTTTGTCTTAAAGATAGAAAGGAGCTTTGATCGTGTTGAAAACAATGGATTACATGTAGATAGCAGTTGCTGGGGATCTCTAAAAGATTTTTTCCTCATTGTTCAACAATATCCCACTCAACCATGACCATTCGATTTAAATAACCTTTAGCTTTTTATATATTCTTCAATCCATATAGCTGCCAAAAATAACGACGAATTAGTGCCAAATAATTTCCCTTACAAAGCCTACATTAAATCAGACTCATTGACTGTTTTATGGAGGAGATATTTGAAAGAGTAATAACGATTGTCGATGCCCCGAAACATAGACAGCTCTCCCACTGTGAGAAGAAACAAAAGAACCCCCTGTCATTCATTAATGCAAGGCTTCTTGGTCGAACTATAATAGACTCCTGCGTCTTAATATCGATATGGATCAAGCCTAATGAAAAGATAAAAAGTAAGAAAAAATGTCAGAGCATAAGGCCCCACGCGCCGCTGATTTTTTACATGTATGTCGAGGTGATGGGAGTAAAAGTTAAAGATCAAGCCAAATATAATATCGGAGCTTTTGTTCTTTTGCCTATCTTTAGAAGCAGATATTGGGAAATCCATGTGGAACATAAAGATTTATCAGCACACCACAAGCGACGATATAGTTAACTGATTTCGATTGCAATTAGATATCTGAAAAATGGTTTGATCTGCCTTAGAAAATGGATCAAACAATCTGACTGAAGAGAAACGTGCACGTGTGTGCACGTGAGAGAGAGAGACAGATAGCCGTGCGTGTGTAATCCTGTTTGTGTGCAGGCACGTGGTTTTCTCTGGAAAAATGACATCAGTTAGTATGTAACTTCTGAACGACCATTAGGTCGGAACGATTTAAGACTCATAATTTAATGTCATTTCTCAGATCATTTCCATTTATCATTGTCCCTAATTCCTAGCAGTGAAAGTTCTCATGATGGTCCCATGCCCACATATAATGAACAACACCAAGTAACGTGGGAGCCTTAAAATATTATCTGTTATAATCCCATCAACTATTCGAGTACCTGTTTTCCTGTATGAAAGACACACTTTGACACACACGTGGTTTTACTCACTCTGAAAATGAAGATGACATCCCTTGTCAAGGTGAAGAAATGAGCGAGGTAATTTTCCCGTTCATTACACACGGTTATTCTTATCTCCTCCCTAAAGATGCTCACCCACCCAGCGGTCATTATATCTCTTAATACCCCGGCTTCAATACAACCACCATAACTTTAATAAAGTTTGCTATTATTATCAGCTAATTTAATTGAAATGATTTCAATGAGTTAATTTTCCTCATCATGTGTCTGGAGCGGCGTTTTCTCCACCCCTTAGGACTGATAAGTAATTGAAAACAAACTTGAGAAAAATTGCCTCATTCACCTTGCGTGGTTTAATAGCAGAGAGGAATGGGGAGGCTTTGTGTGTGCTACAATGACCGGAATGCCCACACTGGGACCCGACTGATAAGATCTAAACACACCTCTGGGCGGGGGTGGCTTCCCTTTGGTAACTGTAATTAGGTACTAACATCATTGTGCTACTCGTGAAGACACGGGGAAATTGCACTGATGAGAAAAGACCCATGGTTGTGTGTGGATTGATAATGCAGTTTGCCATCTACGCTGTTGCTCTTTTTTCACTAATGAAACTTACGCAGGCAGATTTTCGCCTTCCATCGATCTATTATTTTGTTACAAGTACATTTTTGCGATGACTTTTACCTAACAATATATTCTGTAAATAATACATGTAGTCTATGGTGCTAAAACCACAATAATAATACCACAATAGATAAAAAGAAATTTGTTTACACAGAGATTGATACGTTATGCTTTGCAATTTTTTATGATTTTGAATATTACCGTAATTGTTGTTTGATGGTCGAGAAAAAAAAAACAGAAAAAAACAGCTTTTCCGATTATATTTCGGTTACAAATCCCAAATAAATGGATGATAAATGGACAAATAGGGAAGAAAAAGTGAATGAAAAAGATCACAAATTCAAATAAAACGACTCGGTTGGGGGAAAAACAACATAACAGTGAGTGACAAAAACCTTACAAGGATCATTCTGAACAATATATTTTCTTTTATGAAAGGAAGATACTTTTCATCTGGTTTCATTTATTTCTTCTCCTTTACATTCAGTTGGCAATGATTACTCTGAAATCAGTCTCAAGCTCAGAACCAACAGAAATAATCGACGCAATAAGAAAACTCACAAACATGCAATATTATCATTGACATTGCCGTACATTTTCGTAGTTTTATTAAGCTGTCAATGTGAAAAGTATCTTCCATAATGTTCCATTCCCCAAACACACCCACATCAAATATCTTCACAAACCCAAGTTCAACGACATTTCAAAATTGTTACTTTAATAATTTCCGGATAGATCAGATACCTAATACAGGAAGCACGGAAGAGAGCCGTAATTAAATCTCGATGACATGTGTCAGCCGGATGATTTGGCACTCATGACTGTGTTCCTTGCAATTTCACCGTAGACCAGTCCACACTGAAGTGTGCGTGATCCTAACACTGATAAGACGAGATAATATCATTGTAAAATCTCAATTTTCGTCGGAGAAGCGTAGTTATTAACGTAACTTTAATGCCATTTTTTCCGCCTATTTCACACCTCACTAATGGGGGTTGCCGGGCTGAGGTCACCCAGTAAAGAAAAGCAGGGCCCGCCATTATAAAGCGATGAGCTTGAAACACCAAGAATAAAATTGGACTTATATTATACTATATTACACGATATAGGCATGAATTTCAGCCTAGGTCAACGACAATAATAAACGAGTGAATGTTGATAAAAGGGAGCCAGCCTGAACGTCCAATGTGCCTTTGGCTTTCTTCTATGAAACGTGCAGATGCATGTACTCGCAGACCAGTTGTTTTGAATCGTGTGAACTGTTTTCATGTTTATCAGAACAACAGGGTATTTTCTGATATTACTAACTTCTTAATATTACGTTGCATAACAAGGTTAAAATTAAATCAACAGCGCGGGATTTGGGGTTCATTCGAAACACAGACCTATGTCCATTTTCTAAATTAATCGTATCCTTTGCTAGCCGTATTTCGAATTAATTTTTATTCAATTTAAATTCAGAAGAGATTTTCCTTTTCGTGCTTGTTTGTTGCAAGCAGACAATTAGTTCAACGCACAACCATAAACATTTAACAACACCAGCTATATCATTTTACACATATTTTATTTCATATTAACATAAAATAACTTAATCAAAACGATCAGTATTATGAGAGGTAACTGACATGCTTAACATTTACTAGTTCTAAACATTTAGGAAGTTCTGCGTGGAATCGCAATGTCTCATCTGTTATTAACTACAATAGTAGAACCCTCCTAAGGATTATAGTAACGAGAGACGTATGAACTTTTTAAAAAAACTTTTCTAAACTTTCGTGTATCCTTTTAAGCAGAATGTTCCACTCTTAGCTTGCGTAATTCCATTAGCAAAATACTTTTGCTTTAAGATAAACATGTGTTGGTTTACACGTTAACAGTTCAATGGAGTTCGCTTTCGGTACTCTTCGTATCAGCGAGTTTCAGCTAAGTCCAGGGATTTCTAAGCATTCTGTGGTATTTTTTGATTATCTCATGGTCTACATCTTCTGGCTGTAAAGAGAAATGAAAAGAAAATTAAGTTACATGATTTGAAAGCATTTATATCAAAATTTTTACCAACATTTCTGGTTTCTCTTATACATTTGTAAGGGAAGATTAATTACAAAATTAACCAAAAGTACTTTAATGGTGAATTCATAAGATGTTTATGTTTAAATAGCAGTCAGACAGAAAAAGTACTTAAGGAAAGAAATATCAGTAGAATACACACCTTATTTGATATGGCACGATAAGGTACTGCGAAGGGAGACGACATCGCTACAAGTCCACATTGGCACCACATATTGGAAATTATCACAGTCAAGAAGTATGGAAAGTCAATGGTGTTTCCAAAAGCATATCTGCTTCAAGTTTATATGTTTAACTGTGATATTTAGTAAGCACTGCCGATGCTGCCGCAGTCACTTGCACTGTCATCATCTTCGGATTCGCAGCCAGATTCTTCACTGTGTAGGAGATCTAGCTGTCTCAGTCTCTGCTGTTGTTTCTCTAGGCTTTGCTTCCTCCATTTAATACGGCGGTTCTGGAACCACACCTTAACTTGGGCGTCAGAGAGGTTGAGCGTCGCGGCCAGGTAGGATCTTTCGGAGCCGACCATGTATTGCTGTTTTTCGAATTCTGCTTCCAGACGCTCTAGTTGCTCTGGGGTGAAGATGGTGCGGACGCGCTTGGATTTGTTCTGTTTCCATTCGGATACGGAAGACTTCATATCGGCTTTACCTGAAGTGAAAACGTGACATAAGTAATATGTTCGGCTAAAGTCAGTAATTGAAAATACTTTTTATTTCAAAAGGAATGCCCATGTAATACCTTTAATTCATACTAATCAATTACCTCTAGTAGCATTAGTAATGAAGCCAAGGTAGACTCAATTAGTGATGAAGTAAAATTGAGTAACCAATCAACAGACAAAATTGTGGTCAGGACTTTTCACGGATAATTTCGTTCTTTGTGATGTTGAAAGAGAAATATGATCGGAACTTCGATCTGTTCGCAGTGGGGGAGAACGAGTCATGTTATCGACCAAAACCACGCAGGGGAGTCAACCCTTTCCGGGACCATTGACTTATGATCGAACGCGCCGCAACACCTATCGGTTTATTAGGGCCTGACGGCATCATTAGACCAACTGATCTTCCTTGCAGGTGGTAGTAAATTCAATCGAATATATCGATTTTAACACCTGTGTCAAAAGCTGTATTTATTTTGTAAGTTTGTATTATTATTATTTTCTTTCTTTTTTTTTTGTGATAATATGTGAAATTAAAGTTTTTCCCTTTTTTACAGTAGGGGAATCAAATAATTCGCTTGCTTTATTTAAGCGTCTTTTTGACACGCTTAGTAATATCAATATCGTAATATTGAAAAAATTCTCATAGGTGAAATATTCGGTGTTGCTGAATTAGAAAAATTATAAAACATGGTGTATCTGTTTTTTTTTTTATTCAGACACAACACATTTTAACCCGGAATTTTTACCTCAACCCTAATAAAAATACATATTAAAAGATATATTTACCTTTTGGAAGATTAAGTGCACTGCGGAAACCATTGTGTGCTGAGGACAGGTAAGGGTGGACGCTGTCCACTCTCAGGTCACTTTCTGGTCTTGCGTTTTCTTTTTCCCCATCTCTTCCCAGGATGGCGTCAATCATGAAGGACTTGCTGGCCTTGCTGGGGCGGTAGCTGAGCTGGTTGGCCGCGTACGGTGAGTGCAGGAAAGCGGGGTGCAGTTGCGGCTGGCCTAGGACGTTGAAACCAGCGGGGAATGCATTGGCCAGGGCCATCTGGAACATTGGATTCTGCTGGAGAGCGCTGATCGGGAGATGAATCTGGTTCTGCATGTTTTCTTGTCGTAATGATCTTCTCAGTCAAAGTCACTTGGAAGTTGAAGTCACTGCTGACTGCTGATTGGGTTCAGGTACAGCGAGCTGTGCAAGTTGCGGAATGAATGTACACACTCCTTCAATGGCCCTCCTTTTATACAGGTTGGCGGAATGCGAGCAACAATGCTGGCACGACTTGACCAATCACAGGCCATCTAACAGTATTCCTTAAGAGCGAGGGGGGTCTCATTAAGGTGGATGTTCGATAAATATTGATAAAATTGGGTCAATGCCCATTTTACTACAAAGTGTTAAGTCACAATCCTTTTATTGTCCTAATTAGGAACTTACCTCCCCGGAGATCTCCCCAAGTCTGGACTGGTTTAGGACGAAGTTAGGGTCTTTTTGTGGGCTGAAATTGGTGTTAAGTGATCATTACTAGTAAGACTGATTCTGCAGTTTAAAGACTGACATAGGATGAATTAGTTAAAGTAATGTGAATGTGAAAATATTCGCTATACATTATCTTCAAACTTTGACGTTAATTTTAAACAGAATATAAAGATGTGTTAAAGTAAAGCAAAGTAGTTTTCAATATGAAAAACCTTTTCAGTGGTGCATTTTATTTGGAAAAATAATTTTAAGTGCACATGTTTTATCTCTTCCCACAAATGTGTGATTTTAGGAGGCATTTTGTTAGAGCTGCAAGCATATGTTATCCATGTAGTAGACGGCACGACGGAA
The DNA here is from genome assembly GCF_051362555.1 of Lingula anatina. Taxonomy (NCBI): domain Eukaryota; kingdom Metazoa; phylum Brachiopoda; class Lingulata; order Lingulida; family Lingulidae; genus Lingula; species Lingula anatina. The sequence goes on along the minus strand of NC_141767.1, from coordinate 12,429,541 downwards.
ATAAACCTGAAAAATAATAATGTCAAAGAGCCGTATTTTTTATTATAAGAAGCACATTGCATTAAAGATGTTGAAAAATAAATTATTAGTATGCACGTAAATTATTAAACATATTTTTCAGTGTGCAAAAATTTGATAGATGAAAAAGAGAATTTAGGAGAAATACAGATAAAACAGGATGCATTATTGTAAATAATAGGATGCTTACTTGCACGTAACAAAAAAAAAAAAAAAAAAAAAAAATCAAAAGTTAGTAAAGATTGCTTTTCTCACAATATGCGAAATTCAGACGAAAAGCAAATACTTCACCGGCGGCACTGATTGTAGTAAACAAAAAGTAGTAAACATTTGCCGGGTAATCGGTGTGTAATAACTCGCATAACAATAATATTTAAGAATTGCAATTTTACAGTCCTCTGGTCAAAAAGCACCGCACCTAAAGATGATGACTTTCGAGAAAACCGCAGCCATATTTTGGTAGCGATGATTGGGTTCCACAGTTTGTCTTTAAGTTGGAGAACCCCTTAATCCGTTTAACGGTGAAGTCAACGAGGTGTTGTGGTTATTACCTATTCAAGGTGAGTCAATGTACACAATAACAAGGCTAATCAAAGGAGGAGCCTACCATCTACTTAGAAGATTAGTTGTTTTAAACTGATTAAACATGTACAGCGTAATTTACACTGAAATACCTGATCAAAGAGATCATACCTACGTGCGGTGGAAGGTGAAAGGTTTGGCCCTGGTTCCAAAAACAGTAGTACTGTCTTTGTTGAATAAAAGGTCGTTCACCACAATAATTCCGTCAAATTAACTGAGTGTTCATTTTCGAAAAAAAGGGGATTTGAATGCCTCGATAAGTTTGAATAAAACGAAGTAGACTGAGGCAACTAAAGAGAAGAGCGACGGAAGTCAGGCACTACTGCTCTCGCCCGGGATCACGATTATAGCCGCATTTCGAACGAAAAAAATTCAAGCGATAGATTCAGACAATATCGCTATCTATTTCTGAGAAGGTTAACAAATGTTGTGTTCTTCCTTCAATGAATAATAGATAAATTCATCTTCTATTAATTCCGAGTAATTACGATTTCTTTGTGATTAATGGCCGTTTAATTATTGGAACCCGGCGTTCATCAGACGTATAATAACAGGCTCAGGCAGGATTGATGACCTTTAAAACGGGTAACTTTTCCTATTAATTGTTTCAGGAACCCGCTTAATTTTTCTCACTATTGTACAAATCGCCTTCATAGCCTTCTAATAGTTCTCAATAACAGTTGATGGGGTCCTTTATTTGGACATCATTACACAAAGAAGTTGACAGTTCAGATTTATAAGGCGCCGCGAAAACAAAGAAATAGCGTGGTCGCTAGCAAGCGCAAGTTGAAGAGAAAGAAATATGAAGTAAAAATCACTTACTGTCACGCACATGTTCGATTTTTTCCCGTTAATATAAAATATACAAGTACAAGTAAATTTGCCCTACTACCGTTTTATGAAAAATAGTGAATTTTAAATGAAAATAACAAAAACCTCTAGCGCTAGTGTGGTATTTTCCCCATTATACACTACCAGAAAAAATATAAAAATATATCAGCGTCGCAATACAATCAAATCAATTATTAGAATATATCTAAGGATAAGAAAAATATTAAAGTAAATGTATGCAATATCTATTCTATCTTGTCAACGCATTTTGACTTCCCAAAGTATAACTGCTTATACTTTGAATGACATTTAAAAGAAATTAACTCCGATCAAAATGAAATAATCTCAAGGCGTCCGGCGTCTAATGCTTACGCAGGCAATCAGTGTTGGTAGCAATGGGAGTAATTATGCTTTTTCAATCGAAATCTAATAAACTTTGGGGGTAGTTTAAACACTGTGAGGTACAGCACAGTGAACAGAAATGAATTGAAACGGCATTTAGGAATATAGATTGAATATTGATCTTACCACCACTGAGAGATTATAATAGCCAAACGCACGTGCGTTGCCCATCGGTTTGTTTTACCTCCCTCTTCCTTTTGTTTTAGTCGCTTTATCAACTAATCAGTCTATTATAATGTTCATAATGGGGTATTATAATAAAGCAATAACGCATCGGCACAATTACAACTGATGATTAGCCAAAAATAAGTGATTACATGAGTTCTGACGTCAAAGACTGACCATCGATATGAGCCAAACCAGCAAAACAGGAAGGTTGAATGCATTCATTTACAATAAAAATCTGTTTTTGATTGCGTGCACTTGTTTTATGTATGTAGCGACACAACACGGTGGTGACAGGAGTCACAACAACAATTAAATCACTTCCATGTAAATTTGCATACTGATAAAAAGAATGAAAGGGGGTACATTCAAGGATCAGAAAATAAATAAATAAATAAATAAATAAATAAATAAATAAATTGTTCCCAGTTTAGCCAAATGTATCTAAGTTAGTCCTCGAAGATGCCAAAGATTATGGTGTTGCCAAGCAGGAGTGTAGGGGTACGATATTTGTCACACTTTGCTAAGCAGATATAAAACAGAAGACGAGGACAATTTACATATGTAGGGCACAGAGATTGAAAAAATTGATTTTCTCTCGTTCTGAGGGAGAAGGGGGTATCTCAGACGGTTAGGGAAATAAGTGTCCAATGGATTATCTATTGCACCCACATACAAATAATAATAACTGATTTAATCGTAAATAATAATTCTAATCCTTTTTGTTAGAGCTTGTAATATTTATTTAATGGATCCCAGATGAAATCCTGATTGTGTTAGCTGTGCTTTAGTTTACACGGCACTGCACCAGCTTTTGACATATCGAAGAAATCAATTTCCTCTTCAGGAGTACAGTAAGATTCCTTTATAACGTGTTTTTTTTTCCAAATTAGGGTCAAACAGCACAAATATCTACATGTAAAATTTGGTTTTGCATCAAAGAGCTAAGTAGATTTATTTCAGTGTTTTACAATGTAGAAACAATAAGCATCATATAATCGTCCGATTCTTGAAATACATGAATTAATTCAACTCAATATAGGGTGTATTAAAATTATTATTTTTTCTTACTTTTACAATAAATAAACTTTTTCAAACACTGGTTATTATCACTATTTCAAAGGTTCAAGATCCTGCTATTTCAAAAAATGCCATGAAAATGCTAGATCACCTGAGAGAAAACTAGAACTATAGACAACACAAAATCTGCAGCATCACAATTTATTATTAAAAACAGTTCACTTTTTTTTAAGAAGCCTGCCGACTTCAAGACACTAATTTCACTCTGTCTTTAAGCATCTTCAGTCTTGGATTTTTTCGTACTTTCTTCTCAAACTTTGCCAGAATTCTGTCCTCTGGTTTATTATTGTCATATGAGGAATATTCTGCCAGCACCTAAAATAAGACATTTTAAAAAAGTGTCTAGAAAATTGCACACAAGTGTAAAAATATTACTTAAATAAAAACTGCTTTAAACTACCTATAAAAAGCAATTACAATTAACGTAAGACATAAAGCAGCTATACCTTTCTAATTTGACTAATAAAAGTTGTAAAAACATGTTTTAAGACTGAAACTGGAGAACAATTTCACCTTTTTCTTAAGTTTCTTTAAAGACAATTCTTGGTCAGTTGCTGCAGATAACACCTGGCAGATGACATCCTCCCATTTAAATTTCCCCTTCTTTGAAAGATCATCTGTCTCCAAAGTGTCATTCAGCTTTACTGTATTTTCTGTTTCTGAAGAAGCAACATTTCCAATCCAACAAAAGCCGTCAATAGAGATAAAATACAATTGTGCACTTTTTCAGGGTATTGAAAATATCAGCACGACTGATTATTTGCTACAAATACGACAATAAATACAAAATATGTGCATTATGCATGGTTATAATTTGGACTTAACTCGCAGGAATTTTTACCAATATCTATGCAAACCAAAAAGGACACTTATTAAATACCACTACTATACAGTTCAGCATAATTCACAATGCATCTTGCTAAGTATTACTTCTTATTTTACCTGTACATGACTTCATTCTTTTGGTTTTTCCATTTTCAGAGACCCCAATTTCATCATCCAGTTCTTCCTGTTTTCTTTTCTTCTTCTTCTTTTTATGCTTTTCGAGACTAGGCTCTCCATTTTGTGAACACTCAATATCATTTACACTGTCAGATGATCCAAAATTATTTGTTTCTGAGTCAGATATATCTCCCCTTTTCCTTTCCTTTTCTGCTGATTTTTTCTTCTTTTTTCCATTTTGCTCTTGTTCATGGTGTTGTGTGGTACCGTTTCCTGTTCCAACTACAATGGTACTGGGAGCCTCAGATGGCTTGGGTGTGCCATTTTCACCTTCTTTCTCATTCTACAAAATACATATAACACATAGAATCCACACTGATAGAACTATCCATTTAATGAATCAATTGTCCAATTCTTCTCTACAGCATAATATGAATTTGTGAATGACATCAAGTACATATAATCTGATACAGCATCTGGTGACAATAAAATTTCCCAACCACAAATCTGTTGATTATTTTGGTACATATTCAAACTTTTCTGTATAAAACAATGCATAATTACCTTATTTTTCTCTGATAGCAAAATGTCCCATACTTGTTTGATTAAAGTGTTATCTGACACTCGTAGACTGTTTCGCACAAAATTCTGCAAGGAAAAAAAAATACAATGCATCTTTCTATTTTCATAAAACAGTAAAAAAATGATACAAACATAAAAAAAGGGGCAGTAATTGAAGAAAAAATTGCAAGTAAAATAGGACTAATCTACCCACCTCAAACTTTGCTTGCTTTCTTGGAATGTTGGCATAATCTTTCATGCGAATCAACAGGTTTCGCAATTTTGGATTAGCAGATGCTTTGTCAATTGCTTCTTGAACTTGCTGTGGAATATGAAAAAAGATGTTACGTGTTTCTTTAAAAAAGATTGTAATAAAGAAAAAATGTGCATGCTGAGGTCTAAATATTTTGTTGATGACATTCTCAGTGACAATGAGCCACAGTCTAAGATCCTTTTTTTATCATCCTATGTTTATACATCATACTGAACAAAATCTTTTATATGACCAAGTTAGCCATTGTTTTGCTTACTAAAGAATTCAAAAATATCTTCCATGTAACGTCATGATAAATTTATGTTAGTTTTTCTTTACTAAAGAAGGACATGTTTGTTTTTAATATTATCTCTACCTGGGTCCATTGTTCTTGTTTAGCTTCTCCTTTGTTTGTGCCAGGTTTGGGTTTGTAGTTTTTTCCAGAGTATTTTTCCTCCTCAGAAATACATTTCACATGTTCCTGGTAGGCCTCACCCCTGAGCAATGAAGATACATAGAGCTACATATAATAATTCAGTACCAATGATGCATTTTTAAGTAAAAGCAACTTCACTTATCATGTATTTTTCAAAACATTATTTTCATACATTATTTACATTTTTTAAAAAATCTTTAAATAATCTATAATTAATGACTGCTTCATGATACAAACATAATGCAGGCAGAATTTAGCCAGAAAATAATGCCATCTCACCAGAAGTCTTTTCCACAATCCACACAAGACAGCACTTCACAGTTCCGGCATTTTGTCATGTAATGTTTCTCTACCTGATTCTTCTTCAGTGACTCTCCACAAGCATTACACGTGAAAAACACCATGATAAAGACAAGTGCAGAACCTGCAGTTAGGAGCCCTGAAAAATACCATACCTACTAGTAAATATTATGTACTCATATATTTACTAGTATAAGCATTATCTAAATTTTCAAAACCTGATACATGTAACTGTGCAGTGTCCCTAGTCTAAGGCTTCGTTCACATGCAATGTCTATTTTCTAAATTCTATTTTCTATTTGCGGTATGTCTTATGATCATGGTCTGTGCCCTGAATATCCCGCGGCGTAATTACTGGCAGCGCGAGCCAGTTACTATAAGTTGCTATAAGTAACTGGCTCGCGCTGCCAGTAATTACGCGGCGGGATATTCAGGGCACAGATCGTGATCATAAGATAGCGCGAATAGAAAATAGAATTTAGAAAATAGACATTGCATGTGAACGAAGCCTAATGCTGGCATGCTAGTGTTTAGACGAGTAGCAGATTAGCTATATAATTGCAATAAAGTTGATACCTGCATTAATCTTTCACGAGGCACACTAAAAATGATAAAATATTATAATCAAATGTAACTCAAGCAAAATGAACTAAAATAACTCTGTACCATGTACATGTAGGTAGATATACAGGGTACATACATACTGTGCAATCCGACAAATATGACATCTACACGTTTATAAGCTAAGATTTAATGGGCACATTATGCAATCTTACGTACTACTAGCTTTAGACTGTGGCTAATAGTGCTGATACTGTTACAGTGGTTAATTGAATTAGTGACTACCAATACCATATAATACATGTACACTACTGAGTACAAGAGTGTACTACTGGTAGCAACAGGCTCCTTGGTTTTTAAGTAATACGAATACTTGACGTTCATTTCGACTTTTCATCTAGTCTAAATTACATATTATAAGGGCATACATGTATTATAAGACATGTGCTTTAACTTACCAGGCTTTCAAAGAACAATTAAATTTTTTGAGTGTAGTCCACATACACATGTGTTAACAGCGACACAGAGTTGGCCTACTTTTTCACTTTAAGTTTCGGGCAAAATGGAGCTCTTTTTTTAATGGAGGCACATTAGGTGGGTTGTGTCTGTTATTTAATTTAATTATTTGCATCCCGCTTGTATAAATCAAACTTAAAATGTTTCATATCTATCAAAGAATGTATACCATCAAAAATAATGCAAATAAAAGAAATTGTTAATAAAAATGGGAAAATGACATGATTGTGACATTTTATCAATTTTTTTTTGCATATGAGGCTAAGAATTTTCTTGTACAGGAGGGAGGAGTGGTGGTATATCAAACGGCAACCGTCTGGTTTATGATTCATTATTTTTAAATACAATAGGAATTTGAGGAATTTCAAGTGAAAATCATATATAAGCTAGGGTTAAGCTGGGGGTTTCGGTTCTGGAGTAGTCTGCTCCTGTGCAGGTAGGTAAAATACAGTTAAAATTTGGTATCCAATCTAAAAAAGAGGAAAACTTAACTTAGGAATTTCTTGCAATGAATCTATGTCTTACTAATTCGATAAACATTCCCTGTCTGGGAAGGCCATGGATCATGTAAAATAAATCTGTTCTCCCAACCCATTTGAAATTGCTTTAACTGTGCAATTTCTTTGTAGTGAGTTTTTTAGATGTTCAAAAACAAAGTTCGTGTGGTAATTGATATATATACATGCATATTCTACTTAATACTGGTTCATATTTTGAACGAGTTCTTCAGTAAATTAATATGTTACAGCGTCAAACCTTATGATTAAAAGCGGGGCTTTCAATCATGTGTATTTTTTCATTTCTAGAGCATTATATCCGAGGGTATTTCATATTCTGATTTCATGAGTTTCTTGTTTTTCAGGACGCTAGCAAAATGACAACCCTGACAACTTCTCCAACAGGGTCCATCCAGATTAAGTGGGACCCAAAGAATCTGGAAATTCGTACAAAATCTGTGGAGAAAACATTAGAACCGTTAGTTACACAGGTAACTGGAAGTGTTAAACTTATTAAAAATTGAGTTGTTATAGTGTAGGCAAGAGTATGAAAAATGTTTCTTGTGAATTTTGATTGACTAGATTGGTTATACATTTGTATGATAACACACAGTATGTGAATTCACAAAACATCACAAGTATTGTTATTAAATTTGACTGAAAAACAGTAAAGATATACTGTTTCTGGTGTGCATTAGGTTACAACCCTGGTCAACCAGAAAGGCCCCTCAAAGAAGAAGAAAGGAAGGTCTAAGAAGGCCCATGTATTGAGTGCAGCAGTACAGAAAGCTACAGAAAACTTTATTGTCCGTGGAAGAGAAATAGCAGAAGAAAATCCAGAAGTCCGAAATGAAATGCTTGCAGCTGTGGATGAAGTCACAAAAACAGGTGAGTATGGAGTTGAGATCTGCATTAAGATTCCCAGTTTTATATTTAATAAATTTGACTGAGACTGCAAGAATTGCACAGGTATATAATTGCAAAATGTGACTATTTTCAATTTTATTATATATTTAAGAAAACATCATTTAAAATGAGTCAAACTTCCACAGTTTGGTATGAGTGTCTCAATTAAGATATAATTGAGAACCACTGTTGATTTTTAATGTGTATTTTATATATATATATATCTTTTTTTTTCAGGTGATCAGATGCGCACTTCCTCACAAGAGTTTGCTGATGATCCTTGTTCCTCCATGAAGCGTGGTGCCATGGTGCGTGCAGCCAGGGCGTTATTATCTGCTGTCACACGTCTACTCATCCTTGCAGACATGGTGGATGTTCATCTGCTGTTGAAATCTCTGAGAATTGTAAGCAACATTGATCATTAATTGTTTTGCTGATTAATAATGAAGTAAGGTACAAATTAATTTACATTTCCAGTCCTGCACATGGTTTTTCCTTTAGGTCAGTTTGGGAACAAGAGAAGTTTAAATTGTCAAAAGGGAATAATTTGGGAATACATTTATATAGAGATGTTTTGCTTTTATAGGTTGAGGATGATCTGGAACGTATCCGCAATGCTACAAGTCAGCAAGAACTGATGAAGGAATTCAAAGAATTTGGAAAGAATGTGGTGGATTTGGTAGAACAAGCAGGCAGAAGGCAAGCTGTAAGTACTTACAACATGAAGTAGGCCAGAATGAAAAAGGATATAAACTAGGGTAATTGCATGATTCTGTATCTCATGAATCTAATGGAATTATGTGTGAATAAGAGTTGTTAATTGACATTGAGCAATATTTCATTGATATGAATGTTAATAAATGACAGTTGCAAATTTTGTTTTTCCATAATAAAATTTTTGAAGTTTATGTTCAGATGTGATCGTTATTCCAGGATCTGAAAGACCCTCGTCTTAGAGATGACTTGGCAGCAGCCAGGGCTACACTGAAGAAGAACAGCATGATGCTGCTGACCACTTCCAAGGTATGTCACTGTCATAAGTAAATGATGCAGTGGGTTGGTATCACGGATAGACAAGAGAATTTTTATTATTGTTTACTTGTGAATAATCAATTTATCAGTATCTACATGGAGCATTATTATGTTAAAATACATAAAAAAGATGCTCTTTTTTGGTATTTAGAATAACATTAAAGTTTTGTTGATTAACATTGCACTTCAAACATGAAGTCAGGTACATGCCAAAATATGCTTTTTAAGCTTACCACTGATTTGTTTGGCCATGTTAAAACTTCTTAACAGAACCTAAATTCAGTTATTTTATTCCCCCTTTTTGCCAAAATCAATGTATGTTTTGTATGATTTTTTTATTATTTTCCCAGGCCTATGTGCGCCATCCAGAGTTGGCAGCAGCGAAGGCTAACCGTGACTTTGTCCTGAAACAGGTGTGTGATGCTGTGAACACAATCAGTGGGGTGGCCCAGGCTACAGGACAATCTGATGCACATCCATTTGAGGGCCCTGGAGAACTGGCTGCAGCCCTGGATGAATTTGACGTATGTTTCTCATGTTTTTATCTAAATATGTGTGTATTAGTTTTATGTTGGCTTGATTTCACACAATTAACAATTTTCAGGTATATATTCAAAACTGAAAAAAGAAAAATGATATTTGATGCAAAACATGATATTTGTCAGGAAGGAGCAATATTTTGTTTAGTTCAGTTTTCTTTCTTGTACAAAATGTGAACGTCAGTAACTGAAGTGGTGTTTTGATAACCCATATTAAATTCCTCATTATAGCAAAAGATAATCATGGATCCACTGAATTACAATGAAGTGCGCACAAGACCTTCTTTGGAGGAACGCCTTGAGAGCATTATCAGTGGTGCAGCTCTGATGGCTGACTCTTCTTGCACACGTGATGAAAGACGAGAGAGGATTGTTCAGGAATGTAATGCAGTCAGACAAGCCTTGCAAGATCTGTTGTCAGAGTACATGAACAATGTAAGTAAAATGAAAATGTTAAGACATATTGAATTGCCTTTTTAGTGAAACAAATTTAGACCTGGAGCAAATTTACCATTATTTGATTATTTTTAGAAAGAAAGCAATAATTATTAAGTTTTCATAGTCTTGTTTGATCTTAAAATATTAGCATGATACACAAAGGAATTATTCTCTGTCTAGTGTAACCAACTTGTATCAGTCATTTGATAAATTGCTGATGTTTGATCCTGTCTCTGTAACTATTTGATTCTGCAGTGTGGTAAACGTAGCAAACCAAGCTACTTTCGTGAGCAGGTAAAAGTTGCATGGGATGCAGCAAATACACCCTGCCTGCTATTGGTCATATGTATAACCATACACACAGTTTTATACAGTTACATGTATATATATATATATGTATATAATCTCCTGCCACCACTACCAACCTCACCAGAGCCACATCTGCATGGCTACTGCCATATCACTCACTTAGAGCATTGCAAAATCCATGTTTTTGGCCTTGTTGAAATCCCTTATGCCATAGAGCATGGTTCTGCAAGGTTACTTATTGCATCATCCATGTTTCCAGCATGGAAAAAGCATTCATTTATAGGCAAGAGCATGGACTTGCATATAGAAAAGCACTTTAGAGTTTAGAGTGGATGGATATTAAAAGTGTCATGAGGAGAGATATTGAATCTAGTTAATTTAATAGTTATTTATTTATTTATTTATTTATTTATTTATTTATTAATGTTTGTTTAATTTTTTTTGCACACGGGAAAGTTTAAATATGGAATTTTGTACTTTGAAAATAACAAGCACTTCCACAATAACTATTCACAAGAACAAATTGTTTTTCAGTTTTTGGTCTTTTCACTTGAAGTCATATTAAATACATTTTGTCTAGTTATTTATTATGTATTTGGGGAATCTGTGAATACATCACAAGCATCAGGTACAAAGCCATGTTGTTTTTATTATGTTTTAAATAGTGTCCTTAATGACATATAGATCAGTTGAGGTAATTTATATGTATTATTCTAAGATATTATTCTAAGTTAGTCATCCTTCACCCGCTTCATGAATAACAAAACAATTGTGGACACTAACCTATTGCTTTTAGTTGAGTTTAAAATGTTGCTATACAAACACAGCAGGCATTACTGCAAATAAATAGTGCATCACAAAAAACATTTCATTTTCTCAGAGTGTGACATTCCCATGGCTTCCAAGGGCTTTGCATATATAAAGCACTTTGTGAGGGTCATGCACCTTGAATAACACTGTGCCTTTAGAGATTCCAGTTTATGCTGGGACACATTTTCCCCTTTTTCTTACCGTAGCAGGAATTTGAGACGTTGCAAATGTATTGTGAAAAAAGGCATTCTCATTAGATCAATAATATATGTCTTGTTATAGAATGCTTTACTGTGTAGACACTTTAGGGTGGTGTCACCTTTCACGTCTCTTACGACAAGGTAATGGTTACACAGCAGGGTATTTTAGATGCACCATGCTGATAATGACATGTGGTTTTCTTACAGGTTTTAAAAAATATAATTGCCATGTATAGATGGTTTCCCTACTTGTGAGGACTTCTAGTTTTGCTCTCTCCTTTACTGTGGGGTTTATTTTTTTTGTCATTGAAATGGTGTTTCGCAGAAGGAGGCAGTTAAGCATGCATATGAAATAAATGTGTAATGAAAGGCATGATATGGGAGGATGTTCTTGCATCAAGAACAGATGATTAGACGGGGGCTCTTCAGTATATTTAAACCTCTGAGTTCACCCAACAAGGCTAAGAATACTAACAAGATCAAGATTGATTTTAGTTGCAGCTGTTGAAAAGGCTGAGTTAGATACTAAGGATATGAAATTGCAATAGAAAACTGCATGATATTGGTAAAGTCATTCAGCATGTCATATGTCATATGTCATATACAGAAGAATAACTTCTTGGTTTGTTTTGATAAAACTTATTATTTATTAGAAAAAGTCTTGGTGGAAAATATACATTGTTAGTTGATGTTACGGGAACAATAGCAATGATTTGTTTATAATTATGTTAGTGTTTTAAAATTTTGAAACTATATAAATTTTTGAAGAAAAATTTAGAGAAATGCTTGAATCTTATTTCTTAATTTTCAGGTTGGTCGCAATGAACCAAGTGAATCTCTGGACAGAGCCATTGAACATATGTGCAAGAAGACCAGAGACCTCAGAAGACAGGTCAGTAGAATAGTGACTGAATCTTCCCAGGGCATTGGCCACCTGTAGTATGAGGACAGTACCCTTAGAATAGAGCATTACCCTCTACTCGGGGTGTATAACCTATACTGAATCAGCAATATAGTATACAAAGTAACATGTTCAAATGGCAAGATTCATGTTGTATATATGATATAAATAAGCTGTTATTTTTTTTCAAATTTTTTATGTTCTCAGTTAAAATAAATAAACTGCAACTTCATGATTATCCAGTTATTAATGATCTGCTTTGTAAAATGAGTTTATTTTGCAAAATATATGAATTTGTGATTTATTAGTAGAAATCTTGTTTAAAAGTCCTTACGTTTATTTATTACTAGAAAGATTTGTAAGTAGAATATTCCTTTACTTTTGCAGCTGCGTAAGGCTGTTGTGGATCATGTGTCCGACTCCTTCTTAGAAACCAATGTACCACTGTTGGTGTTGATTGAGGCTGCAAAGGCTGGCAATGAGGCGGAGGTTGAGGAATATGCTCAGGTGTTCACAGAGCATGCTAACAAGCTGGTTGAGGTGGCCAACTTGGCCTGCTCCATGTCCAACAATGAGGAAGGGGTGAAACTGGTGCGCCTGGCTGCCAGCCAGATAGAGAATCTGTGCCCACAGGTATGGTTCCTGTATATGTTATTGCTGTATATGCTATGTAATGTTAAGGTCTCTATATGTGGAGATGAAAAAAATTTCGTGATGTTGATCATGCATGAAAAGCATTATAGTATTAAGTTTGTTCGATGTTAAACATTCTAAATACAACATCCAATTTGGAGATTTGAGAAGTAGTTTGGAAGTAAGAAAATATGTTTGAAACAAAGTTTGAATCATTGTGACCTTGTGTATGATAATTTTATGAAGTATCAATATTGTTGCATCATTATTGGCATATTCGCAGGTTATCAATGCTGCCCGCATTCTGGCAGCTAGACCACGCTCCAAGGTTGCCATGGAGAACATGGATGTGTTCAAGGATGCCTGGGAGAAACAGGTCCGTGTATTGACAGAAGCTGTGGATGATATCACAACCATTGATGACTTCTTGGCTGTCTCAGGTAAATTTAAGGCTGGACTGATGTCTTCTTTTTGTTGTTTAAGTGAAAAAAGATGTGAGTAATGGGTATTGAAAAGAAGAAGAAAAACCCTTTTAATTTTATTTCATTTGTTTCAATTTATTATGCAATTTAAAAAACCTGAAGTATTTTGAAAGAAAATTAATGTCTTACTTTAGACTAATGTATGATTACTCTCCTATGGTCAATATGGTTCTCAGGTTCAGACCATTACAAGGGGAAACATGACTCCCTCCTAGTGCAATGTTGACATAATCTTTCATTTGTCATCCAGAGAGCCACATACTGGAAGATGTGAACAAGTGTGTCTTGGCACTACAAGAGAGTGATGCTGATACACTGGATCGCACAGCTGGTGCCATCAGAGGGCGCTCTGCTCGTGTCTGCAATGTGGTCACTGCAGAGATGGATAACTATGAACCTGGCATTTACACTGAGAGAGTGATGGAGGCTGTGGTGATGCTCAGAGATCAAGGTACAAAACTAATGCCACGTTGTTCAAATGTTATACCAAAAGCCTGAATCTGCAATTATAAAACTTGAATTTCAGATGTATTTAGGTGTTCTTTCAGTTCTGAGTCAGTATACTGTTTATAAGTGAATTTAATGTTATATATAGATTTAAACTATTTCACAACCAGCATATTATTTTTGAGGAATTTCAAGATGAGCAAGTATTAAATCCTCTCCCACACATTTGCCCAAAACCTTTAAATTTGAATTCCCAAAATTTGATTATTCCCGTCTGTTTCAGTGATGCCAAACTTTGCTGCCAGAGTAGAAGATGCAGTGGATGCTCTCTCCTCCAATCCACCACGGGAAATTGATGAGAATGAGTTCATTGAAGCTGCACGTCTTGTATATGATGGTGTCCGTGACATACGCAGAGCTGTGCTGATGAATAGGGTTAGTGCTTCTGAGGCAACCTGAGAAATGTGCTTATATAAATTTTGTAACAGGAAACAGATCCACTTGAAGATTTTTTTCAAAAATAAATTATTTTGGCATCATTAAATTCTGATAAGTAATATATTACAAACAAGTATTGACCACTGAAAGGTTTTTTGACAAATTTGTCTTTGTGACAAAATGTTTTCTGTTAAAGAGTTAAACATGTGCAACATTTTGTATGTAGGGACCAGATGAAATCGAGGAATCTGATGTTGAGGAAGATCAGTATGATGATACAGAGACAGAGACCCGTAGTAAGGGTAAGTGATGTTTCTTACAGAGGCAGGTTGCATGGGGTCAAATAGTTGGTGGATTGCCTTAAACAAAAATAGTAGAAATAGCATGACTTTGGCAAAGAAAGTTTTGATAGGTAATTGAGAAAGGGCTTAATTCCTAAATCAGTGCCAATTAATGAAAAATTGATAACAACAGTACTTTATCTCCTTTAATAGCAAGCTACAGCAACTACACAGACCAGGAGTATGATAGAATTGACAGCATTATGGGAGAACCTTCAGACCGTGCTCTTATGAGACAACTGCCTCCTGAGGAACAGCTGAAAATCCAGCAACATGTGGAAGACTTCCGCCTGGAGAAGGCAAAGCTGGATAGAGAAATTGCCAAGTGGGATGATAGTGGAAATGATATCATCATATTGGCTAAACAGATGTGCATGATCATGATGGAGATGACTGATTTCACTCGGTAAGAACATAATATATAGGAAAAATTTTCATCATTATGATTTATGTTTCAGTCACAAAAAGTTTTTATAAGCTTACTCATACTGTTCTATTTCAGTGCAGCTTAAAGTTGTTTTTGCAGCATAGATATTTATCAAAATAAAGCAGCAGGAATGATTATGATATAATTTTTTACATTTTATTGTATTTAATAATAAAATATATTTTCAGTGGTCGTGGTCCACTGAAGTCCACTATGGATGTCATCAATGCTGCCAAGAAGATCTCAGAAGCTGGAACTAATCTGGACAAACTGGCCAGAACAATTGCTGACCAGGTATTATACTTGCTGATTCTGGCATGTGTTGTCATGATATGATTTCGAATCAGCATTTTGGTTATGATATAGATGTAGTATATGTGAACAGAAACTTGTTTATTCATCAATAATAAGTAATTCACATTTTATTCAGAAAAGACTTAAACAAACAGAATAAGAATTACATATTGACTTAATTGTTTGTTTTTGTATAAATATTTATCATGCTCTGGTCTCTTGCAGTATTTTGCCCAAAAAAGAAGCACCAAGATGAATCTGGCACCTTTTCCATATGAACTTTTGCTTTGCATAAGATATTTTCTTTGTCGGTGACAAATATTGTACTCTGTTTCTAATTAATATTTGTTTTTTCAGATAGTAAACTTATGATGTATTTTCAATGAGACACTCCCAATGTATATTAACATTATTCATTATTGTTGTATCCCAATCATCCCTTGGTAATCACCTTTTTAGTCTAGAGTCATACAGGACTAGTGTGCATATTTTCCACTTACAGTGTCCAGATTCCAGGTCCAAGGAAGATTTAAAAGCTTATTTGAAGAGCATAGCTCTTTTTACACATCAGTTGAACATCACTGGCAAAGTGAAGTCTGATGTGATCACTTTGGACAGTGGGGAAGTACTGTTATCAGGGGTAGGTAACGACTGGGAGCCGTCGTGGTTGCTGGGTTGTCTGTCTGGTGGTCAGACAGCTGTGTAGCATGGAGGAGACAGTACATGAATACAAGAACTAACCTGTCCCTGGCTGGTGCCACTGCATGGATATGGAGGTGCCAGCACTAATCAACCACTATAGTATCCATAGCCTGGTTTTAACCTTTGCATCCCCAGGTTATTAAGAGAGCTACAGGTGCATGGTGGTTGACAATGATCTGGTAGGGTCATGGTATTTGACCTTTAGCTCCTCCCACACACTCCAGTCCCAACAGTAGACAGTCATTATAGAGTGGTGGCTGTGCCTTGTCCCCTGCCCCCCATATATATCACTAACATGCTAGTTCCTCATCCACTTTTCAGTGCCCAGATTCAATCTCCAAGCGTGATTTGCTGTCATATCTGAAGCAGATCACGCTGTTCACGCATCAATTGAACATCACAAGCAAAGTGAAAGCTGATGTCACCACCCAGGGTGGCGAGATGTTATTGACGGGGGTATGTAATAAACAACACCCACCCATCTGTGCAATGCAGTGGCCATTGATGTTGCTGTTGTGGTTGGTTGCGTTGCTGGTTTTCCTGTAACAATCCATAGTTGTTGTTGTGGCTTGTGTTGCATGCTTCATGAGGTGTGTGTATCTTGCATTTTAGTGCCCTGTTTCTGATTCCAAGAAAGACTTAATAGCATATCTCCAACGTATTGCCTTGTACTGTCATCAGTTGAACATCACCAGCAAGGTCAAGGCTGATGTCACTAACATCAGTGGAGAGCTCATAGTGTCCGGGGTATGTAGTATTAATAAAGATTGCTTTCTAGGGACTTGGGCATACGTACTGCAGGTATAAAAGCCCCACCTTCCTCTTCCTCTTCCTCCAACCAGCTCCCTGCTATCCCACCCCATCCCATCTTATTTACCATGTACATCTGCTGATAGTAAGTCAGGATACATGGGCATGAATACTTCATGGTAAAGAATCAAAAATATCAATAAGCAGTCTTTTTGCTTTCATTTATTTGGTTGACAGTTTTGATTGATAAAATAATAGTGCTGAATTAATAGTGCTAAAAATACATTCTTATTGTTGTTTTCATGCCACTGTATCATTGACATATTAATTTGTAGAAATGTAGAAACATATTCTGTAGAGTGCACCACAATATTCTTATGTGCATTTGAGTTTAAGCACCTCCCACTATAGTATGTCCAAGTCCCAGTGTTATAACTGGGGTTATTGCTCAACTAGACACATGATGTTGTTTGCCTAGTTGTTGTTATACACAGAATATGCTAAGGTGGATTTTTAACCTTGTAATACAAACACTAATAAGGGGAGTGGATTTATGGGTATAACAGAATTTTTGATTACTGACCAAATCGTGATTTTGTTATAACTTCCCGATATTTGGTGCTGTAAAGTAAAAGAAATGTTTACAGGTTAGATGGCCACCAACACAGATGAATGGTTAAGCACACTGTCCTTGTAGTATTTTAATTTTGATTATAGGAACTTGTTTTTTTTTCAAAAGTGTTGTAGTATTTAGTTTATATATATATAGTTTAGGCAAATATGTATCTTTATTGGTAGATGATATCTTAAGTCTGCATAGATGTATCTCTTTTTGTCATTAGATGCCTTTTTTTGCAAGCTTTGCCATCATTTGTTTTCAACATCTATGAATTTCATTATAATTTTTTTGTTGTTTCAGTAAAGTTACATTGATTTGTATTGACGGGAATTTTGGCACTTTATATAAAATTGAAGTTGTACATAGTTGTACATTTTTATTTAACACTCAGTGTTTTTCTTGCTGTTGTGTACAATATTGATAAAATCTATCAATGCGTGCACTAAATTTTGCAACTGAAAAAAAAAATGCTTGCAGTGGTCAACATGTGCAGTGTATTGTCAACAGGAAAAATGAAATGACTAGGAAAATAAGAATTATTTAGATGCATTAGATATGTGCCCATATAAAATTTGAATGAAGAAACATTCTCTAGCAAGTACCCCCTTACTGTCAAAAGGCAATCAACCCTCCCCCCCCCCCCCCCAAAAAAAAAAAAATGATGAAATTAAAAAATAATAGAAATGCCCTTTTCACAAGGAAGGCAATGATTGGAAAATGTCCACTGTCAATATCTTGGGTCTATTAAAGTTAAGTCCCACTGACTGTATTTGTACAAATAATTTATTTGCTAAAATTACCAGCAATTAGTGGGATTAGAAATTACTTTTTTATGTCTCATCTACTTGTAATTTATGAAGTCCGCCACAAAATGTGTACAATATTTTTACCTTTTACCTGTTTCTCTAGCTTGACAGTGCCACCTCTCTGATCCAAGCAGCCAAGAATCTTATGAATGCTGTGGTCTTGACTGTCAAAGCATCTTATGTGGCTTCCACCAAGGTAATTGAGTAACTGTACATGTAGTGCATAGTTATGCCTGATATATATTCTTTTACAGCAACATCATGAAAAAACATTTTAATTAGTTACGAGCGTAAACCAAAAGCACTGGTACATTTCCCAAGTTTTGAATGCATTTTGAATGATTTTCAAAGTATTTCATATTTATATTTACTTCTGTCTTTGATTGATTTCAGTATCAACGATCTCAGAAGGGTGTCAATGTAAGTATATCAGTTGTATATAATAAAAGGAACTGCTTAATTTAATCACTATTAAAAAAATTTGTAAGAAAATCACTTGTGACGGGCAAGTAACTGCAATAGGTATGTCGAACCTTACAAAAAAGTTCCAAGGCAGTTTTGATAATAAGTATCACAAAGAAAAATGAAACGCCTCCAATGTTAGTCTGATGTCAGTGGGCATTGTTACACATAATATGCTTGTTGAAGTTCATTATTTTTCTGGCATTTTGATTTCAGTCCCCTGTTGTCTTATGGAAGATGAAGCCTCCAGAGAAGAAAGCACTTGTCCGTCGAGAGGATCCTGAGGAAATTACATCCAAGATCAGAAAGAGTGCTAAACTGAAGACTATCCATGTTGTGAAGGAATTGAGCGAATTTACAGAAATAGACAGTTTTTAAAGATCAGCTTTTAAAGACAATAAAGACATTATTTTCAATTTCTAACATTTCACACACATAATATTGAAATGTCCTCTTCAAAGTAATATTGCTTTAAATAAGTATAAAGAAGTAGACATTATATATAATGAGTAGATATTGAATGAGTTTTAGGGGAAACGGACATATTGTTCATGAAGTAAACTTGGCATTTATCATCAGTCTCGGGAAGACATTAAAAAATTGAATCATTTAATTAAATGTATATATCATTAAAAGATTGCTGCTCTTAATGATTTAATAGTAAGGCAGTTGAGAACAGTCATGTTACAATCTACCCAAGATGAGAGCTTGAATTCTATTTAATATGTAGTATCATAGCTTCATTCTATAATTGAATCTCAGCACATTTACCCCTCTTGTACATATGAATAGCCTGCTTGTTCAAGCATATTGTTTATCTTGGGGGTAATAACTGAATTTGGAAAGATTTTTTGTATGAAATGAATTTTACTGGGTTATGTATCACACATATACACAGAGAGAGAAAATTGTTCTTTAACATCTGTGGATTTTTTTGGTACTATTGAAGAGGGTAATCAGTGTCATTGCATCTTATCTTTAGAAATGTGTGGCTTATGATGAATATTTTCTAGAATGAAAAATAAGTAGTTTGACAATATTGAGGAGAGACATGGAAAGGACTGGAAACAAAAGAAATTATCACATATACAATCTTGATTTGCATTACATATTGATATGCCAACATTCCATAAATTAGCATTATCCACACCTTTTAAGTTTTGTAGAATCTTACAGTAGAGCAAGTGAAGTCAATAAAGCTGTCTGCTTATGACAAATTGCACCATCTTTGACTTTTACTGAGGGTCTAAACAGTTCAAAACATAACTACATGGGGTACTGTATCTAAAAGTGCTTGACATAATTGCACTAACATCAACATGATCGTTTATGCAGGCCAATTACCCATACAATTTCCATTATTGAAGGATTGCAGGTTCAAGAGAGGTTCTTATAATTCCTACCCTGAGTGTCAGGGCCACTGTGAAGCTAGCTTGTTAACTATTCAAACCTTTTCATGGAATAACTTTACTGTTTTGCTGATATGGTTATATATGAAATCAAGATCGAGCTGGCAAAACTGAAATCTAGAACCTAGGGTAATAATTCATATAGTTTCATTTTTTGGGGGGAGACCAAGGTCCAAGATAATTGAAATCATTCTATTTTCGACCTTTTCTGAGGGATTGTTGAATTTACAGGCCTACTGGTAACATATAAATTGGTCCTTTAGCAACAATGCAGTAAGATTGAGAAACTGTTAAAGAAAGCATCACAGGCTGGTATCTTTTCAACATGATGTTAGGAATTTTGTCAGAAAATGATTTTTAATGACATCTTAGTGGAATGGTTGTTCATGGGTTATATATAGTATGGAATCAAAGATATGTCCAATTCTCTTTAAACTTTTTGTGTTAATTTGCATAAACAGGTTATTAATTAATTAATTAATTAATTAATTAATTAATTAATTAATTAATTAATGTATTTATTAATTTATTATGTTAATTGATCAATTAACTTAGAAAAACGCCTAAACATGAATATTGGACAAAACTAAAAGCAGAACATTATTGACCTATATTTTCTTGTGGACAAATTAATCATATACACATATGCAGTCACAAGTCAAAATATATCATAATTTTGAAAAAGGGGTCTGTTTAATGCTTGTTTTCTTGTTTACTTTTCAAATAATTAATCCCAGACTAAAAAGGTTTCCTGTTAAAGTTCAGAAATGCAGATCTCTCGTCTCGTCTTAAATACACATTGGTGAACAAAAGAAATCGACAGAGGTAGGAGAAAAGTTTTCCTAGCTAAGTACGGTATTCTAGCATGCTAAATGAGGTAACCCAATTCACTCCATTAAAAAAATTTCGCACACACAAGACAGAAGTAGTTTTGAGGGGATTAGCTATTACTCAGTTTTATTTGTTGCCCCCGTAGAGGCGTTCAAAAATTGCACTACCGACGATATTTCACGTCGTCAGTGCGGGGTATTGGGTATAGTTTTCAACTAGCAATAACCACGCCTCGGATAAACCTCATTGGCTATGGTACCGCCACTGCGCAAAGCTGAAGCTCTTATGTAGGTCAACCTCTTAAGTGTAATGAGAGTTACTTTAAGTACACAGGTAGACGCTTATCCATACCAAGATACTTTATAAGCTATATAAATACAAAATATCAGTATTATACAATTTCAATCAACACATTTCATATAACTTTTATGTTTTATAATATTGATAATTTTAAAATTACAAAATTTACCTTTCTACATGATATAAAGGCTATTTAAAAAATTATCTTTTATCAAGTGTGTTGGTTGCGACAAGATCACATCTACCACATCGCTAGAATTTTACAGGTAAATGTAATTTCAATCTCAATGTAAACAAGATAAGATGCCCGTAAAAGCTTAGAGTCAAAATGGAACATTAAAAAAATCTCAACTTTTTGTTTCTCTTGACACCAAAATGAAAAAGAATCAAGTTATCATGCATGTAAACCTGCGTATGACACAGTTTTCAGTTGGTCGCAAAATCGGATTTATTGGTAAAACATTGACTCAGTTATTAATTAACACACACAATGTTAACATAAACGGCAAATGGATTGTTGTTGTACAGATGTTTAGTAAAATGATCTAAACAGTAACAATAAATTAATAATATTTGGCTTTTAATGTTACATGTTAACATCGTTGGCTATGTTACTTACGGGTACGTACTGCATGTTTACGTAGCAAGAAAAAAAGTAAATATTTGACCATCAAAGTACTTTATTTACAGTAACTGTGATCTTAACCCTTATGAGAAAGATCATATCAAGGAATTTTACATTTTACGTAAAATGGGTTACAGGCTGTAGTGATTAATAGTACATTTGTACATGTGCAAGGGGTTTTCGCACAACGTTTCTTCCAATCATTGCTCATTATTCCTGCACTTGGATTCTCTTTCATTTCTTGTTTAACAAATTGGTTTCAAGTTAGTGATGTTTTATTTTCCTTTCTAAAGTGGGATTTTCATCCCAATTCTGGTCTAGTTATCCATTTTAAAAAATGTTATATATATATATATAAAGCATGCCTTTTCAATAAGTGCACAGAGAGAAGTGGAAGACACAAGACAACAATCTCATGAGTTGCATCTAAATAGATTGTAATAGGAACAAACTGGACAGGGCGTTTAGAAATGTATGTTAAAACAATCTCGACAAATTTAACTTTGGCTTCAGCCTTATGAATGCAAATGAGGATTTAGGTATGAAAAAATAAAAAAAAATTATGGTAACTTTTATTGAAGGTTGGAAAGGGGCATCGCATTTATTAAATAGGTGACCATCCATCTTCCAGGGTTCGTCTTTATTGTATTGTTTTAGCAAAAGAATTACTTTTGAAAATAATTGGTGGCCAATATCAATATTACATGTGTTTTGATTAAATATAATATTATACCAATGAATGTACCAATAAATTGTACAATCAGCACTGCAGACTTGGGTGTCTATTAGATTGCTGAAGGGTCAATCAACATTTATTTAAAATAAGTTGGTTTACAAAATTCAGTGCAATTTCCTATATACAATCTGCTGTGCATAACAAATGGAAGAACCCTGC
Organism: Lingula anatina; assembly: GCF_051362555.1. Lineage (NCBI taxonomy): Eukaryota > Metazoa > Brachiopoda > Lingulata > Lingulida > Lingulidae > Lingula > Lingula anatina. Next base: position 12,406,801 of record NC_141767.1, on the reverse strand, counting down.
TCATAAATTAGCATTACTAACATAACAGAATAAGTATTTCAAGGCTTATCAGTATTGTTACATTTAACAATGCAACTACTTCAAATGGAAGCAACAAGGGCACCACAATAGTTGTAACTATCCATTTTAATCTTAAAAGTAAAAAAACATCAACTCTATATTGAAAATGTTAGGTAAGGGGAAGCAGTCTCTACTTAATAATCACATTTGCAATAAAGAAAATACATCAAGCCTGAGCTTTAAAAATTCTCTCTAGAATTCTTGTGCTGTTAGACCAGAGATCACATGGTCACAAACAGGAACAACATGGCATGTTTGCCTCTCCTGAGCATGCCTTTATGATGACCATAAATTCTGCAGTTACACGAAAACAATTTATTCATAGACAGTAGAAGCAGCAGTCAAGTAATATTGTCTGCTATTATGTACAAATAGCTCTCCCGTTTATCTTCGTGGTGTCCTGGAGACATTTAATCAACTACCAGTGCCTTAGTGACAAAGGCATGCCCAGACAATATTAGGAAGATGCTGAATATAATGCAGTTCTTAGTCTGTTGGGGTTTGTTGTTGTACTTCCAGACACCTCTTACAGGTAGATTTTCCTGAGGTCTGCAGCAGAGGTGATCATGTTACACTGTGGGCACAACTTCTTGGCTCCCTGAAAATGTAAACAGAGAGTATTTTTTGGAAGATAGTCAAAAGAAGTTTATCTTATACCCAAACATGATGTTTATTATACCCTTTTTGACAACATACTGTTAACAATCTTATCATTTTAAGTAATCCGTTTCAGTTTTGTCCACAATATTTAATACTTTACAAATGGATTCAGACTTCAAAGATTAACCTGAATAGGACAATTTTACACATTTTAATTTGCAACATTTTGGGGTGTGGCTAAAGAAAGTTCTAACATGACTTGTATACTTACCAAAGTTCTCAACCAGCACTCTTCACAGTGGACATGCCAACACTGAATGGAGGTTAAAGGGGATGCATAAGGCTCCTAAAACAATGAAAAATTTGTATTTATACACTTTTTATAGGTTTTGAGACTGAAACAAGTTCACTGATAAAAATATATAAAAAGAGCTGAGGTCTTTGGACATACTAAATACACGTTGATCTTATTACATCACCTGTGCTAGTGTGGAAAAATTATTTGAATATCTAGTTTGCATTTGTGCATGCATGTAGAACATATAGAAGCACTTACCATGCATATTAAGCATTTAAATTTGTCCCCTTTCTTGGTATGATCTTCTTGATCCTTCACTTTGGCTTTAAGAGCCTGAATGACCTCCTTAGCCTTGGGATCTTGAACCTGGACAGTTTCAGAACTGGACACAGTCTCGTCCGAGTTGTCTGGACTTTCTGATGTACCAGGTTCTGCTGAAAAGCAAAAATGATGCTTACAGACAATGTACTTTTTTTTGACACCTTCAACTTTGGCCTAACACTTCATATGAAAGCAATGCACTAGTTAGCTTGAGGAAAAGTTAGCTTGAGAAAAAATTACACCTAAAAAAATAATGCAAAACATGTTATATAAACCAGCAAGATCAGAGTTTCTTACCAGAATCAGAGGACCATTTACTTCTGTCTGCAGAAATAGCCTTGGGTTGTGTTCCTTCCCCTCTAGAAATGAAAATCATCAAAGGTAATCAAAGTCCCTCTATTCCATCACAAAAATGTGTTAAATTATTCAAAGCCTTTTGTCATCACAAATCTTATTGAATCTCCAAAGTATAATATTTTTTATTTTGGATTCACAAAAAAGTGCTTTTCTAAAATACTCTCTGTTGTGGCTCACCTTAACACTGCTCCCCTGAGGGCCTCTCTCTCCTGATCTTCCCCTGAGTCGTCAGCACTGCATGGAATGATATCAGCTTCTGTGTACTGGACACCACCATATTGTTCAGAATCGTCTCCATCTACATCCAAATTGATATCTTCATCAGACTCGGATCTCTTGGATGTTTGGAAGCCAGAACCTGAATAAAATGGATAAAGATTGCATGTTGTCAAATTTCAGTGGTCTTAAGTTTTTGCTAAAATTGGTATAAAATTTAACATTTTTGATGTGATGCTTATGAAACCATCATTCATGTTCAGAATAAAATAGTTCAATCTTACCAGCCATCCCTCCCTGTAACAGAGAGCTGGCTCTAATTCTTTTCTGTCCAGCCCATTCATATTCCTCAAACTGATCACCTTCAATATCAACCACCTCCTCTTCTCCGCTGTCTCGCTGAAAAGATAATTAAATATAAAAAATTCAAAAATATACTTTTGAATTTTGGCTGGAACTTATCTTAAAATATCTTTCATTATAGATTATTGAATATCAATAGTGAAGCTACACAAAAGTAAATATTCTAAAATGGAAATGCTTCTATTCTTTTTGCACTTTCATTTTGCCTTATATATAGATTCTAACCAAAGCGGCAGGAAATCTGACCCTACTTTTTTGAGACATTTTTCCACATGTTCATTCAGCTCCTCTGGTGTCCCGATCACCTTTTCATTGCAAACAGGGCAAGATGTTTCTTCCTGGTTTCTCTTCCTTTTGCTTGTTCTAGCTTTAGCTGAAAAAAGGAAGAATTATAAAGAAATTAGCTAGGGAATTTTGTACATTCCCATTAAATAACATGAAATTCCCCTTCCTTTTTTATTTCCATTACATATGTACACCAAAGCCAGAAAAGTAATACTTGATTGGAAAAAAAAAAAAAAAAAAAAAAAAAGAACACCTGCACATGTTTTTATTACTCGAAAGATATAAAAGTATCATAAATGTAAGGTATTCACCTGCTAGCCTATTCTGTCGGTTTGCTTTGATTCGCAAATACGTCTGAAAGAAACCAGAGTGGAAAAATTAACACTTATGTATACCTTTAACATATCTGCATTTGGAAAAAGATGCAGGTGGGTAAAGTGATATACACTATTTTCAATTTGAAATAACAAGTAAAATTTCAATATCCCTGGGGCACATACCCCAGCAGCTTAGCTTTCACACAAAAATGTATAGCCTGTTACATCCAATGTTTTTAGTTCTGTTAAAATGTCTAACTTTCCAGATTTGAGTGACAGATAATCTGGAACTTGTATTATATTAAGGCAGTTGCCCCTGAGCACAGCTGCTTGCTGAAAAACAAACTCAGCCACCCTAAAATTATAGTCATTTGATTTTATCAAGTAGGAAAATTATTGTTTATTTCACCTTTCAGTTGTGTTTACTATTTACTTAGGGGACTTTATATTGCCAAATGAACTCCCCTCTGGCAGTAGCCCTTTAACAATACCTGGAGGTACTAAGAAACACTGTATCAACTAAATGACCCCGAAATCTAATCCGATCAAAAATTAATGTGCAATTCTATTACTCCACTTGGTCACATGAGCCTGAATGGTCATTGCAGGAGGAATGCTGTCAAACTGTTTGGATAATCTTTAACATACACACTGGCAGGAATCAAGCAGCCAATGATTGACACTGGGTCCCCAATGTCTGTGTTGATTTAACTGCCAAGTTGGTCAACAGTGACCATCAGCTCAGCTAATTGTTTTAAATCCCCCAGGCTGGAAATGTGAACAGGACACAAATACATCGTTTTGCTGTTGGGCATAGTGCGTGGAATTATAGAATTTTTGGGTTTTCACACATTATTACAAGATCAACTAATTGACAAAGACCCTTTGGATAAAACTGGCCTAGCTAGACAAAAGGTCAAATAGGGGTGAATGTTACTGTTATAATTGAACATTATTTATGTTACAAAAGACTGACCACAGACTAAAGGTGATAAATGGAAGTGCATGAATTATATATGTGATTCCAGTCCACTGTTATTTTGTATATTGCATAAGTTGTATTGGTTAGAATTACTATTGATTCTTCCAGATGGTTCATTAAATGCACTCAATTTAGTGGGACACAGGTGTGAGTGGGCTAAATGTACAGTTATACACATAGTTCTAAAGAGTAATCTTTTTACAGTGCAAAAGTCACAAATATCAACATTTTTTCTTAAAAAAATAGTCTAATTCATTGTGGAAAAAATCCTTTTAGGAAAAGTACTGCAAGTTGTTAAACCATTGTAGTAGTCAAGACAAAACATTTTTTTATGTTCAATAACATTATACCCACTTTTTGCAGCATCATATACAGTCAGGCTAATAAAATAATGTGTTGTACATTAATGAAAACTTAGTCACCAGCCACCGTCTTTTACAGAATTTATAAAGTGATTCTATGCCATAAACCAAGAAGAAATTATGCCTTTATGTTCATATTTTTGAGTGACCAATGCTTGATAGTTTTATTATGACATAAAGTTGACAGCCACATTGTTCGACAACAAAAGCACCAGCTCTGTTGGAACCATGCATATCATTAATTTTTTCATTACTTCTTTCACAACCCAGCATCTCGTCTGCATTATGCTTCAAATCACGTCCAGGTCCCGGTGCAATTACCATCATTATCATTACAACTGTTCACATCAAAAAAGGCAATCATCTCCCCCAAAGCAGGGAGTTAATGACAGCCACAAAAACCAGGTGTTGAGAATCAATGGGAGGTGGCCACTTTTAACACATTAATTGTCACGCCAATGTTACGTTAGTGGAAATTATTGGGCCGTTTCTACAACGGTTACCCTAACACAATGATCGCAAGGGAGACCGAGGGTGGTAAGGTATATAATGCGTGACAAACCCCCTATAAAAGACCAGCCACTGGGGAACAATGCTTGATAAAGTGAGCTGCATATTTGATGAGCTTTGAGATCAATTAAATAAGTAGCGCCTTAATGTAGTTCAATAAAAGGTTGTGAAGCAGGCATGGGTGTTGCTCATGTGGGGTAGTGGCTTTTTTCAGGGGCAGTTCACGTGTGGTAATCAAATCAGTGTTTTATGGCTCCTGTGGGGGGACCAAGCCATGCTTTATTGAACTTCCCTTTTGTCACAGTTATCCAAAATCCTTCAGGGGTGCTGCCAAATGCGGTTTCTGTATTCACTTCAAAAAGTGGCTTCTGACCCCAATGGCTGTTACGAAATATTCCTTTTTCAATACTGTCCTTTTCTAGCCTTTATCTAATGTAATACTCCCCCAGACAGGGATCCGCTAGGGTACAGATAGTCCAATACCAATCCAATCATGTCAGAGATCAACTATAGTTTCAGATTTTTCTTCCCCACTTAAATTATTTGAACAGACAATGTATAACACCAGGGGAGAGCTTTTGCTTAATTTTATCAATATCTTTGCCAGACACAATTGTCATTAAATGGAAATGGGTTAATTAGTAATTTTTTTTTGAATGCTTTATCTGCAAAGAAAGATAATGCAGTAAATTCAGTATGTTTCAACGCATTCGAAGCTATACTTAATTATGTTTGCAAATATTTCTTTTTGAAGTGATTTAATAAAGAAATATTTGTTTAATTAGGAATTGCTTATTACTCTTTATTCAATGCAGGTCACGAGAAAAAAATGTTGTCTCAGGATGTATACTTCAGTTTGAAAGGAAGACTGAGAGGTGACTTTTAGTATATACAGAGGTCAGCTAGTTCATTCATTCATCCTATTAATTTTGTCCCTTAAAACATCAAATGTCTACTGCGATTATCTAGTATCAAATTAAAAGTTTCTGACTCACTTCTGTTAGTATGAAAAACCTTTTTTTTCCAAAATTTTTACCTCAAATCTTGTCTGTCCCACTCCATCCAGGCCAGGGGAATCTGAATTTCTTCTGCTGCTGGTAGATGGACTTGGGAAGCTCTAAAAGAAAAAAGATATAAAACTCAGGCCTGTAGCCAGCAATTTTTAAATGAGGTCTTTTGACCATGAAGACACAGAACCTAGATCAAATTCTGATTCACAGTAAAGATTTTCCCAACCAAAAGGATGGTTCATTCCAATATCTGCAGATATCGCTAACTTGCCTGAGAAAAGATTTCATAGAAATAAATAAGTTATATATTATCTTTCAATAAAAATTTTCACATCAAGATGCAAAAATTTTCATAATACTTTTAGCTTAACATGTTTTTAAGGTTAAGACAGGATTCTACTGATGTAAAATTGGGAAAAAATGTACTTTTAGATTTTTGCTTATCAATTGAAATACTTCTGATAAAATCGCTTTTTATATGATCTTATTGGTTGTAGAGGATGCTGCTTCTTGGTGTATTACACATCGTAATCTAAGGGTATTGGGTCCTTGTGAAATCTGACCCAATAATTTCATAGTTGCAAGCATTTCCCAGTTGTCTAATTTTTCCACAGGGGAAACAAGTCATTTGTAGTGACAAAATTTCCAATTACCATTTCCATACAGATAGAGGATTTACTGCAACTGTTTGTCTGGGTGTAATTCCAACAAAACAAAGTGTGTTCCTGAATCTATTGAAAAGCAGCCAGGTGAACAGTCCAATTTCACCATTCCCCAAGCACCACTGTAAATAACAGGACCTACTAGCCCTATAGTCATAGCAAAACTTAATTCTGTCAGACAAATTGCACACCCATAACTTTGTCATTGGAACATTCTTAAATTGTAGTTAGCAGTTGTGTGTGTGCAGCCAAGTGCAGGATGACTTGTATGAAGTCTGACAGCCACCTGGTCACCTGAACATATCCTACATCTAATTCCAGGTGTTTCCACAATCACAATAACTTTGAACATTTTCAGTGCCTGTACTACAATCTGTGGACCAAGTAAATTGAGTATGATTGGTACGGTGAGTATTGAAAATATTCCTGCACTACAAGAACTTTTTTATATTGAATAGAAAATGGCAAAATTAACTTTTTTTTTGCATTTTCCCTGTCTGATTTAAATGTATAAGACTATGAAAAGAGAACCGTTTTCTTATTTCAAAACATAACATAAATACCTTCTATTTCACAATGACTTTCATGTTTATCATTTAATTATATTATTGTTAATTAAAAAGACTATGAAAATAAAACTACTTGTTTATTTTAAAATATTACATAAATACAAGCTATCCCATACAAACTTACAAAATAATTAATCTGATATTGTAAATTTAAAAAAAAAAAAGAATCTTCCTCTTTTCTTACTTAAATTTGTGAGAGGTTATCTAGTGCAGACATTCAGATCTACCGCAAGCATAAATTGTGTGGTTTGTCAAAGCACCATTAGCACAAATATGCCAATGAAACCACTCAGAAATAAGCCACAATGTACAAGATTAGGTAGTATATATATAGCATTATTGTACATAAAATATAATATTTTTAAAGGTTAATGTCCTTTTGAAATATTCTTGAATACTCATTCTTCACAAGCAGAAAGATTTTAGATGTACAATGATGATGGGGAAAAAAGGGGAGGGGGAGATTTAATGCAAAAAGTATGTGTTTGAAGAGGAGGCTGTCAAAATTTAAAATCTTGACTACGAAGTTTGGTAAAAACAGAATTACAGCAGGGCTTTAAAATTAAACCTCACAGGCAATAAAAGTAGGAGGATGTAGCCACTTTGGAAGCAGGAGGATTAAAGGAAGTAAAGCACTTCACATTAAACTACACCTTTACCACTTCTACAAACACTACTTATCAGGGGCAGCCATGTTAAAATAATCTATTACCTGCTGCTGTCAAATTTATCACTGTGACCAATTACTTTCATGCAAGCATGTGGACATTTTGTCTCTATTATCATACCATTAAGAGTCAAATGTGAAAACTTAACAAGTTTTGTGGGTCAAAAAGTTTTAATATGCAGCAATGCGTTGCAATAAATTGCCTTTTCTCTTAACCCCCCCTACTCCATGCCATTGTGGAACTAATCCCCAATGGATGCAATAGTCAGGTTTGTTGGTGAAAATGTGTTAAACTACGCAGTACTCTTTGAAAATCAAAAACTAATTACCTTAGAAATGGCAGACACATAGACTGATAACAGCCATAATGGGCAAACATCTAAGGGTGTCTCAAAATTACTTTACAATTGACGCATGTCAGTACGAAAATTAAAAACTGGTTGACAGTAAAGAAAAGAAAAGAAACATTTAATGACACTAAGTGAATTTAGATTTGACCCTCCCTTTTTAAATCTGTTGCAAAATAGAAAAATGGTATCAACTTTACAAATTTAAAGAACACACACAGACTCAATTATTTTGTAATGAGTAGTTATGCACAGCATACATATCATCTTTCAACCCTTATTAGTTTCCAGACAACATAAACTAGAAAAAAAAAGATACTTTGATTTGAAAAAAAAATTGCTTTTAGATAATATTCAACTAATTAATAATAAAAAATAAAAGTTAGAAGTGAAACTGCTCTAAAGTTTAAATATAATATAGCAGAAGAATTATATTTCTTTTTTTTTACCTATCCAAGATATGCTTATAACAACCTTTATTATATTTCTCTACACAAATTGAGCATATTTAAAAGATTATGGCATATAACATTATAACATATATACCTTCTTTCCCTGTGAACTTGGATCTTTACATGCACCTTTTCTTCCAGTTCTGAAAAGACAAAATAAAAAAAAAAAACTGAAATTTTTTTCAAAATACTGAGCAACTAATGCTATAAATGATAAGATACAAGTTCAAAAAATGTAAGAAATAACATTTTAGCATCAAGTTTAATACAATGGCACCTGAGGGATTGATCTTAATGGTATCTAAATCTACAACCTCTTGAAACAAGCTGATAAAAAAGTGATTCCAATCTGGTTTCATTCTTTGACTCTAGGCTCAATGCCAGCAAAATCCAATCACAAGTTATTCAGGGCAATATTCAAAATAAATGGGAGGCTATTAGCTTCTGGTGGTATTATGAAGTTCTCCTTTATGTCAAGATACGACTTAAACAGACCAGGGTTTTATTAAAAAGACCCAGAGTACTTAATCCCTTAATTGCTGCATTATCTTTTGATTTTCCTGCTTGCTTTTTCGCAATACCTAATAACACTCCATGTGCCAATCGATCAAGAGAGGAAGCCAGAAATAATAAAGATATTAATTCAATATACTGACTTCTTTTACCAATATTTACATGCCTGTCTTGGGCAATATTTCACTAGTAATAGGAAATGAAAACACTTAAATTTTTAATTAAACCAAGCCCAGATAGATAGACAGCAGTGGGCTTATGCCCTGCCTTAGTGATGTTTTATTGAGACACTCAAAATTCAATTAATTTACTATTATTAAACTTCACTAGGAACCAGCTGACATTTGAATTGACTGGCTTATTGGTGATAATCCAGCAGTTCACTTTGGAAAGAACGGAATGAATTCTCCTTTATTGCATGAAGCACAAAATGCTTTAATCTGTATTGACCATTTTCTGAGCTGTTTATTGGTCTAGTGTCAATAGGCAAGAACAAAACAGCATGTAATAGACAAATTTATTATCAGCTGACACCCATAAAAGACTGTAGCAGGCAAAACAAAGATCCATTACAGTCAAAGGAAAATAAAGAGCTAAAGCAAACGGCCAACTGACTCAAAATTAGTAGAAACCTGAATGTTCACAGCATCATTCATTCATAACAATAACATTGCCATTTTTCTAAGGGAGGTTTCTAGAAATCGTCACACATCTTCCATGTAAAAACATATTTTTAGCAGTCAGTAAGCACAAAAAATTAACTTGAAATGAATACACAGGAAACCGCTACCTGATCCTGATGTTTTCTCAATTAAACACAAAACCGGAGTGTATCATGAAAGGTTCTAAGGTTATTGTATTCCTTGTGTGCAAAACGAGAAATAATTAAATGTAATTATTGACACGTCCAGACTTAATCCAATACACTTCTCATTTTTGCACTTTTGTGACTATCTGGAACAACACAGAGCACACAATGACTTCGCACCAAACTAAACAATCTGCAGGCACGTCTACAGAGACCGAGAAGAATTCACTCTTTATCTGTCACTTCCTAAATTTACTAATTAAAAACAAGAATGTAATATAACAGGGCAGAGAGTATAAAGCACAAAACCTTAACCAAAATACTATGTACCTGCAAATTTTGTCCAGTTTTTCAATTTCCATGATTAGGTGACTCTCCATCTCCCCGGTCCGCAATGTCAAGCCACATACTGGGCAACAGCCATCTTGGATGTTTCGTTTTCTTTGCTCTAAAAAATAATTTAAAAAATCAATTGGGTGTATCTTCTATAAAAAAATTAAATTAAACATAAAAATAAGAAGAGTTTATTCAAAATAACTTCAAGAAGGTTCAGTTGGGGAAAAGTTGTCAGTGCCAATGCATTATGTTCTTATCTGGCCCATTCACCCATTCAAGTTTTTTAAAGAAATTCATTTCCCATTCAGTCAACAGTTTAAACCCTAAGTTTTATTGCTTTTTAAATCATCCGCTTGGAAAAATTCTTATTTCAAAAAAGAAATAGTAAATTTTTTTCTTAAAATATAAATTCTAAATTCTTTTAAAACTCTTTACCTATTTACAAATAATTATTTTTACAACACTGCAACATGTGGAAGTTAATTTTAGGTAGGTGTAAGTAATTTTCTTAAAATATACATAAATATAAATTCTTAATTCTTTTAAAACTCTTTACCTATTTACAAATGATTAAACTTTCTGCACTGAATTTCCTTTTTCTGTTTTTTTTTAGTTTTCATTTTTATTTTTATTTTTTTTATTGCAAAAGAAATGATCAGAAATGGAAATCAGTTACAGGTATACGCCCCAATAAATAATTCAGCTTGAGAAAGTATTCCACTAGCTCACAATGATATGAGAACATCACGACCGTCAGCTTCCCACACATATGAACTTGCTTACCCAGTCTCACATCTAACATTGCAATATCAGACATGCTGAAAACTTTTTAGAGTGGCCGTACATTTGGAGTAGTGAAAAATTTGCCGGACCGAATGGATTTTTGTCGGACCGAAAATTACCCTATTCGTTTCAGACAGATACTACCAGTACGATTCTAAAGGTAGCTTACTTTGTTTGTGAATGTGAAGGAAAATGTGAAATGGAAGGGAAAAAAACGCTTTGGGTTTTATATAATTTTATTAGGGAAGTATGTAAAATGATGACTCTAAATTCAAAAGTGTGGCTTTTAAAACTCTTGTCGGTCCAATTTTTTCCTGGTCATGACTGACAGTTTCAGCATGTCTGCCATATGTGGAAGTGTCTGGGCAAATGGAGGTAATCACCTAGATACTATCAAACTAGAAATGTTCATTTGAACATATACGGGTAAAACTTCACCAATGTGCACATAGATCTCCCTTTCTTACAAAAAAAAAAAAAATTATAACATAGCCAAGTGCTCCTTAAAAACATTCAATTATCACTTATTCTGATAACAGGAAAAATATCACAGAACAGAAAGTAACATATTTGTGTCTATTTTCCTCATGTCTCCAAGTGAAAATTAGGTTACCTGTCAGGTACAAATTGGAAAGCTAACGTGTTTCCAAGTTTCTAAATATTTAAATAAGGCTCTTAAAACTACTCCAGTAGACTACATTTATTTTGTCTACCGAGACTGACACAAGGTGACTACAGCCCACCTTGTGTACAAATAAACTGGAACCCAGAAATTACAGTGTTGGGACAAAACATCAAAGTGTGCCTTAATCAGCTTTGGGTGATTATCTCCTGCAGTCAAGTCCATTCTAAAGTACAGAGAATAACAGGATTAAATCAGTGTATACCTGGCTTCTGTGCAAATGCATTTCTCCAAGTGATAACTATCCATTTTAGGCCCAGTATACTAAACACCATGGGCAACCAGTGGACATTTTGAGGATATGTTCTACAGGGATAGGAATACCCAAGCATTGTATCCAGATTGCAGTATTTAACTTTAAATTGAATCAGCCCATGTAAACCCTTGAGTACATGTGAATTCTAAGGCAACTTTGTATCTGTATTCCTTTAGGCCATCCCCCAACTACTGTAACTTTCTGGCTGTGTTTATAAAACCTGGCGTGGCTAATTGATAGCAGCTTATGACAATGAAGGTGCTCCAGGTAGAACCAACCCTGCATGGTTTGTTAAGAAAAGGGGGAGACAGAGGGATGGGGAAAATTAGGTTGACTCTTTTGGTGGAATAATAAAGCTTTGCCATGTGGTTGAAATGAACAAATACCTGTAGCTGTATACCCCTACTGACAATACAAACTAGAAACAGATTAGTGCCAAGAATCAATCTCTATATTCACTTTTCATAATTGCCTTTTTGCTAGTAAAAATACCCCAAAACAGAGTATTACTGTGCCAATTTTCTCTTCCAGAAGGTGGTCTTTGTAGGCGGAGGGTAAAGTAAATTTATTGAAGTCCGACTCCCCACACCACCATACTAAACACTAGGGAGTAAATCTACAAGTTGTGCAATTCCTCAAGTCACTCTGATGTTCAGGTTTCAATAAACTGTGGCTTGTGTCTCCAAAATGGCAATTAATTTGTTTACCTGGTCTGTTTGTAGGTTTAATCACAACCAGAGTAGTTCATATTACATTTTAATCCTCATACAAATTAAGTCAACATTTTCTGCAATTACAGCTCTATCAAACTGGGGACAAGCTTCAAACACATGAGTACACTGTTACAGAAAATGTGATTGTAGACCAGCAAAATGAAAATGTAATTTGACAACCTCATTGGTTGGGATTTTTTTTTTCGATCAAAATTTATTTAAAGAAGAAAAAATGGGCATTTCATGTATTCACAAAAGGTCTTTTAGTTATTTTTAAAAAGTTGCACAATATACAAGATACTGTATCAGTTGAAATGTGAAAGAAAAAGCAAGGGTTTATATAAGATTACATTTAATGAATAATGACAATTTTACCCACATTTAAAAAGAAAAAAAATTATTTTAAAAAATTTCCCCTATATTCATATCATATCCTCATATTCATGTACTTGAAAACAGGAAAATAAATGTGACGAAAGTAGTTTTAACATCTCGTGGTTCTTTTAGTGCAATGCCATAAAAAAATCAACACTATTGATCATGTTAATACAGCGTGAAAGATAAATTTATAAAAAGAGTGAAATTCCAAGGCTGCCACATTGATGCCATCAACTGCTTTTTTTTCACAATAAAAATGTACTTTAAGACTTTTTGTGTCTAATATATCACTATTTCAGAAAATTTTCTAAAAACTGTCTAAAATGACACTAAAGACTTACTGAATGTTTAAAAAAATCATACCAAAAATGTAGAACAAGCAGTCAAAAGAGAGTGCCGACTAGGCATTTTTTTCATTTTGCAAATCACAGAGAGTTAAGAACGAACAAAACCAATAATGTCCATTAAATGTAGACACACATGCATTAAAAAGTAGAAGAAAACTGTTAAACTAAATCCAGCAACAGCCTTCAAATAAAAAAGGAAATGGATTCTTCAGCTTAATGACAGTGGCTCATAAAACTACAATAAAAAAATCAGAAACTGCTGTGCCTCCTCGGTTGCCGAGATATTATCAGTTGTTCAGAGTTGTAACCACTACAGTGTTTGTCTGCAATCAGACACCAGATGGGGATTGTATAGTAAAATGAAAAGCTGACTGAATTATAATGCTACCTCTCGTGCCAGTCAAGTTTATTGCTGATAAACTCCTGAATGCTCTCTCATGGGAGTTTTGAAAATATAATCTCGAGTTGTTTTAAAGGTTGTATACATGTTTAATAATGTTCATAAATATCTTATCAGCAGTTTAATGATTTTCTTCACAGAGGGGTAGGCCCCTTGACTTTTTCATGAACTGCTGTCACCACCTGTACTCCATTAAATTGGGGTTTGATGTTCCACACAATAATAACAACTCTAACTTAATTTAAAAATACTGCACTAAATTATCAAACATGCCTTCTTCATTTCTGTAGGTAATTTCTTTGTCAGAAAGCTATAATATGAATATTTTCCATAGTAAAATAGGCTTTTTTCCCACAATTCTGGCTTACTTATTTTTCCCCATCAATTATTCATCTCCCATTTTCTACTCCATTTACTTTTAATAGCACAGATATAATAATTTCATGATCATCTAGAACCTCTTGGACACAGTGGGGGTGTAAAATGGATCAATAAAACAGCATGTAAGATTAATAGTCTCAATACTAATTAAAAGAATGGGCACAGTTGGCAAAACAAATCTGAACAAAGAATTTTTTCCCAAAAGAAAGGCGCTTATACACGTGTGAGTAACTCAAAGCCGATGGTATCGATATGAAATTGACACAATGTTTGGCACGTCTAACCACAGGTGCCGCAGAGTAGGCATTACAATAGCTGAGATCAGTCACTGTTACGTGCTGATTCCATGATACACTACGTAGCACAAATATAATGCGAAGCTCACTGCAGGTGTAAAAAGTTGAGAAACTGTAGACAATATTAAATGGAGTGCTTCTTTCTTTCCCTTTCATCCCCTATCATAACTTGAAAATAACAGCTATCAGCTTCACCTGGTTAAACCTAATACAGCATAGTATACAATAAAAGCATTTTTCTCTTCTTTTTTTTTTCATTTTGTTATAGACTGCTTTTTTCACAAGTAGTTTTTTCAACCAAATAAAAATGCGACTAGAAAGTCAATTAGCACATAAAAATTGCAGCATGAATACATTCTAAAAATCAAGCTCCAGATGAAAAGGATTTTCTTGCATACAAACTTTTTGTGGATGTATAAAAAACTTTTAAAATCTGATAAAAAAAGTGACATATAACTTCTAGTTAGAAATCTAAAAAAATCTTTAAATTGTTAGAAAAAGCTGAAATTCATTGGTTGAGGACTTATTTTGCATATGTAAAACCTTTATATTACCATTACTATCAAAAAGGTAAGGTTAGCTGGTTCAAAAGAAAAACAAAATTACGAAAACTCTTTACCCAGATAAAAACTAATGTCTACTCACTTCTGAGATTTCTCCCCTCCTCTGGTGTCGCTCTGTCACTGCTCTCTGACTTTGCCTCTGCATCAACAGAGTTTGGTGTGATTTGATTTCCCCTCAGTTCATCTTTGCCTCCTGCTGGAGACAGGGTGGCATTGGAATCCTGTGACTGAGGCCGAGCATTTTTATCAAAAGTCTCACTGTTGTAATGATAAGGCGATGGCGTTGTGACAGTTTCTTCAATTTTCGGTCTTTTGGCAGGAATGAAAGCAGAATGATACTGGGACTCTGCAGTATCTGAGGCAGTTGTAACAGGGCGGAATGCTCCCCCTCCATTTGGGTTTATCATTCCCATGGGTCGCATCAGGTGAGGTGCCAAGTGGGGTGCATACATGGGTGGGGGAAACCCCTCCCCTTGCCTATACATGGCATAGGCTGTGGTGAAAGGCACTGGCATTTCTTTGCCATCTATTCCCTGTCCTTGATACTGTGATGTTGCTGCAATATGACCAGCCTCTCTCGCTGCCTCGGCTGTGGATGCCAGGACCATCAAGGCAGGGGATGCCAGGGGGTTTGGGCCCAGCTGGAAGGATGGGTTGGCCATCTCCTTTGGGTCTGTCCCTGGGTAAGGGGCACGAGCAAAGAAAAACGGTTTAGTCCATAAATTCATTCTGAACATGACTGCAAGTTATTTGAAAAAACTCTGTCCCAAATTTTCTATAAAATCAAATCCAATACTGATGTCTCAAACTAAGTTTCTTCTTAGGTCACACGTTCTCTACTAGTGTGGATTCCCGGTGTCCTGCCTCTTGTAGTTCAACCAACCAATCACAATGAACTATACTATTTATACTCCAAACATAAGGATTATGAGCCTGGCCCTACTACTAGAATTAATTAACAATGCTACGGGATCGCTGGAGTTGCGCCAAAGTGTCACTTGACAGTCTCAGTTGGAGAAGTCTTATATTTTATGATAAACTAAGATCAATCTAATTTAAATGATAATTTCTTCATGACATTAACATGACAAATTACCCACGGCGACGAAACGACAAGCACCCTTACTTGGGCATAAAAGACCATGGGTAAATAGCTCTAATGTAACTTGTACAAAAGAAATAAAACACGCATTTGAAAGATAACAGTGTTGTTATGTAGACATCATTTGATTATTTCATCCAACCACAATCTACTTTAAGATGACGTCGGATTCGACATCAGAGCCATTTGTAAACAAATGCCACTAACCTGGAGTACTTTCCTTGACCATCCAAATTATTGCAGTAGTAAAAGCCTCTAGAAGCTGGAGAAAAAACAAAAATACTGCCTTGTTTCGGTAGATGGGTTGTTTTGAATAATAGTTATAATGATCTGTAGAGAGATACCTCTTTGATGATCTTGATTTTCAACGGATTGCAATACCAATAAACCAAGACAACTCCGCTAACTGCAGCCTCGTTTTCAGTTGGGGATACCCTTACACGGGAATCATGGGAAGGGGAATCCCTTGATTAGTCACGCCTACCATCTGCGAGTTTAATATGGAACACACACCAATTTGCGATTGAAAGAATTGTCATTTAAAGCAAGTTCAGGTTGCTTACCTAAAATCGCTTTAGTACATGGTGGTGAAAATGCCGTGTCAATGTGCAAAGAAGAGAAGAATTTAATTATTTCAAAAACTGAAGATTAGCAACAGACAAACTACCTACAATACTTGATAAAATTTATTAATATTCAACTTTTGTATCTAAATACTTCTCCAGTTCATAAATAAGAATGTAACACATTTAAAAAACTTTCAAGAACCAAGTCTTGCCATCAAGAAACTTTTTTTCAATCTAACTTAAAATTTCTATCACAGTAATCTCAATTCGATGTCACTATTTACAAAATAAACTATTCTTATGGCCTTTTTGAACCAATCATGAAATGAATTATCTACATTAGAAGCAACTTTCCTCTCATTTTCCCTGAAAAAACTGTGCATTATCAGATTTTTTTTTACTGCAAAAGCAATTTTTGCTGGATGAAGAATTAGCATTATACTCATGAAAAAATTCTCAATCAATTTGTTCACTAAAATATAAATTGAAACAATAAAATTGAAAAATTGAAGAATTAGCATTAAATTGATGAAGAAATCTCAATTGATTTGTTCACTTTAAACATAAATTCAAAACAGTGAATTTGACAAATTCATAAATATTTCTAGTCATTTAAAAATCACACAAGTGAGAATTCAATGAAAACATTTAACAGGGAATTTTCGAGACAAAAGCTGATCAAAATGGTAAACTTGATCAACAACATGCATGACATCTTAAAATTCAACAACATCAACAATTCATATTGCACAAGCTTGTTAAAACATAAGCCTAAATGCCTGCATAACTAATATTTTACATCTAAATGCAAGTATCATGCTTAACTGTGAAATTCCCCCCAATTTTTTTTTTGATATGTTTGTACAAGCCAATTTCATAGAATGTGGTTCATTCCTTTGAAGTGCATATATATAGAGAGAGAGAGAGGAACTTGCAGAAATTATTTGCTAGTATACACAGCATCAGGGGCAGATTTAGAGTGGGTTCAGCTGCACGACACACAAACCATGATCTTAAATATACAATATGCCCCTTTTTAGTAACACTTAATGGTTATAAAACTGCACAAGATATTTCTGAATACAGGAGTTTGTGGAGAAGGCATCCCCCCCCCCCCCTCCTCCCATCATAAAATCCTGGATCAACCCCTGAAAGTTTTTGTTATAATGCAATACTAGACAAACCTGCTAAAACATACAAGTTAACAAAATTATATTCCACAAACATACAAATTACTTAAGTACCTACTACCCTGGCATTTTATCATGGACATTAAGTGTGTGTAAATTTTCATTATCTGAATCTGCATATGTTACAAGTTATCTCCCATTAGTGACTTTCCCTTGCTCTATATTCATTTTATGGCATAGCTGAGTATGTATTTTTATACTCAAAATGTGTATGACCCATAGGAAAAGTTTAAAGAACAGTAGAACTAAACTAACAACACTTGCAAACAGAAATAAATGTAAATCCTGATGATATTCATACAACTAAAACCTGGTATTTGTTCAGATGGGAACTTGTTCTTAAACAGATGACAGTTTTAATTGGCAAATAGTGGTTCCTTTTTCATCACCAAAACGGGATCCACCTACGACCAATATGCACACTTAACTTTCTGAAATTTACATATAATTATCTTCTAGTAAGTAATTCAATTCTGGATGGTAACTTGTCATCTATCTTGAGAAGAGGGTTATAAAAGTTGAAAAACAAAAAAGAACTCGGAGTTGCTCTCTGGCTGGGTAGAAGTCCTCTAGAACAAATTGCTCATTGCATTCAACCCTGTATGCAGCACTGTTCATGAGTGTGATGTCAACTGGTTTTTCAAAGATGTCCATTTTTAGTGCTTTTCCAGTGCTTCTGCCAACTCTTTTATGTCTTCTTTACTGAGTGGTGCTCTCTTCTTTGTATTTGCTTGTTTTCTTTGAGTTGAATCTGAAAAACAAAACCAAATATTTGAAATATCTACCAAAAAAGTTTTAAACATATATTTTTATCATAGTTACTGAAAAAGTCATTAAAATTATATGAGCAGCTTAAGAACAAGTACATGAAAATAACAAGTCAAAAGAAGGCGGTAATGTCTATTACCATTCTTTGAAGACATCATAAATAAGTAGCAAAATCAAGGGACTGGAGAGGGTATTCTATTTAAAATTCAATCCACTAAGTAATGTTTTCAGAGACCATACCCAGCAGACACGTCATTTCTCATTCATCTATGCTCTGGAACGTGCCAATCTCATGAATTTTTAGTAAGACTAACTGTCCTTCATTGTCCAATACATAATAGAACTCAAATTTTCATTCTATGGCATAATTCTTAGTATTTATGTTTCCGGCTGATGAAGACAATCATCTGTAGCAGAACTATTGGATAAGTGAAACTTTTAATTGAGAAATAATGTTCAGGCCAAATGGTAATTTGTCAATTTCCAAGTCAAATTTCGTGATGTACTGCTTGGTTATATTGATACTTATTCATCCGTAACTGCTATTATCTCCGACCTGTCAAGCATGGAGAAGCTTTTTATTACCACTGTCTGAGGTCCTTTTTATTAAATTCACTTTCCACACAAAAGAAAGAAATTAATCAAATATTATTGGTCGTTTGTTCAAAGTCAGCAATTACCACCATAACAACCCTCTTAATGTTTCTCCATGTTGAACACTTGTAATAGCAGGGCTGCTTTATGAAAAAGTAATAAATCCCCTTTCTGAGACAAATCATGCAAAGACCAATGGAGATGTAAATGCTGTTAATAGGAGTCCGCCCTCTCATCTCCATTTCACTGCACAGTCTCCACCAGCACACAAGGAAATTTATTGCTCAGGGACAATTTGGAGTCAAGGAAGAAAAGGCTAGGATTTATGGGCGTTAATATGAGGTTATGTTTGTGGTGAGGAGTAATGCACATCTCAGACAACTTTGTTTTCACTGAACAAGAGGATTATTGAATTTGGCTTCTGTAAGACATTTTTTGCTAAGTAGTGACTGACACTGTCGCTAGGCTCTTGACAAAGTCCTTCAGGTAATGCACTCTCCCTACCATATAGGGTCTGTTTTGCAGTTCATGAACTCGATACAGAGAGTCCAACTTTTATCTTCTCTACAGTACAATTAAAAAGTTCAAGAGACTATTGTGTGTGCATTTTCCTGTTAAGCAGTACTTGGCTTTTTACAAACCACTGGCATGTTAGAACAGGAAAAAGACATCTAAATTCATTTTTTTCTAGTGCATGTTTTCTCATAAAGATTAAATTTTGAGTATATAACCATGTTTTAAATGTCAGTAATAAAATCCCATGTGCTTTTGACCTTAGACAATCATGTGAGATTATCAGACCATGATTCCTGTAGGAGGACAAACACAAACAAATGGCAAGTTCAAATTTTTTCTCATAATATTTTTGAGAAGTCCATGCTTATTATTAAGTTATCATGAAAAAGACCTTTATTTATCAAGCATATGTACACACATTCATAGATAAAATATTTACCTTGTGTGCCAGATATTCCTTGTGCTTGTTCCAATTCTTCTAATGAGTAAAATCCATCATGATTCACATCATAAGGTACAAACTGCTCTGCTGATGGAAGTGTTGGACCTACATGGTCTTGAAGGTCTTCATAACTGATGCGGTTGTCTCCATTTTGATCCCATGATGAAAAGCCTTTCCGTAATTCTAAAATGTGAGCATGTTGATTCATTAAACCATTTGATGCATATCAGTTCTTCATTTTTTAATAATTCTCAATGCAAACAAATTGATATTTTATCTTAACATAAATCAATCCCCTGACCTAAATGCTTTGCTTGAGTTTGATTTTAACTTAAAAAACAGGTTTCCAAAATCTGTGCATGTGCAGTAGCTGCACCTCTTAAATTGTTTAGAAAAATAAGTTTATATAAGTAGCACATTACAATCGAACAAATGGTTGAATTTTTGACAGGGAAAGCTAGAGGCAGCACAGAAAAAATTGAACAGCTCAGTGAAGTACGGCTTAGCATTTTTCAATGGGATTCCCTTTGAAATTAGTATCTATATTGAAGAGCATTGAAGGTCATTTAATCTCACTGGGATTCCCCTTCTCATAGGTGAAATTCTATTAATTGTAAAGTGAACTAAATCTGGAAGATGTTACAAAAAACACTAGAGTTAATTGTAGAAAATGCAAGTATCAAAACCCTGTTTTTGGACAAACTTGCTAAAATGATGTTTTGAAATAAACCTCCATGTTTTGACAATCAGTTCCAAAAATGAGAAAGGTGGCGTTTATAATTTGGTGCACATCTTAGCTGAATCTTGAAGTTCGTATGAAGTGAATAATCAAACATGAACACTAATTAAAATCCCATTGTATGACCTACTATCTAACTCAAATTGATCTTAATAAATAACAGACTCCTACCACTGTAACCTCTCTACCTATGCTGCAAACACACTGCGCATATATTATTTCTCTGTGCTAAAAAAAAGTTTGCCTGACATCATCAGGAAGCCCCAATGACATTCCATAGCAAGGACAATCAAATGTTTGACATGAAAACAGATGACATGTGAATGTAAGATTGGGAAAATATTAAGCTTAATGGAATTGAATCTACACGAATCAGTGCCAGTTGGTTTGTATTGTATAATCCCACCCCCTTAAAATGTCTCAAATCAATAAAAAACATACCCAAGAATGGAATTACACTTACTTTCTTTTGTTTCATACCCTGGTATAATAACACGCTTCTGCAAGGATTCTACAAAGAAATTGACTGTATCTACATGATCACCTTCTGAAAATGTAAAAAGAACCACATAATACATAATTTAAAGGTCTTTATTAAACATACTTATATTTAACTTCTTCCTGGTCTACCTTATTCATAAATAGTTTAGAGAAAACATGAATGATTTCAGGTATAACAAAATCTTACAAGCTTTGGGTCAAAAAGTTTACTATATCATTGAGAAAGGGAGTGCAAACCTCACCTTCATGCTCTTCCCCTTCTGTGTGAGGTACCTGTGATGTCATGTCAGGACTGGTTGTCTCTAACACTGATGCTATCAACGTGGATGTGACTGCACTTGGGGGTGTTACAGATTCAGTACCTGTATCACATAATAGTTGAATTTATTCAAATATGGTCTCTTAAATATTCAAAAGAAATCTCCAATAAAGCATCAAAGTGACCTTCTGTTAATTAGAATTTTCATCAAAATAAAATAAGAAATATGGTCTTGGATGATCACAAGTGGGTATTGAAAGTCAATTTGAACTGTCAGGTTAAAAACAACATGGCATCATACCTAATCCTAATGGCATGGCAGGTGTTGAGGAGACTTTTAGGAGGGAATTCAGCTTTGTCTTCAGGTAATTTGTGGCATTAGTAAGGTCCATCATGCCTTGTTGTAGGTCTGTTACAGTGTTGTTTAACTTATCAAGAGAAACGTTGACGTGCTGAAAAATGAAAGTTCTGCATCAATATTTACTTCAAGACACATTCATATGCAACTGGACATTCAATTGTGTGAAATTTGTAAAAATGCAGGTATGAGTCAGGTAATCAAAAATGGACAGATTGAACTTGCGATGATTTCTTATAACTTAAAAAATTAATCGATTTTAATAAAGAGGGAAATAATTTTAACTGTTTACTTGCAAGGCTTTTCTTACAACATAACCTCACTAAATGCTATCTCTATCACTTATACATACCAAAATATCTATATTATACTGTTCTTTAAATGCCCCAAGTGCACTTGTAAGAACATCAGACATGGCTTGAGATACATTTATAGGTTTGACCTTCATATCTGAGGTAGCACTGCTGTTCCTTTCTTGTTTTAACTGGTAAGAGAGAAGCATATATATATATATATGTCCATATCATACACAAGGGCTTCTCATTTCCCATCCTCAAATGGAAAACTCACAAACATATAGTTACACAACATGCCAAACCTTGTACAAGTAGAATGTGCCTTAAATCAAAACTCCAAGAATGCTTTTAAAAAAATGTAGAAATATTATAATTATTAAGTCATTAATTTTCGATCATCTAATTCATTACTGAAAGTTGACAATGTTTTATTTATCTTTGAGGTCACAAACATGGGTAAAATAGCATATGCTGAATGGAACAAAAGCCAACCTCATCAATCTGCTGTTTAAATGATGTGACCAACTCAGATACATTCTGAACCTGCTGCAGAATTTCATCAAATTTGTTGCTGTTACTGGATGACTTATCTTCCTCCTCACTCTCACTTTCAGCACTTGAGTTACGTAAATGCTCCATCTGCAGTAAGACATTGGATTGTTTTAGATGAGAGATAATAAGGTACAACTAACACAATTTGTGTCACAAACTCGACTTTGAGACAGAAGAAAACACTTTCTCATTTACAGTTAAGATGAATCATAAATACTTATTATTAAATCAAATTTTAATACATTTAAATAATGTTTGTAATGTCTTTGACTTGAGTGTGAAAAGACTGAAATTCTTTCATTCTGGGCCTTGCCTGCCTGAAGCATAATCAAACTATTTTTCTTGATAAGCCATTTACTGGCATTTTAAATGTAAATCAAACACTGTAGCATGGCTGAATGAAAATTTTACATCATTTTCTGCATGCTAAAGAAAACCTTCATCAGTTTTATGTATGACTTTGCCTTAATCAATATTTTAAATTCAGACTGGTGTAACAATTATTTTGAAGTAAAAATTCCAGAGTGTCCATCACTTTCCCCTAGAAGGACAATGGGATGCCAACAACTCCTTAATACTTACTGCACTATTTACAGCACTGTTGATCAACTGTTGCCAGTCAGGTTGTGTGGAGTTGGTTTGTGACACTGGTTTGTTACTCAACAGCTGGACATGTAATCCCAGCTCTGTTGTCCTGTTCTCCAACAGGAGAACCCTTTGCTGGAAAACATTTTTTTGGTGAAAATATGCTTGGGAAAAAAAAAAAAGAATTGAAGAGATGTTTGGTTAATATGGCCATATTTCTTATCTGAATTACTTTTTAAGAGGAATTCCCAGGTATAATATAGTTCTCCACTGATAAGATAAGAAATTTTTCCCGAACAACTCTATCTCTTAAAAGAGAAAAAAATGAATATATAACAACTGTACAGGGGGTATAGAATGGCTGCATTTACCCCTGTGGCTTCAAGTCCTCTTTGTAAAGTGCCAATATCCCTAGTGCAGGTAGTGTTCAGGCTGCTGATGGCTGCCGACAAGATGTTAGCAGAGGCACCACCTATGGTAGGACCAGACATCACTGGCGAGTTATTTTCCCTCCCGCCTCCAACCTTCTCCTGGAAAAGAAAATATCTATTTTTAAGACAACTTTTGATTAGAATTTGATAAGAATGTAGAAGATAAATTTTGGAAATATTGATAGAGTTTGAAAATTCATGACAGTTACTTGTTTCAAACCTACAGAAAAAATTAGGCATGTTTGAGCAGATTATGAGGTATGCTAACTTACATATTTTATTTGTTTCAGAAATATATTTTGGATTATGCCAGACTGTTACTGTCACCATGCCAATATCACCCTAAAAATATGGCCGAAACATTTTCATACATCTCACCTGCAAAGAAGAGACTCTTTGTTGCAGAGCATGCAAGTCATCATTTTGTTGTTTCATCGAGGTTTTAAAGGCTTCCACCTGACTGCCTAAATTAGCCACCTCCTGAAATATCAATTTAAGCAGAACAAATAAAATTCATTGTTTGGTGTGCCTAATCCATTTGATTGTACAGAGGTTAATGAAAAATGTCAATGCTTAAAAGAAACTTGTGTACAATAGTGTTTTTGAGTCAATTTTTTAAAAATCACATGGGTACGATTTACAAATGATTTATAATTTCTCAATAAAATGTGAGTATATATCCTTTTTATCTTAACAAATCAAAACAAATCCAAACAGATAAGTTTCTTTGTGTATTTTTACTCCATTTTTCAGCTTAAAAACAATAGAACACAGGAAAAAAACAGTAAGATGTGACAAAGACAGAATTTACCTTGGATGTATCTACAATCTGTGCTGGCAAAGACTGCAACTGTGGTGCTTGCGCAACACTCTTCTGTAGTTCATCAGTTTTCTTTTGAAGAGCATCAAGCTGAAAAAACACAATCTTTAATTTCAGGAGTTTTTTCAATCTTCATTAAATAACATCATTTTACCCTTACAATTTTTACCATAATACATTTCACCCAATCCCTCCCTAAAAAAAGAAAAGACATTCACAAGTTGAAATGTATTCGCTTGCAAGTTATTAGTTGAGCTATCAAAAATGAACCGTTTGCTTACCCGCTGGGAAATAGTTGCCACACTCTTGGACAGTCCCTCCAGGCCATTTTGACCAGTTTTCATAGTTTTTATACTGTCTGTAAGGCCTTTGACTTGAGTGTGTAGAGATTGGAACTCCTCTGGGCCTTGGCTGCCTGATTCCACTAAAACAATGACATAACAATTAATACACCTCTGGCCAAACCACACTAAGGGATAATTTCTCTTATGGGATTTAGTCTGAACTTGCTTACAATCAAATTTAAATCATAACAAAATCTGCTTTTTAAAAAACCATGTGTTTTTCTTCTTTATCTTAGAAAAAGGGCAATTTCCCCCCTAAACACAAATCATCGCTTGACCCATCCCTGTACTTGGACGCTGCCTTATTCCATTTTTAATTTTATACTTTAATTCTTAATGACTGACAAATCATTTACTATGACATTTGTTTTCCTGACCTTCACCAGGAAATTGGATTTTTTTACTGCCACTCTGTGCCATGTATAACACGTACCTAGTCAGCTGTCAGAAAAAACTTTTATCTAAGGGGTTTTATTGTCTTTAAGAACTGAATTGGGAAATATACGAAGCTGTGCAGGATTGAAATATGCCTGGGGGTGAGGGGGGATTTAAAACATGCCAAGAGTACCTTTAATCATATATTACTTATGTGCATTTAAAGACAGATAAAGTCCAGGCTAAAGTCTAAGACTAAAACTAATAATGATGTTAAATTAAAGGGATAATAACTCTTCGTATGAGATCTATATTTCACAATAAAAACCTTGTGAATAACTCATAGAAATATAATTTATTCTGTTTTACCACAAAAACAGCAGTTATAGCTTTTATTCTGATATCTGAACTTGTCTTTAGACCACGTGACCTCCATTGATGGCTATACTCTGTTAAAATCTCTTAAGAGATTTTAACAAAAAACCAAACTTTTTAGAAAAAAACCAGGGACTAACTTTGAATGTAAAAATGGATTCATTAACCATTGGTAAGTATGGGAAAATTGTTGTTTACTCCAGGAAAATTCATTTTTTGGCCGAAACAAAGAGTTATTATTGCTTTAACCTGAAGCGAAGAATACAAGTTGGATGAACAATAATAGGCTGGGCATATTATAACACTAGTATCTTGACAAATGATCTGCAAGATATCTCACATAAAAGCATCTTTAAGCCATTTTTGTAAATCACTCGAAACTAGATAGTGTTTGTTTTTAAAATTGATTGATTTAAGAAATAATTAAAAAAAAAAAAACATTCAGACTTACACTTCATGTTTTAAGTTTTAATTTTCTTCCTTGATGAGACTAAAGCTATTTCAGTCTTGGTATACACAAAAAAAATTAAATGTGTGAAATTGACACTAAGAGATTTCACCAATTCTTATTTCCTAATTTTTTTATAGTATCAAAGATGTAATGTAAAGAAGCATTCTAGTATTTCATTGGTTTCCCTCGACTCTCAGGCTGAAGTGCTGTTACCACACAATATTAAATCTGCATGGGTTTAGTGTTCCTTACACTAATGACAATCCTCCAGAGGAAAAGAAATGGATTGGACCTTTAAAGCATACATCTATTTGCTTTAATTACACATAAAGAACAATTGCCTCAATAAACAATGTGCATGTTCCAATTACTAGAAAAACCTCAGCACAGTGACATTTCCTAGTTGAGTGCAATTTTAAACCACCCTTTGGCTCACATAACAAACAGAAATCACAATGATGAAATTTGACTTTTTTTTTCACACCTCAATTCTGTCAGTTAGAAAAATAATATCAGTTAATATTTTTTAAAATCTCATTTTAAAGATCCAAGTAGAGTGATTAATTGACTGGACTTAAATAATAATAATAAAAAATATATAAGGACTGGAAACATGACAATCACTGAATATTCACTTCATCCTACCTCTGTAACATCTATTAAACCTCCTCAGATATCATGTTCAAAATGCATATTTGGAACAATCAGTCCATGTCCTCAACAATATGGTATTGATTCCAAAAAGAAAAAAAAAATCAATGGCTTGAAATATACTCTTTCACCCTTTTGTTAAAAAGTTTTGTTAGTTTGGATTGATAATATGATGCATTTTATCACTTAATCCATTTCTGAAAATTAAGTTCTGTGATGTAAAAAAAATTTCTAACATCAGACAGAAAAGGAGAATTACACAAATGAATCAACTATTCCAACCTTCTAGAATACCATAAACCTAGTTACTAGTATAAATCCAGTGCATATTGTACATGCAATCCCTTTATCCATAGTTGCACATTGATTTTCCAATGAAACCAACAATAGTGAGGTAATATCTGAATGATTCTATATTGCTCCCTTGGTGCATGGTATAACCAAAGACAAAAATCTAGCAAAGAGAAAAATCTAGCACTCATGGCATTTTCATCCATTTGCTTCATTTGGTTTATTGCAATTATCACAAAAACATAAAAGATGACATTTGAATCATAATACTATACAGGTTTTTATTTCATGAGATGGGAAATCATTTCAAAACCTTTCATGTGAAATTTATCTGCAGGATTCTTTTATAATAACTTCTTTTGATCTAGTCATTCAATTAGGGGCAGTGTTAAATCAATGAATGACAAAATAGAATTTTAAGATATATATTATAATTTTTATCAATAAAAAATCACACTTTTTTTATTACTGATTGAAAAAGTTATACTTTGAAGTACCATTTCACTTTTAATGCTTTACCTTGTCTTACATGCCCTTTTAGTTCCTCGAGTTGTGTTCTTAGTCGTAACTGCATCCATATTAATCCACCGCAAGATGCCAGACATGCTACTACTAGCAAAAAGGTGGTGGCTGATAAACATACCGAGCAAAACCTGGACTGTCCACTGAGTACAGAAAACAACACTGTCTGTATTCATTTGTGAATATAGCATAATTATAAATTGTTATAATCATGTTTCGGACAGTTAGTTAATCTTACTAGGTGCATAAATATATTTTTTAATGAACGCATTGTAAAATTTTTGAAACCTTCAAGTTGTTCACTTATTCATAACTTTCACAAATTATTTGAATTATGAAGAGCATTATAATAAATATGTAGGATGGTCTCATCTTGTAAACAACCTGCCAATTTGGCCAACAAATCCGTGACATTGAAGTCAACTCTACACAAAACTGAAAACCTTATTTGTTTCAAGAAAATTCATGTTAGATTGTAATTAGTCTATAGATAGTAAGATTTTGATATCAAATTCAATATCGCATGACAGCGGTTTTGGAATTTGGACGAATATTGACGTTCTCATACTCCAGAATAATTTGATCGATAGTTTAATGCCCACTAAAAACAATCTTACTTCCTTATGAGTGCCCTAGGGGGAACTGAAAACTCCTCAACCTCGGAGGAATCACTCTCGTTTCTTAGCAGTTCATGTTGCCCCTTCTTGACCGCGGACTGTTTCCTGCTCCGTCCGTTTACGAGAGCATTCAAATCACGTCGTTTTTTCATACGTTTTACCGGGAGATAATCCCCGTTTGGTCCTATTTGTTGCTCCAGCTTGTTCTTGCGTGTATGTCCAAACAAGATTATGGCCTGTTAATGTCGTTAAAATACATATAAATAAACGTAAGTTGCTTAATCCATGACCTTTGCCTACGATTCCATCACCAATCATAAACCGGAAGTGACGCTAGTTCCACAGGGAATGGGAACAAATCATACATGCTGAACTCTGCTTTTTCTTTGGGTTGTGTTGCAACCTAACAAAACATTCCTGGTCATTTTAATTTCTGGGAACCAACAAATAAAAGCCATAGTACCTTCTATAGAGCAAATCCCGTTTCTTATTATAATACATAAAGGAACCTGTCAACACGTGACTGATGGACCAACTGTTTACAAACAAAGCTGGAAGCATTTGAATGATACTAGCGACATAAAAGACAGTTGCCTTTCAGTTCAACTTTTTATAGGCAATTCAAAGACAACTAAAAAAACTGGAAGAGAATACTTGCCTTAGCTTTTTAAAAATCATTTTTATTCAAAGGGACATAAAATCCTTCAAAGGGCATTTAAGCTAAAAAAACTTTATATAAAATGGTTGTTAAAATATTTTCATATAATGTTCATGGACTTAGTTTGTCTTCAAATAAAATACTGCTATTTTGCTGATGCCATCAGATCAGCAATTTGGGGGTAAAAGTGTTGCTTTTTCTCTTTAACCAAGATTCCGATCAGAAAAATCCCAATGGCTAGTAGAGGCTCTGCATGAGTACAACACGAGGGGAGTGACAATTTTCTTACCATCACTACATTTAGATTTTATTACTAATTATGTTAAATTACACTAATTTTCACTGGATCATTCACCAAGACTGCCTAACATTGTTTTAAATGATCTTGTCAAAATTCTACCTTATCTATATCAATAACTACAGTACACCAATTTTGGTGTTTTTATCTCCAGTGGTTGCATCACCAGAACCCAATATACAGTGTATATCTAAACTCAATTACACTGTATTTCATACTTAAATTTGAGGCACTTCAACAGGTAAAAAACACACCTGAAAACAAGCCAACAAACTCTGTTATTGATACTTTGGTCAAAATACTAGTAGTCCCTTGATTAGTATATGCCAGTATTACAAAACCCTATAACATTGCCCAAATAAGGAGAAATCTTGGATCTTGTGTATTATTCTGCACAAAGTAAATGACCCTATATTTAAAGGCATATGTCAAAAAATCTAAACATTTGACTCCATGTGAACTTACCCTTTACTAAGAGCAGCCTAAAACAATTCTTAAATGCTCCCAGTAATAACCCAGCTTAATCTGAATGTCATAACAAGATGTATTTGAAATGCTTTCTTTTTAAAATCTCTGATTAATACCAATCATCACTTAGCTAGCATGCTCTAAAATATTGTTATGTGTAAGGCAATTAGAAAGGCTTGTGACATCCTTCTCCTAAATAGTATCATTCACTAGCTGTCATCTGCATTGCGTTTTTCCAACGAGGCAGTGAGGCAAGGGAAATAGCTAGATATGAGCATTTATGTGTTGCCATTGTATGAATTTGTATAATTATTTGGAGAAATGTATTAATGTGTTCACAAACCATGGCATGTATGGCTTGTTTTACTTTGGAGTTCAAATCTAGCAAATTTCTTCTTCCTTTCTCATCACAAAGCAAAGCATTGTACAGTACATGTAACGACTATCTTCAAGCTCATTTCATGTCTAATGTCATAAGCATGTGTAGCATATTAATTTAATGGATTTAGTCTTGCATATAACATTTTTACTCTTTGCTGGTGTAAATTGCAAAAAAAAAAAAAAAAAAAAAAAGAATGCATAATATTTTGTGCTGTTTCAAGAATTTCACTCTTTCCCTAAGATTTGAGTTTTCAATAACAAAGATTTCACCATTTTGCTTGAAATACCCCTTATAAAAAAGCACACTTCCACTGCAAGAGCTAGTACTTACATGCATGATTGAATCTCATTTTAATTTTTTGAAAATCCACAAACAGGTGGTAGTATAGTACTGCCATGGCACTGAGAAATACTATAATTATTATTAACACCACAGTTATTACGCATGCTCCTAGTGAACAGCCTGCTTTTCTTCTGAACGGCACTGTAGGAGGAGATGTTTTCCTGAAATGACAAACCAATCAAGTGAAAAACTTATTACTGCATAAAAGTTAAAGGAGCACTTAAAGTATGAAAGATTGTAATATTGTTGTTGAGATTATATAGCAAACATGTGTGAAATTATGTATTATAAAGATTAAACAGCTAACATTGATTTTAGCATCATTCTTCTGTCATTCCTGTGTTCATGCTGTTACATACTAGTATACAGTACTCTCAGCCGTCTTATATAATACACAATTCGCTGCGTGTTTTACAAATTAAAGGAAAAGAGTGAAATATGACACTGGTTATCACTGCAGAATTAAATGAACAAGTTGTATGAACAACCAATATTTTTCCCTTTTATCAAAATCGTTTCCATACATGATTGCATATAATTGACTGGATGCATAAAATTTGTTATTTAATTTTTGTTGAAAATACCTCTAAATGGTTTGGTACTTATGGGTCAAATTATATACATAAATATGATGTAAAACATAATGTGGCAACTTTGTAAAAAAACTAAATAAATAAATAAATAAATAAATAATTAAATAAATAAACAAATAAAATTATAAAAAAACATGAATGATTTGGCAGTTATAAATGTAGATCTAAATTGATTATGCACACGTGTTGTTGGTGACAATGATGGCGACAATATGAGAGACAGCTGATCAGAGTGGAAGCATGAATTAGATCAATGCATTTATGATACTGATAACAGTATCTGAATCCGCAAAGACTGTACACAGATTACATGTACTGCAGTACAGTACATCTGTGACAAACGGCAAGCTCATAAAATTCAGTGCGATCTACTTGCTGATTATAATACCCTTCGTACATGTATGGTCACAGAAAAAGATCCAGACCTAAAATCCTTTTGGTGACATCTGGCAAAGTAAAAATGACAATATGTGCCATATGAAGACTCAGTAGTAAATTCCAAAACTTTCACTTACTTTCGTTGCTTTTTCCCTTTCAAGGGCTGTAGATTGAAATGTTCGTGAACATCACTGTCACTGCTAGAGTCAAGGAGTAACAGTTGATTATCTCCTTGGGACTTGTCTATAACTCCGTTCCCTTTCATCATTTTATATCTGTTAGGTTTCTGGTCGTCTTGAACCCATGCCACGTCTGGCTGTCATTAAAGCCTGGCTTCAGTACACCTTAGCTATAATTAGGTTACCAGACCGCTTACCTCATATAAATGACATGGCACAGGGATTAGTGCAATTTCAAGCTTGGCATCCCAGCACCACCATACCAAATATTACATTTGTTCTACAAATCCGAAAAAACTCGCGCCAGTGAATAAAACGTAAGACCTTCTGTAGTAAAGGAGAGAATTGAAGATATCACGCTTTTTAAATGACTTGTGCATGTAACCATCAACAAATTTTCTCAGTTTTCTGAATATCTTCTTTCAATATGTATATCCACAAGATCTGTACCAACAACAAAATGTGTGCTTAACTCCTTGATCAGAATGGAAACAAATCATTATTTAACGGTAATATGTACTCATATAACACTACATACCCAATTATTCCTTTATAAAATGCAGTCCTTAGAAAACAGATATGAGCCTACATGTAAAAAAAAAAAATAAATAAATAAAATAATAATAATAAATAAATAAATAAAATATATATATATGACTCAAACACCTTCCCTAATTTTTTATGCTCTGAGGTCAAGCAAAAAACATGTAATTTTGTGAAAAAAGCAAATGTCTTCAATAATAATTTGAGCATAAATTTATTCAATGCAATCAAGAATTATCAGCATTTTCATGATGTATAAATGAACAAGTACTTGACTCATATTTCTTATACAGCAATGTTCATCCACAACAAGAATTTCAGCATACCGTAAGATAACTGTTCTGTTCTGATAAACAGATATTATTGCCATTTAATAATCAATACCCTATCAACAAACAAAGAAATTATTTAAAATGTGATCTTTCTTTTTAACCAATAAGCATGCATTATATAATTATACTCAGCCAAACGGCTGGGATGCATCAACATCAGTTCTGTCCAGACAACTGGTTTCTAACATTTCTATTTAGCTAAAAACATTTATTATTATTATTTATTAAAACATAATCTTCTAAGTACATAAAACTGCCTGACAAATATCCTTCATTACAATTACAATACTATCATGGACATTAATCATACGAAGCTGTTAAGACTAGATTAAACGCAATAAATTTATGAAATTAACTAAATTTCACCACAGAACAAACAGTAAGTTATTTGGCAACATGGCATAAAACTGCCACTCCATTTGTGAGATATTAGGCTAGAAATGACCACAGCAGCACAGTAAAGAAAGTTCAGGATGATTCTCATACAAGACGAAATGTTCATAAAAACTACTTTGGTGTAGCAGCAGTGAACTCTCATAGATATCAAACTATAAGAACCTTGTTTTTTAATATAATTTTCTTAATATTGCAATACAATATTATAAACTGCATCATATTTTCATCACAGGCATCTGACAATTGTACCTATTGTACACTAAATAATTGCTCTTGAATGACAATACTGATCTGCAAGTTTAAACAGAAGTTATTATAATACACCCATCAGCATTTGATGGAGATCTTAAGTTTCTTTCAAAGAAAATCTTTAATCTTTATTTTATTCAAGCAACCATTAGTTTGCACAATATTTAACTTGTCAAGTAATTTTGATAAAAAGCATTCACTCTAATGCTTATACTGCTCAATGAACACAATTTATTCAGATGAGACAGTTCGTTTATTAAACCTAAAATTGCTATATCTTTGTCCTGAGATGGCACTAATGCAAAAATAAGAGTTGACATGACACACAACAGACAAGTTTCTATTCATCTTCATCTGTCACGCCCTGTGCTGCTAGCTCAGCTATAACATTATCCAAGTACTTAGGATCAGGGTAGCCGTGACCAGAGTGGTTAGTGCCTATTTCTGTCTTGTGGTGTATTTCATTCCATGTCACCGTGTCTTGTTCTCCTGTGGTAGTTGACATGCCAATTGTAAAAATCAACCTACGCTCCCAGGCCTTGATGAGTAGTTGTAAAACCTTTAGTGAAACAAATAAAATTATAAAATAATAATTCAGTAACATTAATCATCGAATATACGTCCAAGATATTTAAAGAATGTTCTTATTTGAAAATTTGAAATGCTGGCATAAAAATGAAAGCTTGATATAAAGTCAAGATTTATTAGAGGGTGTTATTGTCCACCAATACCAGATACATGAACCTTCTAATATATAATCTGAAATGATTACAGTGTTAAAATCATAATATGCTAAACATCACAGTAACTGACCAACATAGTACCATCATACCTTTCTTCCTTTGTCATTATCTGGAAGATATCCAACTCTGGGGAATCCCCTGGCTGTGTACATTTGGCCAGGATTAGGGTGCCCTGGGCCCTATGGGATAAGAAATCACAATGCATAGATAGAATTTTAAGCAAATGATTTACACATTATTTGCAAACAACATTTGACTTGTAATGGCATTCTTCTGCACATGCCTTAGTGAATTTATTTCCAAGTGTTTGGAACACTCAATACTATTCTGGTACATGGGGGTCTTTCAACAGCAATAATCTAGACATTCGATGTTTCTTTGTTACAAAATATATACCAAAATTATTTAGAAATCTATTTCAGTCACGTTTGTTATGAATGTAACTTTGAGTGGGAAATGGTTGCTGATCACAGCAACTCCAGTTTTGATATATCATTAAGGTTTGTTTTAATATTTAGATCATGACTGCATTTGCACAGTTGAGTGCCTCGTTTGCTTTTTTAGGTGTATGATTTATCTTAGAAACAGAATACTGTTACAAAGTCTAGGATCCCATATACATTTCCCACCATGTATACAATAACTTTTTTACTAGAAAAGCACCATTTTGATTGAATTTGTATCTCACCATCAATAAAATGCTAATAGACATTTATATGAAAAAAATCTAAATCACATAACAGAAAGTTGGATAGTCATCAAGTCAGTCATAGGTTGCTACATAAAAACATTCTACACTTCATCATATCCATTTTTTTTTTTTGTTGCAACAAACTCATATTTGAGCACTTGTGTGGGAAATTAAAAATGGTGAGCGTGTTGGTGACAAAAAGTATGTACCTGTAAACCAGAGCGTGGTATTTTGTATATGATCTGTATAGTTCCACAGTCTTTGTACCCAGGAAGTTGTTGAGGCAATAAGTGATACTCCATTGACCCATCAGGACAGTTACCAAATTTTTGTCCATAGATAGTCTTGCAAGTTGGGCACTGGATGCTTCCATCCTAAAATTGTAAATTCATTTGCATGTCAAACATCAAATGCTCTATGATACAATTAAAACCATATAGCACTGGGATTCATTCAAGTTACTTTCTTTATTTGTTTTCACTTTTCATATCACAAACTATATCACAAAGTAATCTTTCGCATTGTCTCTCTTCAGTTCATAGGATGTCTGAAAAATATAATGCTGCAGCTTTCATAATCTTGAAGAAGGAATTTAATTTCCTCTCACCTTTTGCCCATTCTCATACATGGCATGCAAGCAGGCTTTGTGAAACATGTGACTACATTTGCGGAGCTGGAACACTACTGTGTCTTTACTATCATAACCAGAGGCATCGTTAAGCTTTTCACAGCATATGCAGCAGTCCTGGAAACAACGCATATCAAATTTTTAGTTTAACATAAATCTGAAAATGAGCTTTTGTCAAAGAATTTTTTTATATATATACCTGTCTTTCTCTGTGGAAATAAAATTACTTTATCTCAGAAAGTAGTCTGCTAATGCTTAAGCTCACAATCATCTTCAAATATGTTTACCTCATCTTCAGGTGAAGGCTTGATTGTCACATAATTGTGCAGGACTTCCTCAGCACTTGTTGCTAACAAAAAAAAGTTAAAAAAATGCTATGATGGAATTATGCTTACATAAAATAAAACAGATACAAATGTGTGTGTGTGTGTGTGTGTGTGTGTGTGAGTATGTGTACATTCATAGTAAATGCATGAGAAAAACATACGTGTTGATTTCTCCTTTAAATATATCACATTTCCACCAGATCTGCTTGCTCCCCTTAAAGTGGACCTTATGGGCACTGTAGCATTTGGAGTAGCTGGCAAATTCAGTCCAGCACTCAGCTGTGGACTTGGACTGTAGGATGACAATGTTGATGTTCCACCAAACAATCTTGTATAAGCACCTGTTACAGTAAAAAAATTATAACTAGTTTTGCATAATATGATATGTTTAATTAATGGGCAACAATTGCTTGAACCTTTATCATTCATAGGCATTTTACAAAGATATACTCAACTTAAGAATGATGTGATTTTTTTCCAGTCAACAGCTAATATTGAGTTCACATCAGAAAGACCGGCCAGTCTCAACAGAAATGATGGTGCCATCCTCCCTGACCTCTACCTCCCTTTCCTAAGACAATAGGTGAGGGGGGGAGGGGGGCAGGCAAGTATATCTCCTGAGTAGAGGCTATTCACCTGGATAGCCTCATTCCCTGAAGATGTCCTGATAGACATCTCAATATTAGCTGTTGACTGAAGAAAAAAATCACATCATTCTTCTAACTTAACAATGCTGATGAAATTCTTCTCTGACCTATACTCAACTTACATTTTTATGGACAGAGACATTCCAAATAAATGAATCAAAGGACTAAAATACAGCTTTGGAAAAAACTTGATTGGATCATTTTCTTTAAGTTATGAATCTTTTAAAACATTTTTATTTCCATAGACTGGCATTTTCCAGACATGACTTTGAATGTCAGTGGGTGGTGCTAGTGGCACAAATTAAATTTTTGAGGTGATCATGCTCCAAAATGATAGGTTACATTTCAGCAAAATTGACAAAACACACATTTTGAGCACTTCCAATGTTTAATTGGTTGTTCATTAGTTTTCATGTCATTGCTTCTATCACTATTTTTGAATTTATGACAGCTTTACTGCCTTGTTATCATTTGGATTCCAGGTTTTCATACGAGGGGTGTAACTTAGTTTTAAATAGCTAAAATAGGCTAACTGCACATGCAACCCATCCTCAGTATCAATGAAAAAATCATATAGATAGTCCAAATGAGAATTCAGATTTAGATTAGAATTTACAGGTATATACTTTCCATGTTGATATGTTTGACTGTCTGAAAGTCACATTTATGTTTACATATCTTGCAAAGCTGTTTGTCTTTACCAAGAGTAAGTACAAATTTACCATAGGATAAAAGAACAATCAAATAAATTCACTGTAATTATTTTTTAATTTCTTTACAGGATGAAGATGCCAACAGCATGATAAAAGGTAAGATAAAATGGGAGAGGACAAGAGCCCTCTTTAACTTAAATCTTACCAGAGATATCAGGGAGAATACCAAAACTTCTGTTAGCACCAGAAGGGGTAGACCAACTGAAATACAAAATAACACAGCATGTTAAAATCTCTAATAGAGTTATTCATTGTCCGGTCTAATCTGCCAAAAAATATTATGTTTAATTAGTATTTAAAATAAAATCAACAACACCTTGCCTTTAGGAACAAACAAATGTGGAATGTTTTCACCTATAAAGTTTCACAAATGTCAGAGGTAAGCAAGTGTATCAGCCCTAGATACAAAAAAGCATGGTTATCAATTTTATTGTATATTAACTACAAGTCACAATTAAACCATCTCTAAATCAAAGCATTATTCAACCCTCAAATTTAATATCCTAAAGATAAAAAATATGACCTAAAACAAGATATAACAAAACACACTATTATCTAGGTCTAACTACAAACCTTGGTGCTAAACTGTTGTTTGCTGGACTAAAGATGAAAGGCCTTGGGTTTATTGTAGTATTTACAGTAAATGGTTGAGCCCTGGTGACTTTACATTGTGTTGGCTGACTAGAACTAAGAGAACCCTGTGAGGTGTTTGGATTGGTATACGAATACAATGGCAAACCACTTGACTGATAATTTGCATTTGGGAAGGAATTTGAAAATGTGGATTCTGTACTCGACAAAGCAGCAGAATATGTGAACCCATTGGGTGGCTGTGAGATAGGAGGTAAACTGTTTGATTTCCTTTTACTGGTATGACCATGTAAGGCATGAACATCTTGATCAACTGCATGACTCCGTTTCCTTCCCACAATTGGGTGGTCTAGGGTTTTATTCCCAATAAATGTATAGGATACAGGTAGAAATATTCTCTGAACTTGTCTTGGAAAACCAGTTTCATTTCGTTGCTGAGTCATTCTTCTGAAGTCAACAGTGTACGGACAGTTTGAAAATGTTTGTTGTATATTTATAATCTGCTGGTTACTCATATATGCCTTTTCTAAAAAATTGGCTATGTCAAGATCATAAGCATGATATTCTCCTTTCTGATCTCCTTCCCATTTCCAAACAATTCCTTTGCCTGGTGCACTATCTGCAAGATATATTTTTCTTCTAATTTGACGCTGTTTTCCTTAAAATAGAATCGTGTATTTAAGTTCAAGTGTGGTCTGAAGAAGTAGCAATTAAAAAGATTTGTCAACATCCAATTAGTGATGAACCAATAAAATTAGGTACTTTTGTAGTATACCCCCCCCCCACCCTGTAACTTCCTGAAACTTTCATTTTTCAAACATTTTTTGTGGTCTTTTTATTAGTTTTAATCACGTTTAATCCACCCCATTGTAATACAATGTGAAAATTTACAATGTACCTGCAGTCAATAACTTGTCGCATTTTCGTTGGCTAACTCTACCTTATTTTATGTGAACATAGGATTGATACATTGTATACTTGGACTTCCTCTGTGAAATTATTAGGAGCTACTTCACATAAAATTACCTTAGAGTTAGCCAACGAAAACGCGGCAAGTTATTGACTGCGGGTGTAAATTGAAGAATCTAACATTGTATTTCAATGGGCTGGATTAAACGTGATTAAAACTAATAAAAAGTCCACAGGTAATTACAAAAGCATTTTATTTCAACAGCTTTGACATAGATGAACAAGAAAATGTAAAAAACTGTTTGAAAAGTGAAAGTTACAGAAAGTTACAGGGTGGGGGGGGGGGTATACTACAAAAGTACTAAAATTATTAGAATTCTTCAAAAACGAAAGTAGTTTTTCCCGTTTAATAAATGTAAAGATACCTTTAAATCGAAATAGAAGTTTCAATCAAATTCTTCTCACATTATTTTTCAGCATAAAATTTTATTCAAGCAAATCGAAAGAAACAATAGAGATTGTTTTGCCCTAACAAAAATAAAAAATCAATCCCAAAAATCAAAATCCGCCAAATCATACCTACCAGTGTGCTGTGCAATTTGGACATAGTTTTGTAAATCCAATTTGTACATTGAGAGCTTCGGATCTACATTTTTGAGATAAAGAGTAACTCCATTTGTTGTATGGTTTTCAATATAGTTTGAAACACCTGGCTCGTAAGGTCTCCATCGACCGAATTCGTTCATCCATTCCCAGACAACTACCCCCGACGGGCTCGTGCAGGAAGCAGCCATTTTCAAAACACAGCGGAACGAAAGGAAAATGGTGATAAAGTAAATTATATGTTTGCAAAAAGAAACAACATGCACACTGAATTTGAAACTAAAGATTATACAGAATTATCGCGTTTGTTTTTATTTACAGTTAATAAATGTGCATGTTGAATGTTTTTGTTGCGATATGAATATTGATGAATATTGGTAAATATACACATTTTCCCTACGAGCCTCATTTTATTCAATGATATCTCTGAGGAAAGAGAACACCGACTTGTAAACTAAATTCAATTTAAAAGACACATTTGTTTTTTATTACTATTTGTACACTTTAATTATATTTTATTTAATAAATTGGATCAAATTAAATACAGAGTTAATTTTTATATTTACAATACCAACTCCCATGATGCCGTGCGTTATTGTCATCGGTTGTCGAGACAGCAAACAAACCACTCGACTTTATGTGTGAATTGCAGTTTTCTCTGCTGCAAATTCAGTACTTGCTGTCGAAGATGGGGAATAATTAAAATATTAAGTGGTGAGT
The DNA here is from genome assembly GCF_051362555.1 of Lingula anatina. NCBI lineage: Eukaryota > Metazoa > Brachiopoda > Lingulata > Lingulida > Lingulidae > Lingula > Lingula anatina. The sequence goes on along the minus strand of NC_141767.1, from coordinate 12,367,233 downwards.
TTAGATATCACTTTGTATTACATATTGTCTAAAAGATTCGGTAAGACTTGCACATTAGTATAGGGCTTGGTCCCTTGCAGTGTTTGGATGCATGTGTCATAACAAGATGCACGATGATATAAAGTATTTATATCCAAGACATATTTCTGAAATAATTAAAGCCTGTTATTGACACCTCATGAATACATCGTTACATTATATCGTAGACCATGACATCAAGATTTACTATAACATTCAGGAGTTGTACTAACCAACTAAAATATATTATTATACTATACAAGTACATTACACGTGCTTTATTGATTATACTGTATCTATATTATCTAAATTCTAAGACTGTGGACTACAAATAATATTTTGGCCTACCTTAAAATACTACAAATAATATTTTGGCATACCTATATAAATGTAGATAAATAAATTCAATTATATATGAATTACTTGGATGTATTACTGATAAATTTTCTAAGAACTTAGATGCACAAAAGCCAAAAGCTTTAAAAGTTTAAAATCATTTCATGTGACACACTGCAGAATGAACTGTAGAGGAAATACAGAAAAAAAGGAAGTAATGAATTTTTTAAATCCCAAATCCTGCTACCCTCCCTTTGAATCTGACCAAACATAATAAGTGAAAAACTAATTTGAAGCATTTTGGCTAAGGTGTATTTAAATGATCAATAACTACAATTTTTGGAACTCAGAAGAAATATAGATTGATTTAGTTTTAGCCAACTGTCAAAATTACTGACCAGCTGCTGTAGCCAGGATTGTGAAAACTTGTTTTGGGCACCATACTACCAGTATTGATTAATTATTGTTATTGTAAACCTGTACATAAAAGCTCTTGGGGAATTGTTATCAGTTTACCAGGCACTGTGTATATTGATGCTAGGTGACAGGTGTACATGTCTCCTTTTGCATAATGTACATGGAGGCATTTGGTTTTCAAAATGAAAGTTAAGTCATGGGATAAGCATTGTTTGAGTGAATCTTCGGTTGATGTGTAGGAAAAGCATTGCACAGTTTTTGGTAAAGAAAATTATCTGACTCTAGAAAAGCTGAAACAAGGTTTGTATTATTTTTCATTGATTCTGCGTTCAAGGCAAGGGATTTCAAACTTCTGACAAGAATACAATCCGTTTTTTTTTTTTTTGTAATATTAGTAGTGTTTTGTCAAATTGTTGACTGATATGTGGTTTAGTCTACCTGATAAAAATTGAACATACATGTAAGAAACTAAACAGTTTACTTGGTATCTGCTGTTTTCAGGATCCACTTTGTCTTTACCAAGGAAAAGTTCAGATAACTAAGAAACCATGGCCACTTTGTCAGAAACAAAGCGTGCTAACCTTGAGAGTGCTGTTCTGTTCATGCAGCAAGAACATGCCACAACTTTGAAGGGACTGCATGAAGAAATACAGACTTTGCAGAAAAGGTGCTCAGGTAAGACTTGATTTTTAAAGGCAGCATTTGGTCTAACTTTTATTTTACATATTTTTTACTAACATGGGTCAGGCCCAGAAAATATGTTTTGTTCATATATGATATGGTGATGTGAATTGGATAGATGTTTTCTGCCAGGGAGCAATATTATTATATGCATTACCTGAATTAGTAAGTTGATTTCATAACAAAGAAGTTGATATGATAGTTTCTGTGATGTATCTAAACTATTATTAAAATGCCATTGTCAAAGAAGAAAACCTATAAAACCAGACTTGAACTTTTCGTTTTGAAAAAAGACACAGTTTTCTTAGTTATGAAACATGTTGAGGAGGCAGTAGTCTCAGAGCCTGCCTGTGGCTTAAATATATTTGCTAGTCATTAACTATGAATGTGATCAATATGAATTAGCAGTTGGCCAAATCAATAAACATCTAGTGATCATGGGGGTTAACATGCATTTTCAATCAATGCTGAAGATTAAACCTTTAATTATTCATACTTGGTTTGATTATTTTGCTTATCCCTTTGTTTTTTTCCCTCTTTTCAGATCTTACTTTTCAGTTGGCTATGCAATCGACTTCTTCATCTCAGGAAGGTAAGATATTTTAAATATATATTGCCATCTAATGATAGAGAAAAGTTTTCATTTTGTAGAAAATTGAAAATTCTCAAAAAAGTTAAATAAGCAAAAAGTAAATAAATAGATAAAAGAAGAAGAACATAACATTTATTTTACTGAACATATGGGAAACAATTTAAAAGAAGAAAAATTTGAGAAGTTTCTCTTGAATTGTAAATTGATTTGTAGGTTAACACTTGCTGTTTATTTCAGATGAATATAAACAAAGAGTAGAGGTTTTAGAGAAAGAAATTGCTGAGAAGAAGAAACAGGAAGAGGAACTATACAAGACAATAGACAAAAGGGAAGCTAAAATAATATCTTTGGAGCAAGCTCTCAAAGCTTTTGAAAGGAAGCAGTTTGTGGAAATCCAGACATTTAAATCAAAGGTAACAACATTAGAATCTGCACTGAATGCAAAATCAGATGAGGTGGTGCTATTAAGAGAACAACTGCGCCAGCAACGGGGTGTTGCTGGACAAAACTCTGAAGATCCTGTGCGCTCTAGTTTTTCACCTGCTCCACCAAGAGAGGGCACTCCCACATCATTCCACAGATCTCAATACAGAAACAGGAAGGCCTTGGTGGATGCTAATGGACAGCCTGTCATTGCCAGGAAACTCAGTTCATCATCTGGCAGCTCTCTGGGCATGCGGCCTGTCTCGGGTCGACGTTTGCCTCAAACCCCACAGCATCCTCAGCCCATGCCAGATCCTACACCTTTCTTGCATGCACAAGACTCTGACCCGCATCTGTTGTTGACACGACAGGCAACAACAGTGCTGCCACCTATACGTGGTGGTAAGGAACCTCGCCACCATACCCAAGCTGTCCTTATACACCGGCAGAAAAATAAGACTGTTATTGCCAAGGACCAAGGTTCCCCAACTCATGTTACCCCAGAGGTAGAAACTCTGGCGGTGGATAGAATCTCTTTGAATGATAATCAGCAGTGGAGGCAGACAGAGCAATCCAATGGGAGGGAATACTAGAGGTGCTTCAGTTGAATACTCTTTTTCTCAGTGGCCATAAAATGATCTATTTTAATGTGAGTGAAATGAGATGAGTCATTTCAATTCTGTAGGTAGAAAATTTTGGGAGCTTATGTTTATTATTGTGGAATTTAAAAAAGCTAGCTGGTTTATTGATGTATTGTTGTAGGAGATGTTTTAGTGTACGTAGATGTACTTAATTTATGTGAAGTGTATGGATGTGTGCATCACATGGTTTAGTTATCATCTTTAATTGTTGGGTGGCTGCAACAGCACCATAGCTTTAGAATGGTAATGTGCAATGTAATGTGTAGCTTTGAATGTTAACACTATATTTAAATTGATTCTGGGTGAAGAACAAGTTTCTGTAGTATTTATTGGTACCTTAACTTTACAATAATGTTATTTATGACACAGCATGACATTTGCCAATGAAAAATGACATTATGGAAGTATAATGAAATATACGTACTAGACATACACTTTTTAAAATTATGTAGCTTTTTCACATTACTGCGTTGTTGAATTTCAAGTTAAAAATTGACATGAATAAATTGCATTGTGAAATAATATTTGTGTTTAGTAGTCAATGTTTATGACTGTTTGCGTTACATACTATCTCCAGAATTAAGAAAAAACTATTATGTATGTAGCAAATAGTATTTATTGACCGTTTTTGTTTTCATAAACATAAAAAACCTATGTTGACAAAACAAATTTGGAACATCTTCATTAACCTTATAATGGACTATAAGGAGAAATCAAAAATAAAAAAAATCACTTCATTTGTAACATCTAAACTACCCCTAATTGTAAATATATATGAGAACATATGTTAAATACAAAAATATCACAGACTTGTTTATCATAACTCCTAGTAATTACATGCCTCTAATTATTCATAAAATTTCTTTGAAATTTAGTTGTCATAAATGATTCTGCATTATACTCCAAAGCATTTTGCTCTAAAACCCCTCAACACATCATACTAATACAACATGCAGAAAAAAGAGACTAACAATAAGAATACCCAATTCTATCATTTTCTTCTTAAATCACGATCCATACTTAAAGTTGATTGTTGAATTTCACTTCATAAGTTATCTATTAACTTGCCTCCTGTTAAATTTATTACTATACAACCTAATAAAGAGATGATAAAAAGTATAACTTCTGTTACAACAACAGGCAAGTAAAATAACCTGAGGGAATTACACATTTAATATGTCTAGCTAAAACTATGTAACTAATTCCCCAGACAGTATAAACAAAAACAATTAAAGGAAAATCACTTTCAGTTTTGATGTCTACCATCCAAAGCCCTGCACAACCACAAAACTGTCAATCACTGTGTAATATGATACTAATGCTATTTTTCCATTATCTATCCGGACCAGTAAATATAAAGCAATATTTGCCTGAACTGAGGTCTTTCAGGTGAAACTTAAAGAGATAAGATATTTGCTTGATATGCTACTATTCCTAACAGAAATACCCATTTTACTTCCACATATTAAACAATAACTTTCAAAAAAACTGAACTGCAAATATTTTTAGCTTTATTTGCTTTATATAACACAAGCGAGAATCCCCTCGTCTTTGTCTGCACTCTGTCCTTCTAGCATGCTTTTTAAACTAGATGAGTCTCTTCATCTAAGCATAATAGTTGTATTGGCAGCAAGACTGGTACATGAACGAGTATTCTCTCCTTGGAGACTGAAAACTCCCATTATTTTATACTTCAGAAACTTGGCATACAAACCATCCTAAATAACCCCAGGTGGGTTGATCCCGCATAGGAAGCACAGAAATATTATATCTTTGATCAAATAAAGTTGATAGTTGTCCACTCAATAAACAAAATCATTGAAGTGGCAAGTTATCCACATTTTCTCTGAGTAAGCATGCAGTTGATACTACTAGTGTTCCATTCAGTCAATAGAAGCACCTTAATAACAGAAACCATCATCAAGCTTAGCAGGGCATCAGTGCTTGGAACTAGAGTAATGTAAAAGTGGTGCATTTTCATCATTAGAAGCACTGAAATAATGGAAGCTGTTTTCACATCTTGTTGTTGCATCTATCTCAGGTGCTCTAGTACAGTGACATGCGTCACATCCCCTGTATACTAGTGAGTTCAGCAGGGCTTGCAGAGGATTGACTATGGCCTGAAATGAAGAGATAAAGTCAACTTTCAATTAACAGTATTGGAATAAAACTGATGCCATAAGTATAATTTCCATTTTAAAAAAATCAGAAAGACAGACCGGCGCAGCCCCATGAGTTAAACGTATCACCAGATTGTTATGTGATTCAAAGTGAGAAAATATTATGCCAAATCTATTTTCAGGTACAACTTTATAAATTTAACTTGGAGAATTGTAACATTTTTCATCTAGGTGTGAAGCATCTGTAAAACCTATGGAAATGCAGAAACTAACCATAAACTCAGTAAATTCTCATTTTAATCTAATAGAGTTAAAACTAATTGGCAGAATTTACATCAAAATGTGGAAGTAAAATCTGAAACACCCTTAAGTCTATGCCAAATAAATAGACATGTAGCAATATGGGTCCCAATGTAGGCACAAGTGGTTCATTCCAGATTCAGAGTATCACTTGTAGTTATGCAAGAACATGATACCAGTGCATAAAGCATATAGCAATGGAGCATGTGCAAGAGGTAATGATAAAAACTTTTTGATAGTGTTAATCATTCTGCTGATAAAATTGATAAAGACTTATTTGTGTTCCCCTGTCATTTCATTTTGAATACATAGTTTTACTACAAATCTTTTATACATACCATGATAAACCAGATAGCTAGGAATACCCCATACCAGCCATCCTTACTTTCACCTATAGATAAATCTGAACCAAAGTGATGGTGTATAAACAACAGTATACCATTTATGATATTGGGCAGCCAGCTAAAATTAAAAAAGTTTAAATGGGTGTATAAAATGTCACACAAAACAAACCTAAACACCAAATAAGCACAAAGAATACTCATTCTGCAGCAAAAGAATGCAGATAGATATTTTTGATGCTGCACACAGCTATAACATGCTATATACAGCAAAGATTGATGACAATGATGCTATCTAATTTAGAGTTTTTCACATACATATTAATCTTTTTAATCTTGATCAATTTCTCGTTTCTAAGAGCCATTTTCACTATAAATCATATTTGAGTATGCTAGAAAAATATCTTACAAACAATCTAGGCCTACATGTATTCCATGACTAAAAGTATGGCACCACACTTAGAATTATATTTATTTACTGATGTGTTAGTTGTTTGTGGATATGCATTGCTACATGTACAACTATACTAACAATACATTAACTGACAAGTATATATCACTACACAGGTGACATAATTTCATGGCACTGAGTACAAAACAATTAAAATGACCATCTTAGTGGATAAAGGGTGAAAGTATACTGCTACATGTGTACTTACCACACATAAAATACAGCTGTAACTAATGTGAATCTGTCCTTGATTTTGGATATGAATTTTCTCTCCAGGTCTGTAAATGTGGCTCTGGCACTCGTTATTAAGCCTTTGACTGTAAAAACAATCCAATCCACAAATTTGTAGGAAACCCCCAATAACAATAATTATACTGAAAGAAACACTGAAACATAGGGTGTTTCCAAATTAAAACCAGAAGCAAATCTGGCAAATATACAGACACTTAACAGAAAATGTTATAATTTCCATTGCTCCATTCTAACAAAAACAAAACATTCCAATAAACAACATTTTTGTAAAAATAATCTGATCATGCCAATTTGCCAAAAGGCTTTTTAATAAACATAGCTTTTCATCAAATATGAAGTACAAAAAACAAAACTACTTTTGGCGATTATAAGGTGAAGGACATATTTGTCGGACAGCAGTGGCACAGACAGACACAGCAATCATAATATTTATAAGGACATTCAGTACCAGTATATGAAATAATGATTTGTCTTAGGAAGAAAATTTGTCTATGAATTGAAATACATGCAGATACTTACTGGCTCTTGCTGAGAGGAAATAAAGCACCGGGTTGATGATCATGACAAACAATATTGGAATGTATGTCGTTAAATAGTGTGGTAAAAGGTATCCCTCATTGTATTTACACCTATAAAAGGGAAAAATTCTTAGTTAATTCCTTCGCTTGTGGCAAAATATTTTGTTCTCACCAACTTACTATGTTTGAAAAATAGAGAAATAAAAGGGGAAAATTTTTTCATCCGGACCATATCAAGTGGATATATATATATAATTTATTGGTCACAATAAAGGGATTTATGTGTGATGAGGGTATTAATGTGATGTAAGATGCCCAGGGAAACTCCCAGAGACTAAGATAAGCTCCAGATGTTTCTTCCCTAATTACAGACAGGATGTCTTCGCTTTGTATTTCACGCTGTTAAGTTAATTACTACCAAGTGACACTAGTCAGATACCAGTATAGCAAAACCTGATTGGACAGTACAACCTAGTCTCATTATGATCAGCCAATCAGAATCATAAGGAGTTCAGCTTCACCAAGAACAAAGAACACTCTCTCTCACTTCCTTAGAAAATTTTAACCTAGCAGTACATGCTCAGGAGAGAAAAGTTTTTAGTGAATTTCATAAAGTTTCTCAAACCCAACCCTGTCCCTCCCTAATGTTTCGATTAATTAACACTACAAAACAATTATTAATTCTATGTATCATTATTATATGTATGGTATTTATGTTTAGAAACATTTGACATATAGGTAAGCCTCTATGTGTTAGCAGTTCTCATTTTGTTTAAGTCAACATACTGGGCATAACCTTAGCATAGGGCACATATGGCAGTTATAAGGCCAAGAGAGACAACTCTATTAGTGGGCTGTCAGAGCATTGAGGAAACCTACGTCCCCTTCCTGAAGGGTAGGGGTTGCGCAGCTCGCTCTCAGCCTCGGCCGAATTTTGGACATAAAATTTATCTAAAACATATTGCCATGTGTGGGCCCTTTTTCCCTCCATCTTTGCTGAAATGTAAATTATATCTTTAAGCTTGAAAATTATATAACATGCATGATTGTCATTCATAGATTTATATCTAACTCTCAGTACTTTTCATTCGTACTTTGAACATTAATCAAAGTGCAAATGTCAATAAAATGACATTTTCAACCTACATCTATTTGATTCTGTTGTTTTGTGTATGATAACAAAATTTGACAGCAAACTAGCCGCGGCGACTCCTCTCAATTCATGCACTCATAAATATATATACTAGTATAAATGTCCCAGAAAAACTTATTTCTTACGATTCAATGGAATTTCAAGGTGCACTACTTCCTGGTTTTGCCTCAGGTACGTTTTTTGTTTTTGTACTGAATGTCACATGGATGTTATAACACACAGATGTTGAGCAAAGATGTTGAGCAAAGATGTATCACACAGATGTTGAGCAAAGAGACTTGTTTATTATTTTGAAATATTCAAATCAAAAGCCCAATATATTATTTTTTCATCTCCTACCATAGTGCAATTATTTTAGTAGTAAAAAATTACTCTTTAAGGCTTTATGACTTACTGGTTATAAAATTAACTAGAAAGAGAAATAAAGTGTCTGTAGGATTATGCTTCCATTATTAACAAGGATAAGGTTACAGCTTTTCCATACATAAAGTTTAGTAAAAATTCCCCCCATCCAGGAAGAATGCGCTTACGAATACCACTGAGTACTAACAAAGGAACTATTACTCATAATGCTGCATCCAGGAAGGTTATCAGTGTGATGCTAATGCCCACCTGATTATAATGGCTCAAAGATCAAAAGCCCTTTTGAATGAAGTTGTAAACCTCACCGATAAAAAACTCTTAAATGTAAAATTGTTTTTATTCAAAATGCAATAGAATTTTGTAAAAAATTAAATTGAAAAATCTCAATTCAATGACCCAAACTTTGTACATGTAATACCTATTTGAACAATTATGTAATAAAATAACAGAAAAACTTTTTTCCACAATAACAAAATTGTTCCATAAACAGGTTAAATTTTCCAGCCTCTACTCCTTCATTTTTATAAGTGATACTTACTTGAGCAAGAAAGGGGTATAGAGAGGCAATATTCCACCAAAAGCTAGAATCAAGGACAACCCCCAACTTAAAAGGTGATACAACCATGGTTTGCTGTAAAATAATCATAAATTTTCCAATAAATCCAGATCTGTTTTTACAGTATCATAAGACATTATTCAGGTGACAAAAGCAATACCTATTGTTTGCCTTATTTAGTTTTGAAAACTGATTTAATTATAAAGCTTCTAGTAAGATCATTCATTTGACTGAAGAGTTAAGTATAACTAGACAGCAAAGCTGACAAATATTCAGACACCAAAAAGGATATATTTTATTAGTTTAATAAATTATTCTCTTATTAGTATAACATGCCACAAGGCCCTGCCTCCTAGGTAGAAAAACACATTTAGTTCTTTAAGAAAAGATTTCCTTTATTTTACAACATTAAACAAATAATTCAAATAAAAGGATTGCTAGCATCTAACCAATGTACATGCAACCTGTCTCTTTACCAAATATAAACAAAAACAAAAATATGGTTTGGAAGTTATAAGAAGAACATCACCAAAATTGTGCAAAAAAGCAATAATTACTGTAAATGTAAACTGATCATGCCGATTTTCGAAAGTAATACTGGATGATGTCTTGTGTCGAAAAGCGACAGCTGCAGGGACAACACAGACAGACAGACCATTCAGAATATATACAGACAATTACAGTGTCTGTGTATAAAAAGTCACCATTGCCACATCTGATCTTAAACAAAAAGGTATTATTTTGGCAATATGAAGTTATCTTTATTGTTATTATTATTATTATTATTATTATTATTATTATTATTATTATTATTATTATTATTATGTAAAAATGTCAATACTTTCAAGGTAAATAAATTATGAATGCCACAGATAACACTTACGGATTTATTTTACACACAACAAGGTAAACATCAATGGCATATGAGAAGGTCCAGAAATATGTACATAGGAAAAAGAAATGAATCCATGCCTGTAAAAAAAAAAAAAACAAGGTATTTAACAGAATTAACCATCATCCTAGGCTACTAGGTGAAACTCAGATAACAGTTGCATAGCCTAATTCTGATTCTAGACAAGCATGCATGTTTATCTTATTTTATCTGCCAAATCAAGTTAAATCACGACATATTGAAATTAATAATTAGATAATCATATATCAAAGCCACTCCTATGTATTAAAGTACAAACAATGGTTATATTTAAAAACAAATACCACACTCAGCAATTTCATTTACATTTCCTGCATAGATTTTATCAAATTATACTTGACCCCAAGACAGCAGCATATTCTGCAAATAGAGCATTAAAACCTACTACAAATATCTGTACTAGATCAATATTTTGTCAGATTCGATTTAATGCTCAGTTTTTAAGGGAAGTCTTTTTAAATACTTCTTATAAATGGTTTACTCACAGAGCACACTGCACAAAAGACATTGTCAAAATGAGCTGCAGGATCTTCCAAATGTCCAGTAATTAACTCTTGGTCACCAAGCCATAGTGCAGACCTGAACAAAATCCCTGGAAATACCAAAAAGCTTAAAATCCAGAAAAAATAGAAATGTCATATCAGTTTTAAAGTAAACATGTTTAAATGGCAATCAGTCCTTATCATTTAAAGGATATAAAACTTTAAATGAATATTTAGAAATTAGAATCAATATGGCTTCTGAATTTGTATCCTTGAAAGTGATTTTTTCTGTTAACACCTTACCAAAACAAGCCAACACATCTGCGACAGCTAAAGCACTGATTATTGTTTTCTGTGTTTTTCCTGAAACTGTCTCAAAAGCTGTCCGCCTGCTTCTAGCTTGACCAGTCTGTGATGGGGCTGCACTGTGTGATGTGCCCAATACTTGGATAAGAGCTCCAGCTATGCTTAATACTGAGGATATAATGCAGACAATGTTATATGCCTTGAAAATGTTATCATTCTTCTGAATGTCTGATATCCCACTTTGGTTTTGGCTAACATTGAGGAAGCCACAAAAAGATTCCAAAGTTGGAGATGCCATTACACTGTTTATGAACAACTCTCTGCAGCTTTTAATTCCTGAGCCTCTTTCCTGAAAAACACCAATAAAGCTATATCAAATATTTTGGATTACAAGAATTCAGATATTTTTCAGTTCACTTGATTTTTACTTTCTACTGAGATCAACTGACTGAAAATTTGGTAATACCCTTCAATGATTCACTAACATGACATGACAGACCTCAAATACATGTAATGCAGTGATAATACCTGTATACCATGAATAATTACAGCACCCATACAGAAACTGCTGAGCAATGCAATCAGTGTGCACTAGGTTTTGAGAAACCTACTTTTTGGCCATACTGATATGATAGACATACATATAGGGGTGTATGTAGAACCAATACTAGATATTGTAAGATAACATTCTAAAAGTAAAAGCTTCACTCACTCAGGGACCATTCCCACAGTTATTTGGATCGATCTATCTCCCTGGAGAGTCTCACTACATTGCTATCAACTGATTCGGTAGGCATGACAGACATTTAAGCCATTTACGTTGATAGCAATTTAGGTTGATCCATATGGAGCGATGTAGGCAAAGGAACCTAGTCCTATTCTACTTTAGTGCTTCTGACCTCTCAAATTACCATGAACAATCACTGACTGCATTTTCTTAATAAATGACTTATAAAAGTAATGGTATGTATTGAAGGTATTCCACAAATTATTTTAGGAATGTGAAACCAAAAGTGAAATTTTTTTCTTGAGGCAAAAATGCATTTATTGATTGAACAAAAAGCACAGGATATCCAGAAGGTGAACTGTTGGTTACATGTTCACATGATATCGCCTAACAAAACATGAAAAGATTTATAAGATTTTTTTCATTCAGGTTTACACTTAAATAATTCCACCTTAAGTTATGCAATTTCAGACCAGATACTCACATTAACTACTCTTCTTTTCATGTACAAAAAGTAAAGAATTGAAGGCACACCTTGACTCGCAAATTCCCCTTCCATCAGCTGATTCAAGTATTATGAAGTGAAAATCAAACACTCTAACACACTTGGTGCACGCAGCCTGTAATTCATTAACCATGATAAGAGAACCAGACACAAACAAGTCTGACCAACTCACTCTTCAACATAATACAACCACAGCATCTGCACGTGGCTGAACATGCATCATATATGATATGAAAATATACTTTCCTGTCTACTACTAAAAGGAGGGTCATTGGGGGGGGGGGGGGGGGGAAGAGGGATAACTTAATGATTTTATTTCTTAATAAAGAAACATCATAGTATCACATTATAGTTTTTGTTCAAAAGAAGTTTAAACAAGAAAGCATAGGTCTATTAATTTGATTTTTTAACAAAACAAGGTATCCTAACAAGTTACTGCAAAATAACTCCCTAATCTACTCATGCATATTTGCATCACAAAATTCAAAATTTCAGATTATTAAATAAAATATTAATGTTTTTACATACTTTTTAAGTCTATAAGACAGGTGAGATCTTTGAAATTCGTACTCAAAATTTATTGATAATGTGGACACGTGGCTTAAATCACATAAATAATATACTTCACTATGCATACTGAACCTATAATGGTACTACCAAACCATTGAAACAAATAAACACTATCAAAAATTAACCATTTACCACAGACACCTTCATGAATCTCAAGTGTTTTGTCATGCATATCTAAGTGTTTGTTTTAATGATGTAAGCATTGGGTAAATAAGAGAGCTGTACATTGTGTGGTAAACAAGGTCAAAGCCTGGTCATCAAATTTACATCAATATGCAAAACAGTCTGGACCTGTTCAGTAGTCCAAAACTAGTCGCAACTAACCTGTAATCTAGTCACCTGTGTGCCAAATTTGTATTGTATAAGTAGGCGAAGAGACAACTTCAATAAAACAAAAGTCAATCTTTGTTTCCAGGCTGAACAATGAAGACAAATGTGTAATTTTAACACCAGATTAATAGTCAATGATAATATATACTGTATGTCACCACACACTGTACATCTACAGTACATTTAAACTGTCTTTGAAACTGAACATTTTTTACATTATCATGAGAAAAAAAAAGGAAAATAAATGTTGTATGCAATAGTCACAGCAAGTGCTCATTTTTGACAAAAAATGTAAAAAAAAAAAAAACAAGGTATAAGCAAGTCCAAAACAACAAAAACGAAAAAATGTACACTCATTAATTGTTGTAAGAAATTTTAAATGAATATTTGTTTATCACAAATCAAGCTAATTTAAGACACCAGTGCATTATGCACTTTTTTATGGATAGATATAGAAGTCTATCCACTGTATATGATAAAAAAAACTGAGGCCTTCAAGTTGACACTGTACGTTACCAAAATAAACCTCACAGTTCTGAGTTATAAAGACTACTACTGAGTACATATATACATGTATTGTGAATATTTTAAATTCTTAATTAATTCGACCTTAATTATCAAATAGTTTGAGAAAAGTAAATGACATTATGATAACGTGTCTCCAATCGTGGCTCCAGTCCAACAAAAAACACTTTTTGTCGAGCATATTACCTTGATTCAATTTGATCTTTTTCAGCTGAATTATTTGGTCATGTGCGGATCTGTCAAAACTCAAAACAGTTCCCACATTCAAGTCTGCAACAGTCTTATTCGCCTTACGTCAGGTCAGTTCCATTATTATGCGAGTCTTATAGTGTGTAAATTCACACTGTGCATAGATCCTTTACGCAGCTGAAAATTTGCCAAAACCCATAAGCCCTTGACAATATATACACACAATTCTGGTCAGGAGTGTTGATATTAGCAATTTCACCGACAGGGCATGATCAAGACAACCCTTCTAGCTATTCTAATTTTCAAGCAATGTAGTTATTTGTTAACGCCAGATCGATGTTTTAAGCAAATAAATCCCCATGTGCAATTTCAATTGTTCAATTGAAGTAAATTTAGCTCTGATTGAAGATATGCTTTAAGATTTTATCCTGTCTTGAACCACGTGATTGACGTACTCTGCACGACGCCGCCATATTGAAAGTCTGTGCGTGTTCGATAAACACACGCTTGAGTTTTGAACTCTAAAGGCGCCGGAGAAAGATAAAGAAAGGTAATTAACTCTGACGAACCTCGATTCCTTAAGTTAAAACATGTTGATTTTTATGCAATTATTTGTATAATTTTTGGGGACGGAAAGCACAGTTCGACCGGCGTACTCCTCAATCCTCCTTCGAAGTTGTGACTTTGTTCAAAGATATTTGAAGTACTTCGGTAACTTTTATGTTTGGTGATGGTTAAATAAGGTAAACTACTGTGTCTTGAGATGTATTGATGATGTTGATTTTTCTTTTGTACAGTGCAGAGTTGATGTGATGTTTCTGTGTGTATGTTTTTCATTGTTTCACTGCCATCATGTAATTCATAGCCATTGTTTTTATGTTACATTTTTTCTGTGAACCCAGTCAGATTTGGTAAACTAATTTTATTTTGACCCATCTCAACAATCTGCCAGATTAAAAGGCATAGGAAGCAAATTGAATTGAAACTTGATGGATTGAAGCATACGTGTTTGTTTACTAATTACTTCTAGGGAATGCAGTAAAAACTGCATTTGAAACAAACTCATTTCACCTCTCAGGTGGTTGGATTTTGCGATTTGTGTCAATTTTGCAATTTCAAAGAAAAGAAGGGAGATAAGGAGTCCATTAGCTCATTCCCTATCCTCTCACTGAACGTGAAAAACATTGAAAAACTTGGTATTTATAGCCTTTTGATGTTTTGAAAATGATTTGCATTTATTACAAGTGGTATTTTAGAGTATTACTATCCTGTGATTTCAGAGGAAGAGAAGACTGTTGCCACCATGGCATTGCCCTATGTGGTAGGTCCTGGTGGGCAGCTGTTCATGGTGGGACAGGCCCCCATCATACAGCAGCCAATCATTCACCACCAGCCTCCCAAAGTGCCTGATTATATGAATGAAGATAAACTGCAAGAAAAAGGTGAGTTTGAAAGAAAAGTACTTAAAAATATGCAAGAGCTCATTTCAAATAAAGTGGTGCCCATGAAGTGAAGACAAATAGTTAGCACTACTAAAATGAACGCTGCTGTCTGCATTATAGTTATTAGTTGTAAATTTTACTTAGGAGTTTATATTAGAACAATTTTTTTCAATGAACTTGAGTTTAAATGTTAGTAAAAACCCAGGTTAAGTTATTCTACATGATTAAATAAAAAGTACGGGATTACAAGTGATTTTGTAAAGGTAATTTTTCTTAAAGCCTGAAATAATGATTGGGCGATTTTCATTTAGCTCTGAATATACAAAGATTGTGTAATTTTAACTGTCATTTTTATTCCTTAGCCAGAAAATGGCAACAGCTGCAAACCAAAAGGTACAGTGAGAAGCGTAAATTTGGGTTTATTGATGCTCAGAAAGAAGACATGCCACCAGAGCATGTCCGTAAGATTATACGAGATCATGGAGACATGTCCAGCAGGAAATACAGACATGATAAAAGAGTCTATCTCGGGTAAGTTTCTGCATAAGAAAATGGATATTGGTCCTTTAATGTACCCCATGCAGTAGTTCAGCTGCAACATGAATAATAAGTAAAATGAAAAAAGGCTTTGATCTGTGTTGTGTTTGTAGCAAAATATAGGATCATCATCTGATATCTCGTAAAGAGTTTGTCTTTAATTGTGGCAATAAGCACTGAAAACAAATGATCACTTCACTTATGAAGGTATACAAATTTGGATTTTGATTTTCTTTATATTTATCTTGACTAAAAAAAAATGTTGCACTATTTATGTTACACTAATGTTAAGAGAATTCATGTTTGTGAATGTTTAATTTTCCGTCCAGAGCTTTGAAGTACATGCCCCATGCAGTGCTGAAGCTAATGGAGAACATGCCCATGCCATGGGAACAGATCAGAGATGTGAAGGTGCTCTACCACATCACTGGAGCCATCACATTTGTCAATGAAATTCCATGGGTCATAGAGCCTGTCTACATAGCTCAGTGGGGGTAAGTGGTGCCCTGGTATGGCTACTCTCATCATGAATTTCTTGCTTTTACTGGCTTTTTTTAACAGATAAGACATGACTTTTTTATTAAACATTTTGATATGAATGTTATTGATGTTATGCAGTGTAGAGAAATGCAAATCTTAACAGAGATGAAAATGGTGCTCAGCTATGACATTATCACATATGTTGTATTTTGTGGCACAGAACCATGTGGATCATGATGCGTAGAGAAAAGCGTGATCGTCGCCACTTCAAAAGAATGCGATTCCCTCCATTTGATGATGAGGAGCCTCCCCTGGACTACGCTGACAACATTCTGGATGTGGAGCCTCTGGAGGCTATCCAGATGGAGCTGGATCCTGATGAGGACAAGGCTGTCATTGACTGGTTTTATGATCACCAACCTCTTACAGACACAAGGTAAATACAGTTGTTTTTCCAATTTATATCAGTGCAGATATACAAGTCTAAGATTAATATCACAACTTCTTACTAGAAAAATGTTTTTCAAATATTTTTTGTTACTGTGCAAAAATTGTAATATCTGGAGTTTCCGTATGGTAAAAGATTGTCCATTCTTTTTCTGTAAAGTGATTTTCATATTGATTTTTGTCCTTTTAGAAAGAAAAAACTCCGCTTTTTTGCACTTTGTAGTGATGGTCTGATTTTTGTAGTCCATTTCTTAAATTCGATAACTTTTATATTCAGGCATGTGAATGGAACCACGTATAAGAAGTGGAACCTGACTCTGCCTATAATGTCTTGTCTGTATCGCCTGGCTAACCAACTCTTGACTGATCTGGTGGATAGTAACTACTTCTACCTGTTTGACCTCAAGTCATTTTTCACAGCCAAGGCTCTCAACTTGGCTATTCCAGGAGGGCCAAAGTTTGAGCCCCTTGTCAAGGACAGCACTCTCAAGTAAGTTTATTGGACAAGTAAATTTTAAACTTTCATTCATTTACTTCAGTATTAGACAGGTTATGTCATCGAGATTGAATTTCTCTGAACTATTTGTAATTTTCATGGGTCATATTTGAAATTCTAAAAAAGAAAAAGAAAAAACAGCATTGGAATTATTTCAAGATTTTCAGTTTATACTTTCTTTTTTTAAAGTGATGAAGATTGGAATGAGTTTAATGACATAAACAAGATCATCATTCGTCAACCTGTGAGGACAGAGTACAGGATTGCCTTCCCGTACCTTTACAACAACATCCCATTCCAGGTGCACTTATCATGGTAAGAACTGATGAGATTGTCTTAGATTCATGGTTGGTATTAGTACTTCCAACTAGTTATCTCATTACCAATGAAACATTTGTTAAAATAAAGGGTGGGAATTACTGTAGTATTATCTTGGTCATCAATATCAGGAATGGCATTGTTCTTTGAGTATGAATATTCTTGAATTTGAAAGATAAAATTGTAATGCCCCTGATGTAGATTGTTATATTAGAACATAAAAATTTCACACAATGTCATTAAATCAGAGGTAATGTAAATATGCATGCCTCTGTCATTCATTTGTGTGATAGAGAAATGTGGTAGGAGATATTCCTTGGAAAATAAGATATTTCTCCAAGAGCTGAACCTGCCAAAATATTAAGTCACAACTTTGATAAATTTAATATAATTGTTTGAAAATGATTTGTTTGGTTTTTTAAAAAGTAGTTGCTCTTGATACTTTTTAAATGGACGTCTTGTCATTATTTTAGGTACCACACACCCAATGTTGTGTTTATCAAGACAGAGGACCCTGACTTACCAGCTTTCTACTTTGACCCTCTGATCAATCCCATATCCCACAGGCATGCTGTCAAGGTAAGTTTGTATGTAAGGATGATAATACAACAGACATACATACAGACAGACAACTGGTTTACTAAATTATGAACATTTGTGTATTTATATTAATAAATTTAAAAACCATGTAACGTTTGTGAACTGTTGAAAGAATGAAGCTACCAGTTCATCTTTGATAACACTTGATTGTTTTGGTAAATTGTAGTTAATTAACTCTGCTGCTTCAATGTGTAAATAGTGCACTAAACACAGTGTTGATGTTTTATATAGTGAGCATCAATGCCAAATGAACATGTGCAAGAATAAGGTGCTGGTTGTCCTTCTTCTGCAAGCTCAGTTTTGCTGATAGATTAATCACTGGCAAACAAACAATTTGTTTTAATTATATTAACCCTGTATAGTGAATCATCATGCGTGCGCTAATATTCAAAGCTTTATTAGTCATAGCTATCTATATTGTAAGGGAATGTGAGCTTTCATTTTAATCATGCTATGATATCTCATTCACAGGGTACAGAAAATCTCCCTGATGATGATGAAGAGTTTGAGTTACCAGAGGAAGTGGAGCCCTTCCTGAAGGGTACCCCTCTGTATGATGACAGCACAGCCAATGGTATTGCTTTGTTGTGGGCACCAAGACCATTTAATTTGAGGTCAGGGAGGTCAAGACGAGCACTGGATGTACCCCTTGTGAAGTCATGGTAAGTTAAACTAGAACATATATTGCGTAATTACATAAAAGAAATTAATGACCATGGTTGCACAGAATGGTTTGAGATGGTTATGTTAATTACATTGTTTTGTGTTAATAAGAAGGGTGAAGTTGACTTATGGCTTAAAGGTAAAAACTATTTCATAGTATTTTGTCACCACTATCTACCCCAATGGCATTATAAGTTCTTGAATATTTCAGGTATCGTGAACACTGCCCCTCGGGCATGCCAGTCAAAGTAAGGGTGTCCTACCAGAAGTTGCTGAAGTACTTTGTTCTCAATGCACTACATCACAGACCTCCAAAGGCACAAAAGAAAAGGTGAGTTTTTGCTGTATTTTAAGTTCTTTTTTTTTTTCATCAAAAACTGTAACTGAGTTAACTACTTCCCTTTTTTGGTAACTACCAATAATCAGCTGATTATGTTTTATCAGTGGTGCCCTGTGCAGACCATTGCACATATTCTTAAATTTTCTTTATTTTATATACTAAAAGTGCTGTTTTATCTGTTCCAGGTATCTGTTCAGATCCTTCAAGGCTACAAAGTTTTTCCAAACCACAACTCTCGACTGGGTTGAAGTGGGTTTACAAGTATGCAGGCAAGGCTACAACATGTTGAACCTGTTGATCCATCGCAAGAATCTCAACTACCTTCACTTGGATTACAACTTCAACCTGAAACCTGTCAAGACTTTGACTACTAAGGTAAGTTGGGATGTTGCAATAGTGGTTGTGGATGATCATTTGGACTGTAAAAGTATGAAGGGATTTAATTACTGTTTATATAATTGAAATAGTCACTGAGGTTGGCACTTTACTTCATCAAGATTTATTTCACATTTCTATGTTGATTGTTGTGAAGACTTGTTGGACTGAGTATTGAATATTTAGACTGAACATTTGTTTATTACAGGAACGTAAAAAATCTAGGTTTGGCAATGCTTTCCACTTGTGTCGTGAGATTCTGCGTCTGACCAAGCTGGTCATTGATAGCCATGTACAGTACAGACTGGGAAATGTTGATGCCTTCCAGGTATGTTTACACAAGTAAAATATTTGTGACTTTTCTTATAATCATAAAGTGATTTATAACTTTTAGACAAGTGGCTTTTTTTTCTTTTTTTTTTTTTTTAATTCAAAAGTATGAGTATGAAAAAAGGAAATGAATTTTTACAAAGCTTCTTAACTGTGTCTTATGGTAAATTTATGTGTTGGTGATTTCAGTTGGCAGATGGCATGCAGTACATGTTTGCACACGTGGGACAGCTGACAGGAATGTACCGCTACAAGTACAAACTGATGAGACAGATCAGGATGACCAAGGACTTGAAACATGTCATCTATTTCAGATTCAACACTGTAAGTTGATTTTACCATTTTGTTATATGCTATTTTACTGCATATCTGATGTTGAATGAGGTATACCAGCCCGCTTGGCGCCAGGTGTCGCTAGTGTGAATTCAGTCCTTCCACAGTCGCCATGTTGGATATCATATACGTTGGACTGTGGCACTGGCCTTAATAAACATGCCTCAGTATTGTTGTGTACCTGAATGTCAAAGTCGGCAAGGTGGGCATAATTTTCCTGAGGATTCAGGGCTTCGTTTGAAGTGAAGGGTTGCCCATGTCAACACACCTTCCATGTTAAAAGGACAGTTACAACTTGACCCAGGCACAGTAATTAGGCCCCTAAAGATAGACGAGTTGCCTCAAAAAGAATACACGTAGAAAGGTTAATTGATCTTGGAAAAACTTATAAAGTTTTGGAAAGAGAGCTCCATAGCAAGAAAGTGCCCCTAGGAAGTACGATTTATCAAAGTGCGTTTTCTTCTTATGTCCGTAATTTCAGAAGAGTTGTCAGTAAATATACATAAGTGCCGGTAGCCTTCTAGAAGTTCTACCCGCATAAGGTTGTGTTATTAAGTAATTTAATTTTTTATTGATGTATTGAGCATGACCGGTAATGTTAATTAAATAATTATTTTTATTTTAAAAAATTATTCAGTACATCGTAAGAACCATAAAACTAGGTATAGTTAGCTAATTTATTTGTACATGTATAGATGCAATTTCTCAGCCAATGGAATAATGCATGTTTGGAAATCTTTTTGTAACAAAAGAAAGAAAACATTTTATAAATGAACAGTTTTTATTCTTTTTTTTACAAAATAGCACTTCTGAATTGTTTTACTTGAGTAGAAACACCATATTATTTCATCGCTCTGAAAATTCATTAAAAAGCAGCAAAACCAAATGTTTTATTTAAACAAAATAATTATTAAGTCCATAGTAAAAACCATGAAACCATGTAATACTTAGATAATTTATTTGTGCTATAACTTTCCTGATTATATAGCTGTAATTTCTCAGCCAATGGATTACTGTAGGTATGGAAAACTTTTTGTAACAGTTTAAGAAATAAAAATTAAAGAAAGCAAACATTTTACAAATGAACAGTTTTTTTGTTCCTTTTTACAAAATAGTACTTATGAATTATTTTACTTGAATAGAACCACCACATTATGTCAGCACTTTGAAAATTCTTTTAAAAGCAGAAAAACCGAATTATTTGCTGTAAATACAACTATCAAATTATTTCATCCCACTAAAATACTTTACAAAATAGCATCATAGTTTTTTTCTCATTGCAGTTTTAAAATATTATTAAAAACAGCATAAACACATAAGTACTTTTTGTAAAGAATATAGCACCACCAAATTATTTCATTTTAGTTAAAACATTTTTTTTTAAATGGCACTTCAAAATTGTGATTGCAGATAAAACCACCACATTATGTCAAATGTTTTATTTAAACAAAATAATTATTAAGTCCATAGTAAAAACCATGAAACCATGTAATACTTAGATAATTTATTTGTGCTATAACTTTCCTGATTATATAGCTGTAATTTCTCAGCCAATGGATTACTGTAGGTATGGAAAACTTTTTGTAACAGTTTAAGAAATAAAAATTAAAGAAAGCAAACATTTTACAAATGAACAGTTTTTTTGTTCCTTTTTACAAAATAGTACTTATGAATTATTTTACTTGAATAGAACCACCACATTATGTCAGCACTTTGAAAATTCTTTTAAAAGCAGAAAAACCGAATTATTTGCTGTAAATACAACTATCAAATTATTTCATCCCACTAAAATACTTTACAAAATAGCATCATAGTTTTTTTCTCATTGCAGTTTTAAAATATTATTAAAAACAGCATAAACACATAAGTACTTTTTGTAAAGAATATAGCACCACCAAATTATTTCATTTTAGTTAAAACATTTTTTTTTAAATGGCACTTCAAAATTGTGATTGCAGATAAAACCATCTCATACAGGGGTACTTTCTATAAACTAGCTGACACGTACTTCGTATAGTGTTTTTCATTTAAAAAAGTTATCCTCGGCAAAATACATGTAGAAAAATATCCAGTGTCAGAATGAATCAACCCCACAAACAGATCTTTGAATGTAAACACAACAAAATAGCAGAATGGGCGATTTGTAATGAACATCTGGCCTTCTAACTGAGTAAAGTATTTGCAGGTTTTCTTTAGGCCCAGATTTGTGCACGAAATACACATTCCAAAAGGGGAAATCAGGTCCGGGTCCAACTGTCATGTGTCTGCAATGGTTTTGGACACAACAATGATTCATACAGTTTGTTTATATACTTCTTCTCTGTAGCTGCAATTATCTCTCCAAATCTTGAGGCAGTGATCCGCCATTGTCTCTCCTTGTGTCAGATTGCGCTCTTTCCTTGTTATAACTTGCTTACTCAGTGTCCTTCGCTGTTTGTTCCTCAACCTGAAATATTCATATCCCATTAAAGCATGGTAGATGGTTACAGCATTAAATAGATACAATTTAGATTAGTTTAGATACAATATTATAATTCTATGATGTCACCTATCACCTAGTTTGATAATTCTTTCTCATATTTGGGCCCGATTCTTAATAGTAGACCTCTGTTTTCACTTACATCATTCCCTCTATCCATGATTTATTCTTTTCATGGCGCTTGGCAATAGTTGTTGTCCATCACAGCCGCCTGTAAGTCAGCTTTAGGGTAGGCATTACTGGTGGCTACATCAATCTTTGCCGCTGATGTGAAGTGATAGGTAAGATTCCTGAAGTAATCATTTTATCCTGCTCTTGAAGTTGGCTGTCCTGGGGTCCTGAAATCGAGAGTTTCAGGCTTTGCCCCCGATATATGGGCCTTCTTTGGGTAACCTTATAAAGAAAATAAATAAGTACATTTACTAAGTATAAAAATCTTTCGTGCTACTAAAACAAAATATGAGCGTAGGCCTACTCGTACCTACAGTAGTCTACATGTACATGTACATAACATGTCAGATTTGACACACACACCTCGACTAATTTTTGATTTTTTCAAGGAAAATAGTTAGCATTCGTGTTTTTCAAGCACTAAATGAAAAGAAAACACATACCTTCCAGTCAATTCACATTTTCATCCAGATGTTATGGCACCACATTCAAGTAAATTGCGTTTGAGTTGGTTCACTGTCAGCGACGCGTGCACACGCTCCATGTTAAACTCTGGTGTAAAGCCGTGAGCGAGATTCTGCGAGATTTTAGAAGGACTGCTTTCACCCCCACGCCATCTAGCGGCAGACCCTTAAAGCGGGTATTCCCCATTTGATCATTGCAGCCCTGTGCAGATTATTTCTAACACTCACATTCGTGTAGATGCTGTATCAAATATTATAACTTCACACATAGGGGCTTTAAAATACTTCAGTTTTCGTTTACTTGTTTTAAAAATTATAGTACATTAGGGTGCTTGTTTGTTAGTAATGTGCCATATAAGGATGAATGTTGCAGATGTTTACATTACACGTCCAGGCTTCAATTCTTAAATATAATTACCAGGGTCCTGTTGGAAAAGGTCCAGGCTGTGGATTTTGGGCTCCAGGCTGGAGAGTGTGGCTGTTCTTCATGCGCGGTATCACCCCTCTCTTGGAGCGTTGGCTAGGGAACTTGTTGTCCAGGCAGTTTGAGGGTCGTCACTCCAAGGGTGTGGCCAAAACTGTGACCAAACAGAGAGTTGAGAGTCACTATGATCTGGAGTTGAGAGCAGCGGTATGTTGGAAGAATTGAGTTTAATAAACATTTTAGTTAAATAACATTTTCATCTTTCTTATTTTTACAAACATGTAGAGAAGTTCTGCAAAGTAGTTCTCATAAGTAATTACTTTAAAAAATTTATGTACGGTAAACTATAACTTACTATTTTTTTCTAGGTGATGCATGATATTCTTGACATGATGCCAGAAGGTATCAAGCAAAACAAAGCCAGGACCATCCTACAGCATTTGAGTGAGGCATGGAGGTGCTGGAAAGCCAACATCCCTTGGAAGGTATTGCAGCCCTGTGGAGATTATTTCTAACACTTACATTTGTATAGATGCTGTATCAAATATCTAACTTCACACATTGGGGCTTTCTACAGTTTGTTTAAAATACTGTAGTTTTCATATGCAACTGATAGATAGATACATAAAATAATGTGAGTTACATGCTTTTACTTTTTATCCAGGTACCAGGCCTACCAATTCCAATTGAGAACATGATCCTGAGGTATGTGAAGGCCAAGGCAGACTGGTGGACCAATACAGCTCATTACAACAGAGAGAGAATCAGGAGAGGAGCCACTGTGAGTACATTTTTCTATCCAGTATAATGATACATTATTGTGCTGTATTTTGTCAATGATTTTGAGGTAAATGATTGATTATGATAAAGTCATCTAATGATTAGCTGATTTAGATTTGAGTTGAAATTATCAGCAATTGATCAGTTGACCAGAACAATAAATTCTATGTTTTTTGTAGGTTGATAAAACTGTCTGCAAGAAGAACCTGGGCCGTCTTACACGTCTGTACCTGAAAGCAGAGCAGGAAAGACAGCACAACTACCTGAAGGTAAGATAGTTATCATATTGGCTAAATCTATTGCTTCATGTTGTTTTATCTTTGATGTCAATTTACATTTACATTAGATAAATATTTGTTAGAGACAAAATATTACTTAAAATAAAAAGAAATTGTTAGACAACATAACCGTTTGTGTAATGCTAATGGTCATTTCTTTCTTTTTGGTGAAACTGATCGTGGCATACTTTGAGATTGCTTTGTTAACATGTACTGGCAGTCACCACGTTAATGAACCCCACTCTCCATATAAAAAGCATGATGTTAAAGATATTACAAATCTGTTTTATAGGATGGTCCATACATCACAGCAGAAGAGGCAGTGGCTATCTACACCACCACTGTCCACTGGCTGGAGAGCAGGAGGTTCTCTCCAATTCCTTTCCCTCCTCTCTCATATAAGCATGACACCAAGCTGCTCATTCTGGCTCTGGAAAGACTGAGAGAGGCATACAGGTAAGGTGGCACTCTTGTACCTATCTTATCTTTTCCTTCAAGTTAGGTACCTTTTGGACAATATAGGTCACTTTTCTACTGATTGCATTAATTGAACTTGCTGTGGCCTTTAAAAACAGTT
Source organism: Lingula anatina (assembly GCF_051362555.1). NCBI lineage: Eukaryota > Metazoa > Brachiopoda > Lingulata > Lingulida > Lingulidae > Lingula > Lingula anatina. The sequence goes on along the minus strand of NC_141767.1, from coordinate 12,341,972 downwards.
TCATTGTAAATGTTAAAATGTGTCAAGGATAGGAAAACTCAATGTAGTATAAGCAAAGTTTGGAATTTTTTTTGTCCATTTCATTTTCACATTGCCTCTCAACTGTGACTTATAACTTTATAGTGTCAAGAGCAGGCTGAATCAGTCTCAACGTGAAGAACTTGGCCTGATAGAACAGGCATATGACAACCCCCACGAAGCCTTGTCACGTATCAAACGTCACTTGCTGACACAGAGAGCTTTCAAGGAGGTGAGTGCCCATTTGTTCCAGCAATAAGAGACATCTTACAAAACATCAACATGCTGGATATAGATTCTAGAATTTTTATGCATGGTAAGCTAGAAAACCTATTTATGCTTTTGCCCCTTTTTAATGTGCCCTTAATGCTGATCAGTTTGTATTGACATAATTGTTTTTACAATAATAATAATAATTTATTCCTAAATGTATTAACTATTCTTTTCCTTTCTGTGGAATCACCTTGATACCATTTTGTTTATATCATAGGCGGGTATAGAGTTCATGGACCTGTACAGCCACCTTATCCCAGTGTATGATATTGAGCCCCTGGAGAAGATCACAGATGCCTACCTAGACCAGTACCTGTGGTATGAGGCAGACAAGAGGAGGTTGTTCCCTCCCTGGGTCAAACCTGCAGACTCTGAACCTCCACCACTGCTGGTGTACAAATGGTGTCAAGGTAACAGGATGTGTTATATTAGAGTTAGAAACTCTGAAGTTTTCCTCCACTGTTGCTAGACTCTTGGTAATAGTCCAGTAAAGTATTCTTCCGTTGTTATAACAGATGCTGATAATTTTTAGGACAGGAATTTCTGACATTCTTGCAAGCAGTTTTTGACATAATGCAATGACTCCAATTTACTATTAAAAACTGAGTTTTTATTTTCTATTTGCATGATTTACTACAGAATTCATGTTTAGGTTTAGCTAAGTGTGAGTTGAATACTTATTTTATTTTCTTTCTGTAGGGATAAACAATCTTCAGGATGTATGGGACACTGCGGAAGGGGAGTGTAATGTCATGTTAGAGTCCCGCTATGAAAAACTCTATGAAAAGATTGACTTGACACTGTTGAACAGACTGTTACGTCTTATTGTGGATCACAACATTGCTGATTACATGACAGCAAAGAACAATGTGGTTATCAACTATAAGGTGAGGTTTTGCTTGTTCTGCTGTTGAGTCAAACTTTTAAAATTAAACAATGCTATTAAAAATTACAGGCATTAGAATAAGTTCAGTGAAAAGGGACATAAGGGTTGTTACACAGCATGAAATTAGGGATATGCCTCGGAAAAAGATATTCTTTTTAATAATGACTGGTGTAAGTTTTGGCAGTAAGATATTCATCTATGTAAGGAATTTTTCTGAATTTTTCTTTTGAATATTTCAGGACATGAACCACACCAACTCCTATGGTATTATCAGAGGTCTGCAGTTCTCGTCCTTCATTGTCCAGTTTTATGGCCTTGTGCTTGACCTGCTGGTGCTGGGTCTGCAGAGAGCCAGTGAAGTGGCTGGGCCACCACAGATGCCCAATGATTTCCTCACATTCCAGGTAATTATTGCCTCATACTCCTAACGTTTTATTCCCCTTGGAAACAAAGTTTATTGTTTTTTTTTTTAATTTTTGTGTAATAAACCAGTGACAAGTTAGCAAGTTTTGAAATAGTATTTATTTTGTAGTCAAAAATATTTTGGTGTACATTTTACATGGTAGCTTGCCACTAGGATCAATTGAAATAGTAAAAATTTTCTTTTCAGGATGTAGCAACAGAGAGTGCCCACCCCATCAGACTGTATTCAAGATATATTGACAGGGTTCACATATTCCTTAGGTAAGTATGGAATAGTATTGTATCGATTGTAAATCGGAATCAACATTTTGATTTATCCTAGAGTGAAATCTGTAACAGGGGACCTTTTTGATGCACTTTTTGGTGTCTATTAATTACTTTTATAGATTTTGGTATATAAAACAGTTATCTATTTTCACATGGAACAAATATAGCGATGCTAGCTGAATAGATGTAAGTTTCTTCAAAGTGGAAGATTTCAGGGACAAGACATAAAGATAGCATTGTGCTGTACACTTCAGGTTCTCTGCAGAAGAAGCTCGTGACTTGATCCAGAGGTACCTTACAGAGCACCCTGATCCTAACAATGAGAACATAGTGGGATATAACAACAAGAAATGCTGGCCAAGAGACTCCAGGATGAGGCTTATGAAACATGATGTCAACCTGTAAGTATATGTGTGGTGACATTTAAGTAAAGATGACAGTAGACAGTGGAAGCTTTTCTCATTCATTTTCTTGTTAGTTTGATACATGATAAAATAATGGGATGAAATTAACGTGTGGGAATATTTGCAACTTTAGTGGAAGTATGCTGTAAAATGTGCCAAATCAAATAAGAAACATTGGAATTTGCCTGTCTATTAGAAATGGTTGATAATATTGTTCCCATACATCTTTCAGTGGTCGAGCAGTGTTCTGGGACATCAAGAACCGTCTGCCTCGCTCAGTGACCACTGTCCAGTGGGAGGGCAGTTTTGTATCTGTGTACAGCAAGGACAACCCCAACCTTCTGTTCAACATGAGTGGCTTTGAGTGCCGTATACTGCCCAAGTGCAGGATGACCCATGAGGAGTTTACTCACAAAGATGGGGTCTGGAATCTGCAAAATGAGGTGATATGATCTTCTTGGTCCTTTGAGACTAATAAAGAATAGAAATTCTGGTGCAACTGAATGTGGTATTGTGCACCAATTGGTGATATATGAAGGAGTTTAAAGTCAGTCTGAAGGTCTCTTTAGTTTCAATAAAAGCTGAATGGAATTTTTTTGATTGATAAAATCTAAGTGTCCATCAGTATCTTCTCAAACAATAAAACTTCAGGCTGTTAATATATAATAATATGTAATTGATTTGTCCAGGTAACCAAGGAGAGGACAGCCCAGTGTTTCCTTAGAGTTGATGATGAGTCCATGAACAGATTCCACAACAGAGTGAGGCAGATCCTTATGGCATCTGGTTCTACAACCTTTACCAAGGTATGACTTTCATTTACAAATAGTGACAGGGTGCTGTGAATTCAGTCTGAATTTCCAATAAGCAGTAGCATTCCAGCATGATGTATGTGATAGCTGTGTCTTTGCCATACATCAGGAGGATTTAAGTAAATTGGAGGGGTATTCTGCATTTAAACATTGGCAAATGTAAGTTTCTTAGAATTATATAGATTGTCTGTCCTGTTGTTTCAGATTGTCAACAAGTGGAACACTGCCCTCATTGGTTTGATGACCTACTTCAGGGAGGCTGTGGTGAACACACAGGAGTTGCTAGACCTGCTGGTCAAATGTGAAAACAAAATACAAACACGTATCAAAATTGGACTGAACTCTAAAATGCCTAGTCGTTTCCCCCCAGTGGTGTTCTACACCCCCAAAGAGCTGGGCGGCCTGGGGATGTTGTCCATGGGCCATGTGTTGATTCCACAGTCTGATCTGAGGTGGTCCAAGCAGACTGATGTGGGAATCACTCACTTCAGGTCTGGAATGAGCCATGATGAGGATCAGTTGATCCCTAACTTGTACAGGTAAGTGTTTCTAATTAGGACAAAGAGCAATTTCTACATCATTATAAGAAAAGTTCATTAAACATGTTAATTCCCTTCTCTTGTCTTTTTAGTCAAAATTATAATTTGAAATGGTGTATAGAAAAGGGAGTACATCTTTAACTGTGGAACAGATATTGCATTTGTTTTGCTTTGATTCCTGTGCTCATTATAAAAGTGATGCCTATTTGTGTTGCAATAACTATACTAAACTATACTTGGTCTCTACTAAAGGTATGTGATGCCGTGGGAGAGTGAATTCATAGACTCTCAGAGAGTGTGGGCTGAGTATGCTCTGAAACGACAGGAGGCCAACGCACAAAACAGGCGCCTCACTCTGGAAGACCTGGAGGACAGCTGGGACCGTGGTATTCCTCGTATCAATACCTTGTTCCAGAAGGACAGACACACACTTGCCTATGATAAAGGGTGGAGGGTTAGGACTGAGTTCAAGGCATATCAGGTATCAAAGATTTCTAATGTTGACAAAATGATTTATTTTGCATGCAGTTTTAGTACAGGATGCAAAATGTATAACAGATTTTTTTGTAGAAATTTCTCCAAATTGTTAATTTAAGTTTCATATGTTTTTACATTATTTTTGAGTTTGACTTTTAAACAGAATTAAAAGGAATAGATACTATATGTTCGATTTATTTTACCTCAGGTACTGAAGCAGAATCCATTCTGGTGGACCCACCAGCGCCATGACGGCAAACTGTGGAACCTGAACAACTACAGAACTGACATGATCCAAGCCCTGGGAGGAGTAGAAGGCATTCTGGAACACACACTGTTCAAGGGCACCTACTTCCCCACATGGGAAGGTCTGTTCTGGGAGAAGGCTAGTGGGTTTGAGGAGTCCATGAAGTACAAGAAGTTGACCAATGCACAGAGGTCAGGTCTCAACCAGATCCCCAACCGTCGCTTCACTCTTTGGTGGTCACCCACTATTAACAGGGCAAATGTAAGTAGAAATTATCTTTCAAAAAGGGGGTTGTGTTTTATTTTAGTAGGATTGTAAATGTTTGATATGCTGATGCTATCAAGGAAGTTCAGCCTTGGTTGAGCAGACAAATATTTGTTTTGATCAATATAGGAATGTGAATGTTTGAATGCATTTATGCTTACTGTAGTTTCTATCTTGATTTTCTTGTGCCTTTTCCAGGTGTATGTAGGTTTCCAGGTACAACTGGACCTGACTGGCATATTCATGCATGGCAAGATCCCCACTCTGAAGATCTCTCTCATCCAGATCTTCAGGGCTCACTTGTGGCAAAAGATCCATGAGAGTGTGGTCATGGACTTGTGTCAGGTATGTCTTTTATTATTAATGAACTATCACTCCGGAATATATTTTACTGTTTGCATATTTGTAACATACTTAAAGATTATTTGTTAATTGCATAATTTTAATTTTATGAATGCATGCTTTGAATGTTTCCAATAACAAAAAGTATGGGAGAAGATGCCATGATTAGTAGATTAGTGTCTATCTGAGGTACACTTGTACATGTTTGAGGGAGTTTATACTGTCTGTACATTTGACCATAATTCCACACAGTGTCTATCTGTTGTATTAATATTTAAAAAAAGTTTCAATTTACCTCCCTTTTATTCCAGGTATTTGATCAAGAGTTAGATGCCCTGGAGATTGAGACTGTACAGAAAGAGACCATCCATCCAAGGAAATCTTACAAGATGAACAGCTCCTGTGCAGATATCCTGTTGTTTGCTGCTTACAAGTGGAATGTTTCCAAGCCTTCCCTTCTTGCAGACTCAAAGTAAGAGTTATCTCACTATATTATATTTTGCTAGCAGTTGAACTATTTGTTTTAATATTGGTAATTGAGTATTGCAGGTTTGTTGTTTTATAACATTGAGTTCTTTTGTCTGTCGTTTACATGATTGTTATCTGGAAACACTTTTCTCAAGATGAAAAGTTACTAAAAGTGTTTTATCACTCTTTCTGGGATCTTTTTTTGAAGAATTGCAGCTGCATAGTATTGTAATCTAATATTTTCCTCTTCAAAGAGATGTGATGGACAACACCACAACCCAGAAGTACTGGCTTGACATCCAGCTACGTTGGGGAGACTATGACTCTCACGACATAGAGAGATATGCCAGAGCCAAGTTCCTGGACTATACCACTGACAACATGAGTATCTATCCGTCCCCCACTGGGGTCATGATTGCTCTGGATCTGGCTTATAATTTACACAGGTAGGAGAGTGGAGAATGTAATTTATGGGACAGTAGGTATTATATTTTTGAAACCACCTCTGTTGGCTTTATAATAAATCATGATATGTGAAATATTACATATTTTCCAGCAGTGGAAATGTGTTGTATTTTAAAATTGTATAAGTATTGTAAAAATTCTTCAAAATGTTCACAATGACTGCAGTTTGTAGATCAATATTTGATTTGTCAAGTATGTGGAAGATGTATTAATTAGTTATTCCCTGCTTTGTTTTCAGTGCATTTGGCAATTGGTTCCCTGGTTGTAAGCCTCTGATCCAGCAGGCCATGGCAAAGATCATGAAGGCCAACCCTGCCTTGTATGTGCTGCGTGAACGTATCCGTAAAGCCCTCCAGCTGTACTCCTCTGAGCCCACTGAGCCCTACCTGTCCTCACAGAACTATGGAGAGCTGTTCTCCAATCAGATCATCTGGTTTGTAGATGATACCAATGTCTACAGAGTGACCATTCACAAGGTAGGTGGAGTAGCGTTGCTTCATCAGTGTGATATAAACTGAACTAAGATAGATCACGAGTGGAGTTGCTTCATTACTGTTATATATAGTACCTGAACTAAGAAGAACCTTTGTCACCCTTTTTCATTGGAAACCAGATGAAAAAACACTGCTATTGGAAAAGAATAAAGATATTTATGAAATCTCAAAATAATTGAGCTATAAGTTGCAAATTATTGGTTTCTGTTGTTCATATGTTCTTTTTCAATTCTTTTGTTCATGCATATTATGATTTAATATCCCCATTCTCTTCTTCACAGACATTTGAAGGTAACCTGACCACCAAGCCCATCAATGGCGCCATCTTTATCTTCAACCCCAGGACAGGCCAACTGTTTCTGAAGATCATTCACACTTCTGTCTGGGCAGGACAGAAACGTCTGGGCCAGCTAGCTAAGTGGAAGACTGCTGAGGAAGTGGCAGCCTTGATCCGTTCTCTGCCTGTGGAGGAACAGCCCAAACAGATCATTGTGACCAGGAAAGGAATGTTGGATCCCCTGGAGGTCCACTTGCTGGATTTCCCTAACATTGTGATCAAGGGTAAGGAGAGCTTTCAAAAATGTCTCTTTGCTCGAATTGTAAATTCAGGTACACTGGATCATTAAAAAAATTGGCTTTTATTTTGAGAAAGATATGTTTGTGAACTTTTCATAATCATATGCCATTTAGCTGAAGCATTTATATAAGGAATGCCTTTATAACTAGTATCCTGGCATTTATGGATTTTCAATTATTGACATTTATAGGAAGTGAGCTGCAGCTGCCATTCCAGGCCTGTTTGAAGGTGGAGAAGTTTGGTGATCTCATCCTGAAAGCCACAGAACCTCAGATGGTGTTGTTCAATTTATACGATGATTGGCTGAAGACCATTTCATCTTACACTGTATGTTGACAATAATTTATTGTTGAATTTCAGTACACTCATTATTTAACCTCACAGATAAGAGAGAGGAAACCCTTATTTCTGCTATTCAAATAAACTGCTTTATACAATGGAATTCACTGTAGAAAGTTAACCTAGGTTAAAATGTTGAAGTTTCTCCTATTTTTACTCTAGACTGACCCAATTCATTTCTTTAATATTTTTGTGCTATTGCTTATATTCCATTTGGGTTTTTAGGCATTTTCCCGTCTGATCCTGATACTGCGCGCACTGCATGTGAACACAGACCGAACCAAAGTGATCCTGAAGCCTGACAAGACCACCATCACGGAGCAGCACCACATCTGGCCCACACTCACAGATGAGGAGTGGATCAAGGTGGAGGTGCAGCTCAAGGATCTCATCCTGGCTGACTATGGAAAGAAGAACAAGTATGTTGCTTGCTGAAAATATTATATGATTGGGTTTATGACATAATTTTTATTCAAAGGATGCACTAATAATGAAAGAGGGCAATATTTTAAATTAAAGGATTTATAAAGGATGTGTATAGAAAAAACAATTACTATTGAAGCAGTTAAAGTAAATTATTTTACAACATTGGAATTTTAACCCTTATTTCAGTGTGAATGTGGCATCCCTCACCCAGTCTGAAATCCGTGACATAATTCTTGGTATGGAGATATCAGCTCCCTCAGCACAGCGCCAACAGATTGCAGAGATAGAGAAACAGACCAAGGAACAGTCTCAGCTCACAGCAACCACCACCCGCACAGTCAACAAGCATGGAGATGAGATCATTACATCTACCACCAGTAATTATGAGACTGCAACATTCTCGTCAAAGACAGAGTGGCGTGTTCGTGCAATTTCAGCCACTAATCTTCACCTGCGAACTAACCACATCTATGTGTCATCAGATGATATCAAGGAAACGGGGTACACCTATATCTTACCCAAGAATATCCTGAAGAAGTTCATCATCATTTCTGACCTTAGAGCACAGGTATAATCTCTTTTGAATTATGATATGTGATATTATGATCATTATATAAAAATGATTTTGTCCCAACATTATGAATGGTCTGGAAGTCCTCTTCAAGATTTCACAACACCATGGTTTGAGATAAATCCAAATAAACGACTCTTGGCCACTAAGTATTTGTGTTGGAATATTTTCAAAGCCTTTAGCAAATATGGCCTTCCATATTTATTGCTGGATGCAACTGGAACATATAGAGATTACTAACTCCCCTTTGTAACTCGAATTTTTTTTTCGTGCATCTTGATTATATAATTCATTATTTTCTCTCAGATTGCTGGTTACCTGTATGGAGTGAGCCCACCTGACAACCCCCAGGTGAAGGAGATCCGCTGTATTGTAATGCCTCCACAGTGGGGCACACATCAGACTGTACACCTGCCTATTTCACTACCTAACCAGGAATATCTTAAGGTAAAGTATACACTTCATTGTTGTACCTTGGAAACACGTTGCCGGTTTGTCTCACTGCCTTCAGGACTTGGTGGATGGGGATATTTTATCTTTAAGGGGAGATGATGACTAACAATAGTTTTGTCTATTTGTGTACTGTAAGTGGTTCACTTGATTGTATGCCAAGGAGAAGTGTTTTTATTGGAGTTTGATTGATCAGTGGACATGATAACACATGCACTAATATATATGCACTAATATATATGTTTCCTCCAGGAAATGGAGCCCTTGGGTTGGATCCACACTCAGCCTAATGAACTTCCCCAGCTGTCCCCACAGGACATCACAACCCATGCCAAGGTGATGTCTGATAACCCTGCCTGGGATGGAGAGAAGACGGTCATAATTACTTGCAGGTATATGCAAATTCTTTGCTTAACAAAACTTATAGTGGTTCATCCATAGGTCTACATCAGTCATCTAAAATTGTGACAGAATTATCCATCATTTAGTTATCATTTTAATGAAAATAATGAAATATAGTAAAGGTTTATAAAGCTGACTTGTTATTGTCCCCATTTCCTCCACAGCTTCACCCCTGGGTCCTGCTCCTTGACTGCCTACAAGTTGACCCCCAGTGGCTATGAGTGGGGCAGACAGAACACAGACAAAGGAAACAACCCCAAGGGATATCTACCATCACATTATGAGAAAGTGCAGATGTTGCTGTCTGATAGATTCTTAGGCTTTTTTATGGTGCCTAGTGTTGGATCTTGGAATTATAATTTCATGGGTAAGATTTCATTTGTTGCACATTTAATATTTGTATGAAATTGTTTATGCAAAATATTTTTACTTAGCCTGTGTATTATTACACATACTGAGTGAGAACTATTTATCTCATTCAGCAGAACAGAAAAATGCCAATTTCAATTTATTAATGAGTGCTGTAAGATAAAGCTTTCATTTTTTCTACTGAAATTATTTGATGGCATACCGTTTCAGTAGAGTGAGTTAATTCTTCAATTTTCTTTATTTTTCAGGTGTCCGTCATGACCCCAACAAGAAGTATGAGTTACAGTTGGCTAACCCCAAAGAGTTTTACCACGAAGTGCACAGGCCATCCCATTTTCTGAACTTCAGCAGCATAGAGGAAGGAGAGTTCATGAACTCTGACAGAGAGGATATGTTTGCTTAGATCACTCACCAAGTATTTTTGAAAAGGAAAAAATATCTTTAGATTGGCAAAAAAATAATGGGTTGGACAACTTTTTATGAAGCAGAATTTGAGGACTTCATTAATTGCAGGTCACTTTAAACAGGGCGCTTGCATAGAACTGTAAATAAATATTACAAGACAAAGATTTTTTAAAAGAAGTTTCATGTGAAGTAGATAAAATGGAAAGAACTTTGTGACAAGACCAAAGAATCGAAAGGTAAAATTGGCTATGTATCTAAAGAAAGTTCGCTATCGCTGGATTACTGTTACAGATTCTCTTTTAGAAGTGAAAAAAAACCTGTATTATTAAACTTGGAGCACAGACACAGAGACTATTATCATGCTCTGAAAGGGAAATTCAGTGTAAATTGAATATTAAATATTGGAAATACGTAATGTAGCAGAAAGTCGGTGTCGGTCATTACTAAAAATTTGAATTATAGTTTCTTCAAACAACTGAACACAAGTTATTACCATTGCAGTGTTTTACAATTTTAACATCGCAGGGATAAAGTGACGGATGTTCTAGAAGTCTACAGACACGATAATTAATTTAAACTGTCATAGGGTTGAAACAACAACAGAAGTATATTAACCTTGAGCCACTTAATCTGGGCCCAGTTTAATCATCACTGGATGACACTTTTAACCACTGGAAAGCAATTTCAGTGACAAAAGCAAATATCTAGTATTTGGGGAAACGGTACTTTACCCACAGGATAAATGTCCAGAGTTTAAGAATTTTATCCATTGGATAGTGCCATCCATAGGTTAGTGCTGTCCCATTTTGAGGAAACTGGGCCCTGATGTCTGTGTCCCAGCAGATTCATTACATTTGCAACACGGATATTGCATCTCTTTCATGCCTTTGTATACCATAAAATTCAAAAGGAGAATTCCAGTGAACAAGCTGCTTTTATTACACAAGCACTGTTATAAAGTAAACAATGTATGGCTGTGTGGTGACAGCTGTGTAGAATGTATACTCTTCAAAAAAGCATCAGAACAAAAATAAAAAATTTAATTCTTTATTAAGACAACTTATAAAATAAATCATTTTAAAATAAAAACAAACACCCTTGGGGACGTCAAGTTACAATATATTTCTTATTTACATCTGTCAGTTCATGCTGATTGTGGGAAAATAAACATAAGGGAGAACTTGGTTCAAAATTTTTTGTGGATATGTTAATTGGTATGGATCTGTTTATGCAGGGTTTGGCTTTTTAATATCTGTGTGTAACATGAAATGTGCTACACTATTCCTCAACAATCTGTTGACAGATCTAGGCTGGATATCCTACAAAAAGGGGATTGCTGCAACTTCCTTCCAGGACTAGGCTTGGATACTACAGCCACAGGCAGTCTGGGGAAAATCCAACATGATCCCACACAATCCATCCCACATCCAGAGTGTAGCAAAGATTGCACCTCACATTTTGGGCTTTGATGGCACCTACCAGTACACCTTTATACAATAAATAAAATGTGATGGACTGATATGGCCTTATGGCTGTTGAGGTGCAATCTTTAGTATGAAATAATCCCCATTTTACTATTCTTTAGCAATAAATTCCATTCTTTTCTCCTGTTTTCTAATCCTTTATTTGCCACTTTTCTATCTTACGAAGGTCCATTGTAACTTGACGCCCTGAATGTTCATCCCATCAGTCTTCCTGTTTCTCTAGACAGGTTCCTAGCAAATTATATTAACAGGGTTCAGTGATATTTCACTGATGACAGTAAATTCTAGGGACATAATGTTGACTGATTTGTTGTTTTGAGCAATGTTTGAGCAAAGAAAATTCCTTGATTTTTCCCTGATTTGAGGAACTTTTCTAAAACTCCCAGACTGGAAAAAAGGGAAATCATTGTCAAGATTTTTCCTGAATTCCAGGTGGGCTGGGAACCATGCTAGAGTTTAATTGGACACAATTTCCAAATTCATTCAATCATATTACAATCTATACCACTATATATCTATATATATATACTATCATATATCAAACATTAAAAGGTTCACTTTTCACAAGCTTTCTTTTAAGATTATTATACTGATAGCAAGAAATAAACCATTAAAACACATATAATCATATCATATCATATATGAAAACATATTAATACACATTTATTTCTCAAAATCACCCAAAAATATATTTTCTTTCCAAAGCATTCACCTAACATTAGGCCATTCAACATCCAATTAGCCCACTACCTTCTACACACTTAGTTCTCATTCACACATAAAAGCTTTTTTTTTAATTCAAGCATTTGTCATTAGCTACACATCTTGAGAAAAGTATGAGACAGTGTAACACTAAAGTAGGCTGAACATTTTCCTAAAGCAATAAAAAAGGAGATTACATTCTATTTAAGCTTTAAAAAAGGAGATTGCATTCTATTTAAGCTTTAAAAAAGGAGATTACATTAAAAATTTAAGCTTTTAATAAAATATATCTTACTCAATTCATTCTCATAATGTGTGATGTAAGAATTGAGACTCCTCCAGATAGATGCTGTTAAAAAAGGACCTAACATCTTTATATCACTATATAACTTATTACATTTATATCCATTATTTAAAGTAAATAATGCTCTTATATTTATCTTTCATATTTGGTCAACATTTCACCAAAATACATCATAACTAGTGGTATTGGCACTGAACCACTCAGCCATATGCTTGACAATGACCTTTATGATGTAGGTCAAAATCAGCAATAAAAAGAACTTGTCCAAGGCCCACTAAAACTATACCTAGATCTAGACATTATTCTTAAGTTAGAGGATAAAGTTCTTGATGAAAGAACTCATCTAATGCCCCCATAGCTATATATGGTTGAGAGGTAAAAAGAGTAAATATGTTATAATGCTTTGAAGATTCTTAATGTTATTTTTAAGGCAGGCCTTAAACTGGCTGTGTTATAAAAGATCAAAAACGTTCAGTATAAATTCTAAAATAAACATCCCAGTAAAAGGCTGTCAAAATACGACTATCAAAAATAATTAGAGTCTCGTGTCATCAGATGTTTCATTTTCTGCTTCCTCTGGAATACTACTTTTGTCATTTGCCTGTTTACCAAAGTTTTCTGCGTCCTCAATCACTTCTGGTAGTTTCTTGTTTAATGTCTCTGGGAGAAGAAGAGTTAAAAGGCCAGCAAGCAGAGCCATCACTCCAAACAATACAAAGGGGAACGCCCTAAAGGTGTAGTCAGACTGAAAAAAAAAAAAAAATAACAAAATAAACTTAAAACTATGAAAAATATTACTATTTATACCACCTAATTAATATTTCAAAGTTGGATACTGGAAAAAAATCTTAATTACAAATATTATATTATTTTATTTAATAGGGTCCTTAAATATTAAAATTCAAAAGGATACATACCAGAAGCAACATTATTAAAATTTATTTCTAAAATTTGTTAACACTTACCAAGAGTAAGATGGGAGAAAATAACACTCCCCCTAGGCGAGTCCAGAATGCACATGTTCCAACTCCAATGTTCCTGAAATAACCATCATAAAACATTTTATACATCTATCTGCAGAGTCTTATCTAAATATAGGTATTTTTTAAATTTTGAGTTGAGTTGCAGGCCATTACTTCATTTTTATATGTTAACAGTGGTTGCCACCATCACCTACCACAAATGTTACATGTTTGTTTTCTTGGTTATATGCCTATGTCAAGTTGATTCGCCAATAAACTATACTATACTATACTATTCTCCTTCCTTTCAACATTTCAGTGTTTTGCCGATTATGTGGACATAGCCAGGTGATGATAACAATGAAAATAACAGACATGTCTATCTTTACTCAATCTTTCCAACAAGAACAGTACAGTTAATGAAGAACACCTTTTTTTGTGCAAATGTGCAGACAGTATACCTTATAACTGTGGGATAGAGCTCTGATGTGAACAGTGGTATGACAGCAAAACTGCCTGCGCTACTGGCTCTTCCAATCAAGGCAAGTACAAGAGGAAGCCAGGAGATGTCAAGTCCATATCCTGAAACCAAAGGCCGACATTGGACAAAGGCAAATATGAGACTGCCACAACATATGTACTAGATAGTTTACAAATAATTCACAGTGAAAATAAATATTCAATAAGAAACAATAGGACATCTTTTTAAATATTTGCCCCAATATTTTCACGTTTATTACTAAAGCTATGCTTTCAGGCTCAAAAATATTTGACAAACATTGTTTGACTATTTACCTGTAACAGAAGGTACCAGTCTAACTGCTATACATGTCACACCACCAACAAAGAAGAACAACAGTAATATCTTCTTGCGACCAAAACTAAAGACAAAGAAATGGTAATTAGTTCATCCATGATATAAACCATACAGAACAGCATGAAAAGACTTTAAGATTAAAAGAATTCAAAAAGGCCTAAAAGAGACTTTAAACATTTCTTAATACAAGTTATTTGACTCTCTAAACCAATAATACTTACCATTCAACTAAAAATATGGTAGCTATATATGCAGGTACCTCAACAAAACCACCGATCAAGAAGTTAAGACAGTAGTTGCCTGGTAATGCAGAAATGCCGTATAACATTCCATAATAGTTCACTGCAATTGACAACCTAAGCAAACACCAGATAAGATAAAATGATAACAATGAATACAGATATGGCCTGACATAATGTTACTCGTTGCACTTACACAACCATGATGAAATAAATGAAGGATTCTACCTTTGCGTCTAATACTAAAAACAATTATTTACAGATGCTCACTTCTGTAAAAACAAAAGCAAAATTCATACCAGATATAAAACAATAAGAATGTACGCTTCCTGAGCTTTGGAGTCTTGAACATATCCAAGATGGTGTAGTGTGTCACACTAGACCCATCCTCTTTTTTGTGGACAGCAGCAAATTCATCACTAATTGAGGAGGTGATGTCGGTTTTATTGAAATTTGCAACTTTAATGAAAAATTGCTCTGCTAATTTGAATTTCTTCTTCTGAATCAGCCACCTTGGGGATTCTGGTATAATCCTGTGGAATGCAAAACAAAGGGTTTAAATAGACCTGTATTCTACAATACAAATAATACCTGAACAGTATCTATAGAAAACTAGGAAAGTCACTTAATGGTATTCTTATTCAAGCCGAATAATCATGAACAGAAAACAAAGATTGTGTGAAACCAATGTACTTTACTTCAATAGAAACCTAGAATCCCATGGATCAATACTAGTGGTAATTTAACATTGAAGGTCACTACTAATGGAAACTTTTATTTTCAGGAACTTCACCACAGCAATAAATAAACTGAAATAATTAAAACATATAACTGAGAAAACCCTATATTAAATGAAGTATCAATACCAAATCTACCACAAATATTTAATGATTATGTATCTATTTGGAAGATAGTAACTAACAACTATCACTAACTGAAAATCATTACCAAATATATCCAATGGCTAGCACAGGTGGAAGAGCAATGGCCAGTTGGATATAATGCCAGTCCTTGATAAAGCACTGAAGAACTCCTACTATTAGCACCCCAGAACCCCAGAACAGCTCTGTAATAAGGCCTGCCTTGGTACGATGGACTGGACGGAACATTTCCAAAATTAACACAAGTCCTGATGTTTGGAGTCCCTAATGAAAGAAGTATATTGCTTGAGTGCCATGAAACCATATGATGCAGAGATTTAGTGAGAGATGATGTGTATTCTTGTCCCATTTTAATCTATTCTTATCCTTTTTTATTGTAGTATGAAGTGCAGTTTTCTAGACTTCTTTTGTCCAGGTACATATATAATGACAGCTAAATCAGCTGACTATGGCTCTATTCCCATAGATTTTAGATCGATCTATCCCCGCGGGGAGTCTCACTAGATTATTTTCAGATAATCCGACTTAAATGTCTGTCCCGCCTACCACAAGCTGTAAGGGGATAATTAACTTTCATGTCCGCCCGGCTGACAGCTATTCAGCGTGAACACCCAGGGAGTTAGGTCGATCTAAAGTAGGTCGATCTAATCTATGGAAATGGGGTGTATGACATTGTATTGGTTCAGGGAGAGAGAGAATGTAATTGGATACCATAATTTGGTTACTTTGGGCTTTGTTGTTTATGAGAACATGGAAGGTTCAGGATGCAAGGGGCCAAATTGAGCCCTCCGACTCTACATTGGGTACATTCTAGTTTCAAACACTGCTATTATTACAATACTAAAAAATTAACCCATGTCAAACTTATATTTTACCTGCATACAAACTCCCACAAAAAACCTCAGCACCACAAAAGCCACATATGACTGCACAAAGAATATCCCAACTCCAATTGCAACTGGGACAAACAGGGTTATCAGGAATACTGGCTTTCTGCCAATGAAGTCCGAGAGGGTACCAAATATAAGTCCTCCCAGCATAACCCCACAGAAGTAGATGGTTGTTGCCAAACTGACCAGGGGCTTGTTATCACACACCAGATCAAACTAAAATTTACAAAACATTTGCTCAATTTAACAACGAAAAAATATTTTCAAGAACTTATCTCTTTTTTTAGTACTTTAACAGAAAAGTTTAATAATAAATATAAGAAATAATAATGTTCATATTCATTTATTTGATATTTATATTTTTACACAGAATAAGAACAGTAACCTACATCTGCAACAAAATTGGTTTCTCCAGGCTCTAGGGTGTATGTCCATCCATCTGAGCAACCTTGTGTTGGAACTGTTTCATTTCCATAAACCTGGGTGAAATTTTCATACACCTTGCAGCTGCTGGGCTTTCCCTTTTCAAGGGGAATGCTTCTGTTCACAAAGTTCCCCTCTGGAAGGGTGCAGTGGTGGGGTGGTGGCCGCCCATAGACTGCCATGATAACGTGGTTGAAGATCACAATCCAGTAGGTCATACAGATGAGAATGTAGATGAAAACATGGTACCGACCTGGTTGACCCAACTTTTCCAACAACTTGTCCACCTGGACAGTCCCTGTGGACACCATCTTCCCTGACATTCTGAGAAAGTTTAAGAAAAAAAAAAAAAAGACAATATTCTTTGCTATAGCAGGGCTTGGCAAATACACATTTCTTTATTTTGGAAGATATTAATCTACATGTATTAATGACAACCCACTGTAAAAGAAATCTGCGGAAACATTTACCTTCAATTAATCTTGCTTTAGTTGAAGTGATTTTGACACCCTTTAAATGGATCATGCAAGTTTTTTTCCATGCCTATATACCCAATTTCACAGATCACACCAGTTTAAAATGTGTGGATCAGTAGTAATCTTCAGGTTCCCATTGTTGCAATTCTTTTCATACTGGTCATAATAATGGGCTTGGAAATAACATATACTGTTAGCATAGAGGGTAACATAAGCTAGGTCATATGATTGTCACAGTGGAACCTGTTCTGGGGGCATTCCATTAAAATAGTGAACACGTGTCAAGTTAGTGATACACAGTTTGAGTAATATTTGCATGACTCCCATTTGCCCTTATATTTATTTTGCAGATTTATCCAATAGCACCTTTAATAAGGAAATAAATTAACAGTAATTTATGTAACAGAAGGAAATATAACAGAAAATATGCCCATCACCAACTTGAAATGACCTCTCAGTTGTTTTGGTCTTTTATACACTTTTGTTGTAATGTATAATAAATGCCATCTCACATTCCCATTTCATTGTTACACAGAATGTTCTTATATGACCTTTTTAGTTTAGGAAGCTAAAGATGCAAGGCATCCATTACCATATATACTGGCAGAACAACCAAATACTATTACAAACCCTTACTTGAGTGTCCATCCTAACCCCAGTTTCGATGGTCCCAGGAAACTCGCTGTTCTATTACCTGTGTGAAAAGCACCATCTGATTTGACTATACTTTTCCCAACAAGTAGTGGGGTGAAAAAAAGTGTTCCTATCCTGTGTTTGACTCCCTCTACTTTTCTTGTGGACTTTTAGACCTCAAAGAATCCATATAAGAAACAATAACAAATTCTTCAACATTGCACCTCTTTAGGAAAGTGTGAGATCCAAATCAGAGATTTTTGCAAATGATGCAAATTCAGAGGACCCCTTGCAAGAAAAAAAAAGACAGGTTGCAAGCAGAATGTATGTGAAATGGCAATTCTTCCATGACCAAATGGCCAGTAAGAATCGTATAATAAACCATTACGTAACAAGGCAAATTTTCTAATGAACAATAGGAAAACTTAGTTGATTTCACAAATCCCTGCCTGCTGGCAACAGGAGGACTGTTCATTCATCTGCAGAAACCACTTTTCTGTCTTTTCAAACTGGCATTTGATAAATATTAGACAATTCTTGCCATACACATATATCACACTGGACCATCCCTGCCAGAGCAAAGAGAACTAAAATAGCCTCCATAAAGTAGTAAAGCCGTTTGTGGAAAAAGCAGATGCAGATGATGACTAATCCCACAGCTCTTCACCCCTAATTATAACCACTGGTGAGCAAAACACCCTTCTAACACTTGAACTTCAGTTATGATCTTGACCAGAACTAGTTTTTGACAACTTATTTTGCATATTTTGCACCCATAGGGCATCTGTCTTTTGGGAAAAGCTGCATATATTCAAAGGGGGATATTCCATTGTTAACAGAGGACAATGGAAAAATGTGGTTTCTCAGCTTCTTGAAATAACAGCACAGAAACTATATGCAGAGGAACTGCACTTTGTGCACACTATTTATCAATTGACATTTGCAAGAAACAGCCAGCAGAATCCTTCAAAAACCTCAACATGGTGCCAAGTGGTCAATAAACATTTTCAGAGAAAGTAGAATGTGTCCAATTTTAAACCTACAAGATAAAATGAGATTAATTCCCACCCTGGAGGAAGAAAATTTGGGAAAAATAGGTTATTGCCTGTCATGACTCAGATCTGAAATAAAACACCAGGATGGTTCAAACTGTTCACCAGGTGAGTTTTTGAATGTTGTTTATAAAAATTAATTAGGGTGGGCCTTCAATATGACACACATTGCATACATTTATAAATTTGCCATTTTGAAATAATAATAATAATAATATTTCAGTACAGAAAAGTGTGAGTACTATATAAAAGTATGCTCTATTTTCAGAATGATACATGAGGAATGAATGTTATCGAAGGGAAGTGCAAATACTGCAAAAGGATGGCCTCTTTTTCAAATGTTTTTGCAAAGCCTTATATGCACAACAAAGTCCTTATTTAAGCAAAGGGTTGGGACAATCATGAAACAGGCTGATACAGACATGCAAGGAAACAAAGATGAATGAACAAACCATCAAAATAAACATAGTAGCCCTCTACCCTCTGTGGTGGCAGACATTATAGGCGCATTTTCCACATTTCCAGAGAAGAACAGAGAACCAAATGACCATCCATTTATCAAAAGACATGTCTGTGAATATCTAGTGAAAAATCAATCTATGGCCCTGGTATCGGTCCTCTCATTGGTGTTTATTCCCACCAAATTAGAACTTGCATTAGTGGGGGCAGGAATTTTAAATATGGAAAGTAGAAAAATTACCGGACACAGCAGTAAGGTGACCTGCTGCACACAGCCTTATGAAGATGCTTTTGATAAACACAAAGAAGAAATATAGGCACTCTTTTGATGTCATGAGATTATACAAAAGACTTTCTGTCGAGTTGGGGCAAAGTGTCAGAGACACATAACAGCCCATAGACCACAATCCCACTTTAGCCAGTGACAAAGAACTGGACAGAGAAGTCTTGGTTCATCTTGATGAAGAGGGTTGCGAAGACGTAGTAGGAAAAGTCCCAATCTTCAACTGGAACATTGGTTCATCACCTTAGACTTAGTTAAAGTTATATGGTGAAGGTTATAAAAAATCACACTTGTGACATGTAAAGTAACTATAGTTATAATTACAGCAAGCTCTGTTTGTTCTTATATCTAAGAGTATGCTCAATTGGACATTTTTTTCATATTTTTCCAGCACGATCAGCAAAGTTCATAAGCTGATAAGTCCAGAAACTCCAAAGTACCATTATATTACATCATGAATTGTGTGCATTGGTGTATGGAACTAATTCATGGATGACGTGACTTTACACAGAATGAAGCATAACACAGCCTGTCTTTTGACAGAAGAGTGCTTTAAATTTAATAAACTGGTGAAGTTAAAAGGTTAAAAAGCATAAATGACATTTATGAATTATTTGCTAAAGGCAGAAACAGGAAGAAAACCAATATTAGACATAGATCAAGCAGGATTATCTCATGAAGTGTATTCACAAATAGTTATTGTAATAGGGTTGGAGGTCTCACATGCAGTGAA
Organism: Lingula anatina; assembly: GCF_051362555.1. Lineage (NCBI taxonomy): Eukaryota > Metazoa > Brachiopoda > Lingulata > Lingulida > Lingulidae > Lingula > Lingula anatina. Next base: position 12,321,716 of record NC_141767.1, on the reverse strand, counting down.
ATAAACCTAATAATGAAAGTAATGTAAAAAAACTATATAATTACTCTTCAAAAACTAAAATTCTTCTTGATAAAGTTAGTGTATGAGGTTATACCACAAGAAATATATGAACATGCAATTACCACAGTGAAACCAAATTTGCTCAATTCTATCCAAAACCACACCAATCTTTAATCTATCAACTGATAACATGACACATTTCACTCCAGAGTCAAAAAGAAATAAAAAAAGGGAGAATATACAGAAAAGCATCAATTTCCTGTCCTCAGGTGCATTCAGAACATGTCTATTTTGAACCCAAAAAATCCAACTGAAGTAACTAGGCAAAGGGATCACCTCTGCAACTTAAAATAGTAAATACCAGCCCATGTTAAATATGTGATAAGAGATTAAATAAGACTTGCTCTGAATGTACTTAGTGCAAATAATGAAAGCACTGTTTTGATTCAAAATAGCAAGATAAACAATATTCCACAAGATATTGAACAACTTACAGTTTTCTTCCCTCCATTGTTGTACGCTTTCAAAGCAAAAAAAGATTGCCATTGTATGTATGTGACATTTTATTGAAAGAAAACTTTCTAAATGGTCTCACATCATTGCAGAAAAAGGAGTAAACTGCAGTGTCTTTCTCTCCATCTTAATCAATACACGAACAATACATGGCATAAATCAACGGGGAATTTTAAATTGAGAAAATGTGTCATATTGTTGAACATTGTATGAGATTATATTTACTAGTAAATGGTGTCTTACATAGTGTCTTAAATACAAAACATTTCTATGCCCAGTTAATTTACAATTCCAGAAAAGTGTGTGTGTGTGTGTGTGTGTGTGTGTGTATAGCTCATGGAAGGTAAATATATCTCAAAATATATACGCCAACAATGACACATTTTAACAATGCTAACAGAAACTTTTATGTGTTTTGACATTTCTTTGCTTGGGCAAAATTTTAACTCTAGCCATTCTGGCTCTTTTCTTAAACTGTCTCCATGGGCCTGTATTGAAAAATGACTGAAGGCAAAAACAGAAAAGGTGCTATGAAATTTAACCTACTAAACTGAATTTCACACAGAATCAAAAACATGGCTCTTAAAAGATCATTGCAGTTTATGGCTTGGGGTCACTAGTTACTGATCTTAGATCACTGAATTATGACTTTGAATTGATATTTGAATATTCCCATTTTATCAATTCTCAACAATTTGTGAGCTCTTGGTTGGCTTTCAACCAAATCGCACAAAATTTAATATATATGCATACGTTCTCTAACATGAAAGTGTTGAAAGACCAGACTTACAGTTCAGTCAAAAAGGCAATGCTTGGAGTCAGTATTGATTTAATCCAATACTAAATTACAGTTCCAAGTCATTAACTGGACAATCAAAGTCACTAATGGAAACTTTGTATAAGGCCAGTTAAGGTAACTTACCTTTTTTTTCTAGAAAACCGTTCACCTTCTTTAAAACAGGAAAAAAACTTAGCTGATCACTGAAACAAAGAAACTAAGAGTCAATACAAAATCTATTCCTATCCGAAATTTCTTTTATTGCATATTCAGTCCCATTGGCTTTCACAACAGATGATCCCTGGACTAACTGATCTGTAAACTAAATATGGTCAACCTCCCTTAAAAGTAATGCCACCTTATCCCCTAACGATCTCCCCATATCTGCAAGCGCCATCCCTGCAGGGTCCTAGCAACAGATGATTTTCATCTTTTGCGGAAATGAGAAGTGGTCACTGTAGTCCTCTTCTGTTTACAGCGAGGCAGTGCTATGTGAAGGTGACATACCTGGTGCTGGTATAAAAAAAGGTGTTTGTAGCATGCACAGTGCCATGATTAAAAAGGTGGCTGAAGCACAGAAATGCGTCAACTACAGGAAAGAAGAAGAATTATTTGGTTGTTGAATCAAGCAAATAAATGTTTCCTTTCACAGTATAAATGTAGTGTGTTGTACAACTTGACATCACCGAGCCTTGGTTGCACTTTCTTTAGTGATGATGGTCTTTGCCTTCAGAGTTCTTTGAAATGCTTTCGGCCATGAAGATATGCATGTATGAAAGAGACACATTATATTTGATATAAAACAAAAGTAGTCAGCAAACCCTTACACAGTTTTGTCTGGTTTATGGACAGGCACATGTCTAATACAAGCTGTGGCAACATCACTTCATTTACTATCATCTGATCATGTAGTATCAATCATTTGTTTTATTTATGTATGAAAGAGACACATTATATTTGTTATAATAAGGGCGCATTCCCATAGATTTTAGATCGATCTATCCCCGTGGGGTGTCTCACTAGATTACTGTCAGATAATCTGGCTTAAATGTCCGTCCCGCCTACTACAAGCTGTAAGGTGGTAATTAACTTTCGTGCCCGCTCGGCTGACAGCTATTTAGCGTGAACCCCCTGGGAGTTAGGTCGATCTAGTTTGGATCGATCTAATCTCTGGGAATGGGGTCTAAGAGTAGTCAGCAAACATGTACACAGTTTTAACTGGTTTGTGGACAGGCACATGTCTAATACAAGGTGTGGCAACATCATTTCATTTACTATCATGTGTTCATGTAGTATCAATTATTTATGTTTTCATGTCTTATTTGAGGGATATCTTGAGAGATTTTTGAAAAAAAATAAAAATTTCCTGTATTTGTGCATACCATGTAAACACGGTGCCCTGTTCTTAGCCCAAGAGTTTCCTTACTTTCCAGCTCTACCAATGTTGTAAACCCATATTTTTCATTCTGACGGGTCCATTGGGAACTTTAAAAGTCCCCAAGTGTCAACCTCTCAGACTCTTATTGTAATTGTAGCAGTGGGACACACAGCACATAACCAGGGGCATAGCTTTAAGCACCGCTACTAGTGATTCGACATGACAAGGAATCACTTTTCCACAATGCAACTTCCTTCTCGAGAGGATGAAAAAGGTGTTTGTAGCATGCACAGAATATAATATGTATATAAACAGGGCAATTAAAAAGCGTGTATTTCTGCGTGGATGAGCATAGTTTACTATATAAATTATTCTTTTAATATTTGTATTAGTTAGAGAGCCTGTAAATGTAAACCATTTCTTTGTGCTCAATAAATCATTATTATTTATAAATTATTATTGAATATCTAATTAACCATCCATTAAGTGACTAAACTTGAATGATTTTTTATGATAACGTTATACAGTCATAACAACACCTTTTAACATTCTTTCTTATGTGTTACTTTAATAATAAACAAGAGATGTTTGTAAAACCCAGATACCCCCAGTAAGTCAAATAGTTGTTCTGCATCAATTGGTCAGACAAAGTTTTACTGTCATGTTGACCTTTGACCTACTGACCTCTAAATGGAAGGGGGTCATCTAAATGTGAGGAATGATCTCCCTACCAAATAGTTCTCAATTTATCGGTTGGCCAATGTCTGGTTATGGACTGACTGACCTAGTAGCATGTGCAAAGCAATTCCGTTTGCCCCCACTGCTTTGAAGGGGGGCACGAGGAGAAAAAACCAAGCTGATTCTTTCCATCTTTGTGCCCAATATTTAACAGTAAAACTGTCTCCTATTTTATTAGTGGTGGTCCCACAGTTTGAGGGGACTTTCTGAGAGGTGTTTGTGAGTCTTCATATGGCTAAATAGCCCAATTCTGGACTTGCATTTGCCTCTGGCACATCTGACACTGGAAGTCTAGGATGGCAGGCAGGGACTATTTTCTGTGCACATGCTCTCTGGCTGCCTTTGTTGTCTCATGTCTATCCTCTTCAAAAAACTGTGCTGACTGTCAAGTAATGACTGCAAAACCACCAGCAGTGTCACCTGTATTGACAGTTCTCTGAAATGTCCTTGTGATAAAGGACAAAATGTCAGTCTCTGTAGCAGATCTACGTAGTGTCAAGTTTTAGAGTTGCCTCTTCAAAAAACCTTTGTGATTTGTTTACAGTTAAGTGCCATTAATTAATCTTGGTCTCAAGCTTTGGTGGGAAGTTCAGAAGAGGTGAAAGTACACCATTTCTAGTTTGCTTAAAGATTGTCTTTGTATGTGTAACTACAGGCAACAACACAGAAAAACAACCTGTGTGGAAGGAGATTGTAGTGAGAGAACCAATGCATATGGGTAATCCCACTCTTTTGGCCATAGAAACCAAGAAGGAGTAGAAAGATATACTTAATATTTCCCCAGAGAAGAGTGAAATATTTTAAACCTTGTAACCCCACCCCCGTTGTAAAAGCCTGGGTCCACTACAGAGTGGATGAATGCATTTGGTAAGATTTTGTCCAGAGTGAAAATCGTAAACTATAACAAATGTCTGTTTGAATTATGTACCTACAGGTGAAAGTGGGTTTTATTATAAAAACCATTTTGAGGAACAAGAGATCAACAGTGGTTGATAGCAATCCAAATTCCAGTTAAATGCCATTTTGGTGTATATGAATTACATTGCTTTTCCATCACATGGCTGGTAATATGATCTGGATACCTGACACAAATTGAAATTGCCTTGACACGTGCAAATGCATGACATCTATCCTATTAGGGGGAGGGGTCCTCAGGTTTTTGGAAACTGGTCAGAATTTTTCATGAATATCTTGGCATGCCTCCACTAGTTATATAGTTTTCAGCTAAACACATATTCCAAAGGACAGTGTAACGTTTCCAAAAGGCAAGTCAGGTAGCTGCTGTACCTAATTGCATTTGATCCTCTACCTGAATATGCTTGTGAACAGCTTGTTATAGCCAATGGCATACATGGTTTGACTTGTCAACTGTTGAGCTTGACTGACAGGCAACCTGAGAAATGCACCCATAGGCAACAAATTTTAAAATTGGTGTTACACAGTGATGTAGGTGGAAATTATAACACAACAGTATTTTAAAATTTGAGCAGTGCTTAGTATCCTGAAGTATCTGTATCTGTCAATATACCTCTAAAGGACCACTACTGGTATATGATAGACAGGAAGAGGGAGCGCATGGGAAGCTTACAAGTTAGTCACACTGTAAGCCTAATCTGAAGCCTTCTGCAGTTTGTACTGTAACTTGTTGGTCACTCAGTTTGTTCCACTTGAAGACTGTTCTGATAAAGAAAAAAAATTCTAACTGGCGTATTTCAGTGTTGCAAACAGTAACAGCGACTGTTGTTTATTCCATTTATAATGTTTTCAGTGTCAAAGTCAGTGAATGATCTGGCCCTTACATGACGCTTGTCAGAAGCTGGTATTAAATAAGTATCAGAGGGTACTGCTGGTACCAACCCCTCAACCACCTTGAAAAGAAAAGTTAGCCGCAGTTCCTTCCTCGGTACTGCAGCAGAGGGAGATCAAGTGATTTTAACATGGAGGTAACACTATTTGGGGACTGTGACTTATAATCCACAGTGATAAAACGTGCAGCCTTCCTATGAATTTATTCCATTTTGTTCATATCCGATTGTAAGTAGGGGTCCCATATGATGGCATCGTACTCCAAAGTGGAATGGACAAGGGCTATGTATGCTTACTTTCGTGTGAGTGCTGGGCTAAAGTGTAGGTTCCTTCTAATGAATCCTAATGAACTGCTGGCTTTTTTACACAAGTTATTAATGTGAATCGACCATTTCAGGTCAGAAGAGAGAATGACTCCAAAGTACGGATTTGTCTGAACACTTTTAAGTACTGTTATATTGTTTTTGGTTGACAAGGTGCATTGACACACACACACACACACACATACCACAACAATGTACCCTGGGATGTTTTTGGTGGGTGAATTGGATTGAGGGTGATTTGGTTTCTGTATCTATTCTTTTTCAATTTTCAGTACACATCAGAGCTTTTGTCTTCTTGTACACTTCTATATATGCTAGCAAAAAAAAAAAAAAATGTATGTCTTGTAATGTCTATGGTTTTATACGTCATCCTTCTCCATCCTTTCGCCAGTGCAGCTCCAAACACTATGACCGTGGTAGGCTGTGGCTAGCAGTTATGAAGTCATCTGTCCCTTTCATTCCAGGCATGCGCAATGGGGGGACATATCTGGCCTAAAGAAGAAAAGTCTGGACCTGCTCCTGCTTCTGGTTTGCTTGTGCTCTCCTGGCAGTATGGAGATAGGCGTTATCCTACTGAAGCACACGTAGGATTAGGGGTTGATGTATGAATGGCATAATCACCATCAATTCTGCCTAGAAACTGCCAATTATGCCTGCCCAAACTATAAGTTATAACACTTTGCCAAAGGTAATGGCCAAGGGCACGACCCCTGTCCAGATCAGGAAGCCATGTCATGACGTCAGCATGGAATTCAGTCTTTGACTGGGTTCCCATACCTAGATCGATCTAACAGGATTGATCCACCTCCAAGGGGTTTCTCGTTAAATGGCTTTCAGCTTAAGCGGCTTAGATGTCTGGCATACCTACTGAAGCTGCTAAACGATAATTAATTACTCCCTAGCAGCTTCAGTAGGTGTGACAGACATGTAAGCTGCTTAAGTTAATTGCAATTTAATGAGATAGGGAGATAGTGAGATCAATCCACAGTTAATACAATAGGGCTTGGGAATGGTCTCTTAGTCTATAAGGTGTCCCACAATATCATTTTAAACCATTTCCATAACTGCGAGTGTAATTTATGTTTATACATTTTGTTTAAAAAAATCTAATATAATAATTATTGAAGACTGCTTACCGCACTAAATGTGCCAATTTTTCGTGGTTGTCAGTTAAAAATTATAACTCTCTATCCTGTAGAAACAATTTATACCTTTTAACCAATGGGGAGGCCTAAATTGCCAGTAATAAGGCTTATTTGACCTTGAGATTTTTGAAGGAACGGACTTGGTTGCTTAGCACTACTTACATGTGCTCTTCCAACTTTCCTATGATAGTAACAGTCAAGGTCACAAGAGAGTAGGCGTCAATTTGACTGCTCCTATTGGCTAGGCAACTTACCACATTGATAGGGAAAAAAGTTCCAGTCTAAATCTTCAAACCATCTTCAACCATAAATTTAGAGGACTCAAAAGTAACTTTGGGACATTTGGGATTAATATTAATAACACTCCAAATGTTTTACACTTGTAAAATGGAATAGCAAGTTCACTTGTAAATGTATTTTTCACCCAGACCTTATGCACTTTTGGACAACTGAATTTTCTTTTATGCAAGACTTTTGTCCTAGGGACCATTCCCAGACCCTTTCATACTAACTGTGGATCAATCTATCTCCAAGGGCATTCTCGCTAAACTGCTATCAACTAAAGCAGCTTAGATGTCTGCCACGCCTGCTGAAGCTGCTAGGGGGTAATTACTTAACGTTTAGCAGCTTCAGTAAGCATGTCAGACATCTTAACCACTTAAGCTGAAAGCAATTAAGCAAGAAACCCCTTGGAGATGGATTGATCCTGTTGGATCAATATACGTATGGGAACCCAGTATTAAACTGTGTGCAGATGAGATGTATGCAAACCTAAAGCTAGCCATTGTCTGAATTCACTCAAGTGTATCAGTCCCCTACTGTAGAACTGAGATGGTGTTCTGACACTGAATACAGTGGCCAAACTAACGTGCATGTTTGGGCATTTTGAAGCACTGTGCTCTAAACAAAACATTGTGTTTCTTTCTTTGGCCAGTATATATTAATATAGTCATTATGGTCATTAAGGTGACATTGTAGTGTGTGATCAGCAGTCATGACAGAATTGTAATATGCATACTAACTTACAACAGATCAACCAAAAATAAAAAATTCAAAAGTGTATCTTTAATTATTTTAAATCTTTAAAAAGTAGCTAGACTACAAATTCATTTTCATTTGATAAAGTAAAATTTGACAATCGGTTAAATCTAAGATCAATCTAATTATTACAAGAAATACCATATCTATAATGTCTATAATTGGCCATGACTAGTCATATTTCATAGTCATTTGGAAGCCTGTCAGAAACAAGTCCGGGATTCACCCCTTTATTTATAGTGCTGCAGAGTCAATAAATGGTGGAATATTGCTTCACAAACAATATACCACAAAACCTCACCTGTGTTGAGCCTTGATAAGTTTGTCAAATGTTTTAAGAATCGTAAATGCTTCACAGATGATTCAGCAGTTCTTATCTTATAAACACATCCTTATATTATCTCACTGCACTACACACTAATGGTATGCACTATCAGCTGAGACCTTACTCAACAGATGCTGAAAGACGTTTTCCACACATGTGGACTATTCACCTTACGAATTATTATAAAATATCAAGACCTTTTTTTCTTTTTACTTTCGTTGATGCAAATATTCCAATGTCATGCAGTTAGTCAAAGTTAAATGGGTAGACATCAAATAGCCCCAAGATTTAGGTCTCCAATTTCTCCCATAAACACGCAGCAGAAGCGCACAGCAGATAAAAACCGCTTGCTGTGAAGACCAAGGACTTTCGCTCAAGCTAACACACATATGAAGCTTACCTTATACTTCCGCTGTGAAGCGACAGATAATGAACTCGCTCAAAATCCGGCAGCGTTTAAAATGGATTATAGTAAACAAAGGGAGGTGCCTATAACTCGGCTTTCATTGGGGATGAGTTCAGGCTTAGTTCAAGGACAACACGCAAGCAGCACAAACAGTCCACCTTATGTTTAATTGAGCTTGTAGGTTGTTTGAATCGAGATAAAACTTCCACTGCCAGTGCATGTGCATAAAAATGTTTAAAAAACCCTTTTCAAAGAGTGCAATGTTTTCGGAGCTTCCGACTTTCGTTGGTTCAGAAGTTATCACAATGCTGGTGGTCGGGCCCTTCATCCCTTTTTGTAAGGCGCAGCCATTCTTCGAAGTCCCGGATATTATAAACACTCCTTGTGTTAGCTACGCATGTCTTGATGACGCACAAGATCCCAAATGGGCTTTTCGCGGTTTTAGTGTGGCGTGCACTGATGCAGTGAAATCATTGGTCGGACAAGCCCGGGCGGAACAGGTGGCCCGGACCAAGACTAATACAAAGCGCTTATTAGCTATGCAATGAGCATTGGCCTGTGCTTTGTGATTGGATAACTCTGGCGGGCAGACGTCATTTGCGTCATGCATAATTTTAGTAGGTTATCGAGTTACTGTCCGACATTTTGTTGGAAGTGAAGTGTGGAAGCCGTCTTGTACCAAAGTTGATAGACCAGAATTTGAACACGTGTGGAGATGAAAACTTTATCTTGAAGGAACAAAGAAAGGCAAGTATTTCTCACGTGGTCGGGAAACGTTACTGAGCCCTATGTTAAGGCAGATTTTATGTTGGGAATAACAGCCCATGCTTTCCATTAATATCTCTGTATTATTTAGGTGAGGAATAAGTGAGAAGTTAAGCACTAGTTCAAGCAAGTATTGGGATTATAGTCCTTGCATGAGGTCTTCATTTTGGAGGCAATGATGTTGATATCTGCAGACAGTTCAGGTTTTACTAAGTTTCTTTGTGTAATGCAATTGGTAACTCATTTTGATGAAGGTCATTTGTTCATGTTTATTGCATGCATATCTCTGAGTAGTTCTAGTTCCCTTCTGGATAGCAATGATTGTGCACTCTAATTATTATAACACAACCATTTTAGACATAATGGTTTAGAAGTGTCTGGTTCTCACATGTTGATCATGACAGAGAACAATTTCCTATTTGTAACTTTTCTTGACACAAAGCATTCTGCAGCATGTGACGGTGTGAAGTGCACAGCTGCCTTTTCTTTCTCATAGTGTTGTGCAGACTAATTAATTAACATATTCACTCAAACACTGGGGTAGACTGTCAAGAACACTTGAAGGTATTTTTAATAGGTAAAGACATTTAACAATTTGAAGCTGTGAAATGGAAATTGAAATGAGGAGGTGTAAAACCTCTGGGTTTTCCTTCTCTGTAAGCATTTTGTGGCTTTAATGAGATGCTTTTTGACATATCAGTCTTACAGACAGGTGTTTTGTGGAAGGAAGAGTTGATTGCTGGGAAGTTCATACTAGCTTATATATTTGAAAAATACCTCTCAACATTCCTTAGAACAAACCTAATGTGAAAACAGTTTAAACAAAGCCTGGACCACTTTTAAATATGCATATTAAATATTCATAATAAAGATTAACTCTTTGAATGTCTTCACTCAAATAATAATAATAATAGTAATAATACATATATCCAAACCATCATGGAAGGAGCACATTTCCTTCAAAATACTCTTCAGTGAACATAACATTATTATTTGTTCAACACAGCTATACCCATGGTTAAAATATTACGTAACCACGGGCATTCTTGTGAACATGACCTCCTTGTCACAGTAAGGGAGTGTTCCCATAAACTCATTGTACAGGGTGGATCTATCTGACTCTGCAAGAATTCTTGCTAAATTGCATTCAGTGTAAGCAGCTGGCAAATCTACTCAGGCTGTTAGGGGGTAATTAACATTAGTCAATTACTCCCTAGCTATGTAAGGGGGCATGCCAGACTGTTAAGCTGATTACACTGAAAGCACTTTAGCGAGAAGCCCCTTCAGTGAACATAACATTATTATTTGTTCAACACAGCTATACCCATGGTTAAAATATTACGTAACCACGGGCATTCTTGTGAACATGACCTCCTTGTCACAGTAAGGGAGTGTTCCCATAAACTCATTGTACAGGGTGGATCTATCTGACTCTGCAAGAATTCTTGCTAAATTGCATTCAGTGTAAGCAGCTGGCAAATCTACTCAGGCTGTTAGGGGGTAATTAACATTAGTCAATTACTCCCTAGCTATGTAAGGGGGCATGCCAGACTGTTAAGCTGATTACACTGAAAGCACTTTAGCGAGAAGCCCCGCAGAGTTAGATCAATCCAGCTAGTATGATGGGTTTATGGGATCACAGTCTAAGTATGCATGAAGGAGTGGACCAACAGTATAAAAGCCATGCCCTGTGTGTAACAGCCTATGAAGTTGAAGGCAACTGATCTTTAATTGCCAATCACTGGACTTCATTTTTATAGCCAGTTAGTTGCAAGTCATGAAACACTTCAGAGTTTTGTGCTGGTCAAGCATTGATTGTCCACCTTCTAGCACATGATACATGAAAGTTAGAACTCATTCAGAGGTGGAGTCAAGCAAAAAAATTTTTTTCTTTTGTCTTCTGTATGTAGTCCTCATACACTTGTTTTGATTCATATAACAGCTACAGTTATTGTCTAAGTAATTTGATTCATCAGGATTTACTTTTGACATATTTCTTAGATTGATCAATGGACCATTGAAGACATGATTTGAGAATATCTTACAATTGTTCAGTGAGCTGGTACAGGCAATATGATACACAACTATACTGATAATACATGAAAAATTCTTTGTGCTATTGTATGTGCAATATTTTCAGTTTATGCAGTAATGCAGGTGGAGGAAATGTGTTCTGCACCCAGATGTTTTTACAATTATCTAAAATCTGCCAGTACACAGGTCATTCTAATACTTATTTTCTGCTTGTCTCTAATCTGAAAAATTTGAGCAAAATGTTGAGTTGGATAGTTAGAAGAAATATCCCATTGGGTGACTTAATCAGTTGCCATACAATTTTCAATATTGTTCAAAGAAGTTGTACAACTACAACTTCTTGATTTAAATTTCTCAGAATTGGAGGATATGGTTTCCTACATCCAGTGGCCTCATTTTGGTTGGACCAAACAATGCATATATAACACCTTATCTAGAACTTCCTTTGGTGTACTGTATGTCTAATCTGGCTCCAGGGGAATGGTACAGACCCTCTGTGTGGATACAGTTTTGATATGGGAGACTTTTATTTATATAATATCTTAAATATCATGATAGTCACATGAGAAGAATCTGTTCTGTTTTTCTTGTTTGATTAGAGCGAATTTATTATCCATAATAGATTGAACATAATATCCAACATGCTATGGGATTGACTGTGAACAAGTGCTGTTGCTCAAGTCATTTCCATGTGTTCTAGATGATTCATTTGCTTCATGCAGGGTCAGAAATAAGAGGCTACACTAGCAGTCTTTGTTGGGTTGTTGTCAACTTTACAGAGGTTGTCTAACCATATAAATGTGTGGTTATGGTATAGCCTAAGGCCACCAGAGACTCATAAGTCCAATTCAGAATCTACTTTCAGGTGGCTGGTGATTGATCCGAGCATATTTTCTGCCCTTTCTGAACACAAGCTGGTCCTGACCCAATTTTCTAGTAGTTAGATCAGTTGACCTGTGTAAACAAAGTACAGTTTGTCCATAAAGATATAGGCAACGAATGATCACATTGGGACCATTTTCATCTCATTCTGCCCTCATTGTCATTCTTCTGTCTTCCCATAGTTAACATAATAAGAATGGTTATTGATTAATTTGTAGTGCAAAGACTGTCAAATAATACAACTCTGTGAAAGTATTTTTTTATCTAGCTGGTTGTGGTTGAAACCTTCTATATAAGCCATCTCAAAACCATGCGTGTGTTCTCAAGTGCTTCTATATTTTGATCAATAATTCACTTCTTCGTTGAACTGAGTGAAACCTAGTATAAAGTCCAATTATTTAATCATTTCTGCCAGGTAACATCCAAGTCAACTAGATAAGGGTTGCAGGGAGAGCAAAAATGGGCACCCAAGACTAATGACATTAACCTGTTTATAAATATTTCTACATTAGCAATAGTCATTTGGATAAAAATAGTTGCCACCCTGTTTTGCTTAACTAATTTTATGGCTGTGGTTTATGTGACTGCTGTGAAGTTGGAATCAGTGACTATGTTGATAATCTAGTCAACAGTGCCCAAAGCCCATGTTTTATATATGATTGGTGTAAAACAGCTGCCCGTTGAGACATTTTTATGCTTGTGGCAGAGAATGCTTATTTATATGTCAGCTGATAAGTTCAGTTATTATTCTTGAAGTAAAATGACCAAGAATGCTGCTTCTTTTGATGTTTCTTTTTTTAACACTTGTGAGAATGAACTTTGAAGATTCAATATGAAAAGTAAAAATAACACGCAGTCAAAATTGGGACCTGAATGAATTTCACAAATCTTTTATATGATGGATACTGCAGTGATAGTAATTTGTGTCTGGACTTGGGATCCATATTGTGTTTTGAACTGTAATGCAGGGACCATAAGCCACATGGTGTGTAATGCACTGACTGGGCCATAATAAGCTGTATGCTATACTCCTGGTATGCTAGGTGTTTTATATAGGTCAAAGCATGCTGTATGCTACCACACTTCAGAAGATTCTTGCTTTAGTTCAGATTGAATGAGTGCTTGTTGGCAGCATGTAGCAGCAGACTCTTGCCAAGTAGAAAGAGCAATTTTCTTTAAAAAATGCAATGACAAGGAACACTTAGAGGGAATTACTGTATGTGGATGCTTGATGGTATGTCCCCCCCCCCCCCCCCCCCCCAACTTGTCAATTCTGACAACATTACAGTAGTATAACTAATTATCTGTCTGATACAGGGACATGTAAGAGATAGCTAGAAATAGATCAAAAGACCTGGAGTGAAACTGAGTGTTGAGGAAGGGGTGGGGTGGGGCACAAAAGGTCTACTGGGCCTGAATATTTTTGATGACTGGTTGACTGATTTGATTGTCAAGTTTAATGTTTTTCTTGATTTTTACTGAGGGGTCTAAGCATATCTTTACCCACTTTTTCCAGCATTGGCAGGATTTGATTTTATCGTGTACTCCAGACTCTTAGCTGCTATTAGTAACAGAATATGAAACATCTGGGCTTGTCTGTAAAGGTTAATAAAACTAATTAAATGATTTTCTGTACTAGATAATTAGCGTGTTCATTGCATGTCTATCATTTTGTTGTGGAATGGAATGGAACTGTTTTCCACTTTCTGACATGCAATATGTTCTCATACTGAAGACAAGTATGCACTAACTACTTGATCACTCACATGGCATGCTGTAACAGATTTCATTAGGAATCATGCTGTGTCAAGGTTACATATTTTATCCTTTTGATATTGAAACAATGCTACTTTATATTTGGATAGTTCTTTACTATAATTATATATTGATTTTCATTTTAAAAGGTCTTTTAGTCTTAAACTTACAGGCACACAATGTACAATAGACCTTACGTAACAAAAGAAAATTTTCTTGGAAATTTCAGCACTTTTCTCCTAATCACCCGAAAACTGGGTTCCCATGCCTAGCTCGCTTCATCTGGATTGGTTTAACTCCCTGGGGAGTCTCGCTAAATTGCTATCAACTTAACTGGCTTAAATGTCAGTCACCCCTACCGAATCAGCTTGGGGGTAAAGATAATTACCCCTAACAGCTTTACTAGGCATGACAGACATTTAAGCCAGTTAAGTTGATAGCAATTTAGTGAAACTCCCCAGGGAGATAGATTGATCCAAATATCAGTGGGAATGGTCCCTAAGTTATACCATATGTAAATGGTGCTCACAAATTAATTATAGTCTATAAACCAATTTTACAGTTTTTATTTTTTATTTTTGAGATGCCCTCATAATGGAGATGGACAGTGGCGAATTTCACTATTTTAGTGTCGCCTACAACACCAGGCCTTATTTGGCCTGGTGTTGTAGGCGATGGCTTCTAGTTATCCAACAAGACTTGGTGATGGCTTCTAGTTATCCAACAAGATTGGTTTCTGGCTGTTAACTTCTGTTGTACGTAGTTGATTTCCATTAAATTTGCAGTGATGTGTTTTTATTTGAGCACCTCACTCTTTTCATTTTCCAATTTTTTTACCACGGGTAATTTGTCATTTATTTGCATACTTCTGACTGGATGTTGGTAAGCTAAATCATGTAACCTACATTGTTTTCTTGTTAACTTCTGTTGTATTTGATTGATTGTCATCAAATTCTCAGTGTAGGTTTTTTTATGTTGCTTGTGTTAGCAGGACACATCTAAGTGTTGACTTGGAGGCATCCAGCAGCTATATCCAGTAACCAGCAGAGGCATCCAATGTTGGTGTATGATTGGGGGGGGGGGGGGGGGGGGGGGGGGTACTGTTTTGTACTCTTCCTTCTGTGTGCATGCGCCCTACTGTCTGGATAAATTCTGCAAGTAAACAGTTTGTCTTTTTATGGGAACAGTCGCCATGTAAAGGAGATGTCGGTATCCCATATGGCCATATGGAAAAACCTTTTGAGGATTGTTTTCATTTTGACATGATAGATTCCTTATGATCATAGGAAGGTTCCTTTCCAAAATTGGACACATAGTGCATGTGAGATGTTTGCCATGGAGTTTGACATGATAGATTTCAAAGGAAGGTTCCTTTCCAAAATTGCACTTGTAGTGCATCCTAGATTGCTGCCATTTTGATTTTGGCCTATCGGAAAACCTCCTGCCTATTCCAGTACCATCTGGCCTCAACAAAAGGTTTCCACCTTCGCCATGAGGAGGGTTACAGCACCATGGCAGGGGTATAATTAATGACTGCTCCCAGTCACTGTATGTCTAGTTAATTTCTGTTACTGATTTGCTGTGAATGTACTGGAATTTGATTTCTGAAAAATTATAACTGCTCCATTTGTCTGTGTAAGTTTTTATTTGTTGAAATTCATTTACATGGCTGGAGGCAGAAAAATCAATATCACTCTTTGACTTGCTATCTCCATCTCTGGTCACTGGCTTCAGTGATCTCCTACCTAAAACACTTGGAACCATGCTTCAGTTATCTTCTTCATCATTACCCACTGTGACCTTCATATTAGATATACATTTAAGAAACCATCAGCAGAGGAGGCCAGTGGGTGGATTAGTTTAGTTCCCAGTTCAGTGAGACTAATATATTTTGAATGTCATCTTACTTAAGGTTTGCCTGGATACTATGTAAGACTGGGTTCCCATACCTAGATCGATCTAACAAGATTGATCCATCTCTGAGGGGTTTCTCGCTAAATTGCTTTCAGCTTAAGTGGCTTAGATGTCTAGTACACCCACTGAAACTGCCGTCATTAATTATACCCCTGCCACCTTGCCGTGACAGATATCTAAGCCACTTAGTTTGATTTCCATTTAGCAAGAATCCCCTCGGAGATAGATCGATCCAAAGTTAGTACGATAGGGTCCCTAAGTAGTTAAGAATATATTGTTACACTTGTGTCAGAGAGTTCGTGGAAATGGAGCATTGGAAAAAGAGGGTACAGAAACCTAAAAATGTAACAGTTCACATGGAAATACAAATAGTGAATTGCATTATATAAACTATGTGGAATATACATTTATAAAAGAAGTCACAAATCTTAAGCCCTGACTGGATGCTTTTCCAAACCCAAGGGCACCAGCCATAACTGGATTCAAATATTAAGATGACACTGTGTTCAGTGTAACTCTTTTTCAGTCATTCTTCACCAACTTATCAGTTATTTAATTGTGATTTGGTTGAAAGAAAATAAGTTAGCCCACCCACATGTTATCAACATCGATTTTTATTTTGAATTTGCATTTAAGCACAGTTTTTAACTTTGTGAAATTGATTTTAAACATCACTTTTGATAATTGCAGTTAGCCTGCTGTGCTGCATCCTGCATATGACATTGAAGTTTTATTTTCTTGCAAAACCTTTATAACATGATCAAAATAAATGTAGAAGGTCCAGAAATATCACAGTAGAGTATTTAGGAATCAGAATTTTATTTTAATGAAATTTTGGAATAACCACAGGAATGACAATAAGGCTTCGTTCACATGGAATGTCTATTTTCTAAAAATCTATTTTCTATTCGCACTATCTTATGATCACGGTCTGTGCCCTGAATATCCCGCCGTGTAATTACTGGCAGCGCGAGGCAGTTACTTATAGTAACTTATAGTAACTGGCTCGCGCTGCCAGTAATTACGCCGCGGGATATTCAGGGCACAGACCGTGATCATAAGACATACCGCGAATAGAAAATAGAATTTAGAATATAGACATTGCATGTGAATGAAGCCTAAGTTATACTTAGAACCAAGGGTTTTCCCAGCAAACCATCCAGCTGTCATTTGGACGGCCGCCAGAATCACTGGACTGCCTATATATTCGGCGGCTGGAAGGCTTATGGATTTTTTGGAAATGTGACAGCTTAAAGCATACTTGGACTCCCTGAAATTTTGTAGGAAATTACAGGTGTTAATTTTGGATGGCCTGTACCCCCAATCCTGGGAAAAGCCCTGCTTAGAACAGATTATACTTAGAACTCCCATTTGTACTAAGATTATGAAAAGTAATCCACAGATCTGAAGCTTTTGAAGTTTAAATGTATATTATTTAGAACAAATGTCTTTATTTCATCGGTTGAATAAGAGAAGCTTCATGTGTCTCAGACTTAGCAAACTGTGTATAATGTGTTCATTTTAATATGTTCAGATATGTTTGATAAATTATATTTGCTTATTGTGACTTATAGGACATGTTTTCTTCCAGATAACAGTTGCATGATGGAATCTATCAATAAGCCTTTGGCAGATGGTAATACCAATGTGGCTGATAACTCTGAAGTGGGCAGGCACTCAGAAAGCAAAGTGACAGATGAGGTCAAACCTATGGTTAAGCAAAAGGAGAGCCAAGAAACTGACCTTGTTGAACAATTTGTGCAGTTTATCAGAAGCACATCTCAATCGGTTTCAGAACCAGTGCCCACTGAGGAAAAAAAAGCAACACAGGCTTCAGGCATTAGTAGTGGTGTTATAGGAGACTTTCAAAACCCTGCATCCAGTAGCGGGTATAAACTTGGAAATGAAAATTTTCCAACAGAAAGTGAAAAGCCTGATGAAGAAGTAGCACCAAGTCCTTTCAAAGATGTACAGGTTGAACCTGGAAGTGCAGTCAATATAAGTCCTGGGAGAGGGCAGGAAAACAATGTTTCCTTCACAGGTGCCAGAACCGAGCCATTGCTACAAGTCTGTCAGACCTCAGAAGATGATGGTGATATCACTATCATCGAACCAGAAGATGTGGCCTCCAGCACCCAGAAAGATAATGCTGGTGTCAGTATTCCTGAGCAAAAACCAGAAACACAGAGCCAGGAAAAAAACACTGATATTCAGGTCACAAAAGAGCAAGCCTATGGCACAGGATCTAGTGCCGAGAAAACACATCCCAGTAATTATAACAAATATTGGTTGAATATTTTACAATCTGGGTCAAAGTTTCAGGATATCAGCTGTTTCAACATACCACCCCCTCAAAAATCTGCACCACAGGAGCTAAAAGAAACATTTTCAAGTGCAAGTCAATTAATACATCAAGGTCAGGGTTCTACTCCTTCACCAGGGACCAACACATTGTCTTTGCAAGTTTCTGGGGACAATATTGCTGGTCTCTCTTTGAGCAGTACTGGCCATCTTGCTTCTGGGGAAAAAGAAACTGTATCAGATACTCGTGCCTTAGTTGTTCCGCCTATGCCTTTGATTGTCAGCAAGCCTAGTTCAAGTACCAGTCCTTCAGCAGCTGTAGTGCAAGGAAAATCAAGTGTCCAAACAAGTACACCAATTCCCAAAAGCTACCATAAGCAAAACTCCCTTGTTTTGAAATGTAATATTGTGAACAATGCTTATGTTTGTGAAACCTGTGGTGCCCAGACAAAGGACAGGCGATTATTTTACGTTCACGTATGGGGACACCTTCACAAGAACTATTTAAGGTGCACACATTGCAATTTCCCCACACTAGTCAGTGGTAATATTCCCGTTTGCTCACTAATTACAAATATGCTGGCTTCACTGGACATGGAGAAGAATAGGAGGAATGCAACAAAACTGGTAGAAGTGAATAATGCAGATTTACCACAGATTAGAAATAACAGAGCAATTGATGCCATCAAGAATGCTATGTCTGTAGCAGATGCAATAAAGGTTAACTTTGTTATTCCCAAACAAAGTCCTTCTTTGGTAAGTCCCATCTTATAAAGTTTTAGTTAGATATTTAAGTTGCCTAATAATGTCAGCTGGGCGCTTTTTAAGCTTGTTAAGTATTTTTCTAGCTTAAATTGAAATTTGTAAGATGTGAGGAGATAAGTATTTTTCACCAAAGATGTATGTGGGAGGCAATGTGGGAGGTTCACTTTCACCCATGCAAGATTGGACATATTCAAGATTGTGTATGCTGCATCTTAACATCAATAGCTCATTTTGATGAAGGAGACAGAATATAATTAAAATATTTAAACTTTTTATGTACCGTATCAGAATCGATCTAAAAATAGACGCTGTTGCTTCCTTACCTTACTTAAATAATAGAATTAAGTAAAATAATTTCCCAGTATGCTAACTGTTACTGCTTTTGTATAATTTGCATTTTGGTATATTAAATTTTTATTTTTGATATGAATATCAATTTCAATAACTCCCTTGACATTATGATTTTATAATGTAAATTTAAAATATTGTCTATATAGTTTTGGTCATTGTTGTTCACGTTGTTAAGAATAAAAACAGACAGACAAAGCAGTTTTAATGTGGTGCTTATATGTTGTTAAATAAAACCAACCCAGCTGTTCCTTATTTTCTGTCTATCTCAGTACAACTTACCGAGTACAACTGTTTTATTTTTGTTTAGCCCACAGTGCCAAAATCCTCTCAGCCAATGACAGACTCAATCAGTGTAACAGGCAATAGGCTTCATGGCCAACAGCAAACATCTGATCAGTCCAAAACAGTAACTGGAAAGCAGAACTCTGGCATAGCAGGTATGTGTAGCATCAAAGCTGTTTTTGAAATTTTTTGGTTCACTTGGCATATATATATATATATTTATATATATACACATATATATGCAGGAGGAAAATTTAGCTATCTACTTAAATTTAAAAAACATAGATTAACTGTGACATACTGGGTAGAGCTAGAAAGGTATAAGCTTGACCATGGCTTGGGTAAAGGCAGATATTTCTTTCACAGTGGGAGATGCTTGCATGGAAAATCGGACTACTTTGTTCCTTGTTGATTTTTATTGGGTCTTGTCCTTGATCTACATGTTCAATACCTCACTTCATTTGTGATTCCTATTATATCCTATTTGCTTGACAGCATTAGCATGGCTCTGAGTAGTCCTTTTAAAGTGTCTTCTAATAAAAAGTATATGAGTCATTTTATCCTGTCTTACTTGCACACCCTAATGCTCACTTCTCATCCAACTTTCTTTAGTAAGATGTGAATCTTTTCAAAGCAAAGAAAGAACATTTTTACCAATGAAAGGCTCTTTTAACCCACTGAATCCTATTTTGATGATGAATAAACAGCATGGTAAAACCAAAAACTAACAGCTTTGATTTGGGATCTAAAGATGGTACATTTGTTAAGAAGAGATCTGTGGGTAACCATTACTTATCTGGTGGATTTTTATTCCCCAAAATGATTGATTGATTTTTTACCTAAAAGTATAGTATCAGGCACATTTATTGTCCTGTGCTTCTAAACAGCAGCATATGTTATGGATTTGATCTTCATCTGATTTTTCCTTCTTCCATCACTCTTATAATACCATAATTACATCATAAACATTTCCTGCCCTTAACCTTTATGTACTGTCACCTTCAGGGCCCCTGGTCCTATTTATTTCTTAACTTGCTGCAAATAACAAGATAAATTAATAAATGTAACTTGGCTTTGTTTTACCATGTGACAGTTTGGATTGGTTGAATGCGGCAATATTGATTATTTACCTGTACATATGTGTGTTTTACCAGATACGTCAGAGCCAGTTGCAATTGACCTGTCAGTGGACAGTGATGAGGAAGAAGGGAGACTTGTTATAGCTGAAGGTATTTTGAATTTTTCATTTTTTTTTTTTAATTAATAGAAGATAAAAATACATGACATTTGATACAAGTATTCTCTGAAGCGTTTCAGTTTCAAGTAAATGATTCTGATGACTTGTTTATTTATTTATTTTTAATGTCACAAAGACCATTAATTATTGTTCAGAGATGAAACATATTTAGTATCCTTATGATTAACAATAAAATTTTATACCTGTCTAGAAAAATCGGTAATATGACATAAAGCCCTTCTGTGTGCGAGCATGCCAGTAATATGACAATTGGGAACAAATATTTTAATTTTTGTCCTAATCAGTTATTAAGAAACCACAAAGTATGGTAAATATATATTTTTTTAAAAATAATATTTAATTGGCCCTCCAGTAGATAATACCATGTATTTTGGTTATAAGTTTTTTAAAAGGATATCCCAAAACTAAACTCTTCATTTCTGTTACAAAAAATGCTAAGATTTTTCCATTTTGGTTCCCTTTCAAGTGGATTCTGAGGTTGAAAGGCAAAAAAATGATCAACAGACATCCAGCAAGGAAGTTGAAGCAATTCCACCAAGTACGGAAGTAGTTGTAACCAGTGGTAGGGATGTTTCTTCAGTAACAGACAGTGGGTTACACACAGAGTCTCAGCCAGTCAGTGAGACCACAATTGTCACACCATCACCCCAAAAGGAAAATAATGATGGCCTGCCCATCATAGCTGCCACTTACAGTTTGAATGGGGCAGATTTTGGAAGCAAAGCAGAACAGAATGAGCTGACAGATTCAGACACTATACAGACTCCGATATTGGGTTCAGCAACAGATTTGAGCCATCAGCAACAGTGGGATAAAGAAACAACTAATAGTGAAGAGAATGGGTTGCCTGACCTGGTTGAGGAACATATAGATGTAGTTTCACATGATTCAACTAACCAGTGCCAAAGTTTGCGTGAATTATTTCAAAATAGTAAGATTTCCCAAGGACTGCTTGAAACACCACCAGACTTGGATAAGGGCCCAAGAATAATGAAAAGAGCTGAAAGAGAAATGCAGGGCTATGGAGATAGTAACTTTGTCCAGCTTATTTCAGGGAAGTCCAGTGGCATGACTTCAGGGAGACCAGCTACTACAACTGAGAAAGTTTCCTCACATAACACACTTGGTTTCTACCAGTGTGGGTTCACCCAATGTGCTTTCTTCACAGATGATGTAGATGGCTTCAAAATGCACCTGAGAATCAAGCACTCCAGCAACTTGTATCCTTGTGCCTATTGTGACACCACATGTGATACAGATGATAAGATCATCACTCACATGAAGCAGCACATGAAGAGAATGACCAAGCGTCTCTACCAGTGTTCTTTCCCAGGGTGTAAGTTTGGTTCTGATTCTGTGGTAGCATACAAAGCACACTGCAACAGTCAGCACCCCAATATGTCTGCCAGTTGTTATTACTGCAAGATGGAGTTTAACACTTTGGAAGATCTAGTCAACCACCTTACTGCCAGCACTGTAAAATTGATTGAATGCCCTTACTGCAAATTGGTATCACAAAGTAAGAAGACATTGATCACACACATTAGCACTGAACACCCTGCAGAAGCTAGGAAGATAGTTGTGAGCACATTTATCTCCTGTATTCAGAAAAGACCCAAAATATTGAAATACAAACCTCCACAAGCAGAAGTTATGAAGGAACAGAAAGAAAAGGTGGAGAAGACCATGAAAAATGATGCTGGAATGGATAGTACCCCAAATGCTGTAGAAGCTGAAAAAAATTTGAAATGCCAGCATTGCCCTTTTAAATGCTCTAGTCAAAGCATTTTAAGCTCTCATGAAGACATGCATGCAACAAAGAGCTTTATTTGTACTCTCTGCATGTATGGGGCAAACTCTCAAGAATCTTTTAAATCTCACATGAGTGCATTGCATCCAGATCAAATGAACATCAGAATACGAATATATGTTTGCCAGGTGTGCAGTTTCCAAGCTAACCATGAAATAATCTTAGACCACCATTTTGACAATTTGCACCCTGCTGATGAGGTGAGATATGAAGTTGTCAAGAGGCTGTTCAATTCAAAGCCAGTCAGTACAAGCTCCAGCACAAATGTTGGTACTCCCCCAGCACCTCGGGGGGTGTCCTCAGGAGGCATAAATCAAGATCCTAGGCCAACTGTAAAAGAGATGGCATCGCGTGGTTCACGTGTATTGGAAGCTGATGTTTCTAAAGAATTTTTGTCAAATTGTCAACGCTTTCTGTGCCCACTTTGTCTTTTCAACACTGATCTTATCAAGGGCTTCAGACGTCATATGTCACAGCACAAATTTGTTGATGGAAGCAAGCCATTCATTACAATGTATGCTTGTAAGTCCTGCCGATATAGCTCAACTCAAAAAGAGCTAATTGAAAGACACATTAAAAAACAGCATCCCACTGGTGTTGTAACAATAGGTTCAAGCCCACTATTTATTGGACATTCACCAAGCAGTCAGAAAACTGGGATGGATCCAGATGGAAGCAGCCAGGCATCAGAGATGGAAGCGCTTCTACAGGAGTCTGGAATATCTGTCATTGACAAATATCACTGTGAGATCTGTTCATTTAGTGCTACCTCCAAAGATTTATTGAAGCAGCACATGGTTAAACACAACACATCAAGAACTAGCCAGAAGAAGACAAAATCAAATATTACAAAAGACCAAGAGAGGTTGATAGAAAACCAGGATTATGTAACCATTTGTGTCAAGAGAACTGTATATCAGTGCCATGAATGCGAGCACTATAAAACACGTGCTCAGCCAGTGTTGTTTTCTCATCTCTCTTATACTCATGGCATTCAGAAACCAGAATATGGTTTTCACTACAGTAGTTGTGAAGAGGCTGGCAGTCTTTATCGCTGTATGAGGTGTAACATTCATGTGGATTATCAGAGCAAAGGCATGCTGACCAATCATTTCAAAGGGAATCACCAAGAGTTTCTAGAAAGACCACCAGCTGCCCAAAAACCAGTGCATGAAAAGCCACTTCCCATTTCATCTTCAAATGAAGGACTTCCTACTGTAGGTACAAAAGATCACACAACAAGTAGCGGAGAAGTATTCTGCGTGCCACAGGAAAGTGTTTTCAAAATGCAAATTGCTTGCCCAATGTGTGAGTTTAGAAGTAAAGTGCGCTACAATCTTTTGCGTCATTTCAAGAAAGCTCATCAAATGGAGAAAAACTCAAATGGACATTGGGTAATACCAACTAAAGATGGAAAAACGGGTTCATTGCAAGTTGTGTCTGTATGCAATGAAGATAATGAAAATTGTGAAATAAAAGATGATTCCCAACCAACAGCAAGCCTCAGTCAGACCGAAGAGAAAGGAAAAGAACAGGAGAATTGGAAACTGGTAGATAAAGACTTGTACCAGTGTCTCCTCTGTGAATTTCAAAACAGAAGGCCAGATAAAATGAGGAGGCATTTTAATTATGTACATGCTGGCTTAAAACCATATCATTGTATGCATTGCGAGTACAGCTCTGCTGAAGGGGCTAAAGTTGCCAGACACTGCAAGAACCAGCATCCTACCAAAGGCTGTAAAATCTTTCGATTTACAGATGATGAGTCTAACACTGAGTCAAAGGGATTAATCCAGTTCAAGTGTTTACACTGCAGATTTCACAGCAACACTAAGGAGGATGTAGCAAAACATTCAGAAAATGTCCATGTAGGCCAACCTGTCAAAGTATTGCAAGGTTATGAGGTAACAGTTGGTGAAGATGCATTGCAGCCTGAAAAATCACAGCCTCAAGTAGAGTTTTTGGCATCAGATTCTGTACACTGTGGTTTCAAAAGAGTAGAACCTTACCTTCTCCAGTGTGATCTGTGTAGCTACCAGTCTGAATATATCACAGCTATGAAACGCCATGTACTCACTATTCATTACAAGATAAAACCCTTCATGTGTGGTTACTGCAAGTGGAGCCATGCAGAGAAGTTTATGTTGCTGCAGCACATGCAGAAATATCATAAAGACAAACCCCCTCTCACAATCAGGGTGAATGTCAAAGAAGTTGTTAAAGGACAGGTGTTCAAAATTGTAGCAGAAACAAGGGGTGCTTCAGAAACTGAAAGTGTGTCAAGAAGCCCCAGTGTGACCCAAACAGAGACTCAGCCGCATTCAGCAGGATTACCTGAACCTGTCAGCAGTGCCCTGCCATCAGATGATCAGACTGAAATAAAAACTAACTCTTTCTTAGGAAATGAAAATGTAGCTACAAGTTCGGAGTCACCTTTTACTGACAATACCAAAGAAACAAGTGCTGCAGAACTGTCTGGCGATGACCTACAATCATCAGCATTGACATCAATAAATGAGAATGACACCGATGCAAATCAAACACCTAGCCCTTTGAAAGACCAGTCCACTTCAGTTCCAGAATTTGTGATCAAAGACTCACTTATTAAAATCAAGGCAGAGCCACAGGATCTTGAACAGTGGAGAGAGAATGAAAACATACTTGAATCCTTACAGAATTATGCAGGAGGAACATACACTACAAAGAGTAAAGGAGAAAATGTGACAGTACGACAGGTGAAAATTTACCGTTGCCTTTATTGTGATTATTATTCCTTTTACAACAGGGCACACGTGTTGCGCCATACCCGCACTTGGCACCTTGATTTACTGATGGGTTTAGAACATAAACCAGATGACACCAACGAAGAAGTCCAGCAGCAAAAGGAAGAGGCAGGTAAAAGAAATGATCCAGGCAATGATGAAAACTGCTCAGGTGAAGTAGATTTCTCCAAAGTAACAAATCAAACTGAAAGCATCATGGATGATTCTACAAACAATGAAGTCACAGTACAAGAGACCGTTGAACAGAACAAAGGACCTGTTGCTGACAGTATTGGAGATGAAGCAAAATTAGAAGCTCAACAAGTTATACAGAGTGAAGAAGCCCAAATCAACAAATCCCCACAAAGCACCTTGGCTTCCATACCAGATTTAGCAAAAGATTTAACAAAAGCCAGCAAGGATGCAGATGCTGATGTTGAGTACAATGAGTTATATTCTAGCAAGTTGGTAATAGATACATCAGATGCACCAGATCTGGGCTCTATGGAGTTGTCTAAAAAAGATGAAGAAAGCAATGTTGGAAAATTAGCAAAATGCACCTCTGACACGGGTGCAGATGATTTGCCATCTAATACTTTTGCAAAAGAATTACAAGCTACAACAGCAGATGGTAACAGTCAGACTGTGAGTACCAATGCAAAAGTCCCTGAAACAAATTTAGGCAAAGAAACAAGCATAGATGCTGTACTGGATGAGTTGTCTGATCATACGTATCTTGACAGTAGTAAAATAGCTGAGGTTCCAATACAGCAAGATGATAAAGAACAAAGGTCACAGTTGGTCTCTGGGCAAGGCAAAAGGGATACAATACAGTCAGGGAGTGCTGAAGATCCAAATTATACAGTATATACTTCCAACATAAACTCAGTTGGTGCAGAGGCAGAGATGCCAGCTAATGGGCAGGCTTTACATGAGGAAGGCAATGCAAATATGCCCAGTGTTGAGATGAAAAAAGCAACAGCTGAAATTCCAGATGTTAAATTGGACAGCACTCAAACCAGTGTCATCAGTGAGAAAGAGGAAACAATTAGTGAGCTTGTTGATAAGCTGATTAGTACAGCAGTTGAACTTGGTGAACAAAAAGAAGTTGAGAACAATCCAGTTGAAACAAATACTGGAGGCTTCAAACAACCCTTGGGGGTAACCCCAACAATTTCCAAAGATGTAACAGCAGTTGAAGAAAATTCTCAACAAAAGCAAACAGAATGTAGCTCAACTGCCATGGATATAGGGTACCATACTTTAGAAGCTGAATCCACTGCTGCAATAGAAAATATTCCAACATGTCAGATTTGTGGCTATGCCTCGTCATCTAAGTCTTCAGTACAAAGCCACTTGGAGAAGCATCTACCCTCAATGTATAAAATTGAGTATATTTCAAAGTCTCCTGGTAAAGATATATCTGCCAGAGATTTGGTAAGCCATATGCCCAAAGCACGCCTAGAATTATCCCCAAGACGGAATAAATCCCCAAAGAGTGCCAGCAAGCCAAAGTTCCATGATGACAGAGAAGCTGTCTCCCCAGCAATGTTTTATTGCATGTTTTGTGCATACAAGACGAGACATACCAAGAGTGATGTCATTAAACATACAAAAACACAACACATGCAGTATTTGATGGGTTTAGGTAGTAAAACATATGGTGGAAAAATAAGCAAGCACAGCACACCTCTTGAAACCATGGACCAGCCAGTAGCTCCAAATATTTCTATGCAACTAGATGCAGTTGTTACACCTACAGAGAATGGGAACATAGTGGGGAGTAATGAAGAAACTGTTAACTTGGCTGAGTTTGCAAAGGAAAATTCACCAAACAGTGCTGGGTCACCAAAGGATATGAACATTAAGACAGTAGGTCCAGGTGCAACCTGTCTGAATGAAGAGAATGGATATAAAGATGAGAAGAGAATGTGTCGTTTGTGCCAATTTTCTTCACAATCCATAGCATCTATAAAAAAACACATTACCACACATCTTCAGGATCTAGTATCATCCACTCAATTTAAGGGAGAAACAAACATTTCTCCCTTGTTCAATTTATCTCTGATATCAGATGGACAAAAAGCTGGTGCTGCACCCAATTCTGATGCAAGTATGCAATTACAAGCTGAAGCTGCCCCTAATTCTGATGCAAGTGTGGAATTGAAAGCTGATGCTCAGCCTAATTCTGATGCTAGTGTAGAATTAAATGCTGCTACTAATGACTGTAGTGAAACACAAGCAATACTTGAACAACCAGAATGTTTCTCACCAAGTTCAGGTGCTAAGGCATTTAGTCCAGGATTTTGGAAAGGGAAAATTACAAAATGCCTATACTGTGACTATAAAAGTGATCATAGACACAACACCATGAGACATGTACGTAGTAAGCACATGTATGCCTTAATGGGGTTTCCTCAGATTGATTCAATGCTTACCAATTCACCTAGTGATGTTGAAAGAAAAAATACAATGGTAAAAGAGCAGAAAGACAAGATTCCTGTTTGCACCATTTGTAATTATTCCACAAAGGCTCCAATACTTATGAGAACACATATCACCACTTACCACATCCCAACACTGTATGAGATTGTTGATACACAGCAACTGACGGCAGTAAATTCTACAAGAAGTGATGATACTCAAAAGACGGAAGCATTGGATGATTCACTTTCCACCAATGACAATGTTGAAAGTGAGACACAGGATCAACCTTCAAACCTTATGGAAGTTGATCAGATGTCTACTAGAATATCGTCTTCAGAGGTGTCAAAACATGGACAGGCATCACCAAGTGCACACAAGGGGAAAAAGATTTTTAGATGTTTATATTGTGAATATCAGTCCATGTATGGAAGAATAGATGTCCTTCGTCACTCAATCAAGCACCATGTTGACTTCTTGATGAGAAGCATTTCCCCTGAGGTTGAATGCAAAGTGAAGGTAGAAAATGCGGACAAGAATGATGAAGTTTCTCACTCTACAACCAAATTTAAGTGCCAGATTTGCGATTATGTCTCAGAAAATGAAGACAAAATGTATCTGCACCTCAAAGATAACCACCTTCAATCTTTCTATGCAGTGGAACATAACAAAAGGGGTAACGTTTCACTGGCAGGTACTTCACCCACTAAAGGCACTACTTCACCATTAAAAGGTGCTACTTCACCCTCCAAGGGAAGTCGATTGAAAGCCCACCAAGGTGGTTCTAGTCCTGGTTGCAGAATATTCAGATGCATGTACTGTGATTACTATTCATTCTATGGAAGACAGGACGTCATACGTCACACTCAGAAAATTCATATGTCATTCTTGATGGGAGTTGCAGGATCTTGTACCACCTCAAAGGCTGTTTCTGATGGCTCTATCGAGGCTGAAAATGAGGAAATGGGGAACACCAAATTCACATGTCAGGTGTGCCTTTTTTCAACAGAAGACAGAGCTTTTATGCAGGACCATATTCAAGCAGAACATATAATGTCTTTATACATTGTTGAAAAGGGCCAAAATCGTGTAAGGCAGAAGAAAAACAGTTTCTCAACAGTAAATTCATCAAAGATACAGAAGATATCTACTCCGACTGGGAAACCTGCACTTAAACAGCCACCAACACAGAGGGCATACAAGTGTGTGTACTGCAGTTACACGTCTGTCTACTGCAGTGCAGATATCTATCGCCATACCTTGAATAAGCATTTTGGCAAAATAGCAGAAAAACTGACAACCTCAACAAATACAAGTGAAGTGGGACCTACTGTAGATGAAGATGTCTCTTACAAATGCAAGCGATGCAATTCAATATTTGATTCAAAACAGTCTGTGAGGTATCACATGAAATTTCATAGAAGTACATTTTACAAATCAATTAAAACAACAAATCCAAAACATACAAATGCAACAAATTCTGGAAGCATACCTTTCAACTCAAATGATGAAAGTGTGCTGGAGTACACAGGAAATGATAAATCTGAATGGTTTTATAAAGAGAAAAGACCCAAAGAAGCTGCGGCTCTGTCATCAGTTCCAGAAGAAAAGAAAGAGCAAGTTATTTGGGCATGCTCCTACTGTGACTTTACCACTCCTTCAAACAGGACTGTTTCCAGACATAAAAGGTCATTTCATGATAAGGGTTCAAGTTCAAACCGAGTTGAATGGTTTTCAGCAAGCTGTCCTTTTTGCCCTCACACTGCTGCAGGGGGAAAACTACCATATGAAAAGAGGCAAGAATATATGCGAAACCACATAAGAAGGGTCCATATGGAGGGAGGAGAAGATGAAGGCATAACACTGTTCAAAAGGTCACAACAATCTAACAATTTTGAGTGTTTTCTTTGTGGCTATAGCACTCCAGCTAGTAGAGGAATTGTTAGAATAATAAGTCATTTAAAGGTGGCCCACCCAAATTTGTTGAACACTTCATACAAATGCATGTTTTGTAGCTACTCCAGGAGACAGCTAAAATTGCTGAAATTGCACATGAAGACAAAGCATCGTGGAAAAGCACTACGTTTCTTGAAAATCACAGGACAGTGTGAAATTGATAATGGTAAAAATGCTCATACTGATGTGAAGTCCAATTCTTTTATTGGGAACTCTGACAGTGAAGTTGGAGTAGAGTTTACCCCAAAGGTGAAGGAACCTGGAAAACCACGCCTTGCCAGAGGGGAGGACATTGATGCTCTGCTTTCATCACATAAAGAGACATTGAAGAAAAGCCCTGGAAGTTTGCATGCTTGTCCAATTTGCTCCAAAACTTTCAACAGCCGTGACACTCTACACAAACACTGCAAGCGACATAGCAGTTTTCGTCCTTTCAAGTGTGGATATTGTAGCTTCAAAGCATTTTCACGCTACAGTATCAGAATCCACAGCATTAACATGCACAAAGGAAAAGAACTGAAAATTAAGCAGCTAGTAGAACCCTCTAAACCTGAAGCAAACATAAAGGCAACAAATAATATTGCAGTTGGGCCTCCCTCTTTATCATCAGCACCATTAAGTCAAAGTCAAGAGGAAAAATCAGCAGAGAAGGTGCTTCATTGCTCTATGTGCCCATACACTACCAAGAATTCCAAAAACATGAAAGAACACAAGTACATACATTACAACCATAGACCCTACACTTGTGGACATTGTCCTTACCGAGGAAGAACTCTGGAAGCAGCTAATAAACATCACGCTGAAAATCACCCAGGGATGCCAACAGAGATTTCATATGTCAAGACATCCCTTCTCTCAAAATTAGCAGATGAGCTAAAAAACATCCAAAAAAGTGAGAAAGCAAATAAAGAAGGAGTTCAATTAAAAGATCTCACAGAACAAAGTGTTTCATCTGCAGGAGAGACTAGGGCAGGAGTAAAGGTAACTCGTAATGAGGATGGAATGTATTATTGCCCTTTGTGTGACTTCAAGTCTGGGTATCATAGTTCTATAGGACGGCATGTCATGCAGATACATCCAGAGAATTCCCCAAGAAGTGCAAGTATTCCAGCTCAAAGAAGACCTAGCAGCTCTGAAGTGAGCAGTGTCAAAAGTGATACAGAAAACCATGATAGCAAGGGTGCTCAGTATGTTTGCAGTCTTTGTAAGGAATCTTTTCCCAGAATTGACCGTGCAAGATGGCATGTCATGAGGCATTTATCATATTATCCAATGAGGTGCTCTGAATGTGACCATAGATGTCAGACAACAAATGGCATGAACAACCATATTCAAAAACAGCACAATGGAAAGGGAACTCTTGTGTTTGATCAAGACCTGCAAAAAGAGGACTTGGTGAAAAGGAATATTACAGAGACACAAAGCAAAAAATTGGTTAGTTTATATACTTATGTCTGCAGACATTGCCACCACAGCACTACCAGAAGAGAGAATTTTAAGACCCATACTATGCAACATTTTGGCTATAAACCTTACTCTTGTGGGATTTGTAAAACACAATTTTGCACAAAGAGCAACACAGAAAAGCATGCTGCTAGGTTCCATGAAGGCAAAGACCCAGTGGTTATTGAAAAAAAGAATACCTCTAAATGGAAGCAAGTCTTGGAAGAAGTAGATAGGTGTAAAAAGTTGGATTCAAACACTTATCAAGGAAGCAAAATGGGGGCAGTGGTGCCAAAATCTCCCTCAGCAACTTTAGGCTTACCTTTAGGCGTCAAGCCCTTTGTTTGTAAGTTGTGTGGATACAAGACCAGAAAAGGCAGCAAGCTAAAAGCTCATAGGGCTGGTCATGGAAAAAGCGCTACATACCAGTGTGCATATTGCAATGAACGTCATGATAAGTTCAGGATTCTGAAGGAACACCTGGTGGCTATACATCCACAACTCACTTGTGCCATTAGGGTAGTAGCTGCCAAGAAGACGATCACCTCCAACACTTCTAGCCAGCTTCTAAACAAGCAAGCAGCACTTGACAACACACCTGAGGATTCATCAGAAGAGTCATCTGAAGATGACAGCAGCACAGTGATCTCCAGCACTACAGGGGCATCAGTTAGTACAGCAAGTACAGTGGATGATTTGCCTTCAGATGACAAACCCAAGAAAAAAAGAGTCAGACCGAAGCAACCACCCCCCAAATCCCATCTTTATTTTTACTGCACAGAATGCCCTGTTAGAATGAGGACAGACCATGTGCAGTTCCATGTAAATAGATCTCACCTGGGTTATGAGCCATATAAGTGTGCTTTATGCAGTTGTACAACCTGTACCAGGCCTTTGATGCATCTACATTTCAGACAGAAGCATAAAGGATTAATATCAAAGTACACATATTGCATAGACAAGCAAAAGGAGGCTGATATGAAGAAAATGGTCGACCATATAAAACAAGGTAAAAAGATTGAGGTTGAAGTTGGAAGTCCAAGGTTGCAGTTCTTTTGCCAAATTTGCGCTTATAGTGTCAAAAGATTAGACGTCCTGCGTCACCACTACATGTCCTCTCATCTGAATTACAACCCTGTTAGATGTGGCTACTGTAGCAGGGAATCAAGCTCAGAAAGAATGCTAGACCGGCATTTTGAAAAATCTCATTTTGGGCGCAAGAAACTGATCAAGTATCAGAAGAAGAAAGACCTTGAAACTTTGCTAGATGAATTTATGGAAAATGCAACCACTCCAAGGTCAGTCTCGTCTGACTCCAAAAGAAAGGTTGCTGTACAGACCATGCTCAATATAGCACATGCCATTGAAAGTGAGCCAGATAAGCAGACAAAGACACCCTCATTTGATGAGAACCAAGCTGTTAATTTCAGCAGTGAATCACCGCCAGCAAAGAAGAATAAACTAGATGAGGAAGTGGACCACTTGCACAGTAAGGCAAAAAGTCTGGTTAGAGAAAAGACAACTGGAGTACCCAACGGGTCGAGGAAAAGACCAAGACCTGAAGATGAGGGTCACCTACTTCCTCTGGCAAAAATCAAAAAAGAAGAATTAGCTGGCATTGAGAGACCCCCACCTCTCTCTTTCCATTCTCAAGTGGAAAAATGCACTCTTAATAAGTAAGTCAAATTTCTTAAAATAGTTTGCGGTACAGGAGTTAAATTAATTAGTTAAAAACAAAAATGTTGGTAAATCATTGCACACAGTAAATGCATTCATTTTATTCTCCGTAAGTAGATGAGGCTATTAAGTTTTAAGATTATACTGACTGTTAAAAATACAAAGGTGTTTCTTCAAGAAAACATTTTTTTTTTTTAGTTATGAGATGGAGTTACCTTTCACGCCAAAAGGAGCAGAGAGACTGTATCATTGTCCACTGACAGTATGCAGTTATGTCACTCAGATAATTGGTCATATGAAACATCATGCATGGGTCCATTATGGAGGCAGATACTTATGTGGCATCTGTGGTATTGTCAATTCACAGAAGTAGGTGTTTTATCTAATATTGAAGAAGTAGTTTTTTTTTTTTCATGCATGTGACTGTTGGCTGATTTCCCGACTTTTTGGGAATCATTTTTTTAGATCGATACAGATCAGCAGTAAAAACGGAAGGGGGCAAGTGTGAACCCCATGCCAAATTATCAGACTTATTCACTAAATGGGAAGTCTCCATCTCTGAATAATAACTTAAAGATGCACTGCATATGTTGTTTTTTTTTTTATTTTTGGGTTAATGATGAGCCTGGTCCTATAAATGTAAACTGGGCTCTCTTATGGGTCATCTTTCTGTGAGACATTGTGTGATTTCAGCAAAATAAAATATTGGCAGAGGCAGAGATCCAATTTGATTTTTTTTTAATTTTATGTTTTAACATGCTAAATCTAACTATGTTAAGCTTTGCACAAAGTTATTTGGTGCTAAATTGACTCCATTTTAAAACCTTGAGCAGTGACATTTTGAATCAAGACTGCACATATTAAGTACGTTTTCTATCTTATATTTCAGGCCTAAAATCAAGCATCATATTGAGGTGGACCATTATGGAAAGGATGCAGAAGAAAACATTGCCGTAAGGAATCCCAAGGTCACCAATTTGTATTATTGCTGCCACTTATGCGCATACGCCACCATGGACAAAACTACATTTTCTGAACATTTTTCAACTGTTCATTGGCCAAAAAATGGGCATTGTTCCTTTGACCTAAAAGTTGTTCTCAAGGACTGCATGCAGGAGTATGCAGAACAAGGTGACTACAGCATGTCCAGGTCTCCTGCTCTCTCTGATGATTGTGAAAGTCTTTCAGTAGATGTGGGGCATGCCATTGGTGACTTCTTACAGGAGCAAGGGCTTGAAGATGGAGAGGAAGATATTGAGACCTTAGTGTCTGCAGTTAGCTCGAAAGGAACGCAACTGCCAACTGCAAAGAAGAGACCATTTCATAGTAAGTTTCCTGTTTCTTTAAAGTTCAAGAAACCACAACCAAAACAGAAAACCAACAAGGGCAAGAATGTTTGTAAAAAGAGTACTGGTGCAGGGTTTACTAAGACCAAGCAAAACCAGCGCAACCTCTTTGATGACATTGGTTCCTTGGATACTCAACCAGTCATGAGTGGTAATCACTTGTCACAGGATCAGAACCGTGGATCTCTCGAGAAATCTCCATCGTCAAATCCTGGAAAAACGGTTAGTGCCATCAAGATCAAGTCTGAGCCATTGGATGCCTTCTCTCTCCTTTCACAAACTTTGCCATCAAGCTCCAGTGTGAATGATGTGCCTAGCCAAGTGACAGTTAAAACGGAACCAACTTCGGATAGTCAAGGAGAGTGCAGTTTTGATGAGGAGAGTGAAGACTGGCTTGTGTTAGACTCCATTTGATATAGCAGACACACAATGGCCAGGAGCAGTGTTATATGTAGTCACCCTTTGGGAAACTGAAGACTTTTTGGGAAGAGGTTTAAGGATTTTAAAAAGATAAATGAAAATTCACTTCCTAACAGTTTGTTACATAAGTGAATGAAAGACTATTTAGGTAGTTATCAGGTTTTTCATGCACTGTTTGGACAAAGCATTACATTTTAAAACTTATTTGAAAACATCTCTTACATGTTTCCAACTATGTTTTCATATTTCCATTTCAAACTAGAGTTTGAAGACCATATTTTAAATGATAAAAACTTCAAAAATTAGGCAAAATGTCTGAATACAATATAGCTGATAATGCTTTCACCACTGCAAGTGAACAATTTGTATTTACCTTAATTGTATTAAGTAGTAAAAGTGAATTGGGGTAAAGTTGTTTTAGATGAAATTACCCTTTTCTTTATAAATATTAAGAGTTAGGCTTCGTACACATGGAAAGTCTATTTTCTAAAAATCTATTTTCTATTCGCGGTATCTTATGATCACGGTCTGTGCCCTGAATATCCCATGGCGTAATTACTGGCAACGCGAGCCAGTTACTTATACAAAGCTGTAATTAATTCTCAGTTGTGCTCGCATTCTGTAAAATCTAATTCGCATCGCTTGCCATCGGATGATGACGGTTGCACACGTATCTGTCGTGTGTATAGCTTCTTCATCTTCGTTTTGTTGTTGCACAAAATCGACAAACACATTCAAAGCAACTGCGACGCGCATGCGTCAAGGTATCAGAATCTCCTCCGAGCACAGTCGAGAATTAATTACAGCTTTGGAAGTAACTGGCTCGCACAGCCAGTAATTACGCTGCGGGATATTTAGGGCACAGACCGTGATCACAAGGTATACCGCGAATAGAAAATAGATTTTTAGAAAATAGACTTTCCATGTGAACGAAGCCTTACAGTGCCTTTTCAAAACATCAGCAGACTTCAGTGTCCAGCATTTAGTCAATAGAAGTACACCAAAGCAACATCTTTTAATTGCATCATTGTGAGAATTGCATGTGCCAGTCAAGCCGAACTATTAATTGTCCCAGTTATTGCAAGTACTTAAAATGTTTTTGGAAGACATGAAATTCAGTAGTATCTGTTACTAAGGTTTTTTTATTATTTTTAAAGCCATGTTTTACAACAAGATGCTTTGAGACTGTTGTGTATATTTTATAGTTGTTTCAATAAAAATTATTTCCCTTGGTTTTTTCTTTCTTAGATTAATCAATATCTGTTTTAAATTGCTTTAGGTGTATAAAAACTATAAAAAATGTTTTATTAATACGAAAATAGTTTAAATTTTATGCTAAAAAATTTGTAAAGGCCCTTCTTGCTATTTACCACATTTTTTGTCATTGTAAAATGCAATGCTATGAGACCATTGCAAGGAGTTGAGAGCTAGAGCTGGTGAAGTTGATTTCAGCTGTAGAGTGTGTTAGTTGAGCGTGCACAATATCGATCGATAAATACGTTGTGAAGCCGCACGAGTCTTGCAGACCGTAGGAATGATAAATTTTTCTGCCTATTAACTGTCCACACAAATCTATGAAGAAAGAATACATGTAACCAGCCCCAAAAGTAGAATGAAAATAAGAATTTATACAAAGGAAAAACGCCCTGGAACATTGAAACCACATGCTTGCAGTGGAAAAGAGAAATGGGTTACAAAGACCGTGCGCCCGTTTCCAGACATTTTATCTAGAGAAGGGAGGTCCATTTCTAACAAAGCTTCCCCCAAGTTCTGGGTAAATATATTGTGTGGTTTGGTTGCAAAAGGAGATCAAATATAACATGTAAAGAGTTCATTTAATTGTCTATCCCAAAGACTATATTTCACAGAGTTATCAGACCCTCCAAAGACGGGTCAACCCGGGGTGTGACGTAGGCCTATTCCGTTTATTCAGTACGTAGGCGAATTTTTCTTCCTGCGAAATACTTGATCTTAAATGCATTTTTGCATTTACTTTCCAATTCAGGCTTGATACGTTTATATTTTACCTTTTCTATTATTTTCAAGCAATTTATCCACACGGGCTTTCCATATCAAAATCTGTTAATATTATTATTATTCAAGATACAGGAGGTCAATCTTGAATAAAAACGCGTTTCAAGGAACATTGGTGTTCTAATCATTAAGCACCGTTTGTATAGATGTATTCTAGTATGTCGAGTATTCACTGAAAGCAATTCCATTTCGCAACACACGCCCCCCATTCCCTTCTATTCTTACAGTGAGGTCTTGGTATACCTGCCCTTAGTAATTTTTGAGATCTTTTTTTGACAATATGATGCGTTTAGGGATACAGCTATTGCGACTTAAGTCAAAAGGGATAAACTTTAGATGCGGAATATTTAACTTAACTTTAAACTATTTTCGACGACTTGTGGGCCTACATGACATTAAAAACGGGTAGTGTGGTCTGATCTACCGGTGAATTCAGGATCATTCGGTGCCGAGTCTGGTATAGTAGTTGGGTAGGCCTGGTATCTGTACAGTAAAAACTGACATTTCATAATTTGTGTTAATAATGCCATCATGACCACATTTATAAATTGGATATATCAATAATTTTATTCGCCCCATTTAATACAGAGTAGGGTTAATAATGCAGAAGGTAAAGAAAACATCTATTTCGATCGTTCAATTATTACTGCGAAGGGAGTCACCGTAACCGTTGCGAAGCAAAAATTACATGCCAGGACCAATTAAACAGATCCAATGCTACACGTAACTGTTTAAGGTAGTGGTGCTAATGCGCCACATAAACCCTAAATCTGCCGTAAATCCAGACAGCTGCCAGGCAGGTGGTCTTTTCCGTGGTTTTGT
This sequence comes from Lingula anatina, assembly GCF_051362555.1. Lineage (NCBI taxonomy): Eukaryota > Metazoa > Brachiopoda > Lingulata > Lingulida > Lingulidae > Lingula > Lingula anatina. The sequence goes on along the minus strand of NC_141767.1, from coordinate 12,284,265 downwards.
TGACGGAAGTGACGTCACAGCAACCTGCATGATTCTGTGCAGTACTGTGTCGCTTCACTATCATCGTGTAGCGAGTGGACTTGTCACTGACTTGTGCTGAATATTACGTGTTCCGTTCAAACAACTACATTTGCACATTTTGTGGATGTGATGGGTAAGTATATGATAAGTATTAAAAGCTCAAAAATGTGTATCCTAACTTGTCTATATAATTTATCCAATGCGGTCGGTTTCGTCGGTCTTGGGCTTGGCGAAGATGTGATTCATTGCGAGGTCTGTAAATAATTGTAATCCAGTGTAGATCAAATACGAGAGCCACTGCCTTTGTGGTCAGTAAACTCTTCATTAACTGTTGTGTTCGTATATGGTAATAAGCATAGCATCTCGGTATATATATATACATGTACATTTGGAAGTAAAGAGCATATAACTCGGCAAATTTACAAACAATGGGAATGTGTACGTACCAGTACCAGTACTTCCAAATGTCTTTTGATCAATGCTTGCAAAGCACAAATACATTATCACTTGCGATCCTGTCTGGCCTCTCGCCACCTTGCTTAAACTGCTGAATGCCTCTGGTTGAATGCTGTAACACATAAGTTCAGGGTGCTGTTTCTAGTGCTGTCTAAGACTGCATTCCCACAGATTTTAGATCGATCTATCCCCGTGGGGAGTCTCACTAGATTACTGTCAGCTTAGCCGGCTTAAATGTCTGTCCTGCCTACTAAAAGCTGTAACTTCCATGTGTGCTCGGCTGACTGCAATTTAGCGTGAACCCCCAGGGAGTTATGTCGATCCAGATGGATCGATCTAAATCTGTGGGAATGCAGTCTAAATCATATAGCCTACTGCACGTCAGTTTAAGGATTTTGTTGTCTCCCAGTAGTAGTTTATGCTGCACGTACAATGTACTTAATGTTATTGAAGAAGAAATGGTGACAATCCAACACAGGCCCGCAGACAGGTGGGATTCAGGGGGTTTCAAACAAACTTCACTTTTTGCCATGAAAAGGTTTGTTCTGTAAAATTTGAGCTACAGGATGGTAAAAAATCCACTTCTTGAGAAAAATACACTCCCGGCCCCCACCTCCTGAAATGGCTGGCTACAGGCATTCAACACCTCATTTGTCATACAATCAGATTGCCAATGGACAGTTCTTAATTTTTACTTTTTTTGTAAACATTTTCTATCTCGATGTGTAAATTGTAAGTTATTTTGTGAAACACAGTCCAGATGGTGGTATAGTAGTAATATCATGTAGATCACTCTCTTAAGAAATCCGATTATATAAATTCTCCTTAAGAAGAGATTACAGGTGATACCATGATTGATTGCCGTAAAGTTGTCAAATATAAAATATAATACTGAAATCTAGTTAAAACAGTACTGTACCCCCCTCAAAAAAATTGCAATTGAGCAAATTAGCTTCACTGTGAAAGTTGCTGATTTTTCAAGGTCTGTTTTTGTCAGAGGTTGATGGTACATTGTATATTTAATTCTGAAGGTGAAGGCATTAATATAGAACCATTTATAGCTGTTCACAGTTATTAGGTTTTGGCTTAAAAAAAGAAAATATAAGTGCTAAAATTGACGTTTCCATTAAATGAGATGCATCCTATGCAGTTTAATTTCCCAGTACAATGTAAGGTATGAGTAACGGTAAGGTAGGACAATGTAATATTGACCTGGCAACTTGATTGTCATAAAAATCTGCATTTTTATTGACCAGAGATTGTTGACAGAAGAAATCAGAATATTATAGTGGAGGCATTGGGTCATGCAAATACATATGTACACAAACACTGCATGGTTTTTACAATTTGAAATGCCTCGAGTTTAAGTTCACTAAAAGATAATGGACTGATTTTTGTTTCGAAATAAACCAAGTTTTGTCATATTGAAAAGTAAATAAAAACATCACTGAAGTGTATTGTGAAAACATTTAGACTAAATTAGTCTCAAGAAAGAGCATCCAAATTCAAGATCTGATGTAGAAGCTCATGATGGTGAGGAACAAATTCTGAATTGATGAATGAAGTAAAAAAAATTGAAACGTGAAATGAGTTTGCAAACACTGTTATGAATAAATAGACAGTGTCAAGTCAATATATAAAGGATTAAGGGAAAAGTATCAAAAATACAGCAAATCCATCTCTAAGAATATTTCATACCAATAATTAATCTCTTGTGCCTTTCAGCTTAATCACTTTATATACAAAAGGTCTGCCTTGAATACTAGATGACAATGCCACTAACCATACATATATATCAGTTCTGCCTGACAAAAGACATCTATAGCAGAGTCGTGATTTGATGTTACATTAGGTATCAAAAGGGCTAAGTTGCCCAGCTTAATCTTGTACCATAAGTGCAATGTCCAAAGACTGACTTGGTATGTACAATGAATTAAGGTTCAACACTTACTACATACAATAATGTGTTCATTTTGTCAGCCTGTGTGACCCAGGGCTGAACCATGAAAGTATTGGATACGCATGCTTAGACCTACCAAAATTGATATGCTTTGTTTATGCAGTCGTATTGAGTTGCAATCCATATGAATAATAAAGTAGATAAATACAGTGACTTTGTAAGTGTTTTATTTGCTTTTTACACCCAACAGAATGCTTTGCAACTCTCCAGGTCTAAAGAAAAAAAGCATGCAGGTCTAAATTGCTTGTCAGAAGATTCAGCTGATTCAGATTCCTTGGTTGGTGTGGCTAAAACATAACAGCTCTGTGGTGAAATAAAGCTGTTTGAGTAAACATGATAAGGTAATAACGACCATTATTTATGCTTGATATTACATCATATGTTTAACAAACTACATGGGCAAACTATCACTGATCAGAAGTTTCAGTGTCTGTTGCCAACTGCCATGTCCACTGACTGCCTGCTGTACAGTCTCTCTCTCTTCATCATATATATATACCTAATAGGCTATCAGAAGTTTAATATTTTTCTTCTGCAGCAATAACACAGCACTTTTATCACTGTCCAAAGCAGTTAGATTTTAATTAGTTATTTTGAACATGTCTATGACAAAATATGTTCTTGTATCAGGTGGATAGAAAAAAAGAATGCTCTTTGCTCGCGGCTCAAAAAAAAAAAAAAAAAAGAAGCTGAGAGCAAGTATGCATAGAACCAATAAGTCACCTTTTCCAAGAGATTTCGGAAGAAACTGCTGAAACTTTCTTTAATTTGATTTATTTATCATTGAATAAAAGTGCAAGTTCAACAGGTAATACTATGGCATACCAGTAAGCAAAATTTCATTAATTAGAATATATATTAACAAGCAATAGCATTGGAATATCTCGGAACATAAACTTACAGGCCACTTATATGGCAAAGACCTCTTATTTGGCATCAACAAAAATATGATCAGTTTTTATGAGATTCCTGTAAATGCACAGATATCTTGGTTTGGTGGAGCTTTTCCGATCAATCTCACTAACTCCCTGCTTCTTTGAAAAGCCAGGGAAATGTTTTGTCTGGTTTATTGTGTAGTGAGATGATATGAAAAAGGGCCTGTGTAGTCCTTTGATTGAAATCTGCATTTATGATTCTGTTCATTTGTATATACATTTTATCCAATGTGTCTATGGCAGATAAGTATTGAGTGAGTGTTACTTTTTCAATGTCATATTGCAACATGCTGGTTTGGTTATGAACAGGTAATTTATGAATTAATTGCCCATATGTAGACCACAATACATTTTGTACATAGGTCGGGGCTGGGGAATGTAACTCACAGTATAGTATATTGGAAACCCACACAAAATGTTGTTGGTATTTATTTATTTATTTATATTTTCTTTTGGGTAAGATGTAACTGTAATCCTTTCAAATTAAAAAAAATAATTTTTGATTCTGTTAATATTATATCACTTGGTGGACATTTTATTACTGATGCCAGTTAAGTAGGTTATGTTTTCACCTTCATTTGTCTTTCTGTTTGTCAACAGCCAAACTCAAAACGATAAAAATGAATTTTCATGAAATTTTCTGGATATGCCTTAAATAAGCTACTAGTAAATATGAAGTGATCGCCATCTAAATCAAAGAATTTTTAAACTACTTCAAATTCATCATTGCGAGATAGGGCCAATGACCTTCACCTTGTGCAGTGGATATCTCTCTCAACTACCACAATTTATCAGTGCAGGATCCTTGGCGGAGGTCTGTGCTCTCTGAGTGCTTTTCTAGCATGACAAGATTTTACTGTTTCGTGTTTATAATGCATCTAAAATGTTTGTTTGTTTTTTTTTTAACAGAAATGTTTAATATGACCCTGTCACCAGTCAGTTGAACTCTCATTTAGATAGCAGATTGTAATATATCAATCAGTTCTCATTTAGATATAATAGGTCTTAATATATCATTTTTGATTATATTAAAGGTTTGGTTAATTATTGAAATTTCAACTGAGGGTCTCGTATACTTAAGAAAACAGGAAAAGAACTTTATTTTCATCAAGGACTAGATTAAAAAAAAAACAAACAAACAAATGGTGAGTACATATTGCAGATTTGTATTTTTTTTCTCTAACAGTAAAACTGCCCCATTTAAGGGTCTGAGTTTCTCCTTGTGCTTGCTGTCTCCATTCAGCATTATTGCAGATGCACAAACTGCAGATGTGTGCCATAAAGAGGAAAGCCATATTCAGTATAAAAGCAAGAATTTGATTAAAAATTAATAACTCTTTAAAGATATCTTAACCTGACTATTATGCCATGATTGCCTCAAGAGAAAAAGCCCTACTTCTTTCATGATTTTTTTATTATCAAATTGATTTATTGTTCAGTATATTTTAAATGAGAAATGATGATTATAATTTTTTTCTAAAAAGATGAACAGGGATTATAAGCATTTTATATTTTGATATACTAGATACACAATGGAACATTGCTCTAAATTTATTAAAAGGTGCTGTTGGATTTACAATCGATTGGACTGGTAAAATGAGGTGGGCACATAGAAAACATGATAATTTGATAGAAAAATGCTTCTTTAATAAATTATTGTATTATAAAGATGTCTTTAATAAATTCTATAAATGATTATTTTATTTATTGATATATGCCAGAGGGACAGATTCAAGGTGTAACAAAAGTGAGACATCATCAGGTATGATATTTACAAGATTTTTGACAACCGAACATCTTATTATGGATGCCTATTCAACTTGTGCAGATATTCCTGAGTGGCCCATATACCTGTATGTAATATTGTCCTGTATCTCAGGGATCTAGCAGAAATCATAGGTCAGGTAAGGTTGTAAGCACTTTGTGTAGAAGAACCTGTAGCCAATCAAAGCCATAGGTGTGCAGTTGCAATTATGTTTAATTGGTTTGACATTTGATGACAATATCTGTCTATCAAAAGCATCCTCCCATGACACTTGTCCCATAGAAATCAATACTTGTTGCATGAAATTATTAAAAGTGGTAATCATTCTGGCAAAGTCAACTATGTATTGAAAAGTTGCTTTAATTTTAGTAATAAAACATATCAGATTGGAAATATTTTTGAAAGTTTACACTTTGCACTAAATTTTTATGTAGAAATGTAAGAAAAAACACTGAAAACTTTTACTAATGGTCATTAGTTTGATATTTGTACAGTGTAGTTCCTCCATCATAACGTTATGGACTTTGTTGTCGCTGTGTTTTAAAACTACACCTAGTGCACATAAAGCAGAAAAGTCAGGAGTTTGCCACAATATCCTGTAATCACCATAATGTTTTCAATTTAAAGCATTAAACTCATAGTGCTCATATTGATTTTTTCCTTGTCATTTGATTCTCATTGGGTTCAGTGCAATTCGTATCTCAACTTGTCCATTATTGCAACGTGTGGAGGAAAGCGGCACAGTAAAGTGCAGCATTCTGGTCGGAAACACGTTTATTAAGAGCTGTTAAAAAGCACAGCTATTTAAAGCAAAGGAGACATTTTTAGAGATATTTTCACAAGGTAAGTGTAGGATAAGGTAGATTCATATGGCAGACAGGATATCAAGATGGTGGATTATCCTGAAGGATATGGTTGTTAATGTAACTTATTAAATATGATATATCTGCTAACAGCCTTTAATCCATGTATATATTGGTAAAATGCATTCAGGTTAGAATATATATGTACAGTCAGTCAGCTACTCATGTTATAAGCAGGCTAACCATACACTGTTATTACTTGTACTTGCTTTTACCAGACATGCTGAAACTGTCGGTCCGATTGGTCATGACCAGGAAAATTTGTCTGGACCAGTAAAAAATTTGACTTGGTCGGTCCACAGGACCAACAAGAGTTTTAAGAATTTACAGTCATCATTCGACATACTTCACTAATAAAATTATATAAAACCCAAAGCATTTCCCCCTATTTCAAACATGTCACATTCACAAAAAAAGTAAGCTACCTTATCGTACTGGTAGTATCTGTCTGATTTTCGGTCCGACAAAAATCCATTTGGTCCGACAAATTTTTTAATACTGCTGGTCCAAATGTCCGGCCATTCTGAAAAGTTTTCAGCATGTCTGTTTCACTTTGTGTGATAATAATAATTGAAAACAAACGTTTTAAAAAGGACATACACTGTGTCTGGACAAATAATCATCCTTATGCAATTTCCTGGAATTTTTATTCATAAACATTAAAAGGAAAACCATGTTACTTATCATTCTCAAGGTTATTGGAATGATTCATAGGACTTAAATGTTGTCTGATTAAAAACCAGCCTAATAAGACCATTTTCTAGCAGATATGGTATTTCTTGAATGTGAACATTTCATTTTCATAAATGGACTTTTTTGTTCCGAGTTCGAAGTTCCTGTGGATCTGAAGCCCTAATGATAGTTACATTTGCTAAATGTCTACAATGATAGCAGAATATTATGTAAGATACATGGTGATTATGCTTTCAAGCATTAATGTGTATTGCATCAAAATTGACAAAAAAAACTTTTTTGTGTGCTTTTTCTTGTTAAATTGTTCATTGTCAACATTTTTAGACTGGAAAAGGTCACTGCTTCTCTCAGGTTTTTCATTTATATGCTTGTGTATTTGACAGCTTTGCTGCCTTGTCATTATTATGTACAGACACAGATGTGTCTGTACATATAGCCATCATCTGCGTCTGTCGTCGCCATGCACTTTTACCGATAACACGATAAGTGGAAAACCATTTTACCTTTTGACTTGAAACTTGCAGAACTGATGAATATTCATAATACGCAGGTCAAGTTCGAAAATCAGCATGATCGGGTCACTTTTAGGGAATTTATGCTGTTTTTTCACTTTTTTCAGCATATATGCAGCACCGATAACACGATAAGTGGAAAACCATTTTACCTTTTGACTTGAAACTTACAGAACTGATGAATATTCATAATACGCAGGTCAACTTCGAAAATCAGCATGATCGGGTCACTTTTAGGGAATTTATGCTGTTTTTTCACTTTTTTCAGCATATACAGTATGCAGCACCGATAACACGATAAGTGGAAAACCATTTTAGGTTTTGACTTGAAACTTACAGAACTGATGAATATTCATAATACGCAGGTCGAGTTCCAAAATCAGCATGATTGGGTCACTTTTAGGGAATTTATGCTGTTTTTTCACTTTTTTCAGCATATATGCAGCACCGATAACACGATAAGTAGAAAACCATTTTACCTTTTGACTTGAAACTTACAGAACTGATGAATATTCATAATACCCAGGTCAAGTTCGAAAATCAGCATGATTGGGCCATTTTTAGGGAATTTATGCTGTTTTTTCACTATTTTCTATATAAATGCAACACTGATAACACAATATAAGAAAATCGGATTGGCCAATTGTAATTATACTCACAGGAGTGGTCGTTCTTACTAAAACGCAGGATGAGTTCGAAAATCAGCATAATCGGGCCATTATTTTAGAAGTTATACTGTTTTTTCACATGTCTTCAGATTCAATTATTAGGCATGTTAACAGTCTCATTATTTAACTAATAAGATGCCTAAAAGTGTTTGTTTGATATTTCCTGCATCTTTACAACATTGTTAGTTGATTATGTAAAAAACATGGTAAACTTGTTATCATGTATTGTGTAATAAAGTGTCAAAAATGGAAGTAAACTCATATCATTGCAGTTTGTCAGATTCAATCATCCGCTATGTTCAGAATCTATTTATTATTAAAAATCGATGGTCATTATGCTGTTAAGCATTATGTAATGTTGCATCAAAATAGAAGAAAACACAATTTTTGGTGCTGCTGCCTTGATGACCATTATGGGAAAACCGTGTTACTTATGACTGTCAAACTTTCAAAAAAGAAACACAGGACTAAAATGCAGCCTGAGTTAGAAAAGCAGTCTAATTGGCTTCTTTTTCTGGAAGTTATACATTTTAGTGTAATATTCATTATCTTTTTGGCATATTCATTGTGGGACTCGGAGCTCCCATGGACATGAAGCCAAATGGTAATCATATTTTCTACATGTCCATCCTATTTATAGTCAATAAACAAAAATTGGTGATAATTATTATCTAATTTATTATGTAATGTTACATCAATATTGACAACAATCTTTTTGCACTGCTACTGCAAATATTATGAAAAGAAAACTGTGCCACTTATTATAATTTTAAACTTTAAAGTACGATTTTTAGGATTGGCCTTCAGCTCATGAGAAAACCAGCTCTATCGGATTACCATGTTTATTGTATTTATGCATTTTTTGCACTTTCTAAGTATAAACTTGAACTCTGATGGGCCTGGAGCCTTATGCTTTTACTTTCGTCTGTGTTACCTGTTGTGCATAAGTTGATGTTGACTGTGCAGTTAAACATAATGTATTATTGCATTAGGATTGGTAGTCTCCTATTTTGGGCATTATGGTTTTGTGCTTTTCTTAAGGTGTGACTTATGGGCCTGAAGACCTTTGAGTGGGTCAGTCTGTAAATTACCCTTGGGTATCACTAGATTAATTTCAGAGTTATAAAGTCATTTGCTTTAATAGGCCATGAAATGAGATTACGTAAAGCACACATGTTGATATTTCCCTGTAAACTCCCAAAGGTAAAGCTCTCTGCTAGATTAATAATATCAATATATATATATATCAAACTGGAAGATTAAAAGTTTGAATAGCATCTTCATTGGAATTATATTTACCTCAAGCTCTGCCAAGGAGGATATATTTTCATCCCTGTTTGTCTGTCATCCACATAACACAAAAAAGTTATGGACCGATTTTGCAGAAATTTTCAGGAACTGTCGGAAGTGGGCCAAAGAGGACAATGATTAATTTTTGGTGGTGGTCCGGATCAATAATCAATCAATTATCAATAATAATCAACAATTGCTGCCTTGGCAGAGGTCTGCACTCTCAAAGTGCTTTTCTAGTTTTGTTGTTTTCCTTTATAATTTTTTCTCAAACACTTGCATTTGTGACTTTTAACTCTCATCTGCCTGGGGCTCTGCACATTTTCTGTATTTCTACATAAGCAGTTGTATTGTTTTTTATGTCTTTAAACATTATGTAATATTATTTTATGCACTATCATCATTTTTCAAATATTGAGACTTTCATAATGTGAATTTGAACTCTCATGGTCCTGAAACTGTAATCTTATTGAAGGGGTGGATTGAGACCATCTTCTGGGTCTTCTGGAAGACAGTCAGGTTATTAAGTTTATATTGACTGGTATCTATTTTTTTCTGTTGGAAGACCATCAAAATGGAGGATGGATCAACATAGATACTTTGTAATACTGTCAGAAAATATCTCTGGGTCTGCTCCTGTTATTGACCATGTTACCTGTTGTGCAAGATTAAAATTCAGTGTTGACTGACAGTGCTATTATAAGCATTATTTATTATTGCATCAAAATTGACAAAATGACCTTTTTTGCATCTTTATTTTCTGTTTTTTGTCTGTACATTTGACAGCTTTGCTGCCTTGTTTTTTTTTACAAGCACCAAATACTCACTTATCATACTTACTTCACCAAAGTTATTGACGGCTGTCTTTGAATTGGATTAGCTGAAAATATAAATTTCCTTCTTAAGTTGGGCAAGTCTGCATCCAAAATGAAGAACAGCATGTCACTTTCATAGGGTACTGCTTGAGTATGTCTGTATGCCTGCACGCACCAGTACACACATGCATACACACACATGCGTGACATCCTTTCAACTGCCTACATAATTTTTACGTAACTACCTACACTAAGTGTAAAAGTATATCAATGTGTCAGAATTGTTTTCATGTGTGGATAAATATAGTTCTAAGTCTAACCCATGTTGCAGTATTCATGTATGTTAACTGTTTTTTGTTCAACGTGGGCAGCTGGCTGATAGCTAATAAATTTTTCAAAAAATTCTTGTTGTACGCATATTTGCTCAGAAAAAAATGTGAATATTTAGTGGATAAAATTCTCTGCGACCCTGGTAGAGGGTTACTTGGACCTACCACGTATGGTATGTAGGTATCAAAGTATAGATGTATTTTGATTTATCATGTAGAATCAATAGATTCGGTGATGAGGCCTATATGTAAGAATTTCCAGGATGTATCAAGAACCCATTTCTAATATTAATTTGTCTCAAAATGTACTAAAGTGCTTTTGGATAAAACATTAGAAGTATGATTTGATATTGAGGAACTGGTATTTGATCAACTAAATCCCAAAATATATCAGCAGAAAATTGTTATCGCTATGGATTAGTCCTGGCATTGTGATCCATTTCAGGAACCATTTGTCACATTTAATGTCATATCTTGACACATTTAAGTAGACTAGTGCCTGCTACATGGGTGTATTTTAGGTGCACTTGATCAAACTTGTACTGCATTGCATTTATCAAAGGAAAAGCTCTCAGTCTACCAAAATAAATTAAATTTTGATGTACTGAGTACTCCTAAAATATGAGTCGAAAGTCGTATAAGAGACCAGTGGGAGATAATAATGATTAATAAGATTGAGCTGCTTCTAAGTTAAGACTGGTTTTCATTTCAGAAGCTGATGGTTTAGTTTCCAGAATACACAGTGCAGCAGTAAGGCACCAGTGGTTGTGATAGATGACTGTGACAAATAGAACTGCACTGCAAATGGGTATTGACATCTGATGCTGGCTTCAAGTACAAAAGGCTGAACTAAACCGGTGGGGCTCATATTTGTTGTTAACTAGGAGACAGGTAGGAAGCATTTGGTAGGTAGTACATTTTCTGATCTTGGTGAAATTGTTTACTACTAGTAGGTTGTGGGTTTTATTTAATGGTCAGAGAAAGAAAGAGAAAATTGGGTGGAGGGATAGCAGCAGTGGGTATATAAGGAAGTGAATAACATTTCGTGACATTGTAAACATGAACTATAAGAAAAGATAAGAAAGAAATACACAGTGCTTGTTCCATATTTAATCCAATGAATAAATAGATTAAGCTAAAGTAAGTATATCTATGGATGGGCATATTTTGTGGTAGATTTTGTTGCACATGACAATATAATAGATAAGATAAGACGGACTGCATTCAGAAACTTGACTGGTTGAAAAGAAAAAAAAAATAGTATTATGAAAAGGTTCTTTGCGGTATTGAAAAAAGACAATATCATACAATACATGTGTAATTAATATTCATGTCACCTTCATCCCAGTTCTCATGATAATTGGATAATGTTCTCAAATAGACAAGAGAGGTTAAATCCTTCAAATGTATGATTTTGTTCATGCAATACTGTCTCAAAGGAGTTCACAAATGTTGCATTTAAATGTATCCCAATACACCCCAAAGTATCTGTATGGTCAATATATGTATGTGAATATGCACAATAACACAATGCACAGAACAGAATAGAAAAGCAGTAGCCTGTGAGTATAGAGGTAATATTTTAGAGAAAGTAGTTACCATTAATCCTTCAGCCAGAGGCATATTAAATTAATGGCCTGGCCAGGGGGATTTTATAAAATACGTATGATATGTGATAAATGGTAACAGATAATTTTCAACATTTGATAAAATAATGTCTTTGATCCCTCATATTATTTTAGGTAACCAGTATCTTCTCATAGTTGACCAGCAGATAGAAGGCAAGTGGTCAGTTCCTTTGGCCATCATCACCATTGAGTTGTCTAAGCCTGCAAAAATGGGAGAATTTACCAGTGGAGGTGGGATTGACCATTGGGTAGTTCCCAATGACCGTCAGTTAGCTCTAAGAGCCAGGTAAACTTGATAAAAAAATGTTGACATAATGTTAACTAAATATCAGGCAGGAGGCACACTTTAGATCACCCTGAGCTTCAGAGATAACTTGAAACAAACCTCTACACTATAGCAACCCTTGTCATTTCAAGTAACCTCTGACCAGATTCGTTAGGCCTGGCTGCCCGCCACTCAAATTTAAAGCCTTGGACTTATAGCAATATATTTGTTTTTCTTAAAACTAAGTTGTTAAATTTTCTGTTACTAATTGGGCCAAAATGGTTTTTGATAAATTTTAGGAAAGGAATTGGTTATCAGATAAAGCTAAAACGATATTGTTAGTAAAGCAGTTAGGTATTCCTTAGCCAGTGGCCAAATGAGATTGTAAACAGCAACAAATAATAAATTGTAATCTGTAGAATATTTACTCTATTTGCAACAGTGCTGTGCTTGGTTTGCCCTCAGATGACAATGAATAAGTTGATTATAAATACCAACAGTTAAAAAAATAATTAAATGAATATTGGTTCTTGCCTTTTGCTTCCTGAAACTTTATATCTTAGAACACTATCATAGTAGTTTCCTGTGGAACAGACTGAAAGTAATATAATCATTTGGTGAGCACATTTTCCGTTTGATAACAGTTTTAGTTGAAAATTGAAGGAGATTGTTTTTTAACCTCCTGGGTTTACTGAAACAATATGTTAGGTAACTCATCTTATTTGTAAAAAAATTCATCAAAGTAATGAGTTTTTCGCATCAATATATCCATTTATCTACCTTTTAAAGCCATCCCAAGTGAATAAATTCTCTTCAAATTGCAGTGCTCATTTCCTTCCTGTAATGTAGGATATTAACATTCATCTGCTTTCCAAACCGGTTTGTTTAGTTGATGAAGCACATTACATCACCTTTCCACCTGGCTTTAGAATTTGTAAGCAAGATCAAGATAAGTGCAGACTCAATACGTCAGCACATATATAGTGATTATCTGTATCTGTTGTTATTGCTTTTGGATAATGCATTTTGTTATGGTCACTTTGACTCTTATCATATAATGGGAAAGTTAGTTAGTGTACCTTGTATTACCCAAGCCTCTTAATAGTGTTCAAAAACAGGATATAAACACCAGGCTGTTGTATATTAAGCACCTTACTAACTCATTGAAACCATGGTAACTATGAATATGGTGCAATTTTAATGATTTCTCCCAAATAAGTTGTATTTTAGGTAAATTTGACAAAAACCACTCTGTAGATGATTTGTCATTTTTACTTGGACAACAACAAAAACAAAGTAAAAGGTTAACGTAAAATCTGTTTGTATGTATGGTTGGTTGATGACAAAATATGTCTGAAAAAAAAAGCACTGTCATTCACACAGGACATTATAATTTTGTTTCCAGAAGATAGATAACAAAAATTCCATAACACATACTATTTTCTTTATAAATACAAAGCATATTATGATATTGCAGGTTGGGCACAGGCTGGTCTGTCCATACCCACAAGCTTCAGACCTTCCACAAGAACCAGCAACTCAGTGTAGAGGAACAGGAACAAATTCTGAATGTCATACGCAGAGCAGAGAGGCTGGAGCTCATGGAACAGGAAAGGATTGGGTGCGTACTGAATTTGTATTAGAAATAAAGGTACAATTACAGGTTTATATTATGTTTCTATATATGTAGGTAGTTTTGCAATCCAGTTTTTCCCTACCCACTCAAAAAGAGAAGTGCTGGTAGTGCATATAGAGATAGACTGTGGCCTAGTTTTACTTTCCAAATGGACGTGGGCTTCCCAAGTACAACTTCTTTTTTAACTTTTCATCAGCTTGTACCTTTCAAATACTTGATATTTGTTAAACTTACTGTGGTTTAGAAAGTGCAGCAGCATTTACAGAGGAAAAATGCAGAACTGGCTTAAACAGCCATAAGTCATTATAGGACCACTGCTGGTGACATACACATGCGTTGCTGCACAGTTGTCAGGGAGTACAGGAAGCCAGGAACACCAAATGTTTGGACAACATGATGTGGGGTTTCTCTTTACTGACAATTTGATATTTTCCTACAATGCAGCTGATATTTAGACTAAGGAATGATTGATCCAATGATCCACTATCACATAAAATGTAATACAGTGTTCACACACCTGTAGACTGCATGGATGGTAGGTGGGCCCACAATTCTGGAAGATAAGTCTACATGTTTTAGGACAATGATATAAGAATTTCAGGACAAAAAAGTGCCTATGTTTTTCATCAAGTTTTATGAAAGAATGTATTGCAAGAATATCTAAAAAAAGTAATTAAAGGATGTCTTGGTCCAAGTATATAACCAATTCTTTTTTATGTCATGATTACTTCTTTCAGGGTATTGTAAGCCTGTATTATCATCCAGAAATAAGGTTTTCCTGCATATAATTTTTTAATAATGCATCTTTCCTTGCATTAATTTAAAACAAAAATCCCCAGAAAAATATAAAATATCAGTGTTTTTATTTCTTGTTATAATCTATTAGCATGAGCAACTCAAATCTTTGGTCATCAGTTTAACATCTTTCTATTTTGAGGCAAGATAGCAATCGGTATGAGGCACATGTTCATTCCTGAACAAGATTTTATCATGAAAACTGGCATAGTTGACCACAAATCAATGGGCTACAATCCTGTACTGTCATTTTTGTTAAAGTCATAATAACTCTTCGTTTTGGCCAAAAATACGATTTTCCTGGAAAAAACGGCAATTTTCCCGTACTTACCAATGGTCAACCACCCCATTCCTGCATTCAAAGTTAATCCAGGGTTTTTTTCCTAAACGTACGGTTTTTTGTTAAAATCACTGAAGAGATTTTTACTGACGTAGCCCTCTCATATCGAGCGATAGTTTCTGGTGACCTACTTAAAACCGCGGGAAAAGCAGACAACAACAACACTATATAACAATATTATAAGATTCATAAGATATGTTCGACTTTTTGCTCAAAATGCATTTATATCTACAATGTGTGCAATTCTGGGCTTTTCGTTATCCGACGCACTGTACAAAAACTCACAACTTACGTCTGAGGGTTTCCCGCCATGTTATTTTGGTCTCGAATGGACGCGAGAATCCACGTGACACCTAAACATCATTGGCAACGGATGCACTTGTCGACCGCGAAAAAAGGCATCGAAAGCCCAAGTGACAAGCACAGATTTTAGTTTTACTACAATAACAGTCGTTTTAGTGGGAAAATGCAATAGAATATATTTCCAGGCGTTGTTTACAATGTATTTCTTGCAGAATTTTGAATCTCAAAGGAAGAGTTATTATTGCTTTAAATTTTTTTGTTATGGAGTTATGAACCCCTAACTACAGATTTTCATATAACAAAGGTATTATTTTGCTTTATTAACAATAAAGTATCCTTAAGGGCATGACAACTCTTCATTTTGGTGGGAAGAGTGCCATAAAATCAATTTTCCTGGGATAAACAACAATCTTCCCATACTTTCTAATGGTTAATGAATCCATTCCAACATTCAAAGATAGGCTGTTTTTTTAAAGTGTGGTTTTTATAATAATCACTTAAGAGATTATTACGTAGGATAGCCATCTATGAAGGTCTACCTCGTCCGATGACAAACACAGATTACAAAATAATTGCACTAACTGCAGCTGTTTTAATGGTAAAATGGAATTTATTATATTTCTATGTGTTGTTTTCAAAGTATTTACTCTGGAATATTGAATCTTATATTGTTATCCCTTTAAGATCGCTCTTCATATCTGTTAAGCAATGATATTCTCCACTTTGTAATTATTGGACTATCATTTTCATGGATAATGTCACGCAATTTATCTAAAGATAACCTTTACCGTCTTTCTTTTAAATATGAGAGCAGGAGCAAGTTGTGTGTGTTATAACCTTTACTGTATGCACATTTATTAACTGTAGTGATATGTTGTAGAATGTAAAACATGAACAAGCAGTGATTGTGGTGAGGAGACAGAAAAAAAAGAATAAAATGGGTTTAAATTACTTTAGCCAGCTTGTCTTAAATGGGTGGGTGGGACAAAAGAGGGAAACTATTTGCTAACCTATGGTGATCAAGTAGAAATCATTCAAGGAGGTATTTCATGATGTGAAATGAGGCTAGAAAATGTGTGAGAATCTGTGTGAGGTGGGGCAAACCTTTTGGCATCAAGAGTGACTGTTGCCATAGAAATCAATACAAAAAGTGGCATGCAAAACGTGGTTAATTTGCACTATTGTTCAGTTGGCTGTTATTCAACAGAATATAAGAGAAAATGAAAAAAATGTGATTATTATTATTATTTTTTTTTTTTGCATTTATTCATTGCCCTACTGCACTCCCTAGTTTTCCATGTTTACTGACCCCACTCTCTTCCAAATCCTGCAAAATCCTGCTTGATTTTGTATAAAGCTGTGAGACTTAGGGCTGTCTCCTATGATACCCACAACATGACCTCCAGATATACACATAGCACAGACTTAGCTCAGCCATCTCAACTTAACTAGAAATTGGCTTTAATTATGTCTTCATACTCTATTTTCTACCTTCATTACTTTTTTGTTTTGATTATTTCCATTCCAAGGGCATCTTTAATTTAGATGAGCCTCCATGAAAATAGTGTGTCAGATATTATTTGTTAAGAAATTGGAATAAAGAGAGATTTTGAGGAGGAAGCATAAGATTATGTAGCTTGCGTGAAACCCAGCTTTTGTATCACTGCTGTTATAAACTCCAATAATCAACTTGATTGATGACTTCACTTTTCCCATTATCATGGCTAACCATCAGTTCTGCCTGACATTTTTTGGCCAGAAATCAATCTTCAAATGTCATCATCAGTAAAAAACACCTTATGTTCTTTAATCCAAGTAGTTGGTGAATTAACTTTTTACTGTCTCTAGAGAATATTGTATAAGAAAAGGATGATATTAAAAAAAAAAAGTTTTTGAAATCTGCTCCAATCTTTCAAACCAATGCTTTTCTTGCATTGTTAAAGAGTGTTTGGGCCTGGTAAAACTTCAGCACAAAATGTAGCAAACTAGTGAAGGCAAGCAAAATCCCCTGTAGCATGATTAATGTTAGTAATGGTACAGCTATACCCTCTACCAGGGTGGCAGTTATTATTGTGGACATATTTGCTGAGGCGACCCTGTTACGTTTGGCCAGGAGGAAACAATTAACTCTGCCCACGCGCTTTGTACTCGCTCTGCAGGAGCTCAGTGAGAGTTGGGCTTCATGTCAATGTAATTAACGCTTGTTACGCAACCTGCCTTGTCTTGTCTGTCTGCTAAAAGGCTGTTTTATTGTCACAGATGAGCAATTAACTATCTTAAATGCTATTGTACTAAATTTTCTGTAAGCTTTAACTTTAATTTCCTAGCCACCAAAAAGCTCATGGAAATGGCTTGAAAATCAATTCATTATGAATTGTGTGCAAACCATTTACTACTTAACTGCCACTGACTCCCTTCACTTTCCCTGCACCATGAGAAAGGTTGCATTATGTACGTTGGGTATGTAATTTTGTAAAGAAAAATGTATTTGCACATGAGGATATACAGTGAATTTTCCTGTTGAGTTTGGTTTCTGGATTTCTGATTTGTCTTGTATAGCTTCAGGTGCCAGTATCTCTTGGTCAACACCTGCCAAGGTCAAAAGTAAACAGGCTTCATCAAAACAAGTCTGTAATCTTGAGGATCCTAACCATATTTAGAGCGCATTCTCAACGAATTAAGCCAGGCTTTACAAAGCTGGTGACCTAAAAATGGCGGACGTACATGAAAGAAAAACCGCCTAATCTTTTAATAGTCTCTCCGCCTCTCACACGCCTCCCCACACGTCGTCCCTGCGGGGTACAGTAATTAAATCTCGGCTCCGAACATTAATATTTCCGTGAATATCTCTGGTGATATTATCTCCGTAGAAAGTCGATTCATTGCTGCTCTACGGGCCAAATTATTCCTTTTTCGTCTCTGTTTTCAAAGATAATAGAACAGAAGAGCTTTTTTCCTTCGATTACCTTCAGCCGCCATGCTTTCTTCACCACGAGTTTAACTGATGAGCATGCGCACTTAATATTTCTCAGGTAGCTTCCGCATGGCGAACGGAGCCGAGATTTAATTACTGTACCCCGCAGGGACGACGTGTGGGGAGGCAGAGAGACTATTAAAAGATTAGGCGGTTTTTCTTTCATGTACGTCTGCCATTTTTAGGTCACCGGCTTTGTAAAGCCTGGCTTAATTCGTTGAGAATGCGCTCTTAGAGGCCTGTGAAGAATCTGTTCAGTGTACAGTTTGTCCAGAAGTGCTGTTGTGGATGGTTCTCACAGAATAATACAGTCAATTGATATTGATTACATTTCACTCATCATGCAATCTATTGATTTCCACCAGTGGATGAGGGGCTACAATTAATGGGGCATGATAGCCCTAGAATTAACATGTCTTAACAGAGTTGTACACATTAGTGTAGAGATGGATGGATGGATTGGGTCTGCAATGGTTCAGGGATGTCCTGTTCCATTTGTGAGTTCGAAAGCCGATTTGTTCATCATAAAAGATTTGGAATTTCAGTCTTTTCACCCTTTCTTGCATTTCCCACTTGAAAAGTCATCCACATTTGCTGCAGTAGATAGTTTGTACAATCTCTTTCCACACACTAGTTTTGTAGGCTTTTATTTTCATTATGACGAGCATTTTATTATGGTCAGCACATATTATGGTCAGCATCAGGTCCATCTCAGTTGTCATCAACTTGGATCAGTGCAGTTGTTAGAGCAGCAATGAGCATTGGAATTTACATAAAAATAATTTCACATTCAAATAATATTACTTGTTTGTTTGTTCCTTACCTTGTAATTCACAAATTGCATTTTTCAGAAACTGCGTTTTACTTAACTACGTACTAGCTAGAGAAAATAGCTGTTAGTACTAGAGTAACAACGAGGTTTGCTAAGTAGTTTGCACCTCATGTAAGCAAATGCTCTCAAGTATCTTTTAAGGTTCAAATGCATTGCCCACTTTTTTAGATTATGTAACCACCTTATAACCACTATATGGTTCCTCTAAAAGTGACTCTGTCTGGTATTATCCTATTAATGTACTTATCCCATCCTCTCTACCATACGGAGACTTATGACACCATTTTTGTGCAAAAATTCTTGCTGTACTTTTGTGATGAAATGTAAAAGAAAACCAGTTATCCCAACTGGTGAGCATTTTCTTTGTTTTATTATTAAATCAACTTCCAAATTTTCTGAGGACTAAATGCTTGTTATGTAATCTGAGAAATGTGAACAGCTAATGAATAGCTAAAGAAATCTTAGTGAAAATGTTACCCTCATGCTGGTAGAAAGTACTTTACTCAGCTGGTGGTACATATCCAGGATGCTGCGCTTCTCGGATCTATATAGTTGGTTATAAAGTTCAGGGTTGAACATGTGAGAGTTATTTGATATGATATACAGTGACACAAACAGCTACAGTCTACTTGATTAATGTGAACTTGATATACCATGCACTCCACATTACTTATAATCATGGATGTTCCAAAATAGTCTCAGAATGATGCTAACCACCTGAGCACACCAAGAGATTACTGCCTCTGGAAATGCATTGAGTATAATGGCTAGAAGAACTCATTCTGGTGTAATTTCATATTTTAACATTGAGCTTAATAATTTCAGTCAAATAATTACATTGCATTTATTACTTAATTAGTTTATTTGGTTAGAATAAATCAATGAATAACTGTATGTTTGAAAGTCTAATGATTTACATTAGCAAAATTCTTCTAATTTTTTTTTTCATTTTTTGGGTAATGATTTTTTTATCCACAGATGAAAACCAACTTGCAATTGCAAACACAATATCTATATTATCTACATAAGCAAATTTATAACTGTGATCCCTTTTGAAGATTAACCCATTTTTTCTGAGACAGGCTGTCAATTTTTGGGTTGTGAAATCTCCCAAGGCTCCAAATGTTAATGCATTTTTCCTGTAATATTTGTGAAGTGGATTTTCAACTTTTATAGATCTGTGACATTTTCAATGTGGATGACACCACCAGTGTTTTTACTCAACTTTTTAGTCTCAATAAAGTATTTATTTCCCCTTTTTAACTTCCACAAAAATGGATTTTCTATGTCTTATTTATATGAAATTGTTATGAAACTAATTAAATGTGACAATGTCATCAAGGGAGGGAGACTGGGAATTGAGCTCTGAAACTGGAAAAATTTACTGGAATAGGTACATATCAAGAGAACTTTTGTGCTTGTTTATGGGGGAATTAATTCAGGGTTTCTTTGCCTGTTTATTGGTAATTGAAGATTTTTCAAGAAATTTCCTGTTGGCATGTCCAGCCTGACTTTTATATGCTTTTTTGTTTTATGCCTGGGTCAGGTACTGTAGTTAAATTAAATTTGGCTGTCAATTGTTACTTTTTATTTGATGTTGAAAACATTATTGCATGAACACTTTTCCAAAAATGAGATTTGTGCATGAAAACATTTTACTGTAGTGCGTATTCATCATGCAAAGTTAAATCCCTTTAGGGTTTTGGTTCTCATAAGGTGAGCACTGAAACTCGTGATTTAAAAAAGCTTTTCAGTTTTTGTTAGGTTATAATATCAGCATTTTTTTTTCAAGAAGAGAAAGATAGCGTCAGTGCTGTATATAGGCAAGCAGATCTGTTCATGATATTACACCCTAGAAAATGACAAAAAATGAAATTATTCTCTAGAAAGTGATAGAAATAATCTAGTGTTTGTATGGTATAAAGGTTTCTCATTTTCCCCAATGGCTAGGAGAGCATCAGAGCTGGGATAATCCCTTGAGCAGTATACAGGCAAGCATTATCTGATCCTGAAACCAAAGAAAAATCAATATTTTTCCAGTTAAAAGTCTTAGTAATCTTATAAGACTTAGGAACTTGTGTAACATAGTTGTCTTCAGGTGATTAGGTTATCAGCTTCTTATCGAAAGCTCTGTTCAATGGTGTGAAACTTGTAATGGTTTCCGGATTTTTCTTACAGCAAGTTAAGCAGGGGATTACTCTTATTATTGATCTACTGACCATACATTGGAACCAACTCCCAGTCGTGGACAGGGTTAATGATGCTGTTAAGGCAAAGATGTCACATTTTATGCTAAAGCTCCTCAATACAGTTGTTTATAGACATGGCACTTTGAGAATGTAATTTGCACCTGGTTTCTATTGCCACAGGCTGTTAATTAATTGAATAAATTATTTATTTATTTATTTATTTATTTATTTATTTTATAAAAGTTCTGTGTGTGTGTGTGTGTGTGTGTGTGTGTGTGTGTGTGTGTGTGTGTGTATCCAGTGATGTTTTAACTTTCCATTCTGCCCTGTTCGTATTTACACAGTTTAAAAAAATCAGTTCTTTGTGCGCCTGACAAGTTCCCTGTGCAAAAATGTTTCTAAACTCAAATACTTTTAGGTGACAAGGCATGCTGTCTGTACATAGCCCTAGTGCTGCCATCATTTATGTTTCCACACTGCAGCCCAGGATAAAATATTTGCTGCTGTTGCATGATAGAAAATGAAGCATGTGATTTATTTGTATTCATGATAAATATTAGCTTTCTGTTAAAGGGTTATTGTCATTGCAATAAATGAAACACTTTTTGTCCCAATTATTATGCCACTTTTTTATTTTATCTTTGAATCCAGAAGAAATGAATTAAAGCTAAATACGCCATTCTAATTTCATCAAAGACTCAAAATGAGAAGAAATTGAAATTGCTGGATGCTATCTACATGTATGCCTAGGGAATTAGAGTGGCACTAAGTGCCAGCATATATTGGCTATATATTATTTTGGACCATTGGCTATGCCTATGTGATGGCTGCCAGAAGCTGGTTACTGTATACTATAGCACCAGCTCCAAGATATGTTGTTATTATCCATGGGCAAGTCATGTCAACATGTACTTATTTATCTTATATTGAACATGAGGTTTACATGCCTCCTTACTAACCACAGGCAATAGTTTTGTTTTTTTTTATACCCATTCTGAATATGAAATATTTCTCATTTAATTTGTCAGTGCTCCATCAGGTTATTGTTTTATGTGCAACAAATAGAGACAGTGTGGAGATCAGAAGTAACATGCCTTGATAAATCACTTTACAGATAATTCACCTGTCAGTGGTCATTACTTTATTTAAGTAACATATAAACCATAGAGATTTTGATAAAGATCGGTATGTTTTTTCATAGAAAGAAAGGTTACATGTAAGACATATTAAGATATGGAAATTATGAGGTAGAAAAAAATTGTATTGAGATGTGAGGTTACATTCCCATCCATCACACTATTTTTATTTATTTATTTATTTATTTATTTATTTATTTATTTATTTATTTATTATTCGGGGGAGGGGGGGATCAATTTTGCATTGTTTTTCTACTTACTGGAATATTATGTACATTTATATTTTTTCAGGAGGCTGGTGGAGAGATTAGAAAACATGAAGAAAAATGCTATTGGCAGCGGAGATTCCCAGTGTGTACTATGTGGTGATACCTTTGGCATGCTTGGTGCTTCACCAACTTATTGTGAAGACTGTGGAAAGGTAAAAAAAAATAATTGCTCTCTCCCCCAGCACAATGGAAATCATCTTGCTGGCTGTTGGCACTATGTGGTGTCATATGAGACTAGAAAATGAGAATTTGCATGAGGTGAGCTATTACAAATCTGATTTAACTGTGCACTGGGAATATCATCGTTGAAAGCAATACCAAAGTATCATGCAAATCAAATGGTGAATATGCACTAATGTGTAAAAGACTGTAATTCTATAGAACTTCAGAGAAAACCAGAAAAAATGTCTGCAAATGATTTCATTCAACTTTAATTTGTTGTCACACTGCACTTGCTTTTCTGCCATTATTTTTGACACCATTCTTCTTCTTCTTCTTCCTGCAATGCCTTGCTTATTTTTACTGTAAATCCCCATATTTTTGGTCATATTGGATGATTCCCATTGAAGTCAGGTTATCTGTCGATCTGTCAAACTGCCCAGCTGTTATTAGACACACCTTTCTTTGGACATATCACCTTCTACAGTTTCTCTCACCTAATGTTGATCACATTTGATAAATTAGATTAGATTAATTGCTCCTGATGGGTATGGAGAATAAAATTCAAAGAAAATAGAAATCATTCAATAACTGCACTTGGTGTCTTTTTACATGTTTGCAATTTATAAACATTACAGCATATTTTTGACTCTGAGCTGAAATGTCATGTAGATTTAATTACATGACTCGATCTAACAATGTAAATAATCTGAAGGTTATTGCCAAATGCCGACTTGAAAATACAACCAATAAATGTTGGAATTGAAAAGTACCAGCAGATCATAAGATAGATAACATTAAACGACTTTTCAGTGGGAATAGAACTGCAATAAAAGTAAACACTGCACCTTATTGTAGTGTTTGCAGACTGTTGGCATTTTGTGATAGTTGCTATTGAGGGCCATCATAAATATTGCAGAATGGAAGAATATGATATTGGTCAGAAAATAGAATGTGTATAGAATGTGTAGGCAGAAGCATTTATGGAACCAAATTAACTGATGTTGAAGCAGTGACCAAGAAACCACTCACTTAAGGTCCACTAGGTACACCTTACACCATTTTTTCCTTAGAAATATTCTTTCATTTTGTTTTTCAATTTTCTTTTTTTATTATATTTGAAATTCTACTCCTCTGGTCCAGAAGCATGCTTTTTCATTTTAAAGTTATAAAAGTTGCATTTTTATACAAAGTGAAAATAGACTGTTTGAAAGTGGTCATTAGGTGAAAGGAATGAAAATATATGTTTGACTAAGTAGTCAGTTGGTGAGAAAAATTATGTTATTGTTGTTCTTTTACAAAATCTCATGAGTGAATGTTTTAAGTGGCTTTCTATAGCTTTAGGTTTGCAGTGGTTGTGTGGTCTTCAGGAAATGTGGGTGGAAAGCTTGACATCTTATGACAACCTGGTGTCCTAGAAGCACTATTTAAGTGGTATGAGATTTCACATGACATTTTTCAGCAGTTGTTGTTATGACACTTTTCTGCTTGTTTTTGACTTTTAATGAATACCCACAAAAGGACAGGGCAGATTTTTTCTGTATTGTGTGGCTATTTACATGCAGCATGAGTATTTTTACATAGAGTTACATTTCATTGAAATATGTGCTTCTAAGAATAAATTTACAGATGTGTCATGATATTTTACAAAGGTATCTTCCTTTAGATTATGAGAGTTTAAATTAGAAGAAAAGACTTTTTAGAGTTTTGAATTAAAAAAAACTTTATTTAACCTCATACTTTAGCAGGCCTACCCAACTACCAGACTCGGCACCGAATTTTTCTGAATTCACCGGTAGATCAGACCACACTACCCGTTTTCAAGGTGTGTGTCAGATCGCATTACACAGTATCATACCCTGAACAAATTTTGTGTGGTGATGCAATGCTTTTCAACCCCGCTGAGAATCGTCACTATCACATCGCATACTAGGCAAGAGCTGTGTCGCGTCTGATACTGTGTAATGCGATCTGACACACACCTTGAAAACGTGTAGTGTGGTCTGATCTACCGGTGAATGCAGGATCATTTGGTGCCGAGTCTGGTAGTTGGGTAGGCCTGTTTAGGTTACAGTGCCATGGTTGTTGTAGTTGTCAGTAATGAAGCTGTTATGATAGGCAAATAAAGATTCAAATCAAAATTAAAATACATAGGAAAAACTCATGGCTATATAGTGTATTGAACATGACAGTCGAGTTAGAATTTATCTGCCAGTGTATCTTCCAAGTCAAATCATACTAAGGCAGAGGCAGTTCTGGGTTATGTGGCATGACAGTAATGTTTGACTTGTGAGGATAAATTGAGCTGAAACAGCCCAAAACAATAGGATTTTAGCCTTGTGTTCACAGTCATCTGAGCATTAACTAAGGACCAGAGCAAGGCGGTCAAAATATTGATCAAATACAACATTGCAGAATAATCAATCGAACATTTAATGCCAAGGAAGTCTTGCCTGTGAGCACACAATGAACACTGGCACCAATGCATGCTGCATTTCAGATAAGGGAAGTTTGGAGATTGGTATTGTCAGTCCTGAATAAAGAAAAGTTCTCGGAGAAAACTGCATTTATTTCCTTGGCATTATTATCGGATTATGCCACAAACTAAGCAAACATTGATTTCGGTGCACATTAAGTATGGAATAGACTGATACTGAGTTTTTTGTCTAAGTTTCTTCGAAAACAATTCTTGTGGAAGAACACAAATCCTGTTCATTGATTTTTGATTAAGTCAGTTAAGACATTAAAATGATGAATCTCAGAGTACAGGTCATTCTGCAGTATTATGATGGATACAGAGGGAAAGGCTAAAAAGTTTGACTCCTTGTTCCGACTGCTATTGTATCTATTTTAAAATAAATGCTATAATGGTAGTTGCAATAAGTTAAAAAAATTATCAATGGTAATTTTATGGACCTTAGCTTTAGATATCAGATTTAATTAATCCACACAGTGCCACCTGCTCAGTTAAATTGCACAATGCCTACTTTAGCCACATAAGGAGATTTAGATCCCGACACAGCAGCGCCACCTGCATTTTTAAGTTTCAAACACAGATTTAGGTGGATAACTTGGTCAATGCACACTTTTTCTTTTTCACTTGTTTGGACTTATTATATAAATTCCCACCTTCCCACAAGGTATCCTACTATAACTGTATTCAGAGCACATTGGCTAGTTTCTAAGGGTATAATAACTGAATTATTAAATTGTCATTCAGTTTTATTGTTAGTTTTTTATATATTTCATTTTGGCCTACCAATCCTAAGACCATGTTCTGGTACTTTTAAAGCTTGTAAGAATTTATATTAGTTATTTAGTATGGTTAGTTGTAAGGTAGTCTTGCACCAATAAGCTTTTGTAAAGTATAAGGTGAAAGCAGAAAAAATTAACTGCATAAAGGAAAAAAAAGTAAGCTCTAAACAACAATTGATTTTTCCAGGATACAGAAAATTAGCTGGTCTCACAGTTTGAGAAATAATATGCTGTTCAGTATGGCAGGGTTCCTGCCGTCAGTAGCTTTTAATAGCATCAGGAAGTGCATGCTTTATTTATTACTTTCTTGAAAGTTCCCATGATGAATTGGCAAACTTGATTGATTTCTAAATGGTTTTGCCTTTCATTCTGTAATTTCATTTAATTCAGATGATTTATTGGGTTACAGTAGATTAGGTAACATTTGGGAACGTTTCTACACCATTTCGTGGCTTTTTTCTCAAAAAAAAAAAGGTTCAGGTCTTTGAATAATTGAAGGAAAACTAACACTGTTTAGAGATAATTGTCTTTTCCATGTGATTATTCTTCACCTTATCACATGTTCCTGCAAATTACATTACTTTTAGGGTTTCTTGGGAATTACTTTTTCATGCTCTTTTCATTTCCTTAAATGATTAGCATGTTATCATGATATCTTCAAAATGTGATTTGTTAACTGATTTTTTTCATATGAATTTTATATTTCAGTTTCTATACATTTAGGGATATGCACTTATCTAAATAACCTTTCAAAATTTTCTCTCTCTTAAGGCTGTGTGTACCAAATGTGGGGTAGACACATTCAACAGTCACCATCAGCCATTGTGGCTTTGTAAAATCTGCAGTGAAAAACGAGAGGTATGTTAACAAGGTTACTAATGTGTATAAATTGGAAACTGAAAAGTGGTAAATATTACATTATACTCTGTATAAATCATTTATGACTCCTCCATCCCAGACTACCACATACATATTCCCATTCAAACCAAGAAAACATGCAACACTAAATATTGTTTGTTCCAGATTTGGCCAAAAGGTCTGCTTTTATTATATAACCCGACTAATGAATTGTCCAAATTGCTTTAACAATATAACAAATTGTTTCCTGTATTAAATGTTATGGCCTTAAGGGATGAAAAATAATATATCAAATGTTTAATAAGAATGATTATTCTTAATATTTATGATGTAAAGAGTCAGCATATTAAGTTATTATTAACAACCAATTCTGCACCTATTTCATTTGTGGGGTTGCTAAGAGGCCAATACAAACTATGCTATTGCAAGGTACCTAATACAATTCTACATAAGTATCGGTATGATAATGCAGTTACTGCTCAAGTGGCCTTACCCCTACTCCCTTTTTTTTAAAGGAAGGGGGGGGGGTCAGTTTTCCCATATGCTCAAAAAAACAGGAAGGATGAACTCTCTATTATTGCCATGCCTTACTTGAAGATCAGTATGATAGTTAACTTTTTTAGATTTACTTTTAACTAGATGTATATTGTATAAAACCAGATTAGATTGGTCAGCAGTATTTTCTGGTGTTTAATGTAGACCCCAAAACTACATCCTAAAAGAAGTTGTTATTTTAATGAATATTCTCCAGTAAAATGTATTCTATATATATTTAGATATTTTCCATCAAAAACCCGCAGTATTACTGGTTTGTATGAAGTCCTGTAAATACATTCATTGTAATTTTTCCAGTAATGCCTGTCAAAATTTCAGTTTAGCTAATAGATAAATACCATGTAAAAATTTCAGCTATGGAAAAGGTCAGGGGCATGGTTTTTCAAAGGACTGCCTAGATATATAATGCCAAAAAAGAAAACAGAGTTGGACAAGGTGCCGGGTAGAGGGGGTCATCCAGGTCAAGGACAGAGGTCAAGGACAGGGTCACCAGCTCCTCAGTATAACACGTGGACCAGAGGCCGTGGTAAGTGTTAATTTTTAGGAAGATTTGACAGATGCCTTTGCCAACTGGGAATGACTTTGTTATTCCTGGCCAAAATGTGATTGAATGTACTCTTTCATTTATATTTAGTCACTTCAATAAATTAAGGGATTTCTTCTCTTTTTAAGAAGAAATGGAGGACTTGTTAGTTTTAAGGGGTTTTGTTTTCATTTACTGATAACATGGAATTCATTATTAAATTGCTAGATGTATATAGTTAATGTGAGTTTTTCTCTTTGCAGTCCAGTATGGTGAAAGTACAGATGAGCAAGAAAGTTCAGAAAGCTCTGATGATGAGATTAATATCAGCAAAAGAAAAGTTCGAAGACAACAAGATTCTGGTGAGCAAAAAAGAAAAACAAACTGCATAAAATTTTAGTAACCCAATTATTTACCTTTTATCTGTTAAAATTATTTTAATGGTGATTTATTTTATTTTTCTGGCAGAAACAAACATTTGCAAAGGACTCCCAGTAAGGATTGATGAATATAGATGAAATATATATACACTTTAATGAAATGAAATCAACAAAAATGTGTCCAAAAGTCCTGTGTTTTTGTACTGAGAGAGGATGGCAGTTAGTTGTTTGTATAACTTTTTAATCAGGTTTTGGTTTGTTTGAAGTTTTGTAAGTATGTAACTTTATTTTGATAACTTTTTGATAGAGAAATTTTATGTAAATGTAATATTTTGTAAATTTTAGTTCTCTGTCCTGCAAGCGATTTTCAGAAAAAAAGGACCAGTCGCTATGTATATATTTATATAGCTCTGATATATAAAACATTTGGTCTTATATAAGATTATTACTAATATTTGTTTCAATAACACTTTTTATATCTTTTAAGTTTACTCAGTGAAAATCATTAGTTCTGTGTCAAAATGCATAGTTTTAATGTAAGAAAATCCCCTTTTCATCTATCAGATAGCACCTTAAAGGCATTATTCTTACAATACATGATTCCACTCCTTACCAGCAGTTCCAATGCTGATATTGTCCACCTCATCTGACTCTTCAAGTTGTTTGGCAGAAGACGAGGCAGAGGAAGATGGCTATAGTTCTGCAAGTTTAGAGGATGTTTTCTGTCAAATTCAGAGGCCTTTGATTATACCCAAAATTATTGGTAACATTTGATGACACATGAGTGCATTTTGTTAATTCTTTTTTACTACTCATGTGTGAGCTTTCTTTTGGCTTTGAAGTGCTGAAAACTGACATGAAGTGGATTTTTTTCGCCAATGCTTTTATAACCATATCTACACTTCAGTGGAACATATTTATTTAGGGTGCATACTATTTTTTATTTGTTCATTTGTAGTGTTTCTTTTGTTTTTAGTTTTATGCCATTTTGTTTGTTTTCTTTTGTTTGGTAGAGTCTGAGAGTGAGATGTCCACCACCAGTGATTTCAGGCCCTGGGCTAGCAGAGGAAGTATGGGAACAGGTATTGCCAGCTCACACACAAATTTCTATTACTGTGGCCATGTTTATTGAGATACATTATTAGAGCACACAATATTTTTTCACAAAGTGAGCTTACAATAATTTAGGGACAGGGAGCATATTATTGTAACTTGCATATACTACTATACTACCCTGTTTGTTATTTGGTATAATTTATAACAAAGGATTTAACAAAATTGATGATAGTTTTCTAATAAAAAAAGAAAAGATGTTTTGTAGAAAAAGCATTAGTTACTCTGTAACCTCCCCTTCCATATACACCCGCTGGATAGAAACAGCTTTAAATGATTTTGGTAGAATATACCAAATTGATTAATGTATCCAGCATCTAGTGTTTTATATTCACTGCCTGGCATCACGAAAGTGTAAAACCTCACACCAAAGGAACTGAAGTCAGTTAATAATCGAAATGGAAAAAGCACTTATATTAATATGGATGACTAAAAATCATCACATTGTGTTAATGTACATGTTACATAAAGTAATGAGTAAAACCTTCTCATTTGTGATGGCAATATGTAATCCATGAATTTTCATTGTGCTGTTTGGGAATCTGCCAAGAATTTATAGAACCAACAAGAATAATATGTATGCAACATACTCATATATATATATATATATACACATTATGTCCTTTATCAAAATATTGAATTTATGGTTAGACTTTTATCATTTTTCGGTAAAATGCAGCGTGACGAAGTAGGTTAAGACATTAAGCATTAGCTGTTGTTTATGGCTCTTCTCATCTTCATGTAAATACAATTTGTGCATTCAAGTCTTAAATGTCAAATTATTGAATGATAATCTCTTACTATCTAAGGTATTATGTCACATTTCTATGGTTATTCATTGAAATACTATACATGCTGTTAGTCCTAGAGTTCACATGAATTCTGGGAGCTGATGTCTTAGTTTACAGTTTCTTGTGAACATTAGTTTAACAGTTATTTCACCAAGAAATTAGTTTTCAATAAATACAGGTTATGGCTTAATTTTGCAACAATTGCATTACGTTCCTCAGTCAATGCCCTTTTACATTATATCATCAGTGGTTTCCATCTGTACTTAAGTACCATTTCTTTTCATTCCATTCATTTCAGTTGAAAGTGATTCGGTCAGCATAGCCAGTAGTGGACGTCCCAATCCTCTAATGGCAAGTAGGCCACTCTCAGACAGCAAGACCAGCCTGGACAGCGGGCAGCTCCCAAGCTCTGGCCAAGGTACTGGTCAAGGCAGTTTGCCTTCAGAAGGCCCACGTGTACAGGAGTCCCAGGATTCAACAGTCAGTGACAGTGAGAGGTCAGCCACCAGTGGTGTGGGGTGTAAGTAGAAATCATTTCTTTAATGAAGTAATGATATTATACTGAAATGAGTTGGAGTACAGACAACAGCCACCTTGTCTATAAATAAGGTGTGCAAATACATGATTGAAAAAATCCTTTCCTAATGTGGTGATATTTTTATCTTAATCTCTCTATCAGTCCGTTTTATTTATTCTATTTAGAAGTATACTTTTTTTTTCAAACCATTTTTACACCAAGTCTTTAGAAACCTTGGTGACAACTGTGGTGTTTAGTGACAGCTACAGTTTTGACAGCTGCGACAGCATTGCTAGTTGAAATGTAATGACATGTGACAGCTGTGGGGTTGTGACAATCACAGCAAAGACTTTTAGTAACAGTGGCTGTTACAGTTGTCATCATGTGAACATTGACAACTGCATCAAGAGCCACTGTTGAAGTGATCTGGATTGCTTTTATCATCCTAAAAGTGATATTTATAGTGGCAGTGTACATTTAGAATGACTCCTGGTACTTATCATTTTGTGAAAAGAAAATTGAAACTGAATTCAGTGATATATTTATGCAATAAATCCTTGCTTTTATTTCTAAATTGAATTTGAAATTCAATCTGAAAATCAAGTTAAAGGCTGATAATGCAGTATCTGTCTTAACAAATGATGTATAGCAGGACAAACTAATATTTTGGTCTGAAATCACTTCATACAAGAAAATAAGACATCTCTGCAATAGAGTCCAATAATTGATTTTTGACTTGGAAAGTTGATTGGAATCCCATCCCATTCTGGACAGATACGCCAAACGTCTGAGTTAGGAAACCCCTTGAACTTGTAAGTGTTAATTAATTTTGTCCTTAGACCTTCCATTGACAAACATGGCACATGGGTAGTTGAGCATTTATTGGCTTTATTGAGCTTGTTACATGGTATGCCTGAGATAAGCCTGCAGCAATTGAATTTCATCTTCAAAGCCTGGAGTTAGGACAGGAACACTGTGGAACCTGAAATAAATATCCTGTGCAATATCCTGCTTTTTCTATCTTCAACACTTAATGACAGCAGCAGTCATATTTTAGGAAATCTGAAGCATGTGTTTCTTTAAAGTGTGACAGGCACACATATACTAGTGAATTCCAAGCAATAGAAATCTAAATTAAAGATTGTAAGATATTGCACATGAAACTGAAAGGAACAGTCTTGCTTTACTTTATCTATAGCTTGGGTTTCTGTAAAAATTGCTTACTTTTTCTTTCAAATTCTAACCCAACTTTGTAAAATTCAATTATTTCTTTTAATAATTCTTGTATATGCTATCACCAATTTTATGCTTTTC
This sequence comes from Lingula anatina, assembly GCF_051362555.1. NCBI lineage: Eukaryota > Metazoa > Brachiopoda > Lingulata > Lingulida > Lingulidae > Lingula > Lingula anatina. The sequence goes on along the minus strand of NC_141767.1, from coordinate 12,252,126 downwards.
ACCCCTGTCTAAATTTCATTATAACATTATATATACCTATTGCCACCCCAGCTTTCAGCAGAGGAAATTCTCTCCAATCTGCAGACACTGGTTCCATTAAGGAAAAACATGAAGAAGAAGCAGATATTGATGATGCATTTACAAAATATGGGAAACATGAGGGAGAGGATGAGGATCAGTTATCATCCCCAGAGTCTGATGGTAGGGAATACAAATTATTTGGGGAAATGGTTTAATCTTTTGACTCTGAGATGAAATTACTTATTTCATATCAGATTTACAGTTTATTGATGTTGTGGTGCTTTGTGCTTGCTTTCTGTGCTTCGGGGAATTTAAATAATGGCCTTGATTTTGCTCCTGATACCTTTATTGATTTCTTTAAATTTAAATAGATGATCAGTTGTCTTATCTTAAAGTTAAGACATTGTCTGCTGCCTCAAAACAAGAATTGGTGTATGTCAATGATGGCCTTTTTGCTCTAAAATTAAAGGAGTCACTTGTTATTTTGGCCTCAAATACGGTGTTCATTTCAAAAGGATTTTGAATGTTTTCTCATCCAAAATAAAAGGAACCACATTTATCAGTTCTATTCTTTAACTTGAATACTTTTTGAACAGTGAAAGGCAATACTTATCATTCTCAGGTATTACCCTACTCTCTTGGTACTTAACATTTTCTCCCTGTCTTATTTTTCCAACAGGATCTGAAGAGCTAAAAAATAATTACCTGTGTGTGTGTGTGTGTGTGTGTGTGTGTGTGTGTGCGCGTGCATGCATGCGTGCGTGTGTGTGTGCTTTCTGGGCTGAGTCTTCATATGTTTTTTTCTTTTTTAATTATGTTTTCTTTAAAAGTGATACAGATTTTGATGTCATTTCAGTCTCTCTAGGAACTTTGGAGTTCTCACTGATGTATGATTCCATGGGCAATGCACTCCACTGCACCTTAATCAGAGCTAGGGTAAGAACACATGCATCAAGTCTTGCAGCCGTCATGTTTTAGTATGTTTGACTGTAAATTCACACAAGTTTTTGACATGGAATGCACTTGTTATTGTTTAGCTTTTATCGTTTTCAAAGATATTTAACTATTTGAATGAAATGTACATTGTTTTGATGTTGCTGGTTTTGCTTACATTAAGACAGGGCACCATCTCTCTTGTTCTGCAAATGTCCCCTTGCTATGAAGATATACATCTGTTTCTTGCCCCTCTACATCACTCTCCCCAGGCTGACGTATATAAGTGAACTGTCTCATTGACTTAAAACTTGGCACCCATCCAAGTTGAACAGACTACTAGTTCGTTTTGTCCAGTATTTCGGTTGCTGAATTTTTTCTTAAGTCAAAGAATACAGTTGAAAGTCTAAGCATAAAGTTGATTACTAAAACGTATTGCCATGATATGGGATTAGATTATCCCGAAGGGAAATTATACCCAGTAGTATATCATGAACACAAGTTCTGGAAGTATGTGAACATGGTTAATGATGATGAAAAGTTAATGGTTTCATAGCAATACATCATTTCTGTGAGATTTTATTTCTGAAGTGGATTTTTTTTTTTTTTTTTTTTTGCCTTACCCAAGTGGAGAGAGTAATCTTCTATTTTTTCTCCGTAACAATCAATGTTTTTTTTTCTGAAATCAAAAGAATATTCAGTGATTTAATTTGCAATTTTATCTTATCTATCGTCTTTTTAAATGGTATATTTACGATTTTTTTAAAAATGTAATTGTCTTAGCAATCTTTGCTTATTTTAAACTTTTCCAACCCTCATTTAAAGAACCCTTCTGTCAACCAGTCCAGTTAACATGGGTTTTTACTTTCACTGTGGGTCTAATACCAACATTAGGAAGAAATAGAAGGACAGAAGGAAAGAGAAATGTCAATTGATAAAAAGGGGATGTAGGATCAAAACTCTTTTGATGTGTATTTCCATCTGAAAACATGGTACTCTAACCAACAGTTTCATTTCAAGACCACATGATATTGTGCAGTGTATCAACAAACAAGAATTCATATCATGTCTTCGTGTAAATATTTTGTCATGCACCCATATGGGTGCAATAAACCAGTCAGTTGCACCACACACGTATATTTATTAAACTGGATTTGAAAAAAGTGTTGCCTTAGCATGAGCATTAATATTATCTTGTTGTGTGATTGTTATGTGCATGAAGACATGCGTTGTTGTTATAATTATTATTATTATACTTGGTAACATGAAGTAGCACTGCATGCTGCTATTTCTTTTAGTGTGTATTAACCCATAGGAATGTATGAGAAGGCAGATTTAAGTTGTAGACTGCACAGTAGGTCTGTTCTCAGACCGCATAACACAGAGTTCAAATTGCACTATATTCTAGGCTCACTCTTAACTTCGAGTAAGTTGGCTTAGATATCTTTGATTATTTGATACCATTTTGTATAATGAAAAATAAATTAAAAATTTTTAAGAAGTGCCTCAGTTTATAATGAAAGAGTGAGCCTACGGACATTAACATCACTGTAGTTAGTGTTATGTTGAAGTTATTACAATAAGGTAATAAACATCTGTATATATTTAATGTTTTATAAGTTAACAGTAGGATTTATGTATCATATATTTATATTTATATATCTAGAACATTGTGTAACCAGTCTAGCTCTATATTTAAATCATCATGCACATATTACTTGTAATGGCAGCTTGAACAAGGATGCTTTATTACTATTATTATTTCATTGTCTTTTGTTTGTTATTTTTTTCAAAGCAAAAAGTGTGCTACGAGTAACTTGTTTTATGCAAATACATGTAGAAAAAATGATTGCTTATGTGCTCCTCATATTATTCTAAATATGCCAAATTGACCTATCTTAAATATGAATCACACCAGACTGCATAACTCACTGCTTCACAACGTTTTATTCAACTAAATGTGCTTCTTGGCATTGCTCTTTATTTGCTTATAAAATGTAGAACTATATTGTCATTTAAGTGGCAAATTCTTGAGGAAATAGTTTGGCAATTGCACCAAAGTAATGTATTAAATGGTTGTTAATTGATTCACAGTTTTCAATGTTACTTATATATTGAAGAAGATAATTAAAATCTTGTATTTTCTTTTAAAAGAGAAATAATAAGTAGAAAATGGAAAATAATCTATTTCTTTATAGCATTCAGAGTGAAGTAAACTTGGTTATTCATATTTTGTAAACTTACAGTGTGTTATGGTACATGAAGCACTTAAAAGCAGTTTGAAAAAAATGTACACATATAAACTTTCTTTATACATAATCCCTATGTGATGTATGCTGTGAGCCCAAATTCTGCCCCATATATATATATATATATATATGTTATGTTATCAACCTGAACATGAACTGATTAAGTCTATCCTTTGCTTCACGTGTATGCATATCTTCCCTTGCTTGGTGTGGCTGACTTAAACAGAACCTCAAGGTTAGTATGTATATAAATAATAAGGAGAAGATGAAGCATTCAGAATACTTATGCAGATTTTTCAGAATGATATTGTGTTTGTCATTCAGTTTAATGTTGACTTGTGATGCATTTTTTCAGTGTATAAATTTTATGCACTCAAATTTGATGTATCCATATATGAAACACATTGTGTAGTGTAGGCCTGACCATTGTAAATAATATGAGGTATTGGTGATAAAACCAAAGTCAGTTTTGATTTATATGACAATTAAGGGAATATCTATTGCATTGCTATTGTGCTCAGTTTAATTGGGTGGAGTAAAAATGCACCAAATATCTCGAAAATCATCAGGTCAGTGAGATGTATGCATTATCTGAAATACCTTTCCTTATCATTCACCTTCTGTGGCTCGCATTTAGGGAAAACTTGGTTAAAATGTTCCTATTTTACCTTAGTATTAGCCTAAGGGCAAATTGCCCCATCCTGATTAAAAATGTAATAATCAACTGGGAAAAGACAGAGCCATCATCAAAAAGACTACTTTATGCCAGCATTAAATATTTAAAGTACATGTTTTGTATTGAATGCCGCATGGCTGTGTAGGAGGCCTTTACTTTGAATCAAAACTTTTTTGTGCCAGAGGGAACATTATACAGTAGTACATGTATGGAGTGAAATTGTGCTGAGCTATAATTATTTGAAAGTTTTGTGCATTTTTATCCACCTTTATAAATGAAAGATGTAGAGCGCATTCTCAACGAATTAAGCCAGGCTTTACAAAGCCGGTGACCTAAAAATGGCGGACGTACATGAAAGAAAAACCGCCTAATCTTTTAATAGTCTCTCCGCCTCCCCACATGTCGTCCCTGCGGGGTACAGTAATAAAATCATGTCTCCGTTCGCCATGCGGAAGCTACCTGAGAAATATTAAGTGCGCATGCTCATCAGTTAAACTCGTGGTGAAGAAAGCATGGCGGCTGAAGGCGATCGAAGGAAAAAAGCTCTTCTGTTCTATTATCTTTGAAAGCAGAGACGAAAAAGGAATAATTTGGCCCGTAGAGCAGCAATGAATCGACCATCTACAGAGATAATATCACCAGAGATATTCACGGAAATATTAATGTTCGGAGTCGAGATTTAATTACTGTACCCCGCAGGGACGACGTGTGGGGAGGCGTGTGAGTGGCGGAGAGACTATTAAAAGATTAGGCGGTTTTTCTTTCATGTACGTCTGCCATTTTTAGGTCACCGGCTTTGTAAAGCCTGGCTTAATTCGTTGAGAATGCGCTCGTAGTCATGTAGTGCAGAGTGCACACTGTATTATTTAACCTTAAGATTGAGTATTTGTATGTTATGCAGTTTTTTGTATAGATAAAAAATAGATTCCTCACAACTTTAAGTAAACTGTGTTTTATTTATATACACGTATGCACATTTTTGAAGTGGATTGGGCACTTTTCTTACAGTTGATAATCACTTGTGTTTAGATGGCAGGCAGGAAAGAGAACATGAAAATAATGGACATACCTTACCTTGCAACACAATTATGCAGTGTTTTCTGTATTTGAATGGGTACTGATATCTATTGCATGCAATGGAATTTATTATCCAAAATCTGTAGAAATGTAGGTCTTCATATATTTGATTTACACTAGTTTTAAATAAATGTAACAGAGTTGAATTATTGAGTCTTCTATACCAGTGAATTGGTAGTTGACTTGTGAAGACATCTTTCACCCTGTTCTTCAGGCTTTAAAAGCAATGGATTCCAATGGGTTGTCAGATCCTTATGTGAAACTCCACCTACTGCCTGGTGCCTCAAAGGTAAAGTAAAATGGTCCCTTGGTCATTGGTGCCAGTTTTAAAATGGTTCGCTTTTAAAACAAGAAAGTGAAAATTTCTGTTATCCTAAACCAAGGACTCTAGGTTAATCTTGGGCAATATATTAATTGGGTTGAGAGTTCTATTATTCTTTTAAAGTTTTTGCTTCTGTTGAAATAACATATCGTGAATCCAAGGAAAATCCTACTTAAGCATTCTGAAATGTGTTCTGTAAAATTTTTTTCTGTCCCCAGTCCACTAAACTGAGAAGCAGAACTATACACAAAACATTGAACCCAGAGTGGAATGAAACGTTAACATACCATGGGGTCATAGAAGAAGACTTGCAGAGGAAAACATTAAGGTAATGCTTTGCTAATACAAATGAAATTGAAGTAAGGACATGTCTCTGGAAATTTTTAAGATGGTAGAAAAATAGATCTTTTCTGATTGAGATTTTTTTAGCAATCTATAAGCTAAAAACCTCATTTTTGTAATGGAGTGCAGCTTTTCTCATCATTGCCTGGATAAATTGAGCATCTTGATTTGAAAATGGTCTGTCTTTTGGTTGGGAGATTTTAGCTGGCATTTATGTTTCACTGGTAAGTTTTTGTCAAGGGAGTAGAGTAATTTAATCGATGTTACATTTTGTTAAATATAACAATTTTCCAGACTGTCTGTGTTAGATGAGGATGCATTTGGCTATGATTTCATTGGAGAAACTAGGGTACCACTGAAATGTTTGAAGCCACATCAACTCAAGAATTTCAATGTTTATTTGGACAGACAGATGCCGGTAAATAAAATAAAATGTTGTGAAAGGACCATTTGCTGTAAATATTATTAATACAACATACATACCCTTAGGTAAGAAGTAACACATTGTCGAGTATTTTACATTATATTATTTCTATTTCATAAAGAACAAATATATATACAGGGGCGGATCCAGAGATATTTTGTGACAGTCTTCCAAATTATCTTTATTGATCCATCTTCCAATTTTGACCGTCTTCCAACAGAAAAAATTAGATAACCATCAACGTAAACTTGAAAATCTGACTGTCTTCCAGAAGACCCAGAAGACGGCCTAAATCCACCCCTGATATATATATAACAACAGAGTGCAAGAAACTACCCATTCCATCATGTAAATGTTAATATTGAAATTCCTATTCTATTGCGTACCTTACTAGCTGGAAAAAGATGATGACCTTGTTGCACATGAGCGAGGCAAGATCTTGGTGTCTCTGACATACAAAGCTTCCAAGCAAAGTTTGTTGGTTGGCATAGTGCGCTGTGTGCAGTTGGCACCTATGGATAGTAATGGATTCTCTGATCCATATGTCAAAGTGTAAGCGAAGAAGTTTGATTTGAGAAGTATTTTTAAGTCAAACTGAAATCATTTATGTGTGATAATATTTGAAAAAATGTTATATACTAGTACATGTTATAAAGCACTTTCATGCATTACATTAGGTAATGAAATAAAAATGATCACAAATGAATACAAGTAAGACAGTTTCAAAGATTATAATGATCATTTTACGATCAAAACTTTCTGAAGCTGACCACCTCCAATGTTTTGTTGCTCAGCACTTCTCTGTTCCTGCAGTTTTTATAACAATTCCTTATTGTTTGTAGCTACCTCAAGCCTGACAAAGAAAAGAAGTCCAAACAAAAGACCACTGTTAAGAAGAAGACATTAAATCCAGAATACAATGAGGAGTTTTTGTATGAAATTCCAAAACATGAATTGGCCCAAAAGACCTTAGAACTCACTGTGTGGGATAAAGATATTGGGAGACATAGTGATTATATAGGTAAGATGAAAGCATCTTATGTAACTTGTAAAAAGTCAGGTATATATAATCCTTGTGAAAAATAATTGTGAGCAAAAAGATCACATAATGTGGACAGAGATACAAACGGAAAAAAATACAAAAAAATTTTACATTCCAATAATATATTGACAGCTTGACTTCCATATCCACTTTGCAAAAATTCATCTTTCAGGTGGTGTCCAGCTGGGAATTACTGCCAAAGGCACCAGACTGAAACACTGGTTTGAAACACTCAAATATCCTGACAAGAAACACGAGTATTGGCACATTCTGTCAGCAGATGTTGTTCCAGATAGTCCGTAGATGTCACCACAAGTGGATAAAGAGCAAGACAATCCAAAAATGGCTGGACCAGTTTACTGTATGGGCAAGATAACCCTGTTATCTCAAATAGTATCAGCACTGCGACTCGGTCATAAAAATCCAAAAGGCACAGGAAAGCATCTGTTTTCATTCGGTGACCTATTTTCCTCTCTTAGAATAGAAGTTTAAGAAAGCCATTTTACTGTAGAAGTGTCACTTCTTGTTTGTCAACTCAGTCTATTGTGAAGTGCAATCATATCAGCTTTTGTTTTGCTATTTTTCCTTCTCCAGCACAAAAAATCCTGTCCACTTAATGCTTTATTCAATCTGACTAAACTAGCCAGGGTATTGCCATTGGTTGTCCAATATCTGTGCAGAGTAGGGTTTTCCTCATTAAGCCTCTTGAAGAGATTTAAAAAGAAATGCAAATTGGGTTCTAACTTGTAGCTGCATGACATGTTGTGCACACGTTCTTTACAGCGAGAGAGAGATACAGATGTGCAAGTTAAATTAAAGTATGTACTGTACTGGAAAGCCTTGTCAGTACACCAGACAAGTGGAGTAATCCACCAAGTTGTCTGAATTGTTAAACTAGTAACAGTAATTCAGCCTTCAGTCCATCTTACATTTACTTATGTATAAATATTCCTTTAGTTAAAATGTTAGATATCTAAGATATTATTCAAATGTCATTGGCAAATCTTATAATATTAGTGTCTGATATAGCAAACAACCACAATGAGTTAAGTCAGTTCCAATTAATGGTCGTGGAATTTTTTCCTGTGAATAAACTTACATGATATAATTATTCATCTTTAAAATTTGTCAAATATGCTTTATAAATCAATATATGTTATCGTGTTGTTTTTTTTTCTTTTGTGTAAATAGATCAAACCTGATGAAGTATGGAAGTTGTTTCATTATAGGTATTTATTATACTCTAAGGTGCTTTTAAATGAAGCTTTTGCTTATAACGTAGTTGTTTCCTGTCGCTGGACTTTTCTCTGCTCTTGCTCATATTGTACAGGTTCAGCACTTAATAAGGATTTAAGTTAAGGGTTGTGCAATTGAGAATGATAATTTTATTTTCATTGATGGATATTATATGATATTATATGATGTTCCATTTTCTAATTATAAACTGCTGTAGGGTTTTTGTACTGTTAGATCAGAGGATTTGCAGATGGATCTCTGAAAGATCTTAACAATGCACTTGATTAAGGTGCTGCAGGTGTGCAAGATTTGGTGGTTTTTCTCTGTTTAGTATTTTTTGACTTTTTCTATCTTCAGATACAGCTGCATTCCAGATTTAAAGAGTTGTATTTTTGGGAAAGGCTTAGATAAATGTCATGCTATAAGTAATTCCAAGTAGTACCAAGTTTTTTGTAGTACAGAGAGTAAGGGTACAAGTAAATAAAAATGTTATGGTTTTGCTGTAATGAAATCATTGAACTGACAGCTCTGTACATAAATGATAAAAACAAGATAGCATTTTGGATCAGAGGACCAACCTGAAGTCCCTTTTTATTTTTGTTACAACATTAAATTGGGAGCTACATTGATATAAAGTGATTTTTTCATATGCAATATTTTGATGATTTGTTACCAATTGACATAGATGGAAGGAGTATATGCATGCTACATTTTCCAAATAATGCAGATGCAACTTAATTCTGTTAGACCACTGATATTATTTCAGTTTGCCTGTTTTATTTCTAGACTAGTGCCTTATTTGAAATGGTTTATTGCAACTTAATCTGGCAGAATCTAAAACTAGATAAATTCTACATTTATTCAGGTTATTGAAATATGTTTAGACATTAAATAATTTACTGGTAAGGAAATTGGTGTACAGTGAGTAATTTTTTTGCAAACATTGTACATTGTTTAGAAATAAATTTTTGATTTTGTTTTCTTAAATAAATGTTGTGAAAGAAAGTTTTGTGTTTTCGTTCAGTCTTAAAGGAATGTGAAACCATGCCTTAAACACCAAAATAAGACTTGAAATGTGCCTACTTAGTGTCCATGTACATTGATGTCACAGGATGGCAAACATTACACCTCGTGTAAATATTAATATTCTGTATTCCTTTTATTATGGCAATTAAACAGGAGAATACAATATGCACCATTATGAATTTTAAATGCTAATACATAGCATTCAAATACAGATCACTTGTAGCATCCTCCTAAGGAAATTTGACAACTCTCCAAAAATCTTAAACTACCCAGAATAACTTGTTCTGCATCAGATTGTTCAACTCTAGAATAAATACATGAAAAGTATATCACAGTTAAAAACATTTTTCTTCTCATAAGCTTTAATTAATAATATTGCATCCCAAAACCAATATACTGTAGCATATGGTCTATTTCAGCATATGCCTTTAATGTGCTAGAAGACAAAACTTGGCTTACATTATGACTGAACTCTTCATGAACTCTTCATAGGCTACATGATATTGTGCGCAGAAAAACACTTGCATAAAATTTAAAGAGATAACAACTCTTTGTTTTGGAAAAAAAACTGGTTTCCTAGGGTAAATGATGATTTTTCCCAAACTTACCAATGGTTTATGAATCCATTTTAACATTCACAGTTAGTCCATGTTTTTTTTTGTTTTTTTTTTTGTATAGGCTTGTTTCTTAAAATAATCTCTTAAGAAATTATTATGGAGGTATAGCTATCTATAAAGGTCCACATGGTCAGATGGCAAGCACAGATTCCAGACTAAAACTGCTGTTTTTGTTGTAAAATGGAATAAACTACATTCCTATGGGTTTTTTACAAGTAATGTATTTATAGTGAAATCTGAATCTCGTTCGAACAGTTATCCCTGTAAAACGTATATATCTTTGTAATAAATATTATATTTTTCTTCCTAAAGCAATGAATCCTTGCAACTTTTTTGAAAAAAGGTAATCAATTACATATCACATATTTCACATTAACAGCTACTGGGCATAAAAATTGAACAAGCATCTAATACTTCTTAAATAATTTTTCACCTTATTAATCAAAGAAATTTTCCCTGCACACATTCCCAACCACATCTGTCTACTTGAATGTTTGAATATGTGTCTATAAGTAAGGTGTGTGTTATTGCAATTTCCAAAATTGTGCCACAATTATTGGCATATTTATTTGAATGTCATCTTTAGATTTCTTACAATTCTTCTTATTCCATCATCTTCTGTGGCTACTGCAGGGTAAACTGACTGGGGTCTACAAGGCAAGCTGATTGCAATGCCTCAACAGTGGCAGGCACATCTGTAATAAAAACATTTCAATACTCTATCAGTTTAAGTTAGTTATTCAAAAAGTCAGTTATTCAAAATATGAGGAACCTCAACAAAACTTTAAACCATTTAGTTTTCATAAAATATAATAATCTCTCAAGCTTCTTTTATAATGCACTTCAATTTTGTTTTTCATATTTGAAAATGGGAGTCTGTACAGAGCAGCAGTGCAGCTCAGACACATTTTCACAGACTTTCAGCACTTCATTTTATTGTACCTAAACCCTCAAATTCACAATAATGTTATTACTGTACCAAGTTGGAAGTGATTTGTGTTTCCCAGTTCCTGCCTTGCTGCCTCCACAGCATGTTTGGCTGCAAACAACACTGCACTGCTCATACACAGAGGGGGTTCACCCACAGCTGGGAAATTACAAAGTATACAGTGCCATTACCACTTTGCACAAGTTCAACAACAGATATTAACCATCACCTGTTTTAAAAAAACAGGCACTGGACTAAACAATAAAAGCCAATCAAAATTACTTACATATTAATCCTTAAACCTTGATGATTGCAGCAGAAGACTGTTAAATGTTTTAATGAAAAAGGATGATCTGTTTATATACAGATCACGCTTACTTAATCCTGTAATGTCATTTTCTCTCACACATGCAAACACATACACATATAAATGTATATATGTAAAAGTATTTCACCTTTTGACCCAAGCACTCCCAGTGGATTTGGAGCATTCTTCAAGAGTTGGATCCTGAAATCAGCTGGTATGTCTTTGCACAAAGGTGGATGGTAAGACTGTCATAAAAATACAGAAAAATACTGATATCAATAGCATTAAAGGTACCCATTACCAGTCTATTATATAAACCTAGTTACGCATCCCCAGATTTTAGCTTCATAAACAGATAACTAAAAAAAGCAAAACTTGTATCTCTTAGTATAAATACACTATAACAGTTAACATGTGCTATTTCCTATATGTGAAAATGAACTGTACCCAGGTACTAGCACTCTGGTTCTGTCCTGTCTTGGGATCAAACTTTATATCCTCCAGCAGCCAATAACCCAGTCCCATGACAAAACCTCCCTCCACCTGTCCCACATCTATGTCAGGATTCATGCTGGAATGCCAGTCAATGTTCTTATATAAAATGACAATCATTCACTATTTGTGTTTAAATTATTTACTAAAAATTACAATGTCTGATGTGCCTTGTAATTCAAGCCTGTGTAATCAATATAAAATCTTTGTAACTTGCATATAAATTTGAATCTGCATTTCACTTTAATCTTCTCAAGACAAGAAATATTCTTTACTTCAATAAATATTGATTACAATTTCCGTATTCTGACGAGAATAAAATTTACCAAGCTACCATTCAACATCAAAATAAATCAAGTCACCATATTCACCTGTCTCCACAATCCTCCAGTATGTCCACTCTGTCAATATTGCGCTCTCCAGTAAGCACATCCACTGTCACCTCGGCACAAGTGACGCCATAGACATTGTACTGCCACATGTATGTTGAATTTGGAACAACACTGAAATTGAATTTTTTGACTTTGGACTGTTTCAAGTGAAAGGTTTACATGAGATGGTATTGAAGTTAATTCATTTCTTTCACTTTTGTTTGACAAGACATTATATTCAAATAACACAGTATGATAAAGGTCTGCTATGATCTCTTCAGTGCAGATTACTTCATACATGTATTATATCACAGATCTCAGATAATATCCTGAAAGTTTTAACAAATTATAACATAACTATATATCAATCTGCTATAAACTCACAAATATCTTGCACACAAGTCAACATTCTCTTGGAAGCACTTGTTCACCAAATCCTCCCATTTGGGGTCCACCATTTTCTGTCGCACAGGGTCCATCCTTGTCTTCAACATTTTGCAACACTCAATAACTGCCTGGAATAGTATTCACCAATATTTCTTTCAATCTTTTCAAATAGTGTAGCAGCACACACAGCAGGATTTAAGCTTCACTTTCCAGTACAATGAGCAATAGTCAAAACTAAGGAATTTTTATCAAGTTTGCTTGCTTCTACCAGAGTGCAATAAATTTACACAATATTCTTTTTACTTTTAAAAGGTTATTATTTAACAGCATCAGTCTTATTCAAAGAACAAGAGAAAAAAATTCAGCATCAATAAATAAATTACACTTACTCAAAAACAACCTCACCTTACAGTTTATCTCTGAAGTGATACTTCCCCCTGTAGTGATAGAGTTAGCATTGACCACTGAATTGGCTGCCTTGACAGACACCTTGCTGATATCTATACCAAGCTCATAGGCACATACTTGAACCACCTGATTATAAGAAGATATGACATATGTGTTAGTGAGAAAACTATGCAAAATGAGCAGTCCTTGCACCAGTAAAAGTGTGCATCACTGATACTCTACAGACTTTCACATTCACTCTTATTCTAAAAGGGCATGCTGCATAACTTACACAATCAAAAAAAGAAAAAAAAAATTTCTGACAACATTGCTCACAGATTTTCAACATTTGCAACTGTAGCAAAACTTGCTTTACATACAAATCAGTTTAACAACAAAAGGTCATATACCTTTGTGTTAATTCCCTGTCCAGACTCTATCCCAGCATGTGTCACTGCTACGGAACCATCTCCATTCATGATTGTTACCAGTACATTGTAATTAGCGGTAGCCCAGGCAGTTCCCCACTTCAGTGGCACAACAGACAGTCCTTTCTTCTTCCAGCGGTTGTTCTGAAAGTGCAAGAACAGCAACAATGAATATAATTATCACATTAAATTTCTAAAATTCCACTTTTTTCATGCAAATTCACGTTAGTTAATTTCTTTAATTCCTCAGCCCAATGAAAAGTGAGAAGTGAGACAGTTATGTCACCTGATACTTACAGCAATTTACACAGGTGATATACTATACTCATCCCCATTACATTACCTTGTTGAAGAGAGCCACATCTGCTTTTCTCTTGCTTATCTCTGCAGACTGGGCGAAAGCAGTAACCATTGGGCCAATGTTACAATAGGTCAGGGGCATCTTCACTGGGGTCAACTAAATTTCAAATAGAATATTAAACACATGCATTTTTGAACTGAACAGTATTTCATTTACCTGTCTAAACTAAACAGTAATCAAATACTCAAATTTTACAGATGTAAAACGTTATTTTACAGATATAAAATGTTGTTACCTGTCCAGTTTTGTAAAAGTTTGCCTGCTTTACTTCCAGAGGATCTTTTCCCAACTCCTTAGCAACATGTTCCATGATGACCTCAATCCAGTAGATGGCCTCAAGAGAACCTTTGATAATAATGTTGTCAGTTTAGTAATGCAACTTTCCAACTTCCTAACTACTTTTGGGCCACTTCTCTTTTTTATGTTATTTTTTTCTGTATACTACTGAATGAGACAAATTCTATCCAAATAGAGAATATAGCTGAAACTGCCAACATGAATTATAACAGTTTAATTTGGACAAAAAAAACTGTCAGCACACAAGCAATAACCTTACAGGTATCAGGACCCCCCTCCCCCCCCCCAAACCCACCCCCCGGACAATTTGCCAATTCTGCCCCAGATAATTCAAAAACTTTCTTGTGCCAGAGAGAACATCACGCAGTAGGACAAGTATATGTATAAAGTGAAATGGTGGCGAACTATAATGGAAATTGACTGGGGGGAGGGCCGGGGGTTTGTCCTTGAACCAATTGTACACTTCTTTACCTGGTGCCCTGCATGCAGTGGCAGTTGGAGTGTTGGTCTTCACACCCTTTGGAATAATATGCCAGCAGGGGCAGTTATAAACTGAAAAGAGATACATTAGTCTTTTAACTGAACACATTCAGGCACACAAATAAGACTTGATATGGCAAAAAATATGAAAAAGAATTTTACAAATTCCAAATGATACATATTTACAATAAAAAAATTCACTATTACCATTCCATCTGTGTAATGAAAAACATTGATTACAAAATTAAGATATACTTTTTAAAAAAGTACTTTTTTCTTACCACTATCAATATATCCTTGTAGTGGCATGGCAGTTTCATTGGCTAAAATTCCTCCATTAGCATAGTAAGTGACCACTATTCCAAGAAGTTTTCCATCATTAGTCACACCGACCTAACAAATCAACATAATAGGTCAATTACTTTCAAATTGTGCATTTCATTACCCTTTTAATTGAATGAAAATCTTCTGTTATATGGTAATTTATATAAAATACTATCTTTGATTAATTGCTGCATATACCTACTTCATAGTTAACAACATATGGGATTCTTTTCCCCAGCATCTTCATATTGGCTCCCAAACTCATGTGAATATGAACAGGCCTATAATACAAAAATATTCTCAAGTTCTTTCATCTTTAAAATAATTCTCAATTTAGGAAATTTTCACATTTGTTTTATGAAGAGTCTACGTTTATAAATTCTTAAATAATATCAATGTTCATATTTTTGCTGACACAAACACATCCAATTTGAAGGTACATATGAACCAAGCAATGATGGAGTGTGGATTCCCATTATTGCATATAAACCACATCTACTAGTTATCCAACCCCAAATAAAGATAACATGCCAAGGATAAACCAAATTAATCACTCAATCAGCCAAAAAAAAGCTTTTAACCGACACTTTTTAAATTTTTGGTCATAAATTTCACCTACTTACCTGACCTACCTATCTGCCCTGTTTATATACAGCACAGCAAGCAAGCAGAAAAATCTGATTAAATATCCTTTTTAGGGTAATGTGAAATGATGCCTTTGAAACTATGTGGTGACATTTGTTTTCATATGCATCTTTAAAGTTGTACTTTAATGACCTGCAATAAAAGTTGATGCATATACAGAAAACTAATGCTCTACAATTTATAAGTTTACATCATTATAAGACAGAAAGAGATTCTATCCAGATCAAAATAAAAAGCAATCTCACTTCCTGGTAACATAAGCAGCCAGGGCACTAGCAGCTGCCACAGGAGAATTCCTAGTGATCTTCCCACCATATGCTCCACCCAGCCGAGGTACACTCACGTCAATTCTGGAACATGAATGAATGACTTAAATTCCCATCCAATGCTTAAATTTGAATTATTAGTATTCCAAATTTATATCTTTTAAAGGAGATCTAGGATGTATTAATCTCATTTTTGCCTGACACATGCACATGTACATTTCATTCAACATCATATTGATGTTAACACTGGCATTAACATACATATTAAATGCATTGTGGAACACAGTGCTAATTTAACAAGGAACCAAAGCAATATGGTTTGTTCATTACTTGTTCTGTTGTATTCCAAGAACTCTGGCACAAGCTTGCTGACACAGGTCTATCCACTGAGTGGAACAGTAAACATCATACCCATCTTCCTTGGGCACAGCAAAACTTGTCTGTAAAATATATACATTTTCATTATATAAAAATACAATTTTAAATAAAAGAACACTACAAAATTATATCCACATGTTCACAACAAATAAAAATAAATGCCTACTGCATGTTTCACTGTAGGTCTGTAAGACTGTAAGACTGCTTATTTGCATTGTATGACAGCACTAATATTTTCTTGTTCAAAATTATGTTACTCACAAATTATGAGTGGCCAAAACATGCTTTGTAAAGAGAGAAAAGATGAAAAAATTGAAAACCTGTGTCTCCATGTGAACATGGTACTGAGGCCCCATTTTAATCTGACCACTGATCTTCTTAGGTGCCCCCGCCACAGCAGCTGACACAAATATTAAACACTCAAAGTACACATCATATCAAAACAAAATTTAGCAAAGTAAAACTTAACATTGTTTGAATTATATATTTATCTAAGTGGTCAACTTACAAAAGTTCACAAAATGCCATAGCTACAAGTTCCAGTTGTATCTGCCATGAAATATAATAAATAGGAAAATGCATATCCATAAAAACTCAAGTTAAACACTAAGAATATAATGATATATAATAAACAAACCATCAGCATCCCCCAACTTAAACTCATCCACAAAAGGTTCGATGAAGGATTTCTTAGCAATGGCGTCCTCAATGGTGACAATAGGTGGCTGCACATCTGTATAGTTCACCTGGACAGCACTGGCTGCTGCCTCAGCATGGGCCAGGGTATCTGGAGACATGGATTTTGCGTGGTACTTCAGTTCTTCTATTTATCTTTTATAGTGATTTTTTGAGGGCGTGTTTATTTGCCATCACAAAAAAAAATCATAATAATATTTTTCTTTGATTTTGTCTCCCTGACTAACAGATGTAAATCAATTACTACAAGATGGCCAGCAAATGCTTTGATTAATATACATGTTATGTTATCACCTTGCAACCCATTTAAGGCTATGCTACAAAAATCATGTATACATAATATTGCCTTACCAGCCACTACCAGTCCAATGGCTTGACCAGCATACTCCACTTGGTCTGTTACAAATAACTGAATAATAAAAAATGAACGTCCAAAAAAATCTGACTGATTGCCGCATGTAGTAATAAGAATATAATAGAAAATATATTTTATATCTGGACCAGAAAACATTAAGATTTTCATAACAGGAAAAACATAAAAGTAAAAATAGCCTGGTTTCTACCATCTCCTTCTGTTGTCCAAATTTTCCCATAACATCATTTTCTCCTGGGATGTCTTTAGCAGAAATGAAGCGAACAAATCCAGGTACATTCTGAAAATACAATACAGAAATAAGTTAAATTTCAAATAACTCCATCAATCAGCTGATTAATTTTAACAATTAAATTTTTAAAGAATTTGTTACATTTTTCAAATAACTTGTTACCAACTGAAAAATATTGCAATAAAGAAAACCCATTGACCAAACCTGAGCCACTGCTGTATCAATGCTTGCAATCTTGGCATTGCCTTCAGTGGAGGTGACAAAGGCACCATACAATTGCCCTGGCTTGGCAGGTTGGTCAAGGATGTACATTGCCTCACCAGCAGTCTGAATGATAACAATTGGGAGAGATAAGATACATGTACTGGATTGAGATAAACAGGATTACATTTCTGATGACTAAATCTACTTCGGCAAATTTTTATCGTGTCAATTTCCAGCAGGAGTTGTTTGAATTCTAATTCAAAACCAACATTTGACTATCAGTATGATAGATGTACTTCTACTTCAATATTCCAATCAAATTCTTTTAGTTCAAGATAGAAATTTAGCATAGATTTATCAGCAAAAAGGTTTTAAAGATACAAGAAAACTGTTTCAATCTCAACATTAACTCTGAACTGACTGCAGCATCATCACTGAGCAATAGATTACAAACAGAGTACTATAAAAAATATCAACGGATTTAATTGCTTGGAGAATTATCATAGAGTCCCTTTCATACTGAAAGCCGTGCACTACCTGCTGCCTGGCCAGTACTTTTGGCATAGGTTCATTCAGAGGGTACTTAGAAGGGTCAGTATCAAAGGATTGCTGGCCAGAAGACACTGGGCGCTGGTCAATCAACTTGGTGGCTCCACTTCTCATTCTGGCACCAGCCTTCTCTCCCACAATGCTCAGCACACACTGGAATAGTCACAAATGAACTGAGATATCTATCTACAGTCAAAACACATTTCAATCTGACAATGGGCAAAACAAACTGCACCACTGAAAAGCTACTAATGCTAATAGATCTATCTTTCTCACATAGATATTGATCCCCACTGACAGATTTCAACACAAAAAAAAAAAAAAAAAAAAAAAAACCCAAGATGATGTACACTTTCAGCTCTTCCAAAAATTTGTTCAGTTAAATGACCTATCAACATTTAGTACTTATTAACAAGATTAGCAATATCAATCACAACACATGAAATATGGATCTAGGGCAGAAAATATTTTTCATGCTATTTTAAATCAGCAGGAATTCAGCTGCAAAAGGATCTTTCAACCTTGGGATTTGCTTTTGCAGGAATCTATAACATGACACCTCAGCTCTTTACTGTCCTCAACAAGTTCAAATTCCATTTTTTTTTATTATTTAAATATAATTTGTTAAAGACAACTTCCATTCAGGTGTTGCAAGCAATATCTTAAGACTGCATATTGTGTCACTGCCCTGACCTTGTAAAATAAAGCAACAGCCAGCCTCTTCCTATAGTCTGGACTACCTTCCTCTAGCATTGGGCTGATCTCATTTGCCAGAGTAGAATAGGCACCTATAACATGAAAAAAGCATTTAACAAAAAGTACTGATACAAATACAATGTAAAAGCTACTACAGGGTCAAACAATTTAACTCACCCGTTAAAGTTTTTTGATCAAGCAGGCTTTTTCCAGTTAAATATTCCTCAGTCTGAGAGGCATGTACCTATAAAACAATATGTATTCTGCATAAATACAGTAAGATAAATACAGTATTAACATTTCAATTCATAAAAAACATATATATGAAGAAGAAAATATCTCCTAGTTATTTACCAATAATTTAAATACTTCAATATATTCAGATATCTATATTATATAGTACGTACACAAGATTCTGACATTCAAACCTAATATATACAATCAAATACTTACAAATGTTGAACTAATCCCACCAAACACAATTGATGGTTGTTGGATTATTTTATATTCAGTGTTGTTGTTCACCTTGAAGCGAAACCCTGCCGAGACATAGGCAAGACTGGACTGTAAGGGAAACCAGCACATGTAGAATAACATTTAAAGAATACTATAATTTAGATAAAAGAATATGAAAGTTGAAGACTTCATTCTATCATCTCCTTTACAAAGTACACATTCCCAAAAATATAATCACAAAGATTGTTTTTCTTTCCAAGAGACATATGTTAGGAAGAAATATATATCACTTTTCACCAGTTCAGACAGATGATCACTTAAAGAAAACTAATTAGTTTGTACCTAGGCTTTTGGTTATGTCTCAAATGTTATATCAAAGCCTCTTACAGGGTACATGCTTAAATTGGCAGTACCTATAAATAAAGAATTTTAAGAAAGCTTTTGCATGACTGAAAATATGGACTTCAAAACAATATTTTCATAAAAAATCAGATACAAATCAGCATGATACCTGAACTCTTGGTTGTATCTTGAATGTCCTGACATAATCATTGACAGTCATGGTTGGAAGGACAACGTTGAGAATGACACTCTGTGACATGTCAATCGCCAGGAAGTCTGTAAGGAGTATCCTGGAGACAACCTGTGTCTGGCAAGAAGCTGAATATATGTATAAAATACTATCAGTACAGTGAGAATACAAACTAAAGATGTTAATGCATCTACTTTTGAAATAAATTGCCTACAACCTGAATTAACTTATTTAATGTCAATGATATCAACTGGCCCATTTTTGGATGTTTTTTATTTTATTCGTTTCAGCAATAAAGCAAAGAAAATAATAACTATTTTTCCCCAATTCATCATTGGTAAACTTGCAAATTTGCCTTGAAAAAATTACATCATGACAGATTCCTTATTGACTCCAAAACAAATGTGCGAGTAATGATTTGAGAAAGTCATACAATCCAGACAATGTACCCAGAACAATCTACTATATAGAGTAACATACCAATGTTCAAGACTGCACCAACAGTTTCAAGAATAACAAAAACATCAGAAGGAAACCCTGGATCGTTCTTTTTGAGCATCAAGTTTCCTGCCCACCCTCCTGCCTGTGAAAAAAAATCCCCTCTATATTATTCAATCCATACAAATAGCTTAATTCATATTTATACATCAATGTTATCTATCTTAAAAGGTATTACTATCTTTTATAATTAAGCAATTAATTCAGCTTAAATAGAATTCTGTTTTGCATAAGGGTGAGCATTTCACCCTATACTGTATATTATTTTTATATTTTTTTAATGAAACAATATAACTACTATATATAGACTACTTTTTGTAAGAGGAGAATCCTGAATTAGAAAACTAAACTGAAATTCAAACATGAACTAAATGCATACCAATGATTATGACTGACTAATTAAAAAATGTGTGTAGATTAAACACTTACATTCCTGACGGAGGTATTGGCCACTCTTTTCAAGTGAGTGACCAGTGTGGAACAATAGCTATATCCTGGCAGTGTAGCAACCTCAGTCAATACTTCCATCAATGCAGACAGGCTAAAGTTGGAACCAATGGTCACTGGGGCATTCTTCTAAAGGAGTGACAATAATGTACTTAATCACTTAATTATCAGTCAAATTTTATGTTTCATAAAATATCTGCTTAACAACTGACAGGTGTGTGCTTATTCACCCCTGGTATAACGACATTATTTTTAAATTCAAATAAAATAAATAATGATAAAATAATTGTAATTTTGTACTTACAGAGTACTGATATAATTCTGGTACAGACTTCAAATCAATGTACACATCATAGCTTCCTGGAAAGGAAAGCAAGAATCAGAGACAACCCAACACAGAGTAACCTTGGATTTCATGTGTGGTTGGTCAGCTCATAAATAAGTTAAAATCCACTTTGTAAAAATAATATGATTTAGGCTGGGCTCCTGGGGGCATGTGTATTGACAGTTCTGGATGATGGGACCAAAAAACGATGCATGACATAACTCAAACTTGACCTATTTCCAGATATGACTGTAGAAATAATATAGTACAATTTTTTACGAAATATTGACCATCACTTTAAATAGAAGAACAATCAAACAAGTTCTAACAGTAAAACTTGGAGGCATGACACAGCAACAATGCACAGATCCACCTTGCCGACTTACCCCCTGCTGTGTTTCCCAAGACAAGCTTGGTAGGCTTTGACTTATTCTGCACCACCATCTGGTATAACTGCAGCAGGTTTACTGGTATCAGCCACTGCGATGTGCTCAACACCAAGTGTACTGGCTTGACCGACTTAGGTCCA
Source organism: Lingula anatina (assembly GCF_051362555.1). Taxonomy (NCBI): domain Eukaryota; kingdom Metazoa; phylum Brachiopoda; class Lingulata; order Lingulida; family Lingulidae; genus Lingula; species Lingula anatina. The sequence continues at coordinate 12,230,573 of NC_141767.1, read as the reverse complement.
CACTGTCCAGTGCATGCCTGACCAGTCTTAGGGCACTGTCTGCTGGACAGGTCCTAATATAAATAATCTTGAAATTACTACATGTACGAGTAGGTTACATTGCACATTCACGCATGTTGATATTTAAAACTCCATACGACAAAATAAATGGTAACCATCTGCAGGCAAGCAATTTTTAAATAAAATTTATTATTCTGGATTAAAGATTTATATGCATTAAGGTGTGCATAAATTGTATAAAGTCATATAAACACAATCAAATGGCATCGTATAGTTTCAAATGAATACAAAACACAATCTGGCCAGCTAGAACACACAATCATCTACAACTTTAGAAACCAATGAGTCAAACTCATAAAGACTAAGTAAGTAAAAACAAGACATTTTTGTCTTTAACGAAATCCACTCTTTATATCTTTATGTTTATGAATTCAAGTCACCTCAATGTCTATAACATGGTCTGTGGAATCCACAGCAAAAGTTTTCATGGCATCCAGAATTGGTCTGTACCCTGTGGAAAAAACATTACAGCACATTAAATACCTCTTTAGCTTAACTTGTTCATCTCATGCAGTAACGTAATACCACAGTGCCACCAATAAAATGTACAGCATGCTTCAGCTTCAGGCGTAAATCACTCTAATTTGTATTAAGTCCACATATTACACTTTCAGAGCTTTAAGTCAGTATTGCCTTAATATGTGTACCTGTGCATCTGCATATGTTGCCATCATAAGCATCCTCTATCTGTTCTTTAGTAGGTTTGGGATTGCTTCCAAGGAAACTGTAAGGATCGCATAAACATGTTACTGTAATGACTTAATCTTTTCAATGGGGAAAATACATAATTTGGGAATCTTTAAAAACATATTTTTGTGTAGCATTTGTGGTGTCTTTACTGTATTGGATAGAGCTGTAAGGTAGCCAGCTTTTCAATTTTGTTTCTATCTCTCAATAGAAATGTTTCAATTTTAAGAATTTCTGACTTAAGAAATACAATATCTATAAAATTCCCAATTTTACCCATTGAAAGGATTGATTTATTATTGTATTCTGTGATGGAAAGAGAGGATGTCTTGATCAGATGTAAAATCTCTGTAGCCTAGCTTTGACTGGAATTTACTAACTCTAACATTTCATACAAACTTCAGCAACTGTTAAGAAATCTGAGAGAAACTACCAAAACAGGATATTTTATCAAAATATTTTCTGATTATTATTGTTAATAAATAAGTGAAAATTTTGCACCTCCTTGATATGTGGTAGGGTAATTTTTATGGTAATGTAATGTAATGTAATGTTGTGGTCCAGGGCATGCATTGGTCAGATTGGTTCATCACAGATGTCAAGTTACAGTTATGATTTATCTGTGGACTTTTGATGAATACACTGAAAGACAACCAACATGCACAAAAACCCTGGGCCAAAGAAAATGTTTACAGTTATGGACTATTCCCCAATAAAACACTATATTAAGCTAGTTACCTGTACATATTCATGACCATTCCAGGGCTACAGAACCCACACTGGCTTCCATTGCCATCAGCCAGTGCTTTCTGGATAGGATGGTAACCAGAGAACTTGTCCCCTATACCCTCCACTGTGGTGATCTCCAGATTATGGCAACCATACACTGGCCACAGACACTGAAATATTGATAAATGTGTTCACTTCAAAAATTTTTCATTTAGCACTTCAAATTATATGAAACTATTATTTGATTTAGATTCCAAACTTGCAGCAAGCCATCGAACATTTACTAATCAGAAATCAGAATCATGTACCAAAGAGGAAATATATTAATATATTTATGACATTATGTATGTGGTATTTTAGGGGAATATGCTTTTTTTTCATAAATCTGACACCTAAAATAACAATTTTATATTTTTTTAGCAATAAAAATTATGAGAGGAATGTACATCTTGTCCTTTGCTCTAAACAGTCTGGTGACTACAATGTACGGATAACTTGTAAAACTACCATAACTTACAAGTCTAAATGGGCCAAAGGTATACAGAGGCCAAAAGTCAACATGATAATGGTACCATTTATTCATATGCAAAAACTACAAGCAACCTTAGGAAAATTCACAACTTGCAAAACATGTTTTTTCGTGAATTATTTACACTGTATTATATATATATATATATATATATATATATATATATATATATATATATATATATATATATATATATATATATACAATGTTGTTGATATAGAGCAACACCTCTGAGACACCTTTATCTAAAATTGTGATGTTATCAGTGATCCAGTGCACGCTTACCTAACAGATAATGGACAATACTGACAAAGTCAGTCTGCTATTCAAATACCATTCATTCTTAGCTGCCTTATCTAATCATCAAAACCAGATAGAAAATAAACAACTGTATCATAGTAAAACAAATTTTAGCTTCTTAAATCAAAGATCAAATACTAAATAAACTTTGTGGGACAGTATACAAGAACTTGTCCAACATTTCCCTTGTACTCACAGAATTAATGGTCTGTGGTTTATTGGCCTTGGTGATAGGGTCATATTTGGCGATGGTCACATGGCAGCTACCACACCCCCCTTCATTACACATCACCTTTGTTCCTGTCAGCTTGAGCACCGTTCTTATGTACTCATTTAAGGACATCTCAGCTTCAAACCTGTTATCAACTGGAAGATGTACATAACAGAAAAAAAATAGATGTTAATATTTCAAAAACTGATTTTTGTATGTACTAAAATGTAGTAATCTCTAAGATTGCATTCATCCCTAATTAAAATAATGATCATGAGTTATATAGCCTTTTTCAATATCACCACTTTCTTTAAACATTAAAAGTATATGTAAATCATTAATCTTCTAAGAATTTTTTTTTGAGGATTTATCTTATTCAGTCAACCATTAGCTTACAATTCTGATAGTCAAAAATCCAACAGATATACTGACGAAAAGAAATTATCTACTTTTGCAAAAGAAAATTAAATACGTTTGGTAAGTATCTTATATACTATCAAGAGGACAGCATATAAATACCAACCAAAAGTTGTGATACAGCCTCACCTAGTCTCTTCCACAAGTACGTACCTTGACAAAGCGTTCCATTTACTTTAAAGGAGATGGCTGACTCAAGCTGTGTTGACTTCTTAAACTTGAATTCAGAGCCACAGGACTGGCATGTTCCAAAATATACCCAGAGCCCAAGCTGACTTGTAGTGGAACATGACTAGAACCAAGCAAAATATTCAGTGCATATACATATAGTCATTATACATATAGAATATGGTATTTAAAACGAGTATCAAGAAATAAAAAGCATCTTGTTGTAAAAAAAAATACTTTACTTTAAATATCAAACTGCAAAAAAAACAAACAAACAAACAAAATAAATAGATTAAAAACAAACTTTTTTGAAAGCAAACTGCAATTCACTTAACATTGTGAGCTACTGAACTATCAACAAACTGCAAGTTAGTGACATTTAATCCATACATGATGCACCAACCCAATAGTGCTCAAGTACATGTATCTCATCAAATTATGTAAATAGCCAAAATAGGTACATCTCAGATGTGTATTCTACTGATAATTGCCAAATAAAATGAAATATGGTTCAAAATCAGAATAATTATTTGAAGATCAAAACATAAATTTGAGACACATTATGACTTAAAAAGAATAATTTTGATGACTCTTTTTTTCAGTGTGGAACCAGCTACATGTATTCACTTGACCATAGGGACCATTCCCGGACCCTATCATACTAACTGTGGATCGCTCTATCTCAGAGGGGATTCTCACTAAATTGCTATCAATTTAAGCGGCTTAAATGTCTGTCATGCCTACTGAAGCTGCTAGGGGGTAATTAATTATTGATTAGCAGTAGGCATGTCAGACATCTTCACCACTTAAACTGAAAGTAATTTAATGAGAAACTCCTTGCAGATGGATCTATCCTGTTAGATCGATCTAAGCATGTTAACCCAGTCATACACCCCATTTCCATAGATTTTTAGAACGATCTATCCCTGTAGGGAGTCTCACTAGATTACTGTCAGCTTGACCAGCTTAAGCGTCTGTCCCGCCTACTAAAAGGGGGTAATTAACTATGGTGCCCGCTCGGCTGACTGCAATTTAGCGTGAACCCCCAGGGAGTTAGGTCGATCTAAATCTTAATCTTTAGATCGATCTAAATAGATCTCTGGGAAAGCACCCATACATGTTACTATACATTTAAATTGTTTTTATAAATACCTTCTTTTTTTGCTACTCCATTTTTGCTATTTCTAGATTTATTTATATTACTTAAATATATCCTGAAATCAATTTTTGCTGACCAAATTCAAAATTTGTTGCTATTCATGTATGTTAATCACCAGACATGCTAGTACCTACATGTATGTGTACTATGAACCAGTATTTTGGCAGACGTTTGGCACCTATTTAAGCATGACACATGTACAGTACATATAATTTATGCTGGTAATGTACAAATAGCAAAGGCATTGGTCCAAGTCATCATATACATTAATTGATTTTGGAAATACATTAGAAAATCAAAGACCTATGTGTACAAGTTTAAGGGCATACTGTTTATATTTAAGTACAGGAATTCACAGTGTGACCCAGAGGTGGCATGTGTCAGAGGCAGAGATGAAAATAATCACCAGGATAAACACAGATTTGAATAGTCTAAGCATACTCTGGAGACAAAGCCTACAAACTTGTGTGTGAATGTGCATGTCTGCGTGTGACTCGACTTTCAAAGCACCACTTTGTGCTGTTTCGGAGAGTCTATCTAAGTGCAATACACCACAATACAGCATAATACGAAAACGAGTCCAGATGCAAGTAAACAAGGGAAACGGTCATTTAAAAGAAAATATACAGGGCAATATATATATGTGAAATATTAATATCACTGAAACAACTTTGCCACGACTTGTTTATTGTCTGGTCATCTCCCATGTTGATGAGTGGTTCTTCTTTGCAATATAGTGGACAACCTGTACGTCATTAATAAACCATACCTATTTGCTAATTTGTATCAATTATGGTATTTTAATAAAATTATCTAGTAGTATACTTTGCTTTTATATCAACCTATTTTCTTAGGAATGACAGTGTCCTGTGTTTTCTTTTTTTTCTGGTGTATTGAACTATATTGCGATGTATTGCACATTTTGGGTAGACCTCATTTCATGCCCTATTGCACTTTACACAATGATTATAATTTATGTCCTGGTAAGCTGTACCCAGCAATATTTACCCAGGCTCAGGTATTTTGTGCAGCTAACGTCGCACGACCCAATTTGGGCAAGAAATATCACCTTTTCTAGCCTTGCTCATCTGTGAAATGCTGTATGCTACTAAATGCGAAATTTATCATACACCTGTACAAGAAGGAATTTACCGTATATTATGATCGCACAAAAGCAGCCATTTGTTGATTCATGCATCATGTTTTAAAGCCAAAGATGTGCTTATGTGACAGAAAAAAGTTCGTGCATGCAATGTACGCTTGATCCATCAAATAAATTAAGCAAAACAAAAACAACAAAAAATAAACACAAAGTGTCCAAAATGGGTCTCTGTCCAAAATGGGCATGCGGCGCTAACTCACAAAAAAAACAACAAAGACCATGAAACTTTCTTAAAACAAGAACAAAAATAGAGAAAATAACAATTATGTCACTATTATGCTGCTACCTCGTTCCGCATTTTGGGCAACGCAAAGTATCGCTTGTTCTGTCGCTCATTGTGCCTGATGTCCCATCTGTGTGTGCATACGTAAGTCTTTCACCTCCCCAAATGCGGTCGCATCATGTCACGTGATAAAAACACGACCCACAAGGTAAAGGTCATCCCTACGGACTGCTACAGATTGAAAATTATTATTTTTTCAATAAAATTCTATGTACAATTTTATCTGTAGTATAATATGTTTTTGAATTTTCTTTATGTAACGTTTCAATGTTTTAATCAGTATCTAACCATGCCAACCACTAACAAACTACCCACTGTATTCTGCGGACCTTATCTGCTGGACGGTTAGACGGCAGAGGGCACCACGTCAAAAAGAAAAAGATCAGGTATGTTCCTTATTAAAATGTAAATATAAGAATGGATGTGTTGCTTTTAAAAGTACCTTCATATACTAAACAAATGTCCATTTACCATTTGTAAGAAAAGGAAGCACGGATTGGCGGGTTAAAGAGGATTTATACGTCCTCAAACAGCAACGCCCAGCATTAACCTGATTTTAACTTTCCATTTTCGGGTCTTCTTCGACAAGTTACTTATTATTCATTATGATAGAATAACCTAAATAATAATGCGAAAAGACAGTGTAACTGAAGTAAAGTGAAGTTAGCAAAGTGTCGGACCATTTCTTTCACGTGTTAATGTTACTAAATATTTTTTCTTTAGAATTCGAGATATTAGGGACACTAAAAAGTGGCATTTCAACAAAAGTCACAGATAATCCATACTACTAATAATAATCATACAGAAACATGTTTTTCTGTGTTACGTATATGAAATATGTTTTGTGTTAAGTTCATGCTACGTGCGACTCAAGTGTATTTTTAACTTGTGATGTGTTTATTGAACTCAAATAGTTCTCGTGTTGTACAGTACACATAACTTTTTCTTAAGATACAAAATTAAGGGGGTTAGGTTATACAATATAAATTTACAGATATGTATACTATGGAGAGTCTAACATGTTGTGTTCATTTTTTTGCAGGTATGGTTTAATGCAGTGCCACATGTGTCGTGTTCCTTTCACATAGAAGAAAATTTCCAAGGAATAGCACACAGTGTCAAAAACATAATTATACAATTTTAGACATTTTTGTAGAGTTGACCGGTTTTTCAATCATATTTTTTACTTATCTGTTTCCTTTTTTCTCATTTATTCCTTTTATTTTCAAACAAAGTTATGATGTTTGGGACACTGTATATTTTTCATTTTGGTTACTCATTGACATTGTAAGAATTGCTATTCCTTTTAATTGTCTTGAAGCAACAATCTCCCTGCTGCTTGAAAGCAAGGTTTACTTTTAGAACAAGACTCCAAAATCAAATTTCCTTGTTCAATACTTATTTTTTATTACCTACCACAGCTGTAAAATAGGATTAAAAACTGACAATCAGATATGTGCTGATACTGTATCTGTTTTTAAAGTTGACATTTGTAAATTTGTATTTGTATGCACCATTGAGATTGATGAATACGAAAAATTAGAATTGAATACTAATGTCCATATTTTAAACATTCAGGTATGAATTAGCAGCCATAAAAACTGAACAATGAGAACCAGGCACCAGAGAAGAAAACCAAGTGCCAAACTGAGAGATGGGGCAGAGGACAAAAAGAAGGTAGTCCATAAACGGCCAAATGCTTATGGTAAAGATGCCTTTGAGTTTAATGTGGATAGCATTAACTTCAAAGCAGCCAACAAAAGAGCAAGTTCAGGGGCTAGTTCTATTCAGGCAAAAAAGAAGAAACCTTCCTCTGGCCAGGGTAAAACAAAACCTCAATCATCACAGACTGTGACCAAGGTTGGGTCTGGAAAATCAAAAGATGTGGCATCTAAAACAAATCAACAGAAATTCTTCTATGTTCAGTGTCCAGCAAAGCCATCAGTGTCCAGGGTTCAGGGCACGGCAACCAGTAACACCTCTGTGAAGATTGTTAGTCATGAGGGGACAATAAAGACTACATGTGTACAAACAGTTGCTTCAGCATCTGCAGGTACTCACAGTAACACATTTGTCAGTAGCCAGAGGTTACGAAAACAGAAAACAATATCAGGGTGCCCATGTTGTACAGCCAAAACAAGTTTAACACACAGTCAACTGCCTTCAAAAAATGACTTAGTTTATCACAAAGAAACAAAGGTAAAAACTTCAGTTTCTGCATCAAAGCAACTACTTAAAAAATCTAGTGCTACATCTACTCACACTAGTCCATTTTCAAGAATGAGCCTACTTCCACAGAAGAGACCAAATTCGGGATCTAAAGGAAGTGACTACAGCTGCTTGGACTTCAGACCATCTTCAAAGAAGGCTAAATTGGAATCTGAATCTGACTCTGACTGTATAATCATAAAAGTAAAAGGCCCAGTTTCTACAGATAGGGAAGTACAACAGACGATGAAGAAAAAGAAAATCTGCAAGCCTCCTGTTGTAAACATTGATAATGAACTTAACAGGGAGGTATCCCACCCCTCGGAGATTATAACTCAGGAACAATTCCTCAGTATTTACGGGTTGGTCAGCAAGTCAGTTCTTGAAACAAACAGAAGTGCTACTCCAGAAAACCCATGCAAGCTACACAGATCTCCAGGTGGCAAACTGCGACGACTGAAGACTCACAAATTCATTTCCAAATTCACATCCCGCAAGCTGCACCTTGACCCAGCTAAAGTGGTCAGTCCGTTGGCTGTGCTGAACAAGAGCAGGGGGCACCTAGGCCACATGTCCAAAGATATCCTGCGTCTGTATGATGCTCACTGTGGAAATAAAATGCCTCTAGTCAAACTCAACAAAGTTCTGCCAGGTTTGACTGATAGCCAAATTCAGCCTAGTTCATCTTCATCTTTGAAACTGTTCACTTCCTCAAAGCAAGATATCATAGCACGTTGTGATAACAAACATGCTATCTCTACAGACAAAGTTAGAGCTGGTGTTTCTGGAACCTGTGTTTATCCACAATACTCCATTTCTGACACTCATGAAGCTAGGGAGAGAAAAACTCCCCCATTAGAATGTGATGAAACGCTCAGTGATACAGACTCCCCTGGCGAAAAAACTGGTATTAAACAAGCAGGCTACTCCTTGTTTAGAATCTCAGACAATGTGGTGACTTGTATACAAGGGGAAGTGCATGCAGAGAGTGAGGAAACCCAAGAGTTGAGGAGTCCAGAGAGGGTAGATGAGCTGTCTTTAACTTGCAATGAGGAGATGATGAAAGAGAGTGACGAGTCCTATGGTCAAGATGATACCAATAGCCAGGAAACATCTGACACATCCTGTATTAATGAAGCCAGCATCCTTAATGAACTTCAGCCACTGAAAGACATAAATCCTGTTGAGGAAGGTGCAGCATCAGATAAAGCAGAGCAAAGTCACCTAGTAGATTTTGAGAACTTGTTACATGCTCTGGCTCCAGAGAACAGTTTGATAAGGCAGTTTTCTGATCTCAGGAAGGATGACAAGCAAGCGTGCAATGTTGATGACTATAAAAAGATATCAGAAGATGTCAGTGATATCAATACAAAAATGAATGTTGTTTTTGATATGGGCAAATGTGATACAGACTGTGAAGCAAAATCTCCCGAAACAACTGCTCCTGAAAGTTTTAAACAAAATTTTGATGGTTCACATTCATCTACTCATTCAGATTTTGATGAAAACCAAGTCAAACGAGAGGCAAACAGTCAAAATTTGACTGACAAATGTAGCTTGAATGTGAAAGTAGAAGGGCCATGTCTGCTTTCAAAGAAGGATGACGGGTCCTTACCACTAGAAAGAAACCAGCTTCTTTTAATGAAAGATGGTGCTAGACCTACCACAAGTGATCAGTCCAAAGATCTGATAGCTGCTGAAGATGCTCCTCTGGTAGAATTGGGTTCCTGTAATGATAACGCCATAAGCAAGAAAGTTGGTGTAAATAATGGTGATGGTGTAAGTAGTGACACAGGCAGCATCTCACAAGTGATCTTTCCAAGTGACTCTGAAATATCTAAGGATGAAACTGCCATAATGACCAGTCCAAACTGTGAAGATACAGCAGAGTTTGAATGCCAAAAAATTAAAACACATTGTGCTGTCCAAGATACAATGTGTCATTTTGATGGATTTAAAACCTTGGAAAATTCTGTCCATGATCCAAAAGCTACTTCAGAAAATTCTGACGAAGGAAATTTAGCTTCTTTACCTCAACCAAGTGGATTGAGTATTGAAGAAGCAGTTTTGGAACCTGAGGAGATAACAGGCTCAGAGTGCTATGTTGAAAGCTCACTTGTCAAAGTGGCAAGATCAGAAGATGGTGATTATTCATCCATCATAGACACAGCTGAAAAACTTAAGCAGGAGATATCAGAGAATGCAGTTATGGCCCTAAAGGAAGCCCTTATAGAGAGCATTGTAGAACAAGGTCTCTCTGAGGATTTGATTCCAATAGTTGACTCTGAAGAAGTGGTTGTTGGAGCATCTGGTTTTTCCACACAGAACTCTGAAGATCAGGGGACAACAGCCAGTGAATGTATAGACATGGAATCAGCAAGTTTTGATGAGAAAAAACATAATATTGTTGAAGAAGATACCTCTGAGGGTGACCCTATTAAGCAGGTAGATAACAAAGAGTCAAGTCCATCCGGAAGTATGCCTCTGCTGACCACTTTACTCACAAGTACGATGGAGACAGACTCCAAACTCACTACCATCACAGACACCTTGGTAGAAAAGCTGTGTGCCATGACAGATGAGACTACAATGGACTATGCTACACTGAAAAATTTGTATAACATTCTTCCCAACGAGACGCTTGACCTTGACCTGCCAGTGGAATATGAGAATGAAATTTCCACAAGGTCAAGGCCAGTGACACCTGAACATGACATGGTGCCCACTTACTTCCCTCCTGCAGGAGAAAGGCGTGAAAGGGAGACCTCACCAATAATTGAAGAAGGGGTTCCAGCTCAAGAGGTTTATGGAGAACGGGTTGAAGTAGAGCCAGGGTCCAGTACGGCTGACCAGCATTGTCCAAGCAGTACAACTTCAGCCATTGCTAGCAAGTCCCCTGCTATGATGAAAATGATGAAAGTTATTTTTCGCCCCATGAGAAACCCATGGATTTGTGGACAAACCAGTCTTGATGTCAATGATGTTAACATGCCACGTGCATGTCGCATACCTCACATATGTGATGTGTGTTGGGTGAATGATCATGCTTATTGTCGCAACATGAAACGTGGAAGTGCAGCTCTTGGAAGCTGCCTGCATAATTTCAAACCATGTGAGCATTTTACCTATGATACTCTTAAAAAGACCATGGACGTCATTGAAATCAAAGGTTTGGCTCCTAGACAGTTGCCCAACATATTGAGGAGAAAGAAAAAAGACAAATGAGCATCTTATAAATTTGTTAAATCTTCATTAATTCAACAATATCTACTATAGATTTGCATGAGAATACATGCATAGAAAAGATATTCTTCTAAAGATATAAAGTTAAACCATGTTTGAGAAAGTACATTTAAGAGTGATAAGATGTACAAGACATTATTGTTGTTATACAGGTGTTAAAATACATAATGGAAGACATACTATCAAGAGTGCAATTTTAGGTATTACCACAGACTGTAAGTTATGTAGTTGCACTATTTATGTTGTGCATGCTTATGTGCAAAGGTTTCCTAATTTTTTTTGTTTATTCGACAGTTTTGTTTAGCATGGAATGCATTTGAGTATATAAATATAATTTACGAACATATAATATTATTTACGAACAATTGAAGTTGCTTACAAGCATTTGTTTAGATAGATAGATATTCATTTGTTAGCTTTCCTTGCAAGCTTCATTCAGTTAATAATTCAGAAAAAGTCTATTATTCAGATAATGGTATGTTTAATGAGTCATTTAGTGTTTATTTCATCAGGGATGTTACAGAAATAAATTAAAGAATTTCATCTTTTTATTTGACAAGCTCTTTCATATTTTGAATGTTACAGGTGTGCATAGACTATAAGGTACTTTTTATGTCATGTGTCTTGTGATTGGTAATCATTATAATATTTATTGTCACTGTACAGAATTATTTAATGTTGAAAATGTTTTTCTTCAATGGCATATATTCATCAGAAAGCAGCATGCTAACCACAAATGATATGTTAATTGGTTATATTTTTCCACATGGACACCATTGTCTTTTACAGCGCTTGACCACAGATTGTTTACAATATATATAATCAGAAAAAGAAGTATCTGTAGGATTGTTAACCTTTTAAAGCTTATGTTATGCCCTATTTGATTTTGACTTATGTAAGTGGTGTATGGATCAGTTATATCTATATCTTCAATTCTGTAAGTTCTGTTTCAGTCGTGTCATTAAAGTAAGGTATCTACATTCAGAGTAAAAAATATATTGTGATTATGAATATTTTTTTCATTTATTCTATCATCTTATATTTTAACATGATCATTGCCCAGGTATATTTCACCTGTATCCAGTAGGCTCATTCCCATACACACCATTGATCTTCATGAATCAGCCCAACTATTAGGGTACTCTCGCTGACTGCAATCAGCTTAACTGAATGACATACTTCTTCTTGCCGTTAAGTAGAATACAGATTGGTTGATGATTATATGAGTTTGTTAGAAAAAGGAGCAGGTGTGTCATTCAGTTAAGATTGGTGGGTTGAATTCAATAAGCATGGAATGGATTCTTCATATCATTCTCTTTTACATTTTCAAGTAAGCAGTTTGTAACTATTAAATACGAAAATTTACAATCATCCTACTTTCATAATGATGTGGAAGAGTATCACAAAAGGCTTAATTCAAAGTTCCACATACAAGTACTGGTTTCATCAACAGCAAATGATTATTGACAAATATTGTCGGTTTTGGTAAGAAATTGATTTTCTTGGCAATAAAACACAACTGCTCATTTATCCATATATTACTGGCCCTTTTAAACTTACATTTCTAATTGTAGCAGTGCAGTTGCCCCACACTACATCTAAATAATCTAAATCCAACAACTTGAATTTGGAATAACGCATTACAGCTCTGTTTTGCCACCAGATGTTTTGGGAAGATTGTCAATTTTACCCTGAATGCCAAACCACCTGTTATAGGCTAAGAGAGCCACATTACGTCCACCTATGGCACTGGTTTCCATGCAGGATGCTGCCAGCTCAATGCTATTCAAATAATACATCTGATCATGAAGCTGGAAATTTAGTAACTTTTCTGATGATTTATAATGGGGGTAGGCCATCCAGTCTACCACATTCTTAGAATCTATTGTAGTAAACAATTCGCCCAACTGCTCATCACTTAGTGGTTCTTGAGAGAAAACTTTATAAACTGGATGTGATTTATCAACGGTCCCATGTGGATTTCTATGCTTTTTATCAACTGGTCTTTGGAGCCCTATACTATTGAAAATAAGGTTGGGATTGCTGACTAATATTGCTGTAGGTAAGTCGTCCAACTTCTGTTGACCAAACTTGCTAATGTTAGGCACACCTCTTACATATGTAGCTACAGTGCGATGGAAATCTTGATAGGTTTTTGGTGTTTCCGGAAAACCATGGAAGTTCACCTTCTTTGAATCTTGGTGAAAAGGAGTGGCTATGATGACTATGTCATAAGCTTTCTTCACTGGACTTGAAGAATCTTTGTTCAGATATTGGACCTAGTTGTAACATAAATATTTACATAAATAATGTAAACATAAATAAATTACCAAATTGTCTTTGAATATACCAAGGTCACATATATGCATATTACTTTAATTAAGCATATCTTTCACCAACCAATGGCAAAAACTATGATATTTTTCCTCATTTTCTATTGAGATTTATTATCATTAACATTTCCTGAAAATTCATGCTTCTGAAAGACAAGATCCACAATTTGATCTCAAAAATGGTGATTAACCCTATCACCTAACGCAACATTAATCATTACTGTCTCAACTAGCACATGGGATCATTCCACAGAATCCCATACACATATATACCTCGTACTGTTTTCCTGTCAGTGTGATATCTGTCACTACTGCCATATTAAGGTTGACCTTTGCCTCCTTAATTAACCCCTCAGGTACTCTATTATTACCGCCTTCTACTGACCATAGTCCTGGCTCAGCCCCTGCAATGCTGACCGAACCTTCAAAAGGGAAATTGATATAACTGAAACCAATGCCAAACTGACATGAATTTCAATCCCACTTCCACTGAAAACTGAGACTATCAAAATTTGTAAATTTTCATTATCTTACGAAAAAGCTGTCTTGCAAAATAATTAGGACGGAGGTATTCAATTTCAAATTCATGATATGTTAATGTAAAATTACTAGTCTTGGACAAATTACCATAATTTAACTTACGCTGAACATACCTACAAAACCTTGAACATTAGTTGTCTGTCCATAATTAGACATGAGAGCTCCTCCTACAAGTTCTTTAATGAATTTCTCAGAGAAGCCAGCTTCTGAAAGAGCTGCTTTGGTGGATACGTGGGTCATCTCTTCAAACTTTGGTGACATGGCTTTAAGCAAACCACTGGTGGAGGTGAAGGCCATGCCCTGATCTTGAAGATCATAAATTCTATGACAAAGGTACCAAAAATCAATTCCATGATTTAACATTTGAACATTCCTTTTTAGATTTTACACGAGACTAAACACTTGGTCAATATACATACATGTACATGTGCATAAACATAATAATAGCTCATACTTTTCTATTATCATTGTGATTTGAAAATTCTGCTTTTTACAGGCTCTGTAGGTCATACTTGTAAATATATTTTGATGTGTCTTTGCCTTTCAATATCAGTGAAAACTTAAACTCTTAAATATTTAATAATCACAATGAAGACAAAATTATAGTGATAATAATAAAACTAATTACCTACTGAACTTGGACAGTAAATCCTGAATAAAAAAATTCAACCGAATAACATCATAACCATATCGCCACAGTAACTTGGAGAACATCACCAAGCTGTACTTGCTTCCTGTGAAGACAAACTCCTTTCCATCATAGATTCCAAGGACACCTCCCTTGTGATCCACAGTGTCCAATTCTACAAAAAATGCAAAGTGTGCACATACTCAAATATGTAAAACCACACACAATAATATTCACCAAAATAACATATACATCTGTAGAACCATGCATATTAACATTATGTATATAAATGTAACAAGAATATAATATAAAACTGTCAAAATTGCAGTTTATATCACACACAATGAAGCATATGTTATTCAGTGAAATCACCGAGTTTCACAGCACTGACATCAACTTTCTTCTGTCTATACTAGCATATACATATACACTTCCTTACACCCTTTTCAGGCCTACCCAACTGCCAGATTGGCACCAAATGAACCCGAATTCACTGGTAGATAGGACCACACTACCTGTTTTCAAAATGTGCATCAGTACGCATTTCTCAGTATCATACCACAGAACAAATTTTGAGATGCAATACTTTCCAACCCCGCTGTGAATCATCACTATCACATCGCGTACATGTACTAGGCAAGAGAGGTGTTGCGTATGATTCTTGAAAAAGGGTGGTGTGGTCCGATCTACCAGTGAATTTAGGATCATTCGGTGCAGAGTCTGGTAGTTGGGCAGGCCTGCTATTGGTATGCACCTAATAGAAGTGAGATTATTCAAGGTTTGGGTAAATGTGCGCAGTATAATACGCAAATTTAACTGGACACACACAATGACAAAGTGATCCTCCAAATAAATTAATGTAAATTTCCATATTTATAATAAAATAACATACCCAGCATCTTGGTGAAATTCTTCATATAAAAATTTCTGGGATGCAGAATGGTTCCTCCAGAATCATACCTCTTCCCATCAATGGTGATGGTCCTTAACCTACCACCCACTTGTTCTGCCTCATATAAATCTATAGTGGTATCCTTACCAAATAGTTCTCTGCAGTAGTGAGCTGCTGAGGCCCCTCCAATACCACCACCAATAATTGCTATAGAGTGGACAAAAAGAGTGACACTGAGACTATGATAAAATATACTAAGAGATTTTGTCTGGAAGATCATGCATTTTTCTAACAGAACTATTAGAACATTTACTTCAATGGGGTTTGATTTGGTAAATTGTTATTAGTGTGTACAGTTTAATCCTCAATCTGGCAGTCCTAACAGACAATTGACAGAGCAGACTTTTTTTAAAGGAGTGGGGGAGGGGTATTATTGGTACTTTTGCAGTATTGCCCCCACCCTGTTACTCTCTAATTTTTAATGCTAATCAAAACTAACTTAGGTGATGATATTTAGAAGGCATAAAATTTCATGTAAAAAACACCTTTAAATTAGTAAATGAATTGTCAAAGAAATCAAAGAGTTATATGATGGGGGATATTGCAAAAGTGCCAAATTATTACATTCTTAACAGGATGTTGCTAGTTGTGTGAAATGCCCCTGTATTAGTACGTTCCAGACTGTTGAGGCCCGGGAGGAGTGAGGGGCTTATCTCTGAGAAACTCCAAACATGGACAAAATTACATTATTGTGTCCAATCTCCAAACCTAATTAGGTCTACCTCCACTCAGATGTCTGCCAGTGTTAACACTAGAGTTACAAAGTACAGTGTACAGGCTGCAAGGGTAAATTGGGGCGGGGGTGTAACGACTAGGAACTCGACTCGTTCAGATTGATCCCCAGAGCCTAGCAGCCTGGACTCGTCATGTACGTACAGTTACTGACGCAGTGATCATAATGAACGTCTGTACTTCATATCACATTCTCTTTGACTGTATAACTACTTTTAAAAAAGCTACGAGACAATTGTGAATATCAAAATGACCCCTGATAAACTCTTCGCTACGCCCTCGACTAATCTAACCATGTCGTAGGCCTACCTATTTTTGGTGCCTTCTCTTCGCAGAGTGTAAATCTGCACATAAGAAAAGAACTAAATACAAGCAGACTCAAAGGCGGCATCAGTTTTGTAAGCACCGTCATCGTTACGAAAATCTAATCTATTTATGAGAGTACTTCATATCCGTTCGACACGCAACAAGGCAAACCAAACTCACAACCGCACATGCAATTATTTTTCATCAAAACAAGATAGAGGGGATCATTTGCAAGAAAAGCCATTCTTCAATCCACCTAGCCCACGGCTTTCAGCGCTGCTCTACATAAAAATTTATTTGAAATGGTTGATGCTGTTATCTAGAAATTACCTATAAAACACACTATAATGACTAGGCAAAACTCAGGAGATTTTATACGTTTGAAGGGACACCTTGCGGCAAAGTTGATAGCAGCAATGTGGGGAGTGGGCACGCAGATTGCTTTTATATCCGTCTTATGTAACACCCCATTTCCATAGATTTTTAGATCGATCTATCCCTGTGGGGAGTCTCACTAGATTACTGTCAGCTTGGCCGGCTTAAGCGTCTGTCCCGCCTACTAAAAGCTGTAAGGGGTTAATTAACTGTGGTGTCCGCTCGGCTGACTGCAATTTAGCCTGAACCCCCAGGGAGTTAGGTCGATCTAAAACTTAATCTTTAGATCGATCTAAATCTCTGGGAAAGCACCCTAAGACATGAAATTTTAAGTCTCAGCAAGTAAAAAGATTTTTACTACACGCACCAGCTGTAGGCTTGACATGGTCAATTTGTTGCTTGTTTAAGCTTTTTTCTTAAAGATGAATACAGCCCACCCCAACCCGACGCTCTGCAAAAAAAAAAAAAAAAAAAAGAAAAGAAAGAAAGAAAGAAAAAAATGCACTCTGAACTCAATTTTAAAACACATGTGAAAAATCTGTTCCTGTCTACAAACATATAGATATGACATTGCATTTCATCGAAAAATGAAAAAATAAAATACCTTTTTAAGCGTTGGTACTGAAACGTGACATGTTAAGTTTAGGCCTATGTGGTGCTGTAAATTAATGTTTGGACAAATTAATTTCGATAATCAAAGAGAAAAAAGAAATAAAAACAAACCAAAAAAACTTGTTTACGCCTTTTCATTATAGGAAGGCTTATCACAGGAAACGCGCATTGAATGTGCGGATCTACAAATGAATCCTTACGATGATAAATTTGTTCCTAATGACATTTTCTGTGAATAATAAATTATTTTCTTTTATACCACCGGTAGGTTTGAATTTGCTTAATACACTCATATGCGTATACAAATTATCGATTATGTATATTATATTATAGGCATATATAGACAATATGGGGGACTCGTGGCATAAAATAGACCTACTGTACATATCACATAATTTTCTTGGCGTGATTATCTATATAGTAGGCCTACAAACCGATTATCAGTCTACAGACTTTCAAAAAAAGAAATGCCTAGAGAATAATGTTTTTTAAGATCACTGAAGCCGAGTTCATTTCCCGAAATAAAATAATATGCGAGGAGATTTATAAGTAGGCCTACAAGTAGGCCTATATATCTAACTTTTAAGTAATATGCCTCTGAGAAAAGAGAAAGGGAAGATGTAACACAACCTTAGTCCTATGCACCCCGTAGAACCTGTTTCATTTCAGGCCTGCAAAGTGCATTTCTAATTTTTTTATTTGAAAAGCTCAACTCTTGCCAACAACTCTTGTTTTACAAATATTATTAATGCAATTAAGTTCTCATTGTGCTGTGTAAGTGTTGTGTTTGACGTGACTTTGTTTCCTATTTTTATTCAAGCGAATATAGCAGTAAAAACTGCATGAAAAGTTTATTCAGACTGATGTATTAGCTAAACAGCAGGCACAATTATTGCAGTTTCTTTGCGGTACATTGCATATTGAAACTTTTCCTCCGTCGTAATGGGCTTTTTGACATATTGCATAGCAACCATCATTGTAATTTAGAAAGGTATAATTTTCAAAATAGGTATTGTGAACCAACGCCCCCAATAAGGACGGGTGTTTTTACATGGGACGGGAGCTTTAACACTATTTTTAGCCAACTTATCAACCCCCGCGTGTGTCACGGTTTATTTTGGATCTGACTTTTATCGCAACTTGCTATCGATGAACAAAGTTGAATGTATGCACTATAAATGCAAGTTTTTCCAGCTAAGAGATTAATTGTCGACCTCTGGGTGATAAAGCCACTACAGTGCGTTTGCACAGCTTCACGACTTAGTAACGTTATCGGGCCTGAAGGGAGGGAAAGTTGACGTGTGAATTACTGTATACTCAGCCTAATGCAATAGTCACGGATACCGTTCCAGGCGAGGTGGCACAGACAGAGAGAAGGCCAGTCAGCAGATTTTACGACAGCAAACCAGAGCTGTGCTGTCATACTGTACAACAGTGTGTGAGTCACAGGGTATAGTCTTTTTACGTGTTAGTCCCACTAGACATTTGCATCAAGAGGACTATATAATACCAACACAGCTTGTTTCTGGAATGATGGGTTGCTGTTAAACCAACAGTTAATCCGGGAATTTGATTTTGAAAACAGTAAGTGTTATTTGCTTTTCGAAGAACAAGGGATGACATTTGTCTTAATCGTCCAAAAGAAACGGCACCAAAAGAAAGTACAATGTTATTGCGCCTGTTGTTCAAAAGGCACACACGCCTGATGCGTGAGCTACATGTAGAAATGTCGTTAAATACATATACAGGATATTATAATCTTTGTTAGTACAAGTACGGTTTTTACAAAAGTTATGAACTAAATATAATAGACCAATGGTTGTAGAGAAAAGAAATGCGAAATAGAGCGCATACGCAGCAGATAAATACTAGTTCCGTGAATGTGAGCTTAACTGGCCTAACTGATCTGATGGTTATAGGGGTATCCAAGGGCACAACTTTCAGTTGGTACCCATATCTGTGATGTCCAGGTTTATCAGTGGCGGTGCGTATATCCCTTATCAGGTCTACGAGATCTGTTTCGATCAACAGGATAAAAACTGATTTCTCACCACTTGCAAGTTATCATCCTTGCTAGAGGTGTAATCTAGTATGCCCTGTATTGTTACCTATGGTCATTGTGACTCCATGGGGGCCGAAACTGTAGAAAACTGAATTTCACAGGTGGTGGCTTAGGTTTAGCTGTGAGTGCCTGGGAACAATATAGCATATCGTGAACTCACACGTCTGTTAGAGAAACAGTTGTAGATTTATAAGTCTAGTGCATGCTATGAGTCTAGTACAATTTATACACCTGTCAGTATAACCCAGGTCAGGTGAGATGTGACACTTGTTACTTTTGCCCGTCACCTGTCTTCTTCTAAGTACAACGTTTGAAAGATGGACAGAAACGGCCATCTGAACACCGGTGACAGCGAAAGGTGTGAGAGGAGGCAGCTCACTGCACGGTAAAAATAATAGTCATAGATCGTCAGTGGCACAATATTGGTCTCCATCAACAGCTGTAACTGTGGTGACGTTTGAATTACTATTATTACTGTTGTAGATGATGGTGATATTGGCGCGTCAGAGAAGGATTACCACTGTAAAATGTGTTCCCCCAACAATTAACGGTCACTCTCGGTTGTGTTAGGGTATGGTAAACGTAATACAGGACTCTCCGAGGGCTGGTAAAGGCGGAGCCTTTAATAAATATGCTGTAGCCTTAATATTTAAGTTTTGTTTAATTTTATGTCCGGAATAATTTTATTATTATTATTATTATTATTATTATTATTATTATTATTATTATTATTTTATTTTATTATTATTATTTTTATTTATTTATTTATTTTTGATAATGGAGATAGCCCTCTCCTTTCCTGTACTGGATATCCGTATCAGATTAATCTTTATTCGGCCAACAAGCCTTAACGTCAAACGATTATTTTGACGGCTGTTTTGACTTCTTTTTACGGACACAAACAATTTATCAATATGATATTCCAGCGAATTTTATTTCAAACGCCCATTTTCTTAAGTGGACTTGAGATATTGCTTGAAAAAGCACATTAGTTATATTTCTCCAGGACGCAATGAAATTACATGAAACATACACCCTTATAGCTGTTCCGAGATTTAATTTGATGGATTATTTTTATTTTCATTACCTGATATGGAAGTTTTGGGACACCGTGTAAATTAAGTTTGGACGTCGATGCTTCGACTGTACCGGTGTAGATGTTCTCTTTCTGGCTTAATTTCGGCTGGTAGAAAATTCCCCTCAAATCGTGACCTGGTATCTAAAATACGGACTGATGTTAATCTGCATTGCTGTGTAATATGTATGATTATGTACGTGTAATGATATGCAGGTATAAAATAGTGGACTAATTTCTTTATAAAAAGATTTGAAGGGAATGCGCCTGTTCTTATGTTATGAAGTGCATAACATATCGACATCTGTCTTAACGCCACTGTTGCAGGGACAAGAATGTGTCCTTGCCGCGTTTGAGTTAGCTTCTTTGTCAATTATTAAAAATTAACAAGCCACGTATATCTTTGATACACTTGTCTTTGATGATAAACCGCGTTTATTTTCGTCAACAATAAATAGAGATGAGGTAAAATGAAGGAATACAGCAGGACTTAATCACTTATCTGATGTATAGTCGAATGTAGTCGACCGAGAGATAGATATGAAGATATTATATGAATTGTGTACATCATATAACCCGCATATTGTCAAACC
Organism: Lingula anatina; assembly: GCF_051362555.1. Taxonomy (NCBI): domain Eukaryota; kingdom Metazoa; phylum Brachiopoda; class Lingulata; order Lingulida; family Lingulidae; genus Lingula; species Lingula anatina. The sequence goes on along the minus strand of NC_141767.1, from coordinate 12,209,209 downwards.
AGGCGACTCTATTTTCCAGTGCCGATCACTGTGACACTTGCAACAGCTGGACGCAGGTAGACGGTTTTCATATTTTGGTTCACGTGAGTCACACAGGTGGATTGCTCTCTGGGAAAACACCAAGCTGCAGTGACTGGGCTTTATCGGAACAGGCATAGGTGAGTGTTTAAATCGCTCTTCCTAATCATTTACATCACCTGTCTTATGAATTTTCATGAACCCACCTGTCTGTGTTCCGGATTAATCAAAGGTATACGCAGTGTGTTTGACGCTACTTTTCAACAACAAATAATTATGTCATGTTAAGTGGTGTCTCCGAGATTTGAGTTATATACAAAGGTGAGGATGAGCAACTTAAGTATGGTAGATGTCCCTTGTATCAGGTAGGCCAGTTTGTCTTTTATGAAGGGGGATGGTTCTGAATCATATGGTATTATTCCTAGTTTGAGAGACCTAGGATCCATACTCGAAACTATAATGGAAATGAGAAAGAACTAATAGCTTCATTCGCCTACCCGCATCATCCTTCGCAATGCAAATATGAAAAAGCAGCTCCAGTAAAACACTAAATATTCAATAAGTCAGACTGATCTGAGATGATTTGATAACTTAACATTTGAATTAAATACTGCAGGCCTTGTGTGTATATGCCAGGACACATCTCACTGTTGGATTACATAAGTACATACAGACGGTGCAGTCTATTTTTCTCTTTTAAAGCATCCTACTAACTTATTCGAGCACATGCATATCTCATTTTAACTAGAAAATGCCGCTTGACGCGGATCATGTGCTGTACCTGTATATACTAAGGGGTGTTTGCCCACATACACACAAGGAATATTAATAGTAAGGGTGGATCACAGTTCTCTGGATGTGTGTGTGTGTGTGTGTGAGAGAGAGAGAGAGAGAGAGAGAGAGAGAGAGGGGGGGAGGGAGAAAAGGAGAAAAAACGTAAATTAGTGTTTCCATGCGTGAAGGTGTGGAGGAAAGATGGAGCCTAACAGATCATCGTTACAAACCTTAATGTTCGGCTTGCCCCTCCTGTACAGACAAGCCACACAAATATCAAAATTGACTATAGACCCTTCTTAGTAACGCCGGACGGTTACAATATAAAAGTTACAATATATTTAAGAGAAAATTGCTGAAATACATAAAGAAAATGTTAATATAGGCCTTTATTTATTGATGGAAAGATACAAAACGACGCTGATAAATCCAATCGCTTACACAGTTGAGGCATCTCCTTTTGTTAAAGTGACAGAGGGGATACATGTGCATGTCACGACACGCGCATTCATGTGTCTCTTCGTTAACCCACGGACTAATCTTGAATTCAGCATAATAAGACGCGGTTCAGATCACGATTTTATCCAAAATTTTATTTGCTTACGTGTGAAAATGCGGAGGTGTGTTTTATACCAAAGACCATAAAAGATGTAAATATTGATCTTGTCTCATTTTAAGTTGTTCGTGTAAGTGTTTTGGGTCATTACTAAGGGGTATTTGCCCACATATGCTGTGCTCTGCTAACAGGATCTGAGCTGAAAGGTGCAGATTATAGAGTAGTATGTACAGTCAACCTCAATACAACATCATCATATTTGAAAAAAGTATGACATGTGGATACCTTTTTTATTTCCAGCATTTGTAATGGTACGTTAGATTTATTATTTATCTAATTTTTTCGTTAGTTTGGCAAAATCTTTGCTAAATTAATATTTGGTGGGTTCCCGCACTTCGCCAATCTGTACTATATACCAATTAGTATCCATTTCCCTATCAGCATTTTAAAATAATGCTTTATCAAAGGTAAAAATTCAAAATCCAGGACTCGAAAATCCGTTTGTTTTACCGTAAGGTATGTTTGGTAATCCAGTTTGGACACATGTGCCTGTGAGTGAATGCACTGTAAAATGTGTGTTTAGTCCTGCTGTACATAATGTCCGACTTCGGGAACTCGTGATCAGTGCTTTATTTTTTGTCATGCTTAAATCATGCCGTGTTAAGTGTATAAATATATCGTCAAGTGCATTCTCATTAGCTTTCTTAGCTTGTGACAACAGTGTTGAAACAATGGTCAGATTGTCACATTAAAACCGCGAACAAAAATAAGTGATAACTAGATGGACCAAAACCCATTATTTAGTGCACCATTGTACCGATGATGATGTGAGATAGATCTTGATGTTAAAATAAGATCTAGTGAGCGTTAAAAGCCTGGGCCCATTTGTAAACACATGTAAGAAGACATTTCTAGAATTTAGAAGCTTTCATTGTAGACAAGTACACCACTGAAGCGGTAGGTACATTTATAAATATCCACACCCCAGATTCCCACTCTTATAATATGCAGTCACGGCTTCTATTCCTGACATCGAAACGTTTTTAATGCTTTAGATGAGCGCTGTCTCTTAACAGCCTAATATTTTACAATGATTCTCCTTAGAGTTTCTATCCTGTAGCACTGGGATACATATTGGTGAGCTTAGGTTTATTAAAGTGCCAACCTTGATTTTATCAGGAATAAAATTAACAGAAATTTGAATTTTTAAAAATAATTTATAACTTGGTTTAAAAATTCCATTATTCAACGTCCTTTCATGCTGTTTCATTGATGGACAGCAACACAAGACTGAAAATATAAATTGCAAAATAAAAACTCTCGGTGATTGTAAGTAATTACTCGATTTTTGTGTATTTTCTATTTATTGATAAACATAAAAAGCTCAATATGATATTCCTTTATGATTTCCTCTGACGATAATAATATTGAACATAAGGAAACTAGAAAAAGAAACAACAACACATATCAAATATCATACATCAGTAGGCCATGATTACAGGTGCAGAATACAAAGTGTTTTAGTATACATGCGCGTGCTTGTTGTCATTTTAGAAATGTCTTTATTGTTAATTATATACATTCGTGACGTTTGTTCAACTGACACCTTGTATTATTTTATTGCAGCTTTTATGAGATTGTATCTAGGCTGCTTTGGCGGGTTACTCCTCAAGATCAAGTGTAACCATTAACTACCGAGCGCATGGTATTCTATACCGCCTTGGAGAAGCAAGCTTACGTCGGAATTCTAGGATTTACACGTCATGGTGTCAACGGAACCGTGCCACTTAGGGGCACACTTCCTTGGGAAATGAATTTATTCACACACGCTTGATGTATGCAGCAGTCTCATTTTATATTCATAAAAGGTGAAAACTAAGTCTTGATGGGTGACGTTGAAGTACTGGATAATTCTAGTCAAATTGGACAGCTTTTTGAGGCGTGTGATCTAGATGGTTCTGGGTATATAGACCAGTCGGAGTTGGCCAGATTATGCACAGAACTTACCACAGACGAACTTGGAGATGTCTTTAAAGAGTTGGACAAGGATGGGGACGGCCGAATCAGTGTGGCAGAGTTTACGGAAGGATTTAAAAGCATATTGATAGATAAATCGAGGAAGAAGAGCTTGAAGAGGGGGAACTCCATTTTAAGTCAAGGTGGAACTGGAGATGATTTTGCCAAGAGACTGGACGAAGGGCTCGAGGCGCTTTCTTGGTAAGTTTTTACTTTTTTGTCCTTCGCCAACATATATTTCAGGCCGTAGCCAGCAATTTCAAAACGGGGGTTCTTTTTTTTTTTTTTTTTTTTTTTTGAAAAAGTGAACCTTTTACCATGAAACCTAATGTGCCTTGATAAAATTTTACCCAGAGGGAACCTTTTCCCAGCAAAGGGGTGGGTTCTTTCGAACCCCCCACCCCCACCCCCCCACCCACCCACCCGGCTACGGGCCATATTTCAGGAGAGGAGTATGCTAGGTTGTGTGTGTTACTTTTCGCATTTATGATGAATGATAACGCCGTAAAAGGCCCAGCAGACGCGGAGCTTGTGTTAATAGGGGTTCATAACTTCCCTTTTTGTACAATATCTCCACTTCAGAGTATGGCTTCTAGATCTGATCAGCGCTTTAACTTTTTATTTTATCATCTAATATCAATTTAAGTACTTTGTATTGGTATAAAATGCTGAATGATAGACTAAAAGATGAAGCTTAAATGCCTTTCTCCACCACCCTTGTCAAATCTTTTTCATCAGATGAATCTTTTTTCGGTCACAAGACAACGTACATAAGAACAAAGGTCAAATACCAAAAACTTTTTCTAGCGCAAGAAACGGGTTAATGATGAATTTTTATAAGTTGTCGCAAAGAGACCTGTTGTGCTGTCAAGGGCCATTACCCCGTTGGACCAGTTGGCGTCTTGTGGGATTGTTTGCATCCTTAAGGAGTAAATATAAATTGTAACCAAATAAAATTGTAACCAATAGTATAGGTTTGGAGATCGGTCTGGTATTTTCTCATGTAAAATGTTTTTTATGGAACTTAAAATTGTCTTAGTTGTGCGCATTTGAAGAAAACCCGTTTTATTTTTCTTTTAGCTTCATAATGTTGCATAAAAATGTATTTTAAAAACAGCTTACAAGTGGAGGCAGTAAAGAGAATGAGAAAATCCTGGGAAAATAATTTACCTTATTTCGACACTAGCTCTTGTGAGTTCAAACATGAAACTTTTTTCGGTGTGGGTCACGTCAAAATCAATATATAATGAGAAAAAATATTATTCACTAACATATCAGTTTCTTTGAAAGTGCTATAACAGCGGGTACATGTAGCATTCTATAACATTTCGAATTTACGTCTTTAAATTTCCAAAAAGTTACCAAGACAGATAAAATAGACAGCGGTGTAAGTCGATGAGCGAACTTTGAATGGCGTTATCGAGACGATGTTTATCGCTTAATACGACTTTTTGTCTTACCGATTCGATTTCGTTATCTTTTCTGTGTCAACAAAATGTGATTACAAATAACATTCTGGATCGAGATTTCGCAAAGTTATGACATTAGAGGATGACTTTGCAGGAAAAATACCATGGTAGGGGAGTTGGTTAATCTCCTTTTGGTTGCAATCACCTAATCCCAGTCATTAATCACACAGTCTTTTCCATAGAGTTCACACGCCTTACGTTGTCACGTGACCCTATCCGGGCACCTCATACCGTCGCTGTTCGGGAAAACTGCTAAACATTTCCATTTCGTGCTTCTTTACAAGATACACTCACGATAATGAGATTGTTACGACTACATTCATGGAATTTGAAAGTGGTTGAAGAAGATAGTACTGGCTGATTTAAGGTTTCAATCTTAATGGACATTTTCAAAACTGAAGCCGTCTTTTTTTTCTTTCTTTGGGACTCGCATGTAGGCCTACTGTACATGTACCTCCCTCTACATGGTGATTTTCAAAGAAAAACTCAGATTCTGGTGGCTAACTTGATTGTCCGTATGTTTAAACACAATCCATGTACGGAGCGGGGAATTATAATGATGAAAGCAAAGAAAATAGAAAATATATATTTCTTCAGATAGAATTCTGTACTTATAACGTAGGCCTACATACCCTAAAGGTCTGTATTGCAATCCGACACTGTTAACCTTCTGGATATTTCCAACTACCCCTGTATGAATATGCACAAAAAATATGTTTATATAGTTTTTCAAGAGTACTGGAAAATTTTTAAAGATAATTTTGAATCAACATTTCTGAGATATCAACATTACTGAGAGCCAATGGCATGCTGAGTCACTCATGAATGTCGACGTCGTTTAATATAGACAGAATACCTGAAAGAATTGGCGTATTTTCATCTATCCGGAAATATAACTTACAAGTTAGTGCTTTACCAGTACGTTTCACAAATGTTTGTCATACCTTTGACGTCTCAATCTCAATGTACTGATATTTTGACTAAAGGTATATCAGTAGTAATCAATGGAATTAAAGCATCTGTCTGTCTGAAATTTAAGCCATTTCTGAAAGAGCTTTCTCTTTGAATGGACTACTGCTCATTCATTGTGGACAAGGCACACTTAAAAATTCGGCCATAAAGATGATACATAGAAGCTCTAAATATTGTGAAACCTATCCCAATAAAACGCCATTCTTGTCTGTACTGATATCTGGTAGTACATGTATAGCGTCTGTGCAAACGCTTTTTTACTTATCGCCATTTAATATTTCAATTTAGGAAGCGAATACAGGTATTAATAACATATTATGGACACCTATCCTCGTCAGAATCGTACCTCACCACGAGTCACCAGACATTAGGGAGATAACAAGTACCTACGTCCCCCTCCCTCTTCTATGCTGAAATGTTTTATTTATTGAAAAGTGCTCCCTACGTTGAAATCATCTGACAGTGGGGAGACAAAAATTTTGCACCATTTTGCTTCAAGATGAACAACAGCTGGATTTCTTAGGTCTTTCAATTGGTATTTTATTGAAAAGTATGTCCATTAGAATCTTAACTACAGACTTACAGACCATTGCTTTGCCCTTACGATACACATGTTATTATGGTAGTGTTAACCTTTTGTAGAATAGCCACGTGATTTCAGTATAGCCACCACCCCTCTGGGAATAGACTGCTAAAGATTCAGTTATCTTTTGGGGGCTATGTTGGACCAGACCCTTAAGATACTTTGGATTAGAGCATTTCTGGTAAAAGGGTGTTCCTTTGCCACTTGATTTCCAAGTTGACTAGTGAGAAAATGCATATATTTTCTGGCATATAAGAAACGTACTATGTTCTTCATACTCTCACCTGTCCACCCACGTTTTTTTACGGTGAAGATGGACTCATAAGAAAATACAAAATGGCACCAGTTCTTACCTACGGTCGATGCAATGGTTTTTGCAGCCCGTGTCACTCTTCTTCGTCTGTTTACCAAGGCGATAAGTGGTTTCCACCTGGGAACTCCGGTGTAATTATCTGGAGCATGAAGCCTTCTTTGAAACAGTTATTTTGCTTATCTCAACCAGCAAATTGCGAGACCACTGCAAAGCTAATTCGCGGCACGGTTCAAATTCCGTGAGTCTTGACAGCTATCTGGGGGACATCTATACCCTCCAGTCTCAGAGAAACAATTTCTTTTCCTTCGTCATTTGTGAGCTCCTTGTACCATCACCATGGTAGCAACTGCATCTTGACTTGACAGCTAAAACAGCGTTAAACCTTCAGTGTATATATTTTTACCTTTATAGTGCACATGAAAATTCACTACTGGTTACGCCAGCAATAAACCGCGAATCGTTTTTTTTTTCTGAACGGGTTCCCCATGTCATATGGAGCACTATTCACACAGATGGTGCTATACTTTTGTCACCCCTCTGTAGTTGATTTGTGACTACATGTTACATTTTCTGTATTTATATTATATGATAGGAAGGCAATGCATTTTGTTGTCTCAAAGATTACTGAACTAGGTCTATTTTTTTCATTTGTTCAGAATGTGAAAATGAATATAGACTTTCAACACTGAACTTGCTATATTTCAGTAAGTGCCATCAAGTGCTTACTTTATGTACCCAGTACCTGCACGTTTTGTTTTATTTAAGAAAATTTGGACTTGTGTTCATGTTTCCGTTTTGAATAATTAAAAATCTGTTTAGATATGCCTTTATATGTATGTATGTATGTTAGCTTTCTGAAAAACGCCAGAAAATATGTTCATTATAAAAAACATCGTTTTTTATGTTATATGGGTCTCACATTTTGACATCGAGTGGCACAGCTTATGGTGGTAGGACAGATTACTTAAATCCACCAGCATAGAAAAGAAAAAGAAAAAGTGAAAATTGAAACTTGAAAGTTATTGGATAGATTTATTTTTAGCATACATGTATAATGAAAGTTTATCCACTGGAAAATTGAACAGCGGTAGATGAAAGATGAAAAGCACGTGTAATTCACACAGAAACAGAAAAAAAAAGATAATTGAAACTTGAAAGCTATAATTGATAGATTTATATTATATATATGTATAATTTAATGAAAGTTTATCCATTGGAAAATCGAACAGTGGTAGATGAAAGATGAAAAGCACACGTTTCATTTCCTTAATGACCCCCAAATCACTATATTTGAACAAATTTAAACTTGTTTGATCTGTAGGAATGAATTGTCCCTTTTTTAAGTACATAGCTATAATTTTTGAAAATTTTGTTTGGTATAATATACAGTAAAAAATACTACTAATTATAACAAAAACAAAATTCCGCAGTATTTCAGATTAACTTTCAAATGATAAAAAAGCATTTGTAAAACATAGGTAAAATGTATAATTAACATGTAGCACAAGACCAATACTTATGTACATGTTGTGCGCAAGGTCAGAATGCGACAGGTGTGCAAAATCGATACGCACAAGATAAGTGAGGAGAACTTTAATAATGCGTTTTCGTATTTAATCGGTATTTTTTTATACACTCACGCATCACAGGGTCTCTCCGTCCACGTGGCGTCCTAGTTGTAAAGTATTAGGCTCCACCTAAATTTATGGTATAGTTTATAGATATTACAATGCCAAACACAGAATTCCTGTGATCATATGTTGAAAATAAATCTTTTTGGTCATTTTATTACCATTCATCAAATTTGGTCTTTGCAATGACAACACGTTAGGTTGACCTGATGTCATCTACACTCCTAATAGGACAACATGTATTCGTTTCAAAAAGATGTTAGTTTGGCATGGTTTGATATGCATTTGTTTTGTGACACGCCGTCTCTTTGGTCCATAACAAATTCATTCAACAAAATTAATTCAGTTAGACCTTTCTGGAATACCATCACCTTTCTGCTCGCTTTTGTCGCAACTCGATAGAGAAATAATTGTTTGGCAGCAATTTGTCTCAAGTACGTAGTTAAACAATCGACGGTTTAAGTAGTTATGACGTGTCAACAGCCTTGGAAACGGTCGTTTAAAGCACTGCAGCCGTGTATTGCAGTTATAAAACGTATGAATCTATCCAACACTTACATTTAAATTGAGGAAGTTGATATAAGAGGGTTTTGTTTTTGCAGTTTGATATTAAGTTCTGGTATTTGCAATACTCTTAGTCACAAACTCTTCTTTTTTGCATTAATTCATTGATTTTATTATGGCTGGATGATGCATCTCTCTCTCTCTCTCTCCTCTCTCTCTGTCTCTTTCTCTGTAACATTTAAATGCCCGGGCAATCTGTTCGTTAATAAAGGTTATTTAATAGGTTTGGGGCGAGAGTCCATGCATTGATTTAGCACTTTTGAATCTCCGGTGGCTATAACCAGTTTCCCGCATTTTGATAGAGAGATAGGAATGAAAGAATTATAACAATGCCTTTAATCGATATTGCGGGAGAAGTGACTAAATGATAAAAAGCATCAATTAATACTACTTATGTATGCTTAGAATTAACTGTTGCGACCAAAAAACTGTCAAAACCCTCAAGTCTGAGATGAAAGGAGATTTTAGAGAAAGAGGGTAGGAACAATTGCATTCAATAAAAGTGCGTCACGATTACCCGGTCACTTAAGTCGTGATATGAGCGTATTATAATTAGATAAAACCAAGAATCAAGTACAAATGCAATCCTACTACCACAGGCGAGTCATCTCTTGTTAGGCAGTTCAAGGAGTTATAACAGTTATAACTCCTTGGTCAGTTCTAAAGTTGTAAATGTATAAACATTTCAAATAAAATAATGGTGTCTCTGCCTCAAGTAGACATACATCTATTGACAAAGCAATACTTACATTTTATGTAAAAAGAACAAGTGTTTTGGAACATTGTCAAGTCCTATTTGATAAAAAATGTTACAAATCTGTGTGTGATAAAAAGAAAATAGCAGAAACTACTCTTGTATTCAAATCAAATAATAACCGAAAATGGTACTTTTAAATGCTTTTTAAAAAGAAAGTTGCGAGGGGATGATAAACAACTTCCAACGCTCAAAATATACTTTTTATCTTATAAGTAAACGTTGACAAAAATTGCCTCTCTCAAAGCAGGTACTTCATATCATATTTCAGAAAATATAAATTTTGAAGGACTTAAAAAAAGTAAATATACTTGCTATAGTTTGTATAGTATTTTGATGAACGAACAAATGACCAAATCTTCTCTCTTTACTTCTTCTATTTCCCGCGTTCGGAAGTAAAAATTGATGTCGTCTGCGTTGCCAGGGTGCTTTCATTGATTCTGTCTTGCTCTTGTGAGACGCAGCACTTATGTCTATGGGTGCATATGACATTTTGGTGTAGAGTTTCCTAAACATATTTTTATTTCATTCGTTTTTGAATACGTGGACTCTGTAGTTGCAATCTTTGTTTTAAATGTTTCTTTATTAAGTCCTCGCACTCCTGCAATGGCCACTCCTCTTCACTGAGAGAATTTAAGGAAACAGTTTATTATATTCAACTCTTAAAATAAGCAAAAAAGGAGAGATGTGCATGTGTTTTCTAACAAGCACAAGGCTGAACACAAGTGGCACCTGCAGATAAAACAAGCGTGGGTCAATAGAGGAAATCCCGACCATTACTGACGAATTATGTTGTTTGAATAATGCTTCGTGTCGATTCCGTCTTTTGCTTACGCGTGTTGACTTTACTAGGGTCAAAGTTAAGAATTTTTCTGTGCGAAATCTATACATAATGACATAACCTGGTATTTAAGCATACATAAGCTGTTGAAGCAGGCGAGAAATGACCAAGAGCTGGACCGTGCAACTCAACTCATGTTCAATATCATCTAAAACGTAGGAATTATACTTTGCACTGCTTTTTTCAACGTTCAAAACAAAAAGATAACCTCTGGCAAGAGACAATATTTATTTTCCCATTTCTGACACAGTTTGTGATCCAGATGATGGCAACGACTGGGAACTATGAATGATGGAATTTGAACGCATCCAGAATCTATTTGCTACTTGCGATGTCAATAGAAATGGCTACTTGGAGAAGGATCACCTTCGTGAATTATGTGATGAGCTCAGCCTTTATGTTGGAGACTTTGAACAATTCTTTCACCAACTAGACAGGGATGGGGACGGGAGGGTGAACTTCAGTGACTTTGAACAAGGTTTCAAACACCATTCCTCGTTTCTTGATAACGTCCGGCTACACCATGGAAGCAACAGCAATGAATGGGAATATGACGATACTGAAGAAGACGAAATTGACAAAGAACAAGAATGCGATGTCGAGGAAACAAAAGAAAACCAATATAGGGCTAGTGATGAGGGTTATAATGAAACGTGTTACGAATATAGTGACTGCTCTGACGTTGTACAATTTGATAAGCCACTCTATAATGGCGTACCAGTAGAACCCTTACTACCGGAAGAATTTCGCAAGCGACACGGGGAAGATTTATCACATTTACCAGTTTTTAGGTAAATTGAATTAAATTTGACGAAGAGACGATTATAGTTTTTCTTGATCATGTTATAAATTGATTTGAACTCATGGTCGAAACTCAATAACTAGCTTACAGGTATTTCTTAGGTCTCAGAAGACGCACGTTACAGTTACCTTCTGATTGCATGGTACAAAATCCCTCCGTGGGGCGCTTTCAACATTTTTGTAACAGACGAGTAGCGCACCCTGTGGTCAGAGAATACATAACAGTACCCCACTTTTAGTTTAAGACGTTCTTATGCAAATATAAAAATCGTTTTTTTTTCGGCAAAGTTTTATAAATGGTGCTGCAATCCATTGACAATCCTTATAATAAATATTTCATGACGTAATTTACAACTTTAACAAACACATTTGTGGCATGGTTTGCACATTTTCACTAAGTCAGTTATTATAGTTTTCACATATTTCCATAACTCGAAACAAAGATACGGTAAAAATGAAACTCTTTAACTTCATGCACTAGCATTTGGCGCACAGGGCCCTACTTGATTTGTTCTCTAAAAAAATACTATGACAGTTGATAAAATACAGTCAAACCTAAGACCCATCAAACTGTTTGAAGGGTCTTAAGTAAAACATAAAAAAGTCCGAAAAGTTGCCCCTCCTCTCGTAATTCTTAATTTTATGGCTATTAAATTGACATTCAAGCATCATTGTCGAATGTATGTTATGAAGACCGTTCTTTGAATTTCAGTCAAGAAAACGTTTGTGAGTTATACCAGCAATTGCACGCCTCAGACGTACCCCACCTCTTGACCCAGTTTGAGACCATCATCCTCAGCGTGATTAAAGATGTCCGCCAGCAGCAACTTGAAAACCAAAGCCTTGAATCATCTTACAGAAGGTAAGCAGACTTCGAGTAAAGGAAAATGTTGCAAACTACTGTATAGGCACTGTTACATTTTGTACCTGGCACATTTTACAACTTGCAAACATTGAATTGAATTGCTCATTGATGTTTTTCCCTGCGAAAATTTGTCTCATTTAACGTTCACTTACGGTTCTGACACAGTTATTATGATAGTTATTTTCTTAGTTGCTTTTCTTATCTTAAATTTGCTGCTGTTCAGTTGCAGTCCCAATTGACAGTACTGTCATTGTACACTTGCAAGAACACAGCTAGTCCATGAAAAAAAAAAACAAATAAAAGACGACCCTTTGACGATTTATTTCGGTCAATGTGTCAGAAATAACTTTGAGTCGATTATTATCCTTAATTTAGACGAACAATATGTTCTATATATTGTTACCTATTATTCTGTTATTGCTTGGAATTTTGTTATTAGTTTTTCATTTAACAATTATAATGGAAAACCACTTGGTGCATTCAAAAGATACGGTTTTACAAGTATGAATATAAAACAGTCCCATATCGAAGAAACATCGCGATTTCCCACGGTTTGTACGGAAGACCCCATTTTGATTTGAAAGGGAAAGTGACTTATTTGCTTTGGGCATCACACATGCAATTATCTCATAACGTTAATTATTTTACGAAAACTGCTTATCTTTTCTTCACTGGATCAAGACTGACAATCAGTAGTTATTTATTTTACAGTTGACACGTACCATTTGAAATTAGCTCAAGCTACGTTACATCGATTATGTTTTGTACGTGTATGTTTACATGTGAAATATGAGTGAACACACTAGACAGTGGCATTGATTTGCAGGTGAAACATTACTAGTACGTGTAACCTCGAGGGCCTCGTTGTTAATGACAGTGGAGGGATACTGTTGAACAGAAGTTTCACTGCAAAATTGGGCATTTGATGCTTCCTAGTACTGATACCATTATTCATGTACCGGTAGTCTGTTTTTTTATAGACAGCGCTAACATGTAGGCCTATCTGTCGGTCGTTTTTTTTTTTTTTTTCTTTGGTAAGAATAGAAAAGAGAATGTAGTAACATTTTGGGAATGAGCAATAACCTGTGATTTGGGAATTTGGTCTCAGTCTGAAAAAGCAGAACATGATAGTAATATCAAAGGAAAGTGACTGGCCAACATGAATACCAAACTTGATTGTTGCTTCGAGCACGCGTGTTCGGGCATTATCGAGACCTTACAAGTGCGCGGTCAGGGTGAGATGGTCAAGGTGTGATGTCCGTCCTAGATCGACCCAAACAGCACCTCATTAAAGCCGCATCCGGTCCAGTTTTGACCAGAACAAATATCCATCTAGGAATGTTGTTTTAATTGAGCCAGATCTCCGCACTTATCATTGAGAGTTTTCCGTTTATTTTCCCCACTTTCGTTCCTATAGGGAATGACGTAAATTGAAACGTAGTACACTGCCTTAGGATAAATAAGTCTGTTAATTATGAAACAACGCTTAGGCGCTTAATAGTTTAGTTATGCAGTTGGACTTGAAATAACAGGATAAGTTGATATACACCGCAAAACCCTGAAATATTTCTTTTTGTTTATGATTTATAAACACCGATTGAAGCATTAACTATAATTGATGTCGATATGATGCTAAACAGGAACCACGTAAGAAGTCTACGAAGAATTTCCCTTTATCAAAGTTCACTTCCAAATCAAACATCTTCACCACTTCTACAACCGCAGGCTACTATTTACTTTGAAAGATCTTTATTACCTCCTGGGTCAATTTTTGCGGTGCTGTCGGCTGCGGTTTCCTTTGTTCAATTATAACATTATAACTAAACAATGAAATCATAAAAGAAACATCGGAAATAATTCCAAGAATCTAACCCGATATATCATATTTGCACAATCTTGCATTCACACGTTATATACTTTCCTCTTTAGTTGTAAACAAGGTAAATAGATACACCTAAGATGTCAAATAGATGTCAACAAAGGAGTCGGTTTCTTTTCAGAGAAAAAGAACACCACGCGGCACAGATACAGCTATTAGAGGATGAGCTGGAGGGCCAGGTTCAGAAAATTGAACAGAGGGTCCGTGCTGAGGTATTCTGTTTCCTATAATTAATTCTCATCCAATTCACGCTTTTTTCCTTTGATTTGTGATTTTGAATAGAATGATATAATATATTATTTTATATTAATTTCTAATTATAATTTATAATTTATGTTAATAATTATAATTATAATAAATTATTAATATCATGGCAAAAGTATGGAATCCCAGGAGGGCCATGCGAAAAAAAATTGAAAAAAAAATTTTTTTTTGAAAAAAAAAAAAAAAATTTGAAAAAAAAAAAAATTGAAAAAAAAAATTTGAAAAAAAAATTTTTTTGAAAAAAAAATTGCGAAATTTGCGAGATCGCGTGTAATCCCGCGAGATCGCGCGTAATCCTGCGTGGCCACGTGAAATCCCGCGATACCGAGCAAATTTTATTTCAAAAGGAAATCAAGAAAAAGAGAAAAAAAATCACGATATCTCACGAGAAATTGCGAGAATAGAAACATGGCGGAAGAAGCCACGATGTGTTTAAAATGCCAACATAGCACGGACTATGAACAACAGGCTCACATTCCCATTTGTAAATCATGCGGATGTGATAATATATTGCACGTAAGTTGTTTTCTCTTTATTCTTTATGCAGATGATAGTGTGGCGTATAGTATTATTAGTGAATCAAGGACGAGTGTCCTCTTAGTCTTATTTCTTTACTATTACTAGTATTAGAACGTACTAGGGGCAATAAAAGAAGATAGCAACACCGGTTAAATAAACATGTCGCCTTTCCTGACACAGTGACACTGACTGGTTATGCAAACGTCTTCATTGGGTATTTAACTTATTTTACATACATTTACATAAATTTACAGTATTTTTCATTAGACTTCCTCGAAACCACACGTGTACAGTTCCCGTTAAGGATAGGAATGTTGAAAGTATTGCTTTTCATTTGTAATTTACGTTTGTAGAGTGTCGTCGGTGCTTGTAACAAAAGGCAATGTCGATGTCCAGGATACCGAAAAATTAGAACCATCAGACATTGTGTCAACTGTGGGCACTTGCCCATGGATCAGGACTTCAAATTTGGTGAGCAAATTCAGTGTTTGTCTTTTTTCAACATGGATCTACCAAGTTATTTGTGTTAAAATACAATAAGAATTGAAATAGTTTCATATATGATATTAATTGAAATATTTTTAATTCTTGGGCTTCAGTTTGTCAATTCAAATAATAGTTATTTTATGAGAGCATGAAACAGAAGTTGATTTAAGAAAATATAAAATATAAATCATAAAATTGAATTAGGTGGATTTAACCTGTATAATTCACCTTTTATGTTGAGGCACACATCTCCAGTGTTATTATCAAAGCTTTTCTTTGGGCTACAAGTATGATATATATATATATATATATATATATATATATATATATATATATATATATATCACTGTAAAAGACTGTTATTCATATGTGACTGGCTCTCGAGGAGAAATATCAGAAAAAATTCACATCCATTTTGTAATAAACAAAAGAGCATACTAAATGAAATTGCCTTATAATGTGTGTATGTTTAATTGTATCTCTTATAAGTCATCTATAGTCTGTCATTGCTTCATGTAAAAAATTCATTTTATTTTTGAATATCAGATTTAAAGGTTTTCCTCAATAATCTAGTGGAACATTAAAAAAGCAAAGCTTTGATATTAGAATATTTAAAGGACATTGGTATTACCTGGAGGTAAATATTTTTGTGTAGAATTCTTTGTGGCAACAAATGCTTATTTATATTTGCTTTTTTGTAGAGAAATCTTTGTGTCAATCAATGTCATGTTTAATTCTTATTGTTAGTGAAGCTCATTGCTTATCGCCCACGTCAAGTCTTTTCTTGGTGACAAACTTAACTATTAATTGGACAGCTGCTGACATCACTGGATAGTTTTTTTTTTAATGATGACTTGGACTCCTGGAATTTTTGTTGAAAATTACAAGTGGTGATTTTAAATGGCATGAATCCCCAGAAAAGTCTTGGTCCGTGTTATCATTTTCATATAGATTCCCATAAAAATCTGCAAAATCCTATTGCATGAAGGGCAAACTTTAAAGTTGTCAGCTCACTGAATATCTTAAAGCAGGTAATAAGTTCAGAAAGGATCTAATTATTTTTAATTATTTTCTTTTTCACTGTCAGTGAAAGTACCCTCAAGAGAAGGTTAAATGTTCTTGAAATCAAGCGACATGAACATGTCCCTGTCCAAGAATTAAGGGTAAGCAATAATTTTGATGCTGCCTACTTTGAATCAATCTGTATGTTGAAATAATATCTGTAGTATTTTGATCACTCAAGTCTTAGAATAGAGGAGATGGCATAAATACACCAACCAACCAGTACAGTACTAGTATATAGATATGTCTGATAGAAAGTCTGTTACAATCCAAAACTTAATTATCCCCCTTGTACAAATAAAATAAAAATATTGACATCTTACAGTGATTTATATTTCCAAT